>NC_080022.1:181117917-181742917 GCF_030020395.1 Manis pentadactyla
TAGTATTCAGGATGGAAATGACACATAAACACAGCTATCTTTCCTCAAACATAGAGAATTTTACATCTTGAGAGCATCTTTAGCAAAGAGTCCTGAAGAAGTCATTCAGGTATACCATTTTAGTGTGTTTCTCTTTCTTTTCTTACTTGCTTATATGTCAAACCAAGTTACCAACCACAGAATATGTTCCATTTTGCCAGTCCCACTATAATATTCTACGTAATTTGATTTCTGCAGAAACAAAGGACAAAGATCAGTGTCTAGACAGTACTCACTACACTTTGAAGAGTGGAAAATAAGAAAATTAGAAAAAGGCATTGAGCGAGCTGCACAAGTTTACAAATACTGATCTCCCTTGACTTATGATGGGGTTATGTCCCAATAAACAGATTTTAAGTTGAAAATGTGTTTGATACACTTAACCTACCAATCACGGCTTAGCCTTGCCTAACTTAAACATGCTCAGAACACTTACCTTATTCCAGAGTAGGGCAAAATCACAAAACACAAAGCGTATTTGATAATAAAGTGTTGAGTATCTCCTGTAATGCACTGCATGTGGTACTAAAGGGAGATGCAGAACCATTGTATGGGTACAGATGGGTGTCAGGGTATCAGCTGTTGACCCTCATGATTGCATGGTTGATGCGGGCTGCACCTGGCAACAGTTACCCCGTTCACGTGAGGATTGGGAAACATATCACTAGTCCAGGAAGAGATTCAAATTCAAAAATCAAAGTACATCTTCTACTGAATGCATATTGCTGTTGCATTATCATGAAGTCAATATATTGTAAACTGACGTGTTGTGAGTTGGACCATCTGTAGTCATAGCGCAAATAGATACACATGGCCAGGGTCCAGTCCCAACAGAACCACTCTCGTGCAACCGTATTCCCATACCCGCCTAAATTCAACCCAAAAATAGTGTTAAAGGCGCAGGAAGGGCATGTATAAACACATAAGACCTCTATATTCAAGAGAGACAAAGAGAACTTGGCAGGAAACAAATATCTTGGTAGAGTTTCTAGCAATAACTGTAAGAGCTGTGGTGTTGAGACGGGCTGAAACCCAGACTGTCCCTTCTGCCATAACTGGAGAAAAAGAAAAACAACTGAATCATCAGCATATGCTCAACTGCTCTCAGAGCCAGGTCAGCCTTCAGGAAAAGAGTACCAAATGCTGCTGCTCGAATTCCCATGCTCCCTCTCTCTAATCACCTCTACCATTTAGAAAACTTGCTTCTTTTTCAGACTTTATTCTAGAGCATAAGTCAATTCGATGTAATGCTTTTATTGCTGACATCAATGGTATGGTGGTGGGTGGGGGCAGGTGCATAGGTGATGAACTACCAAAATGATTTAATTGTTCATTTCTTTGACAAAAGAACTTTGCTTGTCTATTATGACTGGGGTACATTACAGTTACACAAGGTAATATGTCATGTTGCAATAAAAATTGGGCATTTCTGAACCTATTGTCATCTATGATTGAAGCTTCCTTCATATAAGTATGTGAGACATGTTGTCATCATTCCTATAGGAAATTGTATCTTACAGGTTTTCCTATAACCAGTAAAATTTCTATCCAATAGGAACTGGAAATGAGATTTAAAGTACAACAAGATAGAAAGACTCAAAGTTTTGCAGTATTGTGATAAAGCTATAATTGCATAGAATTATTGTCTTACTCTGAAGTTCACTGGTGTCCTGTTAGAGCCATCTGCCAAATGGGCATAATATTACATGAGTTAGTTGCAAATATACCAATGAATATAAAGTGAACAGCATTATGAGAATTCAGTACCTTTAAAAAGACCATGTGATTCATTCATAATATCAGCTTTGAAGGAAACTGGAGGAAGATAAGACAAACAGAAGAGGTGATGAACTCCATTAAACAGTTCATTCCTGTGTCATTGCTACTGTAACATCTTAGCTTCAAAGTGGATACCAAATATTTATTGATCACATAGATTTTACATAGAACGTTAGAAGCTGTCAGGATCCAGGAGAGAATCTTGTACCCCATCTTCATTTTTTAGATGATGGAATTCAACAACAATAACAGCTTATACTTTTGATAACATTGTGTGTTATGTATGTTGCAAAGCACATAACAACGTTGTACGTATGTTGCATTTAAACCCCACAACAAGGGAATGAAGCACAGGGGTCACTGGTACCATCTCTGGAGGCATACTGTTGAGTTTGCACCTCAGCTCTTGAGCTTGGGCAAATCACTTCATTTATATGAGCCTTTGTTTACTCTGGTATAAATGTAGATTTAAAAATAACACTTATATTTTAGGACTTACACAGACGTCAGATGCACTGATGCACATAAAATATCAAGGATGATCTCTGGCACACAATCAACATGCAATGAATGTGACCCACTATTCTACACTCTTCCAACTTGCAGATGAGGAGCCCGAAGTTTCAATAGAATAAGTGACTTGACAGGTGTGACACAGGTAATGTGTCACAGCATGGAGAGACCCATGCCAAAACCCTTCCACTAAATACAATACTAAGATGCCAATTCAACATTCTTTTCACAAACATTTACTTGGTCACTAATTTGTGCCAAGCACTATACTAAGCACCGAGGATGTGGAGATGATTAAATCTTATCTCAAAATCGAGTATAGAAGATAGAATCTTGGCAGCTACACAGCTTCAGTGGACAACAAATATTTATCTACTCCTGTCTCTCTAGTCCCTCCTGTTCATTCAGTGCCTCTCATCACAAACTAATGTGTTGACTACACAGAGTAGGAGAAGGGATGTAGATCATGACAGCATGTGAAACAAAATACACTAACTCAGATCATAAACCATGGAGCAGAAGTTCCAGTAGGACTTGTTCTGTGACAGTGAGAGGACCTTGTCTTATGCACCCAATTATAAATTGAAAACTTTTGAAATAAAGGCGAGCAATAAGCCCACTTTGAGAGAGTTTAACCACTTACAACTTTCTGACAAAGCTTCACTGCTTGTGATTTGGAGAATCAATCATCCTATCAGAAGCTTGGTAAACTTCATAGTGAAAAGTGTGCATGACTTTGCCAGGCATATACACAGCATGAGAGAAGGGAGGCTGCTGGGCCGACTGTAGGGAGGAAGGAGGAAGAGGCCCACACAGAAATAGACAAAGATCGTATTTTCTTTCTTTAAAATTTATGCTCAATTAAGTGGGTGGCACCAAGAGCCTTAAGAATTTTAGGTAAGATGGTGACGTGATCTGAGACCGTGGTACGGCACTCAGACAGCAGGAAGTATGGTTGATGGAGGCACCAATCGATAGATGGTTGGCCACAACACCGATTTCTTTAGGAACAGAGTTGCAATGACCCATGCAAGAGATTTGCCCTGTGGCAGTGACAATATAATGGGATGTATCTTCCCAAAATAGCTAACACTTATTCTAAGTGAAGCACGTTATTGCTAAAATTCCTTCCAGATTCTTAGAGAAAGCGTAGATGAGTTTGTAGTCTCTTGTAAAGCTTTCTCTGAACACACTTAAGTTTTGTTTTGTTTTGAACATGATTCTCCAAGTCCTCAGCTAGCCAAGTCTGTGCTTTATCTTCACGCTTTGGTATAATGCCTGAACAAGGCCTTTCAAAACAGCTTCCTGTCTGGCTTGTTTAAAACATGCCTCTTCACTGTCTCTGAGCTGAGCTGAAGGGAGGATATGAAGTCAACAAGCCCAAGGTGAAAATAAATAACCCTCCCATTCAAACAAAACCCTTGCCTCAATCAATAGTTTCTGGCTTCAGTTCAGTTTCTACCCAACAAACTCCCTTAGATATCTTATTATCACACTTCCTTAAGGTTAACCCTTCAATCCTTATCTTCTTTTGAGGTTCTAAACATCATGAATGCTAAAATGACTCAAGTATTATCATGTATTGATGATTCATGATGTCCTTCTGCAAATGAAAACTCAGCTGTCTAATCAATAAAATAATTTTGAGCCTTTGAATGGGTTCCAGGTCAATTTTTCTTGGCAGATTTTTGGCTTCCTGAATTGTACTGACCCAAACCATGAATAATGATCTAAAAATTGCACAATATACAGAAACCATCTGTTCGATAGGAACAAGAGGATGATGTCACGGGGCCATTTCTAATCTCGATTTAAAGTCCTGCCAGTGCTGATGTCACTGGCTTGACAACACACTGGCAGACTCCAGTTTGTTAACGATGAGTAGGTTCAAGAAGGAAATTATATCACTGAATGGAGAGGGTCTTCTCATGTTTTCTGGATTGGAGACAGAGTAACAAGAAATGGCAAAGGCCAACAGTGGAATGACTAGTTTAGGCTCTGCTGCATTGACCTAGGTTATCGTAGTTCACAAACGAGTCCTTGTCTCATTTGCATTTGTCAACAAAGATGCCAGTCCCCTAAAAAAGGAAGATGTTGCAGAAGCTTTCATAGGAGTAAAATATAATTGCACCAAAAGATGGTAAAGAGTCATCTTTGTTTAACTGTCCAGAAGGTCTGGGAGTCAAACTGTCTGAGACTGTAAAATAGATGAGCAATGTATATCATACAGTGTTATTGGTATACAGGTAAGAGTTCATGCAGGAATTATAAAGTAATCATACATTTACATTCAACCCTGAAGGAGTTATCCTTTTTTGGGGCCCCACCACAACAAAAACAACAAGTAAATGATATGGAGAAGTTTGGGAGGACTACGAGGAGTACATAAAAAATGATTAAATTTGTGAGATTTAATGTACATTTTTAAAAAAGTACATTTGTGGGATAAATGTTAAAATACATGGGGTATTGTTGGGGAGATGAGCAGGAAAGGAACATGAAGAGCACAGACACATGGGATTCTTTGCTGCACAAACTGGTGCCTGTACACCCAAAAAATTCTACAGCTTAAGGAGTTACCATAGGAAGCACAATTCAATGCTCTTCCTTTCCCATGTAGCAAGTTAGTCTGATTACTAGTGTGCAGATATTTGTGTTTCTTTTCTACTTAAAACTGTTTGTGTCAGAGATTTCAATTTTCAAGTCAAATTGAAGGAATGAAGTTTCCCTTACATATGATTAAGGGGCTTCTGTACTGAATTTTTGAAGTACATCTAATTAATAGATTAGATGTGTTAAACTGTATCTTTGCTATCTAATCAGAGTAAAGGTAATTTATAGAAGGCATTGCTAATTATAATTATACTGAAATAATGAAATGACATAGTAAACAATTGTAAGGTTTTAGGTACATCTCAGAAGTGTACAAAAGCATTACTAATTTAAAATTAGACATGTATGTGTGTGTTTTCCTTTAAATTATCACATAAGAGCCTTTAAATTTAAAATTTTCCCTTAATTTTTAAGTGCAAAGAGCTCACAGTTGTACAATGACATAAATCACATTTAATGTTACCTTAAGATGATGGGGTTTCCCATTAAGTTCACTGAAGAGAAAGAGTTTGCAGGTCTGAGGAAACAGACAAAGTAGATTCTATCCACATATTTCAAACCTTTTTGAGAAAAAAAAGTAAGATATTAGTAGTAATTATAGAATTTTCCTAAAATAAGTCATATTCATATAAACATTGGAGAGTAAAAATTGAAGGGCTAAAGATATTTTATTATGAAACATAGAACAAAAACGTATCTAGAATGTGAATTTTATGAGATTAAGGAGAATTGCTAACAATTGTAAATTAATACCAAGACCCAGAGGGAATGGTCAAGGAAAAACAAGTTTTCTTGATTGCAGCCTAGTTAAGCAATTTAATTAGAATGTCTGCTTCTAAAATATGTGCAATTTTGCCAATGGGAAGTGTGTTTTCTGGTGATAGATAGAAACATTGATGACTCCCAGCCAGGATACCATTACAAAGACAAAAGGTCACCAGGCTCCCCTTACAAGGAGCACATGTTTTCCATTGGATGCCCCCTCCCCCGGCCATAGTGAATTTTCTTGCCACTCATTAGAATTTATTGACACTCAGTTCCCCTGCAGAAGAGACTGTGGAAAATGCAGTCTTACATCACCTATGTCTTCTTTCTCTGTGGTAATGAGTAAATGGTGTATCACATTGGCCATTTGGGTGATGAGAAAGCTGGGAGAAGAGGGGAGAAAGTGAGTTATGTGTGCAAAATGTCCATTTCCCATTTTGAAGCCTACACAGGCCTTTAAATGCTTCACTTATCTCATATTGTAAACTCCAACTTGAGGAGAAATATTCACCAGACAGGTCATAAATCATGCCCAGAGACAGGTGCAATAAATACCAATGTCAAAAAGTTACAAAGTAAAATTACATTGTTTTGACAAGGCTTCCAGATGCGCTGACAGCAGGGCAAGTATATGGCCTCTTTTCTAGGAGCCCACAGTACTGGTACATGGGTGGGAGCAGGACCCTGAGCCATCGCTAGACCAGCACCCCAGAACTGTAAAGTTTGTCCTCCTCGCTGTACTCGTGATGAGGATAGCAAAGGTTCCCTACCAATGCAGAGAAGTCATCACATGTTAGGATATTATCTGTGAAAAAAGCATTGAGCACAAAGTCAAGTACCACAAGGAAGGCATTTAATGTGTACATAACCCTGCATGGGAAATTTGCTTATAAATCAAATTGTTGTAGATTTTATATATATGCACACACATATATACTTATATATATATTTAAATGTATATTAAATATTTACTATTTAGTGAAATAACCCAATGGCCCCATGGTCAATGAATTGTTACTTAGTCCTTACTTGCCATTTGTATAAATCTAGATTTCAACATACTTAAATGAAAATACCTTTATATGAGTTGTATAAAGGTGTATCAAGTTGATTTCTTGAACAAAGCAGTATGACTCATTAAATTTAACTTCAAATAAATTATTGTATCCTAGTTTTCTTCTTACAGGTGTTAGCTGTAATTGAGATTTTATTAAAATGACAGACATTATATAGTTTTACCTATTTGTATAGATAAATACAACAGGATACCAAACACGTTCTCCCCTTTGGCTATATATTTCTTTCAGCTGCATGAAAAATACCAACGTTATTCATTTAGCGGTTGACTTACATTTTTATTCATGCTCATGGTATAGAAATATCCGGCTCCTGGAGATGTACTAAGGGCCATAAGTAATGAACTGAATAGTTGAACTTCCTTAAAAAGTTTAATGAGAATAAATAAATAATTGGGATAAAACTGTCAGAACTTTGAGTGATAGAAATAATGATTTAAACTGCATGCCCCTGTGCATAGAAATATTGAGTTTGTTCCTGAACGACTGAATTACACAGTTCTGTTTTCGTAACAATCTCTGTCTGTTAGGTCAGTTTGTCTCAATCAATCCTACTATTCAGATACTTATTGTAAATCAAGTGGTGTTTCATTCAACAATTTGCTAAATGTATAGTAACTAAAAGAATTCCAAATTCTGGTTAGATCTGAAGAAAAAAAAAAGGTAAGAACAACATCATTTTCAAAACATTTTGAAATGTATTTAGCCATATTTATACTGACATGGGATCTTGCTTCCCTCTTCTAAACTTGCTGCCAGATGAGAATCACTCTTCAGACTATAGCATATATTAGAATCACATCCGGCCTGCAGACTGTTAAACCAACTCAAGAGTCATTTACATAATCCCTCTAGAAATGGCTCCACAATAACAATTCAACTATATATTCTTGGTTAAGATGTTATTTTTCTCTTTCCCTCTTTTTGGAAAATAAATCACAAAAGTACTTAATTGATGTGTGTGGTATTCCAAAGGGGGAAATGAGCTGTATTATTGCGTACTTACTCCTTGGGGGTCAGGTGAGTCGCGTACGTCAACTGAAAATATGAATTCTTTTGCTGAGTTGTATTTGGTGAGTTAGACTCATGACCTAGGGGAGCATAAGTCAGGAGTGAAAGGCTGGTAGCCGCATCCTATAAACCTGGCCAATGTGTTGCCCTGGAAAGGAATGTGCTGCCATAAATGAAGGCACTTGGAGGGCAAGGGTCATGGTATGTAATTAGCACAGGCCATTTAAGGAAGAATAAGAAAATAATGTTTTACAAGCTGGTAGAAAGAGAAGCAAATAATCATTTAAATGTTCCAATTGTGAGTTCCGTCAGTGTGTGTGGTTTATTTTATAAGCAACTTTCTTTACTAGTAAGAGGCAAAAGCAATGTCGAAAATTAAGTGCTCCTTGGAACCTTGCAGTATCCACTCCACAGGTCCCTCTTTGAGCTTTCTTGTGTAAGGTTTATTCCCAGCACTCCATTTTTTCTCTTACCCTAAAACTCTTCCGATGTTGGGCAAATGAAATCAAATATGGAACTCTCTTTAGACTATAGCATATATTTTTGGCCAGTTTCTAGAAGGAAAGGAGCGCTGGATTCTGGTTTATAAAAGTGAAGCATTCACAAAGAAAGCTGAAAAGCTTTTCCCAGGGCAGCCCAGCTACCTAACGCTTGCGATGCATTAATGTCACGCTTGGGAATATTCAGTTGCCCATTTCATTTAAAATAAATTAAGTGAATTTTCAGTTGTACCATTAGTATTGCAGCTGACTTATTGTTTAGTATAGGAAGTGACTCCTGTTTAAGCAGAGGTAAATTAGAAGTCACGTGAAGTGAACATTTTATCTTCAGAGGATGTTTATAATTACATTCATTGCTTTTTAGATTGAAAAATAGAAACTTTAAACTAAACTTCTCTTTTTTAATTGTCATGATATTGGGGTAGTAAAACTCCCCTACAGATATGTAAACTGAAAATAAAATATGAGAACTAAGTAAATAAAGGCACCTATCTACTTATAACAGGCTGCTAAGTGCATGTACTATTATTCCCTTTGAAATTCTATGCAGAGTTACGTGTGATATCTTATTCTGAAATACCATTAAGCAATTATTCTTTGTTATACTCTAGCCATTCAACTGGTCAACCCACAGTTGTTTCTATTCCAGTTCAAAGTTATGGTGGTTTGATTCTGAAACATTTCTTCATGACCTTGTTACCAGAGAATTTGCAATCTTTGATCAGTAAGTTGATAATGGATGAATATCTTACTGGTAAGGATGCTGTAAGTTTATTAAGATGAAATTCTGGGAACCGGTTCCATTCTTTGTTTCCTATCGTGGGCAGTAAAAAGAACAAATTAGTGGAGTGAAACATGATCTCTTGCCTGCTAAATTCCAAAGAACCAATGTGATATTTAATTGCTTACAGATAGCACATTTTCAGCTAATTTTTATTTTTGTCTCCATTTTTTTCACTATTCAGTTTTTTATCTGGGTTTGTTTTTCAGTTAGAACTTATATGAAGATGATAAAGAACCACAGGATCTGAGGTCATGATACAGAAATCTCTTATAAAGGACATTATGTTCACTGGGTCACAACATTTTTGTCATGGATACAAACCAATCGCCAAACGTTTGACAGTGGGTTGTGCTTGAATTGGCTCTAGTCTGAGACTGAATCCTTATTTGATGTAATATTTTGCTTTCATTGAAATACCTAAACACATGCTAAATGATGTAATCTTGATGTTTTTATTTGAATTTCCTAACTAGTAAAATCAAATAGAAGATACACATAATTCACATTCATGTTTTGGAGGACTTAATTGGAGCTGCTCTAAATACAATGTAATAAAGTTAATTGTGGCTTTACTGTATATGTTCTTCGTAATTAACTCCACAAGGTCCGAGCCACTGTCTTAAGTTTTAACTTCATATGAAAAGAGGAATGAACTCAGGAAAGACCACACAATCAGTTAGGACCACACAGATGGCCCATTAATTATTGTGTAAATACTCCCAATAGTTAGTCTGTTTTCCTAGCAAGATTGTAAACTCCTTGAGGACAAGAATTACTAACTCCTAAAATTCCTAGTGATGTCTAGAGCCAAGGCTGAATCTGTCCTAGATGTTTATTAAGACTTGGGATTGCACGGTTAATATTTACCCTCTTGGTAAAAAAACCCAAGAAGGAGCACAAAACAAATGAGTTTGGAATTCATCAACACATGAATTTAAGTTCCATAAAATATATAGGGTCTTGATTAATTCAATAGGTTTTTGTGTGTGTGTGTGTGCCTAGAAAGAAATTTAAACATTATAACACCCATCTTGACAAGTACTGCTTGATTATAAAAGCAATATATATTCCTTGAGGAAAAAAGTAAAAATAAAGACACTTAATAAAGAAAATGAAAATTATCTGTAGATGCAGCTCCAGAGAAATAGGCCAATTAATTTGTCTATATTAATCTACATGTAATTTGTTGATTTTACAAATGGTGACTCATATTGGATATGCAATTTTCTTATCTTGCTTTTTATACATACATGTATGCAGTGGAAATTTTCTCATTTAATTAAATATTCTATAAAATATTTTAAGTGGACTTACCTTCCGTAGTAAATGAATATGATCATTTGTCTATTTCCCTATATTTTACTTTAAATTTTGTTATTTCTACGTGGAATAAAGTACTACAATGAGCAAAGAAAATACTGGTGTGTGGTCCTTTTGATTATTTCATTTTGGTAAATTTCAAGAAGTAGAATACCTAATTCAAAAGGACAATTTTTATTAATTTTGGTATATCATAGCAATTGTTTTGAATGATAGTGTTTTAGAAAACGTTCTTAAGTAAAGGATTATGTCTTTTGTGATCTTAACTTCTGTTTTCTGCTCCGCAAGTCCACATGGTCTAGTCATTATCATCTGCTATTTAATACCAAAGGAATTCCTGCTAAGGATCTGCCTTTTTCAGTTAATTCTTGCCCTTTGCAGTTTTTTTTAAAAAAAGATGTAATCATCTAGAACAGCAGGTCCCTACAGAGAACTTGAACATTTGCTTTTAATCAAAAGACAAAGTTTATATTAAACTCAGTAAACAAAATCAAGGGACTTGTATAAATAACAATTTGTGCATATCATTTTCATTTTTGCTGACACTTTTGACTCTGGTATTGATCTTTTGCCAGGTTGTGAAACGCAGAGGGCAAAGTGCAAAGTTCAAAAGTGGCTATTTGCCTCAAGGTTTATTAAAAATAAAACATCAACGGAAGTCCGCTGAAGTAATTTGAGGAAACTTTTTTTTTCCTTCTAGGAAGGATGTCATTATTCGGTTTCTAAGGTTAAGTCTGCTTAGAGGAAAATAATAGAGTGAAAGCAGTCTTGAAACATTAGAAAGCTGGCAGAGAACATCTATACAATTATGTGAGTTAATGCAGGTATGTAAAATTTCCAAGGCGAAACATTTCATTCCATTTTGAACATCCCATTATCTGCTCATTGTCTAAATATTGAAGCCACAGTTCCATGTTGTCCATCTCACAGCGTGTGGACAAAAAACAACTGTCGAATGAATGCATAAAGAAGGATAACATTGAAAAACTACGTTACTTTTCATGTATTTTGATAATAAAATTGATTTTAAAAATCAGTAGAACTGATGGATTGCCACGATGTAGATAAAGACAAAATTGAGTTTTTATTCTCACTTTGTGAATTATTAGTTTGCCTTCCTGCAAACGCTTGCTGGGAGTGTTTCCATATGGAGGCAAGACAAGTGTGCTGCAGTCAAAGCTGTTTTTAATTTTTAAAGATAACTGAAAACATACAGGAGAGTTCTCCAACTTCGACTTGAAGTTGTTGTCTCTTAAGATTCTCAACACATTTATTAGAAAGAGTCCGTCCAACTTAGGAGCATTTTAACAATCACCCTTAGGTCAGACTGCAAATGAAGCCAGGAGTCAAGAACTTTAGTAATCTTTTCCCAGCGTCATGCAGGAGATCCTGGTTATTTTCAACCAAATTAGACACCCTTGTGGATGTTTATTCTCCCAATTAGCTGCTTTTTTTCCTAATCCTTCTAAGTTTCATTATAATTTTATTTAAAAATTCTCTTAGTTTCTGATTACTAGAGTGACTTAAGTGTGGTCTACTGGAAATCTTCATTTCACGTACAGGGAACCCCAAAATCATTTAGGTAATAAGACTCCAGCTGACAGGCCCCCTCCAGCAATCTGAATGCTTATGGAATGGCATGAAAATGGATCCAGACGAGCGGTTAATACAAACTATGCAGCACTGCGCTTTTACAAGATTGATACGTCCAGGTGTATGAGGTCTTCTTCGCTTTCCAGGAGCTTGCCTTTTAATGGTAGAAGGCATGTAATAAACAAGTAAGCAAATAACTAGAAAAGACAATCTCAGAGTCTCTGAGCCAATACAGCAATGTTATGAGTGATAATGAAGGACCCTTTAGAAAGGGTGGTCAACAAACCTCTCAATTAGGATATGGTAGCTGAGGTCCATCCTAAATGAGACAACAGTGACTGCATAAAGCACTTCTGGAAGAGATGACAGAGAAACAGGCGAAGAAGCATTAGGCCCTGGAGTGGGGTAAGACTTTAGTTGTTGCTTTGCTGTTTGCCTCTGCGGAACCGAAAGAGGTCGGAAGTGTTGGAGTGCATGAAGTATAGAGTAGAGGGGTATGACATGGATAAAAAGTTGGCAGGGACTAAGTAATTCAGTGACAATGATGGCAGCCCCTGGACACTGAAATGGGCTGATGTATACTTAAACCATCATTCCCATCACATTGTTGAATGTGGGTTATTGGGGAAACTATCAGGGACCCTATTATTAGGGTATGACTGGGATGCAAGTAGAAGAGAATCAAAGTAGTGGTTGCTTAAATGAGACAAAAATGTCATTTTCTTTTATGTAACTGTAGGCAGTTTAGTGTTAATATGGTCTCCTTTGATGTTGAATCCAGGCTGTCCCTGGATTTTCATTCTGCCATCCCTAATGGGTGTAAAAAGGATAGAAGAAAGTAGAAAGAAAGATCTCTTCTGGAAGTTGCCTATGCACTTTCATATACCAGTGGTCAGAAAGGAGTCACTTGTCCAAGCTGGCTGTACATGAGGTCATGGGCCCAGTTAACCATCAGGGTGATGTGACAGCCATCACAGGTTAGAGCAGTGTGAATTATCGTTTGCCACCACATGAGGAGAAGACTGGGAAAAACAGGATATATGCTAAAGTGCTTAAGAGAAAGGATGAGAATCCTAGCATTCCTGAATTAGGGTCCTCCAGTTACTGAATTATCCAACTCTGGAAACACTCTCTCTTGGGAATTCTTATCAGGTGAGATAATAAACACTTTCTACTTTACCCATTATGACTTGGGGCTTCTAACTTGTTGCCAATAAACTCCCATGTGATAAATCTCAGGTAAAACAGGGTAAAGATGCAGTCCCTCTCCAGCCAGTCCATCCATATGATGAGCTAATTTCTTTTGCCCTTAGGGTACCTAGAGATTAGTCTCTTTGCAAAACTGATGGCATTTCAATCCCTCTCATAGGACAACAACAGCAGCTGTGCCTTCAAGAAGCAAGTAGAAAGGAGAGCAAAAGATGGAGAAATCAAAGCCGAGTCTATGAATGGAAAACATCAGAGATTGGGGCTGGAATTCTATTCTTTGTCCACCCATATTTAGAAATCACTGTGATGATCCTACATTGGTAAGGGGCACTATTTTGGTTCTGCCTTCAGAGTTCTACTGGGTGGCATCCCAGTTCAGTTCTTGGGGTATAGAAACCAGCAGACAAAGGCTTCAATGCCAATTCCATGTCATATTTGAAATATGACATTTCATAAGACTGCCTATTTCATTGAATTGCAGTAAGATTAATAGTTTATACTTACTGAGATTTTATAATGCACCAGACACTGTTCCAATTTACAAATATTAACTCTTAAATAAGTAGGTATCCCTATTATTACAACTTCCCTTGCACAGATGAGAATATTGAAACAAAAGTGCATTGAGACAAACCCACAGACAACATCATACTTAACAGCAAGAAGCTGAAAGCTTTTCCTTTAAGATCAGCAACAAGACAAGGATGCCCACTCTCCCCACTTTTATTCAACATAGTTCTGGAGGTCCCACCCATGGCAGTCAGACAACACAAAGAAATAAAAGGCATCCAGATCATTAAGGAAGAAGTTAAACTGTCACTGTTTGCAGATGACATGATATTGTACATAGAGAACCCTAAAGAATCCAGCCCAGAACTACTAGAACTAATAACTGAATTCAGCAAAGTTGCAGGATACAAAATTAATACACAGAAATCTGTGGCTTTTCTATACACTAATGATGAACTAGCAGAAAGAGAAATCAGGAAAACAATTCCATTCACCATTGCATCAAAAAGAATAAAATACCTAGGAATAAACCTAACCAAGGAAGTGAAAGACCTATACTCTGAAAACTACAAGACAGTCATTAGAGAAATTAAAGAAGATACAATAAATGGAAACACATCCCATGCTCATGGATAGGAATAATTAATATTGTCAAAATGGCCATCCTGCCTAAAGCAATCTATAGATTCAATGCAATTCCTATCAAAATACCAACAGCATTCTTCAACGAACTAGAGAAAATAGTTCTGAAATTCATATGGAACCACAAAAGACCTCAAATAGCCAAAGCAATCCTGATAAGGAAGAATAAAGCTGGGGGGTTTATGCTCCCTAACTTCAAGCTCTACTACAAAGCCACATTAATCAAGACAATTTGGTACTGGCACAAGAACAGACCCTAGACCAATGGAACAGACTAGAGAGCCTTGATATAAACCCAACCATATATGGTCAATTAATATATGATAAAGGAGCCATGGACATACAGTGGGGAAATGACAGCCTCTTCAACAACTGGTGTTGGCAAAACTGGACAGCTACATACAAGAGAATGAAACTGGATTATTGTTTAACCTGATACACAAAAGTAAACTAGAAATGGATCAAATACCTGAATGTAAGTCATGAAACCATAAAACCCTTAGAAGACAACATAGGCAAAAATCTCCTGATTATAAACATGAGCAACTTCTTGCTGAACACATCTCCTTGAGAAAGGAAACCAAAAGCAAAAATGAACACATGGGACTACATCAAACTAAAAAGCTTCCGTATGTTCTGTCCCATCAACAGAACAAAAAGGCATCCTAGAGTATGGGAGAATATATTTGTAAATGAATATCCAACAAGGGGTTAACATCCAAAATATATAAAGAACTCACATGCCTCAACACCCAAAAAGCAAATAACCTGATTAAAAAATGGGCAGAGGATATGAAGAGACAATTCTCCAAAGAAATTCAGATGGCCAACAGACACATGAAAAGATGCTCCACATCACTAATTATCAGAGAAATGCAAATTAAAACCACAATGAGATATCACCTCACATCAGTTAGGATGGCCAACATCGAAAAGACTAGGAACAACAAATGCTGGTGAGGTTGTGGAGAAAGGGGAACCCTCCTACACTGCTAGTGGGAATGTAAATTAGTTCAACCATTGTAGAAAGCAATATGGAGGTTCCTCAAAAAACTGAAAATAGAGATACCATTTGACCCAGGAATTCCACTCCTAGGAATTTACCCAAAGAAAATAAGATCTCAGATTCAAAAAGACAGATGCACCCCTATGTTTATCACAGCACTATTTACAATAGCCAAGAAATGGAAGCAACCTAAGTGTCCATCAGCAGATGAATGGATAAAGAAGATGTGGTACATATACACAATGGAATATTGTTCAGCCATAAGAAGAAAACAAATCCTACCATTTGCAACAACATGGATGGAGCTAGAGGGTATTATGCTCAGTGAAATAAGCCAGGCGGAGAAAGACAAGTACCAAATGATTTCACTCATTTGTGTAGTGTAATACGAAGCAAAACTGAAGGAACAAAATAGCAGACTCACAGACTCCAAGAAGGGACTAGCAGTCACCAAAGGGGAGGGGTGGGGAAGGGGGAGGATTGAGGGGTATCATGATTGGTACACATGGTGTGTGGGGGGTTATGGGGAAGACAGTGTAGCACAGGGAAGACAAGTAGTGACTTTGTGGCATCTTACTACACTGATGGGCAGTGACTTCAATGGGGTATGGGGGAGACTTGATAATATGGGTGAATGTAGTAACCACAGTGTTTTTCATGTGAAACCTTCATAAGAGTGTCTATCAGTAATACCTTAATAGAAAAAACTGCATTCAATAGCTTGCTCCAGGTCACTCAGCTAGTTAACGCTAGAGCTTGGATGAGACTCCAGGCCGTCTGGCTCTACAGTGTGAGCTTTCTGCCCCTTCTCTGTTTAAATGAAATATTGCCTGTAGAGTGTTTGGCACATACGCATGCAATAAATGTCACTTATTATTTTTATTTTGCATTTTCCCATCATTTTATTTTGACTTCAATGTGGGAGAGGTGATTATCCAAAGATGTGAATTATCCAAGGATTGCAATAGTCAGAAGCAGAGGAAATATTAGATTTTTTCTGAGTGGGAGTAGGGTTAAAGACTCCCAGCATATGAGCCAGTCCAAAGCAAGAAACAAATGTCCAGAAGCTTTCTCTGCTCCACATCTGTTTTTATTTTTCAGTTTATCTGCCTGCTGTTTCAAGACAGGATTTTGCAATATTCAGCTCCCCTGGTGACTTATAGGATATCAAGGGAAGAGAGAATAAAGAAAAGCTTTTAGCCAACTTCAGCTTTTCCTTCCTTAACCCTGGAGATAAGCTCTGGCTGGACACCATGAGGTTGGTTGAAAAGGCCAATTCATGCGTCTCCTTGTTATCAACTTGAGAGGGGAATGCTGGCTTCACCCGTGCCCAGCACTGTCGATAGCCCTTGTCCCCCAGGGTCAGGATGGTGGTGTGTGAAGATAAGACAAGCTTGCAGCTGAGGACTGCCCAGATAGAGGGCATTTCTTCTCTCCTGGGGAGCAGGTGTGGGCATCTTTGGTAGATGATATCTATGTCATCACCCAAGCGTGGGGGTTGATGTGACCATGCAGAGCAGCGAGGAGAGCCACATTTACCTCCTGCAAAACCAACCACTCTTGCATAAACTAAAAGCAGGGAATGACCTCCAGGCTGTGACTTCTTATAAGAATTCGTGTAAACTGGAGCAAAGCCAGACCAGGATATCTAACAGTCAACTAGCTCTCATTAGGGAGGAAGAGCCCTTTTTCAGGATGGTATTAGAATCTTTAGTCAGGCTTGTGAGGTAGTGTTCATCTTCCATAAAATTGTTATGAGTGGTTGGGAATTGCTGACAATTCTGTTCTAAACTGAGAGCGATCAACTCCAGACAGTTACCTACTGCTGGAGAAGACCAAACGAGTGTGCCTCTTGGACCAGAAAAGCCACCAGTGTAAAATAAGAAGTGACTCCAGGAGCTGTTCCTCTAAACTGCCTCTGGAGTTTCAAAGTACAGTTGTCTTAGTTCCCACCTCTTTCCTGTCTCTCACTGAGCTGTCTTACTTAGCTTCTCCCAGGTGGGATGAGCAGACATTGTAAAGGGTGAAAAACACTTATGTATCTTAAAGCAGTCCATGCCATGAGTGACAGTCTGGAAAGAGACTAAGAAACATCAAGTCAAGATTGAGGTCAGATTTAGACTGATCAGATGCTGTGATAGAGACAATTACCTGGTTAATTCTACCCAAGGAATATAAATTTCCCTAAACAACCCAGATGTTTTTGATGAATGAAGTCCATATGAATACAAAATGGTCAAAATACTTGCTTGGTTTTTTTTCACTTAGTAGGTAAATAGGAAGCTGAGAGTTACACAATAGAATTCACAATCAAATCAGAAATTTCATTATGAGCCTGATTTAGAATATTGGACAAGATGTGCAGTTTTTCAAGAATAAACGTTCAACTTCATAAAAATATCTACTTCTAATCATTCAGCTTTGTCACTAATCAGTTTTTTTTCAGATTTCCTCATCTCATTTCCTAATGACCTTCTATTAGTTTTGCCCTCTCCTAACGACCTTCTCCTTCGATGAAAACTACCTTTTAGAACAAATATCTTTGAGCACTACACATTTAGAAACCTTCATGAATGGCAAGCCATTCTAAAAGAAAAGCAGAATCATGTTTGGGGGACTTCTATTTCTCTCAGTTTTTATTTGTCTGAAAATGTCTTCATTCACCATCATTTTTAAGGACTTTCTTTGGTATGTAATTCTAGAAAGGCAGGGGTTCTGTTTGTTTTGTTTTCTTACAGCACCTTGAAGATGTTACTCCATTCTTCCTGCTTTCATCCTTTCTCTTGGGCAGCTAGGGGTCAGTATGATGGTTGTTCCCAGGAATGCAATTCACTTGTTCTGTTGTTCTTTCTTTGAAGGTTGTTTTTTCAGCCATTTTATAGTGATGCACCCAGGTGTTTCTGCTTTGTTTGTATTGCATAATGCTTGATATACACTAAGCTTCTTGGATCTTTGGGTTGAACACCTTGATCAGTTTTAGAAAATTCTTTACCAAAGTCAATTTAAAATAGCTCTTCCTTCCTTCTGTTTCCTTTGTATCTTCCACGACATGTCTACTATACTGTTACCCTGTGTCTCTCACATTTGCTTCTGTGTTTTTCTTACTACATTTTTCTCCTTGTTCTTTGGTTTGGGTCACCTCTACCTATCTGTTTAAATTCACTGATCCTTTTTCATGCAATGTCTAGTCTTTTGTTAAGGGTATTCTATAAACTCAATGTAAGGATGGTATTTCTCAGTTGTAGAGTTTCCATTTGAAATGAGTGGAAGTTGAAATCTTTTTAAAGGATCCCTTTTCACTATTGAGATTTCAATCCATCTTTTCCTTCATTTTGTACATTATTTTTTATTTTATTAACATACTTACATTGGTTATTTCAAAGTCCTGCTAGCAGACTGCATCATCTCAGTCAATGTAGGGCAGTCTCTCTTCACTGTTTTTTCTCTATTTCTCATGGTTTTATACTGTAGCTGGAGATTTCTCCATGCATTTCCAGCCAAACAGCAGTCTTACCCTTCAATCTTTCCATTGCACACTTAAAAAAAAATCTTGTGGTCGTTGACCAGTGGGTGGAGGAAAGCAGCTCTGATTTTAAGATTTCTCTGGATTCAAATATGTCATGCCAGTCTGCATGGCTGTTAAAATCTCTACTGATTTCTCCCTTCTGTAGCAGAGACCGTATGCCTTTGCTTGCCATAGTTCTCTACCAACAGGTGCCCGGTCATGAACAACAGCCCGGGGGAGGAAAGCCGCTTTAGATCATTGCTCACCCAGGAAGTAAGCTTCCTGTGGGATTTAATTCCTTCCTATTTCTGTGCATTCACAGGTAGGTATCTGTTGTTTATATTTTTGTAGTAGTTGTTGTAAAAGCATGTGTGATCCTCCATACCAAGAGCTGGCAAACTACAGTTCAAATCTGAGCAAAATCTGACCAGCAGCACTGCTTCTTTATAGCCAGCACACTGAGAATGGCTATTTACACTTTCACAGCATTGGAGTAGTAAGACGGCACCGAGACTCGCTAATTGTCATATTCACCACCAGACCTTTTACAGACAAAATGTACTGACCCCAATCCATACCTTAAACTGCAATGCTAACATTCTCTGTTTTACTATTTTTCATTCTGTTATACAGCCATTTACTGGATAGAAACTTGCTGCCAGCATTCTAGGAGCAAGTGGGGTAGAATGCTGGGAATCTAACATTCCACACGAAGCCCTCATTGTTAACCAATGTCTCCCAAGCACGTTTGGCTTAAAACCCCAGAGAATGCACTTCCGGTATTCAGTCGCAGACACAATCTCCTGGCTATGCAGAATGACAAGAGGACCCTGTCTTCTGGTTCTTTTTTCAAATGTTGAGCAGTTTCTCTGTGGCAACCCTTCCTTGCCCACATCTCAAGAATTCCTTTGGTAACTAATTCTAGATTCGGAGGGGAGACAGCCCAACAATGTACATAGATTTAGCTTCCACTTGTAACTGTGTTCATGAAGAGGAAATGTACATAGGCAGAAACATCGGAAATCTGAGTGGGAGGGCGGACCCAGCTGTGCAAGGGCAGCGATAGTTCTATTTCTCATGCCAGTTAATTGCATAGGCAGCTTTAAGTGAACTAAGGAAGCTGTACACAGAATGCAGCCTGCCAAAACAATAATATAAACCACATTTTCATTAAAATCAAATGACAGTGGTAATTATGCATTCCTTTGCTACGTTGACTTGACTCCAAATTGTGGATGGTAGCTAAAATGAAGTCAAATTAAATGTTGGCATTCATTCAGAAGTGGTGGTACTACAGTGAAACACTATTCTACCATTTCTGTCCTGCCTCTCCGTGTTAGTGGACAAGACACTGAACTTTCTTGTTCATAAATGAAAAAATTTTCCTCTTTTATTTCATCATCTTCAAGGTCAACCTCAGCTTTCCAAATGTATCATTGGTATCAGAAATATTCACTTGTTTCAGTGTATCTTCAAGGTCAACCTCAGCTTTCCAAATGTATCATTGGTAGCAGTGTGTCAGTCTAAAGAAGTCACCTTTCTGCTTTGCTAATAGAAACTTCACTAGGATTTTTAACTTTGTAAGTAATAAATTCTTGCACATATGTAAATTTTTATACAGTTTCAGGCAGAAAAACAAACATTAGTTGGTCAATTATATCAATTCAGGCAAGTCAGCAAATGAAATCCACAAGAATCACAGAGATTCAAAATATCAATGATTCTAATCAGATATTAATCCTTTGTTGGTAGGATGATCAGGTTTTCTTTTTCTTTAATTGTTACAGCTGAAGTCGCTGGATAATCCTAGCAGACAAAACTAGAAATCCTACTAAAAAGTGTTTTATGCATAATTCTGTATAACAAATGCCTGATTAAATTTTGTCTGACAGAGCTACGTTGATTGATAGTAGATTTGCAAGTTTGTGAAATAAGAGAATAGAGGGAGGAAGGAAGTAATTTTAGGACATGATTTCTAATTTGCAAAGTCAATTTGTCATATTCTTGGGGGTAATTTGCTGATGACAGTAAAGCTTAAGGAGATAGATCAAGCTAATTCATTAACTTCTCTATCTTCTTGGAGAGGATTACAGATGGGGGAGAAATTGGTCTGTAGAATTTCACATAACAGGGGATTTTTGCAGTCTCAACGTGCGGACAGGTCTAATAACCCCAAACGATAGTTCATTTGGCTTAATCCTCTTGCTCAGTCTCAGTAGGGTAATCATAGTCATCATCACAGGAACACAGTTTTTTAAAGCCATAGTAATAACAATGAAATAATAATAGTAATAGCAATAATAGTAGTATTAATTATTGAAATACATGAATCACTTGACATATGCTCGCATATTCTGTAAGTGTTTTAGAGGTCTTATTTCATCTTCTCCACAATCTGTGAGCAAGATCTTATTATTTCTCTGCCTTTTTTGAAAATTGAAGTGCAGCGAGGTTAAGTAATTTGATCATACATCAGGACGCAAAGTCATGATTCAGATCTAATCAGTCTGACCTCAGAACCAAATTTCATTTCCATTGATTAGCCCATTGCCTAGTTAAACGCTTTGTTCCCTGAATTTGTATTCTGCAGAGAAATTGAGAATATTGTTTTTCTCCCTAAAGACAAAAAGAGTTACTTTCTAATACCATGTCATGGTAGTGGAGAGTGGTAAAATACGATAGGAAAGTAAGATAATGAATAAAGGGGAAGTGGAGAATAAATTCAAAATATTACAAGAGGCATGAATTCTAATTATTGAAAACGTTTGTCTTTTTTGTTAGTTTGGCCCACAGGCAAGTTCTTTGACCTTTTGAACCTTCAGTTCCCTCCTCTATACTGTTATTAGTATTGTAAAGATCAATAACATAATGCAGGTAAAGACGCCTACTATGGCACCTAGTGGGCCATCAGGGCAATGATGGTGACTGAAGTATCAATGTTAGGATTAGAATGTTCTCTCCAAGCAACTGGATACAAACTATGAAAAATAAGCATGTGTTATTTTTTGAAATTTGCTCTTGAAATCTGATAAAGTATTTTGGAAGTATTTCTAGTTTTGCCACACCAGGAGCTTTCACTAGGGAGGAACGAAGCCTGGGAGCTTCTTAGAAATGCAGCCCGTCTGTCCACACCTGAGACCTACGGAATCAGACTCTGCTTCTGAGCAAATCCCTTATTAAGTAAGAAGCCCCTGAAACTTTGAGACCTACTGGTTTGTAGAACTAGATAATGAACTGGTGTTAGGATGAACAAGCAGAGAAATCTAGGGAGAAGAGCTCACTTTCTGACTCAGAAAGTTGGAGATCAAAGAGTTGAAGAAGTTTTTTCTTTTCCATTTGTTTTACTGTTGTTGTTCTGTTCTTATGTGTTTGCTTTTTTTTTAAGCTAAAAGAAGTAAAAGGGCCAAGGAAGAGGAGAAATTATTTGGAAATGAGGCACTCTGTATTGGAGCCGGGTCCCTGAGGTCTTCTCTAACTCAGAGGGAAGCAGGATGGGAAGCAAAGGTGTTGTTTTGCATTAGTCTGATAGTGCAGAAGGGAGCCCACCCCTTCCAGGACTGAGGAGAAGGGGCACAAATGCAATTCATTTTGTGGTAAGTGGGCAGGAAACTGCAGAAGGTAGTAAGTAAATAGCAAGATATCTAATGAGAGAGGTGGGGAGAGCTGGCTTAGGAAGAGTGGTGAAGGCCTAGGGCAGTTGGTATAGAGGAGAGGGAGAAATAATACAGGTGGCCTCAAGAGGGTAGCAAGGGCTAGGACATTGCCCCAGTGCTTCCCAGTCCCTGGGTTTGTGAGGTTTAAAAGATGCTCAGCCTAAGGTGGGAGAAGTGTTGCGACCAGGCTTCTGTTTAAGTAAAGGTGGAAGGCCCACTCTCTCCAACGGCGTGAAGATGAAGGTCACCAATGACTGATGGAATCGGGTTCCAATGTGTGCAACGCTATGGTTAGAAGGTGAGTGGGGGTGCATGGACAGGGTAAAAAGGAGCCTAGCAGGAGGAAGTGAGCACATCAGAATAAGAAAATGAACAAAGGTGGGAAGAGATACACAGAGGCAGAGGGTGCATTTGGCTCATGACTCCTCATAATAACCATGAAAGTTATTTTGCTGAATATCTGGATGCTATGGTGTTTCTAACCGTCATGTGCATTTGGTACAAACTAGATTTGAAACTAAAGGAAGGGGTAAAAGTCTAAAAAAAGAGAAGAGAACCAACTGTTATCTGTGACAGTACTTCATGTTCTCAGGTCGGAAAGTGGACCCTGAAAAGCCACACATAGTTTTATCCTAATTAGGCTTCCCTGCTCTAGCTGTGGGGCAACTTGCTCAACTGACTCTTGCTGCCATCTGGCGAGTGAAGCCACCATGAAAAGAGTCATATTTATGAAGGGTGGGCCCCTCTTTTTACAATTCTGTGCCCCTTTTTATAATGAAGCAATACTAGATCGAAGCAGGAAACTAACAGGATAGGAGAAACACACCAGTAGCTAAATCTTCCATCTGAATAGGAAAAGAGCTGAAGGAAAGGGGAAAAAATATCGAAATCAATAACAAAAAATAAAAACAAAGAATCAAAACCTTTTATCTCTTTACCATCAGGGTTTTTAGAGGTGAGGCCGAACATATCAAGGACAGAAATTCCCTTCCCACCAAGAAAACAAAATAACTCTTCTGGCTTAAGTTTCTATCAATTAGACACCAATATGCCTTTAAATATAAATTTCCCACTGACCAGATTTTGGGGAGTAGAAAATTACTCAATATTAGTCAATTGTTACTCTGGCTGCTCAGATTCTTTTCTTCCTAATCCCTACAAGAATTATTCCAAATGAGTTGTATGTCAGTAGTTTCTCTACATTCTCCTTAATGCTCCTTAATACTTAGGAAGAAATGGAAGTTTTGAAATAGACATTTGGACAGGCAAACACATTTAGGAAGCATAGGCCCTTAGGGGAAAGTAAAGATACCTGGGGTCTTGAAAAACAAGGTAACTGCATCCTACACAACAAAAGGGTCGTGAGCACAGGGAACACCACAGAACTAGACAAACCAGATAACCATGTGTAACTTATTATCTGAAACACACCCACCAAGTTCCCTCCAAACTCTTAAATGACGTCCACTGGGCAGGCCTCATTTGAGCTGGCCACCCTCCTGCTTTCAGGATATGATCTGTTACCAGCAACATCCATAAAATGGTGCATGAAATATAAGGGTTACATGCAAATGATGGTTTCTGTCTTCATCCAGCTTAACAGCAAAAAATACAGACTTTTATCAAGTTTTTCTCCCACTAGGGTTTGTAAGAAATATTTCTTAAATAAGAAGCTACCATATTCCATAAACTTATCTGGTTAAAATTTGCCATCTCAACCACCATGTGACTATGGACTTCCTGTTTCTATTCTGCCCACTGGTCCCTCTTCTGCGACTGGACGTCTTTCCACTTCCGACTCTTTTCCTTGTACCGTGATATTCCCAGCACGACCTCCCATCATTATATCTCGAAATGACACCGTGGAAAGGCTGAGAGTTTTTACTTTTATATATATTTTATTTACTTTTATTTTAAAGGTATATGTGATTATATGTAATGAGTATATATTATATAAGTATACATAGTATATCATATAGAAATATACACATACATACATTATGCATGTATTTTAATTTCGAAAATATTAATTCATGCAAAATTGAAAAACCAAGAGAGAACAAATAAGTATTCAGTGAAACTCATGTTTTCTTTCTAGTCAATGACTTTTGGTTCTTATTTCCTAATCAAATGTACCTAATTCCTAGGAAATAAATACAATCATTATTACCAAGTTTTTAATGTAAAAATCTATAGATTATATGGACATATGCCAACATTTGTATAACTTCCTTTTTTCATAGATGAATTTTATATATGCTATTCTTCCCTTTGCATTTTTTCCTTTACCTTGGAAGCCAGTCCATACTGGTACATATAGATTTTCCTCATCCTTTTCTGACAGTAATACCTCCATGTTATTTCAGGAAAACGAGTTACCATTAGTTTTTTACTAGTTCTCTTTTTCTACGTTTTCACAGTATTTCTTGGTCCTTTGTCTTCATAAGCAATGATACAAACACATTCCTATACCTAAGTTTTCATACACATCTAATCTATAACCAAGTTTGTAAGAATGGAATTCTGTATCAAAATACACCTATCAAAGTTTGGTAACTTTTGACAAATTTTACTTCATAAAGGTTTATACTTCCTTTGTAAATGTATGTGGGGATAGCTGATCACATTCCCACACTATTGTACTTTCTGGTCCTTACTGACATAATTTATTTAAAAATAGTTATGGTTTTAATATTAATTCTGAATATGCCCTGTTTAAATTTCATTTGTCTTTAAACCTCTGGAGGCTCTTGGTCCTGTCCCTTGACTATATTTCTGCTGGAATATTTGGTTTCCCTTCGGATGAACTTTTTGTATCTTTTCCTGTCTTAAGTGTTACAAAATGCACTGCCGGTCATTTACCTTATTCATATACTTTTATTTTCCTTTCAGGCTGAGACTTTTAGCAAATCTCAGAGTTTTCAGACAAATGAAAGAAGCCACAATATTAGAGTAATTTAAAACTGTTAGTAGATGGAGACACTGTAGGGATCCACTTTAGGGTGAGTCTCACATTCTTCCGTTTCTCACCTCCACTCCTAGCGCCAAGCGGCTGCCAACTTTTAAGAGCCAACATGCACCCATAGGGGGCGTGCCACCATCCCAAACTCTCACCCACCATAAAGTTCACACGTATATGGCTTAAGTTCTCATCCAGCTTAATTGCCAGAGAGACTTCTCCCACATTTTTCTCCAGTGAAGGTTCTAAGTGTGCTTAAATGAAGCTACCAAATGCAGTGCTAGGTGAACTCACTGAAGAGGAAGACCTGACCAGGGATGAAGACAGAGGGAATGGAATTGAAAGGCTGTGTTCAAGGGGCAGCAGTTATACATAACTGGCAGTGTGCAGAGTCTGATCAGTAAATCCCCAGAGCAGTGAGGGGCACAGGAAGGCCCGAGCGCGGGCGCTCTGAAGGAGTGCAGTGGAACGAAGAGCCGTTTCTGGGGAAAGAGGAAGATCATAGTCTGAAAGAAAGACAGAAGCATAGTTTTCACATAGAATTCACTTGATGCTTAATTAAATGATCAGTCTTATAATTCATTTACTTAAGTCATATACTGAAATATATTGAAAATCTAAGAAAAATAGACATTTAACAGACCACTTAGCCTGCCCTAAAGGGACGTATTTTTTTGCAACAAGTCTAAACAGCCATGTTCCAATGGTGCTGAGCTCCCATGTTGAATTCGGTCATTTCATGTGGTCAAGTGACAGTGCTCTGGTGATGTGAAATCCAGGTAACTCTTCTGATGCCTCAGCCAACTAGTTTGCACCAGATGTTGAGACCTGGATACACAGAGAAGGCTGACCTAACAGCTGTGCGACACCTACATTTTGCCAATTTCATGTGAGTTCCTATTGCGTTGGACCCTTTATTTCTACAGAATTGTTTTGTGGCTAGGAAGAAATGTGTCCTCAGCAAGACACTGAGAAGCCCATATTTTTTGGAATGGTTGCCAGAGAATGAATGGAAAGCTATGAACAGCAATCTGTAGATTTTTAGGGCTTTGACGCAGAACATTTCTGAAGGCAGTATGCCATTAACTAGAGCATTCACTGAAGCATGGGACTGAGCCATTTGCCAACACAACTAATGAGTAATGAACGGGAATGAATGTATATAATGATGAGGCAAGAGGGAGATTCTCTATGGTGTAGCCTGGCTAATGAATTAGCACTAATGAAATTGCAGTCATATGGATATCTTGGGGCTTCATGCTGAACACCCTCTGTAATTCTTCAGTAGGAAATATCATAGTCCATATCTGCAGTGCATACACTTTTAACCAATGAGATGCAAAAATGGTCATTAACGTCTAGTTGGAGAATCTAAAGCTTTGTCTCCATGATTACATGCTAAGGTTAACAAACGTATTAACCAGAGTGCATGCAGGAGGGGTTCACTGAGTGTGTCAGAATCTATTTGAGGTCCTGTCACTGTTCTATCTATGCTAATTGCATTAAAAATTATGAGTTATAACTATAAAGTGAGTCCATTTAAGCATAATAGATTTTACAAGTTCATCCATCTTATTGCTCTTCAACACTGATGTAGGCAATCTCTTCATTCAGAGAGAGGAAGTAAACCTCTTATTCATCTGATCCTTTGGCCCCTCAGCCATGGTTTCACTATCTAATTTTATCCAAAGGCATCTCACAGTATTGTCTACTTACCCCTTTTATCTGACATGGAGCCTGGAGCTAAATCTGATTAAATTATAAATGAGCTCAGAGCTAGACCTGTAAAAAAATATGGGCAATACTCTATGTTGAGCTCATCTATCCTGAAGGCCCCCGTCCCTCAGTACCTTCAGTGGAATTCCCATTTTTCTCTTGAGTGTCATGCTCCATTAATCTCCAGATCTCAAAGTGCATCTGACAGGGTGATGTTGCACATTATAAAATCAGATTTCTCAAACTCTGCCCATCTGTTAGTGATACAGCCCATCTAAGTGTCCTATATATAGAACATACATACATTTCCTGCATTGTATATTCTTTCAAATATTTGCTCTTGGCATTGCAAGGTGTCCTACTGTCCTAACAGACAAGTCATTCATTAAGCTGTCAGCACCTCGCTGCCCTGCTCCCATAGAGGGTCCATTCCTGTGTTTTCTGTTTCTTGTTGGATGACCTATTCACTCATCATGCGCTGAGCAGTTACTCTCATAACGGGTGCAACTGAGTTGTGCATGTCAACGTATGTAAACCAAAGTTCTGCTTCTTAATTTCTAGCAGTCCAGCACTTGACTGGCGGAGGGCACAAATGGGTTGGAAAACCGGCTTGCATTCATGAGCGCTAAGCTGGTGTCCCTATGATGCCATTCTTGGCTGAGACATCTAAGGAAGGGGTATTAAAAGCAAAGAAGTAGAACAAACACGTGACAGCAAAGAAATGTGATTAATTGTAAACATTGCTTGAAAATCTGAAAGGAAATCCAGAAAAGCAATTAGCTAACCAGGCCTATATACACTGTAACTATTTGGAACAGATTAAATGGGAAATTACAAAAATATATCTAACCTAAAATTAAAGCATCTAATACAGTATGTATATGGAAGATGAAAATTTCTGGAAAATCGGAGCTAAATTCTTTTGATTTTTATCTTTGATTTTGTTGTTTCTATTTTAAAGGGGCTTAAAAACTTAATATTCATCAAAACATTAGGAGGTAATTCATTTTGTGCTAATTTAAGATCTCTGAAGCAGCAAAGCCCTTTACTTTAATTCTTAACCTTTTGCCTAAATGCATGATTATTTGTTTTCTAGAGAGCAGAAAATGGAAAAAGGGAGAGGAAATTTAAATTGGCCCATTCGACTCCTAATTAACAATTTTGATTCAAACTGAACAGAAAGCAGATTAACATCATTGATTTCAATAAAATCCATTGATAATCTGTACTTTGCAGTTAACTATACATTCAACATCATTAGCTCAAATAGAGATGAAAAGATTTATAATAAAATATAAGAGACAAATACTTTCTCACATCATCTTTCTAAGATATAAAAGTTTGGTTTTGTTATTATGGGATGGAGCTGTTGATACATTATGTTACGCAGGATTTATTATTCTGAGCTTCTATTTTTGGCATAGGACTAGAAAAGACCACCTCACTAATCAATTAAGTCATGGCATATTTCATGATGCACACTTAGCCCTACTCACTTGAAGTCTGATCCTCATGAAAGTGAAATGACCTCCTCCCCAGGCATTTGGAAGAGGCATGAGAAGAAAAAGCATATTTCCTCCCACAGCAAAAATATCAGATGGCGCCATCTCCATTCCAGAAACACAAATGAAAACGGTGAGACACTCAAATGCAATTGTTATATTAATTTATCTAACTAGTATTGCTTTTATGTAGAATAATTCATCTAGCATATTATGGTCCACATCAGAATTACATTATTTTCTTCACCATTTTCCAAGAGAAACCATGTCAATTCCTGGACCAAAATCATTATCCCATTGTCCTATTATAAATTGTCTCTATTTTGTTATTTTGTAACTTAAAGGGGCTTAGCTTCATACGGCCATTGACCACCATAATGGCCCCACCCCTCCACGATTTGAAAATTTAATAGTTACTTACCTAAGTGACATAATGTAAGGCCCCAAAGTAGGAGTCACAGCAAGTTTTTGCAGTGTTTGTGTGTGTGGTTGTGTGTAAAAATGCTATTCTTTACGAATCAGTTAACTTGGATTCTGTATTTTAGGTTGAAATGTACATGCCTTTGATTAAATATGTTAATGTTCTTATCTCTTGATTTGTATGATGGTCAGAAACTCAGTACTAAGCAGCAGTTCACTGAGCCAAGATCTTGGAGTAACTTTCTCCGTAAGAATGGTGTTCAATTCTTCTGTCAAATAGCTAATGGTTTCTGTAGATGGTTTGGATGGAGAAAAGAGTGAGGGTAACAAAGGCATTATATTATTCAAGAAACATTAGTTCCAGTGCCACCAAGAAGCAGAGAACACCAGCTGTGGACTTTATTAGTCTATGTGGTTTCAAATGATTTCTGTCGCTAGAGAAGAGACTCTGCAATGACTAAAGCTGACCTCATCTCTTATCCAGGAAAAATTTGATTCAGCATTTTTCTTTGTTTTAACAAATTCTTAGCATTTTTTTTTTTAGATTGGTGGTTCAATTTTACATCTGTCAAAATTATAGATACTCTTTTACCTGTTTGACTTCTGATGCAAGTCATTAAGTCCCAATTATTGCCTTTTACGATTTAACTCTCACTTCCAATAAATCATCTTTAAAATATGTGTTCATAGACTTATAATTTCATGAAGAGTATGGAATGCAGAGAGTATTTTACATCCATTTTCCCAATAAGAAATTTGGCACCAGAGACTTTACATGACACAGGGTAATTTAGTACCTTCTTTAGGGAAGGAATGATGACTGTTTTATACATTATTAAATCTTCAGCACCTAGCAAATTACACAGAACATGGTTAGGTACACAATAATTGGCTACATTATTTTTTTTAGAAAGGAAGAGCAACTGAAGTATTTCTACAGTTTAAAATTATTTATGAAAAAATTACTTTTGTTCTAAAATTGAGTTCATGTTCAATGATAGTTCGTCCAGGAGCTAGAGCCTCTATCACTGGATTCCAAGCAGAAACCAATGCAAATTATATGATGGTTTACAAGCCCACTGGTCAGTTGATTGCTTTGGTCTCTTTGACCAAACCCTGTAATTATGGTGAGTACATGGTATAGATTTCCCAACACATTCCCATTTCAGATATCCTCCCCTATTGTTCCCAGAAATACACTTACGGTTGCCAAACTATGTAAATGCCTTTTTTTCCTAGTTCAGAAAATATGACCACTGTGTCAGAAAAAAAAAAAGTCTGCATACCAAAATAGGATCCAAAAAATACTTTCAAAGCTGTGCTCTCTCACAGGAATTGAGGATAATTCACAGAAGACATGAGGAGTAACACCATGGAGTCAGAATTAAAGTAGTAAACAGGCAAGGTAATTAATAGGAGTTCATACAGAAGACATACTTTAAATATAATTGTTACAAAAGGAACAAATAGATACAAGTCTATTTGAGAAAAACAGGTGTGGAAGTACACAAAGATGGATTGTCATTTTTCTGAATGTGAGAAAGCAGACGAGCATATTAACCATACCTAATGGAGATCTGATTGCAGATGCTCACACGAAATAGTATAATGAGCATAGTACTCGCACAGAAAATATTAATGAAATGGGTAAATAAATTAATAGACTTTTCAAAATTCAAAACTGTTTCAATCATTTTCATTACAGGTAAACATACACAATTCTACCCATTCAGAAATAAATCTGTTAGATCCTGTCCAATTTAGTTTCAGAGATGGAACTCTGTAAACTTGTGTATGGCACAATATGTATAATTAAAGTGTTCTTTATAATGTTGAACAAAGTCGTAAAAACACTGGAGCTTATTTTTCAATCAGTTGAATTTCAGCGGTGGTCGTTATGTTTTTGTTTTGATGAGAGTGTTGTTTTAGTCACCTTTATAAGTGGTTGAATTTTTAAATACATCCATATTACTTCCTGAATTTGGATGGACTCAACTAATCAGCATTTGTTTACCAACCTGAAAATGGTCAAGTTTCTGAGAGCCACATTTAACAAATATACACATCTCAATAAGTCTGTTTTCTCTGGTTTATCCATTTGCAACTGAGGAAATACTGGTAGCCAGAACCACCATGTAACCTGTCAGTATGTAGGAATTCATACTGTATGTTTAAACACAAATGTTGGAATTGGGTGGTCTGCTTTTTTTTAAAGTTAAACAACTCATGAACATATTTTATAAATGTGTTTTTTTCTATAAAGTTGCCTCTTTCTGGGTACTTTGATAAGGACAGGGTCAGAATAAACAGCATTCCAAAGAAACATGTCAAATAACATTTTGCAAAATTAAAATATCATAAAATAAAACTCCTTCATAATTTACAGCCAGCCACATACAAAATAATTCCCTGACAAGTGACAGATTCAGAAACTAAAAACTGAAAAGTTCTAAATATCTATTTTAAAATGTTACTTTTCAGCCAGGAAGATACATCTTTCCATGTTTTATTGACTCACCCCCTACCTCCAAAGAAAAAACATAATTCAGAGAAGTGCAAATATTTAATAATATTACTTGTGCTACAAGAGTCTTATATCTACAATATTCAAAATTCTTAAACAAAAATAATACCCAACTGTCACCACTGACATCTTAGAGTTTGTTTTCATTTAAGGGTCACAAGTCACTTACCCCAAGGAAGAAAACTCCATACGAGGGTAACCTGTTTTCTGGAAACCTTAGAATTCTTAGTTTAAAATTATATTTGCTTCTTATTCTATAACATACTACACTATATTTGCTTAAGGAGGAATTATTCCTGGATAACATTCACATCCAAATTTTTAGGTTGAATGAAAACAAGAAGCAAATAAACTTGGCAATTAGGTGAACAAAGTTTCTGGTTTAAAAATGGTCTCTGTCTAGAAAGTCTTGTACAAAGCTTCTCCCAAACTCCCACTACAAGAACCATATAAAGACAGAAAAGATGTAAATTTATGACCTTACAAACTAAGATTGACAGACAACCTAAGGCTTGAATCTGGAAGGAATTTTCAATAATTGGAAGTCAGACAGGGCTGAGTGTATTAACCAATTGGCGCGCTGCGTGTGTGTATGTCATCTCATGAAATGGACCAGCCCCAAAAGATTGGGAGATGGTAGAGATAGCAAACCTGATCCACACGCCCTCCAGGCTCTGGCAGAGAAGTCTCCACTGACCAACAATCTCTGTAGCTGATGCTCCTCTCTCTTCCCTCCCTCCTAAGCCCATTCATCCTGTGTGTTCTTCTGGAAATTGAAACTCAAAACTACCTTCATAATAGAGAAGGGAGGGAGAGAAGCAAGGGCTGGCAATGACAGGTTAAATCCCCGGCAGTGCAGACCCGCAAATAAAGCTCAGGAGAAGGCACAGCCCAAGATGGATTGTAATTGTTCATAGAGATGCTAGCAGTCTGTACATCACCTAGTTCATCAGCTGCAGATCTAAGGGGAAGTTTTGTTTAGCAAAGAAACGGCAAGCAAAGGTCAATCCATTCAACCAGAGTCCGGAGTCCAGATACATTCTTGTTCATTGGATGAGCAATAAATGTATTGATGATAATGATGAAAACAATAGCAGTTACTATGTGATAAATACTATTGGTCCCACTTAGAAATGCTTAATCATTTAATCCTTAAAAAACCCTATGCAGTGGGTATGATTATCCTCATTTTTTGGATGAGCAGAACAAGGCAAAGAAGTAGTTTGCCCAAGTTATAGGGCAGTAAGTGATGAAACTATAATTTATACCCAGGAGGTCTAACTCAAATGTCTCTGCTCTTCACGATTATTTTAAACAAATAAAAAGAAATAATTGTTTTAAAAATATAAAGTGTAAGTATGAATATTGGAGGATGAACTAAAAGCAATATCACCCTGAAGATGAGAACCATGTGTCTGCAAATGATTTCAGGAATGATGAAAATAGAAAACTAACTAGACAATCTTTAGCATCCTGAAGAGGGTCCAAGAAGACATGGCCTCTCTGATTGAGGAATAGACGAAATGAGAGAGTAGGTAGGGTTACATGGTAAGTAGGAGGGATAAAGAACGATGCACAGGAGAAAGATGATTGCATTGGTGACACGGATTCATGGCCTTCCTCCAAACATTCCCTTTGCAATGTGACTTTGAAGTTCCTTTCACAAAGGGGAGTCTGTTTCTCCAACCTGGATATAGGCTTGGCCTTGACACATGCTCTGGCTGGTAGCATACTTAGAAGCAATATCATGCCAGTTCTGATACTAGACCTCAAGAGGCTTCATTTCTTTACCTCAGTCCACCACGAGCAAAAGCTCAGGTACTTTGCAGGAAGATGAGGGGCTGCATGAGAGAGAGTTTACCCACTGAGACTGTCCTAGACCAGCAAGCTCCCAGTCAACTTGACATCTGACACCTGCCGCATACAGAAGCCCAGGTAAGCTCAGCCAAGCCCAGCCCAGAACAGCAGAACCCCCAGCTGACCCAGGGACCCATGAAAAATAAATTACTTCTGTTTTAGGCTGTATGTTTTAGAATAGTTTTATTATTCAGCAATAGCTGTACTACATAGGCACCTGGAAAAACAAATTGGTGGAATGTACCAGAAATATCAGTTGTGCTCTCTATCAATTATTTCCTTCCTACTCTATGCTCCCTTTAGAAAAAATATGCCCCCAATTTTCTCTCTGGTCGTCCTCCTCCGTAAGCCCCGCTGAAGGGACATCAAGTCATGTGACCCTACGCACCTATTTGGACTGAGAGTAGAAATCTGGCCCAAACTGCACCCATCAGATTCTCTTATGAGAATTTAAAATTAACTTTCAAAGACTCTAATCAGCATCTGAGAAAGGAGGCATTCTAAGGACAAAAATAAAATCCACACACAAAATGAAACAGAAAAAAATCACATAGGGCTCCAGACAGAGAAATAGGCAGAAGGGACTATATACACAGCATGGCCTTTTCTTGAGGCCCATGAGATGTTTGCATCATTGCTTCCTTTTTCCATTATAAAATATGTTCCCATTTCCCAGGCTTCTACAGGTAGCCTGCTCAGGCTTCAAGACATCTCCTCTTTGTAAATAACTCCATGGTTCTCAATAGGACAGAACTGTCATGCTCTTATCTATTAAAAGAGGCTGGAACCAATATTTAATAACAACAGTGCAGAAATACTATAAGGTAGAAATGACCTTAGCTTTCCTAATTTCTACTATCAGTTAGCTTTCCTTTACCTAAAGATAGATTTTATGAAGGACAATAAAAACATTTAGGCTTTCATGAGAAAATGTAAAATTAGTATTTTTTTCTTCAATTGTTATGATGTTGAGAGTGTTTACACATGAAGAGTAATATGGTTAATCGATACACTTATTTAGAAAAATCAGCTTTCTGATATGCAAAGAATATTGGGAAATAATGTGAATTTGATCTCCATCTCTAGGGTTCCTGCTGGAGCGATCCTAATTGTTTTTCTTCCACTGTTCTGGAGTGTTCTCCAATTAAGATCTCCACAGCAGGAACCACTGGACAGAGATGGAAATGGAGGTGGAATTCATGCTATTTCCTAATGCTACAAAATATATTTGCATGGGTATATTCTGCCGTTGGTGTACAGCATTAAACAAAGAGGTTTCAGAGTTCATTCCTCTTCTCCTTTTTCATGGGCTCAATTTAACTACTGAAATAATCCAGTTAGGAAGAGTCTGACCATTCAAATCAAAAATCCACTGGAGAACTGCACAAATCCTCACTTCGCTTTCTCTTGAATTCTGGGTCTAAGGTGGAATTCCTGAAAGGGTTATCAGTTTACAATACTTTCTCTTCTGTGCCTTTTGCTAAATGATATGTGTGACTTTTACAAACCTGAGTGAGCATAACAGCAGATCCACACAGATTGAGATGCTGATACCACAGCTGCCTGAAAGATTTCTTCATTTCTTTACTAAAAGGGAAAAGAAAAATGCTCTCTGGACTGTTTATTCCCTTCTTTTTTCTTTGTGGTAACATACTGTTCACTAACTTCCCACTGGCCCTGTGCACAGACTGCCCGTCCCCTTTCTCACTCCTACTCACAGAAGTAGGAAGTAACAACCTAGCTCCTGAAGGCATCTTAGACGAGCTGAGCACCTTATTATACCGATTAAAAAAAAATAGAGACGATAATAAAACTAAGGCCCAGAAGACAGAACTATTACTTTTATGTTGTCATAGCCACTGATCCTAAATTTAAACACCCCTGCTAAATTAAAAAAGTTAAATGATCAGGAAAATAAAACTAAGTAGAAAAAGATGAAGAGGAAAAAGTACTCGACAGATCTTAAACCCTGAGTTTTCTGCTTTCAGAGTGAGAAATAAACATTAATCGACAACTATATGTGACACTGTAGGGAAAGGTTTGTATTTGCAAAACACAAAGGAACCTAAAAGTAAGCAAGAAAAATGCATGTGAAGACTGGAGCCAGATTGGACATTCTACCAAAACTCTGTACTCCCTCTGCCTGGTGCTTGCAGGTGCTCAGAAAGCACTTATTCTTTGCCCATATCCTTTCCTCACCCTCTTTCTTTACAATCCAAGAGACCTCTGTAGAATCCCTTAGGGGAAGTGGAGAGAATGCAGACTTTCGAGTACAGACAAGTGCAGATTTACACCCTGACTTCTTAATGCTTCTAAATCTCATATTCTTGAGTATAATTCTATTGTGTATTTTATGGAGTTGTTGAACACAGGGAATGCATGAGAAGGAAGTGCCACATAATGGGCAATGAGTAAAGGTCTGTCACTGCTCTCGGTGTTAGCGCCTGCATATTGGGTGAGCTGGGAGGGGATGCTCTCATAGCCACAGAAAGTCACCTCTTGCAAATTTGGGCAAAGAGGGTCAGAAAGAAAAGATCGAGGGAATTCAAGAATAAGAAGTTAATTAGGACTAGATGTCACTTTATTCCTGTCACTTACCTAAAAGTCTGTTAGATCTCTTGAAGTCCATCCATGAGCAAAATTTTCTGAGCAGCAGAATGAATTAGGGGCAACAGTGTTGCTGGTCCGGATGCTTACGGCTAATGGAAAGGTACTAATGATTTCATGCACCTGCAGAGGTGCTCTGGAGGGGTGGCACGGTGTGATCGACTGTGACTCCCCGTAACCCCAGCCTTTGGTGCCCAGCACCTGTGTCATGTGGCACCATAACTGCTCACATCAAGAAGTGAAGTCCATTTACTACCCGCTTCACTTGCTGTGTGGGTTGTTTTGCCTGTTACAATGTGGCAAAAGTGAAATTGAGTGGATTCTGAAGTCCAGGGCTTCACAGATCGTGCAGTTTTGGCCTCGCTTGGAACCCTGAAATCCCAATAAAGGGAAGTTTGATCAAGTCTGATGGAAGACGAGAAGCCAACTGGAGGAAAACCAAGGAGACTGGCTTACAGCCAGTCGACAGAGCAAGACCTGTGCGTGTGCCACCTTGTCCCCACACTGGGCTAGCTGTCAGGGGACTGTAGGCACGTGAGTGATCCCAGGAAAGATCAGCCGCAGAACTTCCCATGTTGCCAAATCACAGAATCATGAGAGAGGATACACAATTATTTTTTTAAGCCACTCAGTCTTGAGCTGACCTATTATACAGTAACAGAAAACTGAAGGAGAAATTGGTACCTAGGAGTGGGTCGCTGACATTGCAAAAAACTAAATATTTGGCCTTGTCTTTGGACTCTGATGTCCTCTGACTCTATGAGGCCCTGGAGGAAGTGTATTGTGGATTCCACTGTAAACAAAACATAGTTTTGATAGTGAAGCTATTCATTATCTCATCAAGAATATCTAACTAGAAGGCAGCGTAAAATCATTGCTATGAAAAATGACAAACAAGTCTATGATTACAAAAAGAAAAGGAAAGAGAGGTTATGGGAAACTTCATGAAGACCAGGGCAATTGAATTGGACTCAAAAACAGCCAGGACTGTAACAGACAAAGATGGGACTGATGAGCATTCCAGCTGCAGGGACACCCTGAGCCCAGAAGTGGAAATGCACAGGGGAAGTCGTGGGACGAGGGAGCAGTCCAGGTTGACAGGTGTGTGATGTGCAGGACGAGAAACAGGCTTGAAGGAGAAGAACTTGGACTGGCGGCAGAGCTCCAGGCCTGGAGGTCGGGAGTAGATTGGACTTCCAGGCATGAAAAAAAACACGGGAGAGGGTGAGGAAGTGAGTCAGCCTGATCTCATCAACAGCACTTCAAAGAGCTAGATCCTAAAGTAGCTCAGGACCCTATGTGTGTAATTATCAAATTTTCCTGACCTCTTTGGATTCAAGATACTTCATGGTGTGTTGTATGTACTTGCCGTTATTCTCTTTTAGAAAACAAAATATTCTGAAATAATCATTGGTCTTTCTCTAAGGCAATGGTTAAACAATATTAATAGTGCTACAGGCTCAAATAACTGTAGGAAAATTTCATTCCTGTGCATTGTCACACGAAGTAAAAATAAATAAATAGGCTTTAGGAGTAAATTTTAAGTCTTAATCATACCAATACCAATCTCCGGCATAACTGCCTGATTTTTTTTAATTGACTGGTCGAAATTTCCTTATTGCTTACATTGAATCACCACTATTTCATAGTCAAAACGGACCAAATGTAATTTGATAAACTCCATTCAGCCTGCCTACTCCTCTCTCCTCTGTCCTCAGATGTGATCTTGCTTGTAAATGCTTCTACTAATTGATTTTATATTTAAAAATAAATAAACTAAACCCAAACACTTGATCTCCTCATCTACATTGAGATACAGGAAATTAAATATACATAAAAGGTTACATTTATCAATAAGAGGAGCAAGTTTCATAAGGGCTTCCTATTGTGACATAAGCAAATACTAGGTTGACCTTAGAAATTAGCATGTTTACAACAAAAGGCAGCACATATCCCCTCTGTAATTAGTGGTTTATTATCTAATAAATGATTTACTCTAACTTATATTTTCAGTCACCACCAGGAACAGGACTTCCATTGTCCCATCCGACATTGTGTGTTAAAATGAAATATTCCTTTAAAACCTCCAAAATAAAAGAGGCGAACACCAGCTTGAGTCCAGACAAGAAGCCTGTGAAACTTCAGACAGTTTTCATCACAGCTGGCCAGGCCTGGGCAGTTTCAGACAAAGGACTTCCGCCTTTATCTGGCCCTTATTTTGATGTCTCATTCAGCTAAAGATAAAAGGAAAGATGTGCTTTGAAATTTAACCATTAGGATGGCCAAGAAATCAACATGCGAATGTCACCCATACATGAATTCGAGATGAGATCTCCATTTGTCATTACAGACTTAGGGCTTCTTGGTATTTTTCACTCCCAAAGGAGTAGGGCAAAAAAAAAAACTGGATAAAATATGAGTGTTAGATTTAGTCCAATTGGAATTCTTTAACTTAGACATCTTATTTGCAAAGAGCACAGAGAATGTGTGCGTGGGTGCATGTGTGTGTGTGTGTGTGTGCATGTATATGGGGTTATATGGAGAAGCTATAAGAAATGAAATGAAAAATGGAGAATCTTATATTATGATCCACTTCAGCTCCACGCAATCAAAAAGGCTGGGAAAATTCCATGTCTGTGCTTCCAAAAATCTTATCACCTTATATCATGAAAATAAGCGAGTATCTTGGGCAGAGTGAAGGACAGTTCTGAAGAAGGTGGCACACCTAGGGAAGGGGGCAGTTCCCTGAGAGGGACGGACAGGGTCGGGATTTGTTCTATACATATTTACACAGAAAAATTTGCAAACCACGAACTTTTCATTGGATTCATTTTTAAACTTAGAATAATTGTACATTCATCTCCTGTGTATAGTTTCCCATTCTCCTGATTCACAAGTAATTTTCTAAATTTGTGTTTACAAATAGTTTCTGTGATTTTATGTTTGTTCCTATATTTTTGCCATTAAAAACTCCAAAGAAAATGACTTGTCACTTCCCCCAGCTCTCACCATACAAATCCATAGAAATGAAGAGGGTAATGAAGATTCTGGAAAGGGTCTGAAGAAGTTTGTTTTGGAAGAGAAGATTTGACATTTGGAAAGGCCAGATGGTTGTGTTAAAATAATTGGAGGAGTCTCCTAGAAAAGATGAACTTTTCTTGATCTAAGGCAGAACTAGGAACAGTATGTTAACTTCAGTGAAGAAAATGTGTTGCTATAATTTAACTGAGCCAAAGAATGAGTGGTCCATCTTAGAAGGTGGGGGGGGGGGGCTGGAAAATCACCCTCATGTATTTATTCCCTCTGGATTCCTTCGTATTTGGGAAATGTAAATTTAGGAGTAGAATTTGAGAAGATAGGGATAAAAAAGACGTAATTTCTGCCTTAAGGATTAAGATTTTCTTGGGAGGCAAAGACAAATTAAAAGCACAGTACATTATGATGGGTCTGCTAAAAAAGCTCAGAAATGAGTCATCGAAATCCACTCAAGATAAGCATATGCTGAGGAGGGAGATGTCTTGGAACATTTCCAAAATAGATAATATTTCAGTTGCATTTTGAAGGAAAAGTAGGACACAGTCTAAGTTAAAAAAAAATATTCTATGATAGTTTTAGGAGGAATTTAATTGTTAGTTCAGAATCAAATCAAATGATATTTAAATCCACTCTATTTGTGAATTAATGATCTTATATACAAATACAAATTCATGACTTGAGTTTTGACCTTATACCACATATAAAAATTAAGTCAAAATGAATCAAGGTATATGTTTAAAACCAAAAACCATATGTACTATATGTGTGTGTGTATAAAGTAAGGAAAAATAAGTTACATATGGTATATATGGTATGTGTATATTATACATATAATATATAAAATAACAAAAAAGACTTATAACACTGAATTTAGCAATGATTTCTTGAATATGACACCAAAAGCACAGACAACAAAAGAAAAAATACATAAATTGGACTATATCAAAATTTAAAACTTATCTGTTAAAGGACACAACCAACAGAGTTAAAGGCAACCCACAGAATGGGAGAAAATATTTGCAAATCATGTATCTGTTAAGGGGTTCATATCCAGATTATGTAAAGAGCTCCTACAATTCAACAACAAATCAAAACAAAACAAACAACCCTATTAAAAATGGGCAAAGGACTTGAACAGACATTTCTCCAAAGAAGGTAAACAGAAGACCAACAAGCACATGAAAAGATGCTCAACATTACTAATCTTTAAGGAAATGAAAACCAAAACCATGAGATCTCACCTCATACCTACTAGGATGACCACTATAAAATAAAACAGAACCGAACAAGTGCTAGAGAGGATGTGGAGACATTGGAATCCTGTGTACTATTGGTGGTACCATGAAATGGTACGGCTGCTCTGAAAAACAGTGTGGTTCATCAAAAAAAGTTAAACAGAATGACCGTAGGTTCTAGTGATTCCAGTTCTGGGTAAATACGCGAAAGACTTAAAAGAAAGGACTTGACTAGATATTTGCATACACACATTCATAGTAGCGTTATTTTCAGTAGCCAAAAGGTAGTGGCAGCTCAAGTATCCATCAACAAGAGAATGTATAAACCATGTGTGCTTTATACACACTATGGGATATTATTTAGCCTTAGAAAGGAAGGAAATTCTGACCCATGGTACAACAAAAATGAAACCTGAGGACCTTATGCTAAGTGAAATAAGCTGGTCACGAAAGAATAAACACCCTATTATTCCACTGACATGAAGTACTTTGAGTAGTCAAATTCACAGGCAGAAAGCAAAGTGGTGGTGGGTAGGGCCCAGGGGGAAGAGGGAATGGAGAGTTATTGTTCACTGGGTAAAAAGTTTTGAAAGGAGAAAAAGGTCTGTGGATGGATGCTAGTTGTGGCAGCACTATGTGAATGCACTTATGCTGCTAAACTGGACATTTAAAAATGGTTAAGATGGCAAATCTTATGTTATGTGTGCCTTGCCACAGTTTCAATACGACTTTTGAGAAGTGTTTGTATGTATTCTTCCCTGACTTTATACACACCGACTATACTGCTGGTGAGAATGTAAATTGGTGTAGCCACGACAGAAAGCAGTACAAGGCTTCCTCGAATAACTAAAAATTGAAATACCGTACCGCCCAGTAATTCCACTCTTAGGAATTCACCCAAAGAAAACAAAATCTCTGATTTGAAAAGATACAGGCACCCCTATGATTGTTGGTGTATCATTTACAAGCCAAGATATGGAAGCAACCAAAGGGTCCATCAGCAAATGAATGGTTGAAGAAGAGGTGGTGCATATATGCAGTGGAATATTATTCAGCCCTCAAAAATAAAGGAATCCTGCTATTTGTGACATGAATGGACCTAGAAGGTATTACACTAAGTGAAATAAGCCAGGGAGAGAAAGACACATACCATGTGATTTCACTTATATGTAGAATCTAAAAGCAAAACAAACTGAAACAACAAAACAGCAATAAAGTCATAGACACTGAAAACTAACTGGTAGTTACCGTGAGGGAGGGAGGGAGGGAAGGAAGGAAGGAAGGAAGACCACGGCCCCCGAGCTCTGCTGTTACCACCAGCATTAGGGGGCTGCGGCCTAAGCCACAAGCTGTGGATGTGTGTCACTGAGGCAGTGGTGGTGCTGGGCGGGCACAGGTACACAGTCATAAAAGGAAACATGAGGAAAACATTAAGTCTCACAAGTCCTGAACTGTGTACTCCTTTTCCTGGAGGGAAGGAGGGAGTGAGAGAGGAAGAAGGGGAGGTTCTCAGTTCCTCGGGGAGGCCCGGAGGAACTGCCAGACACTATTTTATTTACGTCTCACAATACCAAGAAGAAGGCTGCAGCATCCCCACCTCGCAGAGGAAGAAACTAAGGCTCAGATGGGTGGAGCGCCCAGCGCACAGAGGGGGAAGGGATGGCGCTGGTATTTGCACCCAGCTCTGCCTGGCTCTGAGCCTGTGCTGTGTTTTCCTCAAAGCCAAGGCTTTAGCTCAGCGATAAGGGTCGCTGGGGCCGGCGCCTGTTCCCTTGGACCACCTGCCTCCTACATCACAAAGCCTGGGGAGGGCTGGCCATTCAGGGGCCTTGGGGGGGCTTGTTAGACTGACCTGCGCAGCAGCCAGGACACCCATCTGCGGCTCACTTCCTGCCTCTGGAGGCAGCGCTCTATCAGGCAGGCCCCAATCTGGGTGCCACGAGGTATCTCTGGCCGGAGCCTGGGGACGTGCCATCCCACCCTGGATGTCGCCTGTGCTGCCCTACCCTGCTGGTCTCTGGGCAGGGCCTGGAGAGTTCGGGGAGAGGGGAGGCCCGCGGTGCCATCAGCGCTGACCCCTCCTCCTCCTGCTGCTCTTCTTCTTCAGGTGGCAGCTCCGAAGTCGCCACCCTGATGGTGGAACTTTGTCCCCACTCTAGGAGAGAACTTCCTAAGTCTGCGACCTTCCGCTTGTCCTGCACTGTATCCTCACTGCCTAGAATGGCCTCCGTTGCATAGCAGGCAATAAATAAATGCGTGAGTGAGTGAGTGAACATGTACATACCCCCCTGTGAGTTCTGTTTCCAGCAAGGATGCCCACCCGACTGAGCTCTCAGCACGCAGCACTTCTGCATCACCAGGGAGAGATGTGTGGGTTTTCTTCCTCTCACCGGGACTGCACAGTAAGTCACCCAAGAAAGACACGCTGCCTGAGTTCCCTGGGAGCCGCTAGCAGTTACACTGAGAAGTAGTATGAAGTTAACATAATCTTACCCAGAAACCCTAAAAAAAAAAAAAAAAAAAAAAAAGACCTTAAGATGTTAAATTTTATGTTAGGCGTACTTCACTACAATTTCAAAACAACTTTTGAGAAGTGTTTCTGTTTAAAATATGACAAATTAGGTGTTTTTCTTTGAACATGTTTGAGAAGTTGTATTTCTTTCCCCCCCGCTTTTAAAATCAGTATAAAAAGAATGCCTTGGAAAGTAAGAGGGCTCTGCAGGATAATGGGCAGCTAAACCTACAGTGAGAGGTTTTGTATGCCTCTGGTCTTTTCCACTTAGGGAACCTCCCCAACTACATTGTTTGTGGACAAAAAATTCATCCTAGTTAAAGGCGGATTTGTCCTCATAGGACATTTACTGTTACATCCCTAAATCCCCTAAGTATTTCCAAGGGGTTGGGGAGGAGAAAGGGGTCATCTTTATTTGTATGTTCCATCTGAGGCTTCAGAGTCCAAGAAGATGATCAAGTCCAGTTATTACACAAGTAGTTATTATCATAACAGATTCAACTGCCCAAGTGTCAGTAACTGTGTTAAGCACTTTGCATGCATTACCTTATTTAAATGTAAGTGACTTTTTCCCATGTGCTCTAAGAAGAGTATTTTTAAACTATTATACAGTGTCCATCCCCTTTGGTTTGAAAAAAGGAAAGTAAAATCGATGTGTTCCCTTTCCAAAAGGAAAGTAGAAACCCTAAACTTATTAATCTGGAAGACCACCACCCTAGGACATCAGAGCTTTAAAGGAAAACAATACTTTATAAGGGTCAAAACTCCTTTGAAGGAAATGAATTATAATTTATCTGAATTCAGATGGTTGGGCATTGACTGATAGGAAAATCAGACTGTTTGACAAAAGCAACAGAAAAATGCACCAACCATGCTTTTAAGTTTTTAGACAATGAAAGTCACTTGGTATACATGAAACCTCTAGTCTGAGATGAAAAAAAATTCATGAAAACCATAATTGGGATTGGAAATGTTTGGAATATACTTTCAGTTTTCCTTATGAGAACTGCAATTTTTTAAATTGCTTATTGGCTACTTACACATTATACAATGTCCAAATAAAATGCTGAATGTAAGAATGAAGGAGAACTTGTTAGTTGCTGGCAAGCTAGTTATAATCAGATGGAATTGTACTGTTTATTATCAAGTAATCTGAGTAGGTAATGGATAGAAGGGACAATAGAAACATTATATGGAGCTTTAAAATAGCCTAGACAAATAATACCCTGTATCCTAGAGGCAAGAGGTGATGTCTCATTTGCCTTCTAAAATAATGGAAAATCTCTCATTGAACAAGTATGACGGTTTAGGACTTAAGGGAATAGATTATAATATAAAACAATTGTAATAATAAATGGGTGAATTCGCTTGTTTAAGTATTATAGCTTTACAATAGCACAGTTTGACATTCTCTGCCTTGAGCATTATGATTTTGAAGTCCTTGCTAGAACATTCTTGAAATCAGTGCTTAGAGTTTTCCGCGTAAGCACAAATAACTTCTCTGACCCGAAAATTATACTTCATTTTACAGGCATAACTGAATCTAAATAAAAGGTTTCTGCCTGATTTTTTTTTAAAAAATCAAAACTACATATGACTCAGAAAATGATGATGGTTATTTCTTCACTCATTGTGGCAGAAATGGCTCATGACCCCAATTTATAGCACAGGGTTGTTACTGGGAGAACTGTACAGCTAAGAGCTAGGTTTTCAGTTTCCCTCGCATCTAGGTAGGGTTAGTTGACTGTTGCCCACCAAAGAAATGGGAGTAAAATTGGTACACGTCACATGTTGGTTGAGGTTTTTAAGAAGTGGGCATGCATTCTTTGTTTCCTTTCTCTGTTTTTTGTAGTTCGATGCTGATGTCCAAAGTAACTTTGTGAACTGTGTTTTGAAAATGGTAGAGCCTCTCTCAGTCTGGGTCCAGGAATGACTGGGGACAAAGCCACTCCCCAAACCTAACCACATCCCTCTCTACTGCTGATTGTACTGCACATGAGCAAGTGTTAAACTTCTCTTGTGTTACCATGCTAAGCAACAGCGTTAACTGATAATCCCACCCTTATTTCTGATCAAAAGTGTGTTGATACATCACTTGGACATGTACTAAATCTGCCTGATGCCTTTCCTCTGCACTGGTAGCACTGCAGTACAAGCCCCTCCACCCCCCGCCCCATTTAAAAATGATAATAAGGATCTTCTATGAATCTTCTTGCTTTCCACTCACTCGGTGCAGTCCATTCTAAACACCATATCCAGGGTGACTTTTAAAACTGAGAATCAAACTATATCATTCCCTTGTTTGAAGCTCTTCAAAGGCCTTTCATTATACTAAAAATTAAATTATTTTTAAAAAAATCTGACAAGTGCTTACAAAGTTGTGAATGACTTAGGTCCAGCCTGCCTCTCTGATCTGGACCACTCTTTCTTCCACCCACTCCCCGCCAACCCCCAGTAAGCTTCGTCTCTATTCTCTCTGCTGTCTTGCTCAAAGAGGCCAAGCCTGTCATTCTCAGCAAATCACCACTTGCTGCATCGTCTCTTTGAACGCTAGGCTCTGAGATCTCACAACAGACTCATTCTACCCTCCTTAGAAAAGCCTTCTCTTACTATTCTGCCTTCAGTAAGTCTCCCTCATTTGCTATTACATTAATGTATTTGTATCACTTATGTTCTTTTCACAGTCTGCAGTTATCTTTATTTTTACTAACCTGATGGTTGCTCTCCCCACATCAACTGTAAGTTCCACATGTTTGTGAATCTATGCCCAGGAACTGACACATAACCTGCCCATAAGCAAATGACCAATACATACTCTATGAAGAATTGTTGACTGACTACTGTTTTATTCTGTTTGATTTCTCCTGTATAAATAAGAAATTGATTCTAATTAGTGATATGCAGATAAAAACTAAAGAATTTTATTGAATCTCTTATACTGAGTTTTTAGAATCCTGGATTGTTTAAAACCATGAAGATTACCTTGTCTAAAGATATTTAGATGTTCTATAATTCGTTATTTTTTAAGGATGCATCCCTGTGTCATAAAGCATAGCATGCCAGTCTGTTTTGTGACAAATGCCAACAGTTGCAGGATTAGTCCCATCAATGCTTCATTTCACCACCATTCGACTCACCCCTCAGCAGACCCTGGATACTGCCGAGGTGTCTTCAGCAGATTCTTACACATGTCTAAGATGTAGAATGAAGACTGATTTTCTTTTTCTTTTTGTCTAATGACAACGAAGTCAAGACTAAGTTAAATATATATATACACGCACACACACCATATACTCTGAGCTTCACTGTATCTTAATGAGGACACTACTAATCACTAGAACCCATATATTGAAAAGAAATGAATGAGTATTCTTATAAGAATCATGATATGGTCCCTCGTCTCCATCTTGCTCTGTATACTGATCTGTTCTAAAACCCAGGTATTCTAGCAATGGAGTCTTTGCAATTCTAGCAATCATCACTTTGAGAAACATCACCTTCATTTACCCATTCTGGAAAAACCTCAGTGGTCTTAATGCAAGAAGTTATGTAAGCCCTCTTTTTGAAAAGGACACCAAAATGTCCTTTTGAAAGAGAGGAATTGACAGTGACCTCAGGAAAATTCAAGGTCTTTTTTTTTAAATCAGGGAGTCTTCCTTAATTGGGGAGCTCACATTTGTGATCACTTCTTGTCAGGTTCCATCTCAATAACAAGATCCAACATCCATTAAAGATGGCAATGACTTAATTAAAACCAAGTTCTAAGCTCAGTGGGTTCTGGTCTTCAGGGAAGGGGGCTATCCATTTTGCTATGGATTCTGATAATCTATGCCAGACATATACAGTCATGGGATAACCTCTGTTATAAACCTTCTAGTCTACAAAACCAGGAGAAAGCTTGTCAAAATAAATCTTAACTTCTGGCTGTGGTAGAAGACCTACTAAGTGGTATTTAACAGAGTCAGAACTGTCAGTCACTGCCTGGTGTCTATGTTTGTGTTATGAATTCCAACTTTGGTGGCATGAACTCGGGATAAAAACCATCGTAAGTTGTGTGAGTCCAAAAAATACAAACGCAGAGTGAAACATATTTTAGGCTGAAATGACGTTACCAATGTCTGAGATGGGTTTTCTTTCTTACCCTTCCCCCTGACTTCCGTTTTGAAAAGCGATGCTTTGATTAGATTATTTCTACTGCCAACAGATACAGCTACTGTCTGGCTGCATTTGCTGGTTTTCTCTTGAATTAAAATAAATAAATAAAAGAAAAATGTCTAAGTCCTTTGAACAAAGCAAATGGGAATATTTTCTTTTTTTCCTACCAACTGAACACATTCTATACTTTTAGATAGGACTCTGAGTCACATAATCTATGCTATCTATGTACTTGTATTTGCACATACAGTGTGCATGATAGGACAGGTTTCTTAAATCAAGCGAGTGTTGGCTATGGGTGCATAGGGGGAGTGGGAAATGTGCTTTGCTACACTACAAGAGTCCGCAGCACACTAGATTGGCCTGACAGCTGCTGAATTCTCAACTCTGATGCATACAGACTTCCTATCGCGCCTCTACATTCTTCTGGTTCTCACCACTTCCCTCCCTGATCCTCACTAACACATTCATCCTTCCTCGGTGCTCAATGAAAATTTAGATAATATCGCTCATTCCTGTTTACAGATAGAAAGGAATTAAACAGTGAGGCCTTGAGAAATTAAGTCACCATCATTTATTCAAAGCCATATAGCCGATTCATGGCTGACTTCAGGCTAGGAACCTACGTCCGCACATACTGAGCCCTCTCTGGCAGATACTGCTGACCACTTTACTGCCATAGCCAAGGGGTCACTCAAGGTCATCCCAGTCATTCCTTTTAAATAGAACTGGGAGGAAATGCATTCTACACACAGGGACAACCCTCCTTTAAGTAACCCTGCAGATTCTTAGGAAAGGCAGGGAAGTTTAGGGTGGGTGGTCCTTACATTGTACCTATCGTCCCTGGCATTGTCTTTACTAATTTCTTAGGATTTCTTGAAACTTATCCTTTATATTAGTATCATTCTCTGTCCTTTGCATTGATTCCTACATACCGCATAATCTATTTGTCCTTGGCTTTCCACCACTGAAAATGAACTTTGTATTGAATGTCAGTTTATGTTGCACCATCATTTTTTATTATTTGTGTGAAAAATGGCAGGCATGTGGGGTATTTCACATGACAGGTATTCCAACAGTCACTTGTCTAATTTTGTTTTGTCTAATAAGTTTTGTCTAATTTTTAAAGCATGCCTTTGTGATTAGGCCACTGTCCTGAGAGCTGAAAAATAACCTGGGCCTCATCCATTCCAAAGTCTGTTCTGTCTTCACAGGCTATGCTGCTTCCTGTATTCTATTTGCATTTTAAAGTGTTCTTCATAAAACACAACTGATGTCATTAGCCCAGCCCAGTAAAGCGAGATCTTCTCATTGTGGCAGGGGCTGTGGTTCACTGGCATTAATCTCCTTCCCCCTTCTGACCAAGGAGAATGGTCTGCCCAGGTTCCAGGTGCCCTCAGTATCCCCAAACAGATTATTTTCGCTGAAGAAAATGAATCACCGTCTAAATAGATGAATGGAAGCAGACAGTGGCCTTATTTGCATAGATTTTAAGGGTTTTTTGATACCTACGTTACAATAAGTGTCCCCCGAAACTTCTTTCTAAGCACTTAGTTACCTTACAAATAAGAGTGAGATAAAGTTTAGTGGAAATGGTCTTGTTGAACTTGGATTTGTCTGGAATGAGGAAAGGATTTATACAGTGCGGTCAGTTCCCGCTGCAGCTCAGCCCTTCCATTTCTGGGTACCCTAGGATGCTCCTTGCGAGGTGCGGAACCAGCACTCACGGTGGAGTCAGTGATTGCTAGAGACATGCCTGCTGGCATAGATTTGATTGGAGTCAGACCACAGAGCAAAACCTAAGGCGATAATCATTTGCCAGCCCTCCATCCCCTGAAGGACTGTCAGCTGACGGACTGTTCGGTCCTTGTCTGGGAGAGAAGAGGGCTAGCATTCCCAGCAATCAATGTCCATGTCATAGACCAAAAATCTTATAGGGGCCTTTTTTTCTTTTTTTTTTTCCTTCTTTATTTCCTCTCTCCTTCTGTCCCTTCCTTCCTTTTCTCTCTCTCTCTCATACACACATACACACACACACACACACTCAGACTTATAACAGTATTCAGTATATTCTGGTTGGCTCAAGGCTCTTATGAATTACATGTTTATTTTGTCTTCTTGACTGATATTTCCTCATGTCTGAGTATTGTGCCTCTAGGAAGGAAAACTTGTATTTTTTTTAAAACAGAGCTTTTCTAAAAATCTTGCCAAAACTAAAGTGGCTTTAAAGGAAAGCACATAGAGCTCTTCCTTTGAAAAAGAGAATAATTTCAAAGGATTTTATTTATAGCAATTGCTATTTTAAAGCAAGTTTTTTGAGGAAGCAGTAAAACTCCAATTTGAGTAAGATCAGAGAAGATAGATTCAAACGACCGCTCCAGGGAGTGAACAGTCGTGGCGAATGCCAAGACTCTCCTGGCCACGCAGACAATTATTCCACCAGGCTTTCATCATCAGTGCTCCACACCTGCAGCAGTTGGGAACATGAGTTATGAATAATCATTTTGGATGGCTGTGTACTTACAGACTCATCTTCTGCACCCTCTCCCCCTTTCCCAGCCATTCAGGGCTACTGACCGGTGCTCAATGCAGTGCACTCTGACCCCTAGTCTGCCTGCCATTGTACGCACGGGTCACCTACCTAGTATGTCCAACACTGCTCGACTCACTCCTCCAAATCAGATCACCTCTTTTCATCTCTGAAATCTGACCCTACTCCCTCCCCACAAGAAGAATTCACTCCAACGCACCTTGAACACAATCCTGATCCTCGTCTGCTTACCAACATGGTACAGTTACTTGCTTATAGATCTGTCTGGTTTACTAAGCATGAGCAAGACGAGATGAAGACCACCTCTTATGGACATTCTATCTCCATCACCAAGCACAGTCCCTGGCAGAAGGAGGGCTCAGCGAGCACCTGTGATTTGGCCAGAGTTCATGATCTTATATTTGTCTTGCTCCAAATCACACACACATGGCTCCAGAACCTTTGACTGGCAGGTGCAATCACGCAGTCAATGCTCACTTGCAATAGACTTTTTCAGAAACCTTTTCTCCTCCACTAAACTGAGAGCAGCCTTCAATTATGGAAAATTGCTGTAAAAAATTCTGCATCTCATACTGCACAGCACAGTACTTTGCATACAGCACCAGATGTATGAGAAAAATATCAGGACACTTGCCATAGCTTATTTACCTTACAGCAAACAAGAATTAAATCCTTAAGGACTTAATATGTGGCACACATTGCCCTAAGCATTTCAATGCATTATCTCACTGGAGCCACACGACTATGTACCATTATTATCCCCAATTTATAAACATACAGAGAATATAAATTGTACAAGATCACACAGCTGTGCATGGAGGGACTAGGATTTGGAAAGCCCTGAGTTTAACCCTCCACTTTAGCAGCCTTGAAGAATGGATAGAAATACTACACAAAGGAATTCCACCCGGGAGCCAATCAATGGCTGGAATGGGGAAGATACATCAGAAGAATGGGAGGAATTGTATGCTCAGTTACACTTTGTTGGTGGCCCAAAGGTCAGTTCAGCGTTTCTTCTTGTGCTGTTACTTAGCCCCCCAAATGGTACCTTGTTTTATTCACATTTGCTCAGGCATCAATAAAATGTGTGTGCTCTTTGCATCCTGCTCATAGTCATGTTGCTTTTTTTTTTAAATAAAAATGTAAATGTGGCGATAAGTTACCTGTTTTTCACTCGTTTGGAATATTCCCTATCAATGTAAATGTGGCGATAAGTTACCTGTTTTTCACTCGTTTGGAATATTCCCTATCATGAAAATGGCTTGGATTGGGTTTGTATCATCTTAAAAATAGATGTTTATCGCATAAAATGCTTAGATAAGTAAAACTCTTTGCAAGCATTCTTAAAACCAACTTTATCCACGTGTAGCTAGTATGCCATTTTATTTACAACCGTGATTGATCTATCTGAGCATGTCCAGTAGCACTTGTAACACTGCCAGGTGCTTATTCCTATTAAGGTATGTTCCTTAAAGGAAGAAAACACCATTTTGAAAATGGTTCATGATTGAGATTTCTACAGTTAATTCTTCCTCTCTAATGTATACTGTACTTGAGTGTTGTGTTGTTTTTCTTTATCTAATTTCTTTTCAGAATTCCACCGGATCTTGCAGTTCTTTTTCTGAAATCACCAAATCCAAGGGAAACTTATTTTTAGAAGTTTTAGAAGCAGGCTATTTAGGGAGTACCGAATGATGAGTAATCATAAATATCAGTGAAATTCTGTTGAAATCTGTTCTCCGTGGACACTTAGAAAATGTCAGTTTTTCTTTTACATTAACATTTTTGTTAGGTTAGACATTGTGGTTTGAGCTCTACTCCAGGCACTAGGGATATTAAATAATGTGGGAAATACATTTCTGGCAAAGAGAGGGATTGGGATTTGGGTTCTGAAAATTGTAACGGATTGCTCTGTATTGGTCAAATCACACTGAGAGTTTGCTTCAAAAACAGCTGCTCTCAGATAGAAGAATACACTCAGAGAGAGCAACCACTGAGTTCCCTACGAATGATGAGGCAACAGGGCTATTTAGCTTGAAAGAGCAAAGAAAGGCAAAGCTTTGAGAGCATAAGCAAGGATGAACATGCTAGGATGTAAAAGAAATTTGGGGTTTTTTATTTACCAATATATCATGAATTGGAAACATAAAATCACCTTGAGCTGCACTGGCATCTTCTTGGTGGCATAACTACCTGTGTTTTTCTAGGATTTGCTTTTCGTTTTTGCTAGAACAATCACAGCTTCAGAAAAAAAAACCACTCCATTATAAATCAATCAATGCCTTTTTAATGTGAAACGTTTCTGAAGTGCTTCAGGATAGATTCATATCTATTTTTTTTTTTTGTAACAGAAAACTTATCTTTAAGCAGAAGGGGTAACAAATTGTAAGGAATTGGCTGTGTATATTTCATTTTCACATCCTTCACCATTTTTAATGCCACAATTCATGGGAATGGATATCCCTGTTTCTTTTAGGCACGGTTACAGTCACAGATTTCTGCTTCAAGCCTCAGCCATATCATTTAATAGTGAATACAATCCCATGGTCAAAGTTGAGTACACAACATCTAGTGAATAAATCAAAGAATCTAGTAAAGACTGATTACTGGAACTTCAATAGTTCCCAGAGCAGTCAGGAAAAACCCAATCTACGTCAGACTCTAATATTTATTGGGAACATGACACTGATGTGGTCAATTTTGCTTGTTTACTGTTGAAATGAAGTTTACTAAAATTTGAAATTATGAAGTCCCTTTTACATGGCTAGTCCTGAACGTGAATGGGGAAATACAGACTGGAAAGAAAAGGCAATGGGAACATGGAAAAAATTAATTAACACAGCAAAAATACACAAACCACACTTTAATAGTGCCCCTGTCTACATTCTCTTATTAAGAGGGAATTCTCGACTCTCTGAGTTTCAGGAGGATGCTTAGATGACACAAAGAAGTTCTGCACAGTTGGGCCAAATGAGAAAAAAAACAAGAAAACATTCCTGCTCACATGTCAACACTCAGGAAATTTGGGACTACATATCCTGATGTGAACAGGAATCCCACACAGTTTCTCAAATCTATGTAAATTCAATAGAAATGCCTTTTTACACTGGATATATGTCGAATGGAAAAACTGAAATGACCCAAGTCGTCTAAAGATTGACTTACAGATCAGCCCCTAGAGAATTTTAAGATGACCGTATGTTGTCATCAATCCTGTGATATGCCTGTTAAAAGCTAATGTGACTCAGACTATGCGATACTTTTATGAGAGAGAGGTAACTCTTTAGATCTACTCTGTATTGGTCAAATCACACTAAGAGATTGTTTCAAAAATGGTTGCTCTCAGATAGAAAAATACACTCAGAGAGAGCAACCACTGAGCTCCCTACAAATGGTGAGGTAACAGTGCTATTTAGCCTGAAAGAGCAAAGAGAGGCAAAGCCTTGAAAGCATAAGCAAGGATGGACATGCTAGAATGTAAAAGGAACTTAAGCTTTGTGGTTTACCGATGGTTAAACTGAAACCAACACAGAAAAGTTACAGACTGAGAATATTTTAACTGAGTCGAAGATTTGCAAATAGGTAGAATGGGGACTTCCAGTGGTAAAGCAAGCCCACACAACAGCTAGGAGTATTTAATTCTAACCCCAATTACTAGTCAGTTAATATTGTAATTACTAATTAATGTGCAAGCATTAATTATAATGCACCTTGATGTGTATGTTATCAGGAATATTCAAGCATTGGCTAAGAAACTGAGCTAAATAATAACAGGCATTATTTATTAAGAACATATTTTGTGCTAGATTGTATAGTAATGATGCATATCATTGCTAACCCTCAGAAGAATTTCAGAAAATTTGTGTTATTAATCCCATACTATTGATGAAAAAACAGAAGGTCAAAAACACTACTTGGCTGTCCCAATCCTAGTGAAAATATTCAAAGATGGAAAAATCAGTCCAGATCCTTATGCATGCAAAGTCTCTATTTTACCCTGATATTCTTTGAGGCTAATAAGGGCTGACCAGTGAGCAGTAAGTTGCTCTCTTTCTTGCTGCTTCTAGACCATCCACGCTCTGGTGGGCAGGCTTACTGGCTTCTAATCAGTCATTTTGTTTTGTCTTTCCACCTTAGTACACTTAATTAGCTAACATGGCTTGTCTTTCCTCCTTGACTTTGAGACCATCTTTTACGAAGTGCTCCCTCTGGAAAGGGTCTTGTGCACCTGGGTCCAGCTGCTGTCCTGATTCAAATCTTGAAGACTTATAGGCTGCAGAAAATAAGACTTCCTTCCTCTGAATTTCTATAGTTAAAGTTGCCTGCATACAAACAGGCAACGAGTTACACAGTCTCTTGAAGTCTTTCTAGTTCTCTCATATTCCCTGTGTAGGTACATATGGTCTCTTCAATAAAAGTATAAATTCTTTAAAGAAAATATGATATTTGTAGACATGCTATTCAAAAATGTAGTTGAAAAATTAACTATTTTTTATTTTAAAAATTCAAAACCAATGATACTTGAAAATGTTTTTTGATATCTTATTTCCTCAATCAGGGCTTATATTTGATGCAAATAGCAGCTGATGTTTACTTTCTGATCTAAACTTTTATGGAATTACCATCAGTTGACTTTGATTTTCTCCTAAATAGAATCCAATGTCGACTTATATTTACATGATTGGTTGTCTTAAGAAAGTGACTAATTCCAGATTTTCTTACAGTGAAAAATAGATTTATCTCTAAGTGTCTACTTTACTGAAGTCTTTCCTTACTTAAAAATCAGCAAACACACAGAACTCAAAAGAGAACAAAACAAAACAAAACAAAATCACCAAATATTTAAACTAGAAAAAATAAAAACAACAGGTACATTTTATTGAGAATTTATTATGTGCTAGATTCTAACCACCCATTTCATATATCTCTAAGGATTAGTTTTCTAGCACATGTGTGTGAACCCTTAGTCAACATACATTAGTTCAAGGTGTTTAACATGAAGAAAAAACTTCCCAACTTTTAGGAACATTTCTGCTTACAGTCTTACATCATATTTCCCCTATAGAGTTAAAAAAAATATGTATCCAAACTCTAACCTTATTTTTTATGGAAACTTGCTTTATTCCCGGTCTATTCAGATACCTATAGGAGTACAAACAACATAGGTGCACACACATATAGACACACACTGAATAATAAAAATAAATATTTGTATACTTAGTGTTTTTCTCATAGCCTAAGATTCATAGAAGTCATGGCCACCTTTCTGAAATTCGGCTTCATTTTGGGTACACGGCATTTTCATTAAAGTTTGAGGAAAAGTGCCTCCGTCAGTTAGTTGTGCGCAGTCCACAGCTCACGCAGGCTTAGAGGGAACGTACAAAGAACCACCGTTATCAAGCGCGATCACAAATTTACCCTAGACTTCAGATCGCCTACATGCTCTTTAACTAGAAATATTGCTGAGGGTTTTCCAAACATATAAAGGCCATGACTTTCACCATTTTGTGAGCAAAGGAAACAGCATTTGAGCCGCCTTTGAAAACATTTTTTTTTTCACATTAAGAGGCGCCACACGAACAGAACGTGCCATAAATAATGTGTGCTAACATTTTCCAAAAACTGGACATCAATTAATGCTAATTTATGAGGAAACTTCTTTGAAAGAGCATAGTCCAGACTCCCAACTACTGAAAAGACTCATTAATATAAACGTAAAGGGAGTTTTTCTTAAAGGGGAGCATTCAGGTGAATGCACATCGTTACATTGAAAGTCCATAATTTATTGAAAATTCAGTGGAAAGGAAACTTTACACTGTATGTTCCCAAAGGTAATGTTTTAACACATTAATCAAGAAAATAAAAGAAGGATGAGGATATGATCTCAAGAAAGATATGTAATGAAAATCCACCTTCATGATACTTAACATTTACTGAATTAAGTACTACATGCCAGGCATTATGCATACGCTATCTGGAATATTTTTTCCAAACAGTAATATGAGGTAGATCATATTACTATTTTAATTTTACAGCTGAGAAGACTGAAACTCAAGCAGTTTATGTTACTTGAAGTCACAAAACTTTAAGTAAAACTCAGATTCAGAACCCCATTCTCTTAAACCACATGCAGTACATTACACTGCTTTTGACGGTTGTCAGATGTATGTATAAATTTACGTAAGCTTGTCTGATGCTTCATTCTCCAGAATCTCTAAAAGTAAAATAAAATTTTTTCCATAAGTTAAACTATACATTTCTACACAGAAATTAATTTGCATGTACTAATGACCAATGATAAGCTTGACACAATAAGGTATTTCTACTTTTAGATCTCCAACATGGTGACAAAATAATTACAAGTTGCCTATCTTTTCTAAATTCCTCCAATATTTTGAGTGGCCCAGGTAATATTCATGCATTAGCTTGAAAACGAAATTTCTACTTTTTGAAGTATGTGATTGTCTTAAGTAATACCTTTGGTGAAATGAAAGTGAAAAAAAGTTATCTTTATTTGGTTTCTTTAGGGATTGTGTGTGTCTGTGTGTGCACAAGCATGCATACACACGCATGCATCCATGTGCACATGTGGGTGTATTTGGGTAGAGGAAATGGGACGGTATAGGGGAAGATGAGGGAAAACAAGAAGAGCATTTTACCCAGAATCTTGAGATTGATTATCTTTTGCCTAATAATAAGTGTTTTCTGTTAGATTTCTAGTAGATCTATTTGACTTGAATATATGTGTTTCCCTTTAACCTGCTACAGACCCTGTAAATGGGCAAAGATTCTAGCGGGGTATGCATGCTTATTATCTCAGTAGACAGTGAAGTGTATGACTCCTTCTAGAGCAATGGTTCTCAAACTTGCTCATAGTTCAGAGTCACCTGGAAGGCTTGTTAAAGCACAGGCTATGGGGCTCTCATCTGTTTCCGTATGTCTAGAGTGGGGTCTGCGATTTTGGATTTCTGACAAGTTCTTGAGTGATTGTCATTGATGCTGCTCTAGGGATGCTGACTTTGAGAACCACTGTAGTATGTGGCATTATTAATGACATATACATAGGCCTAAAATGGACTTTAGTGGTAATAGTTAAATATTCGATAAATAAATAGTGTTGTTTCTTGTTAGATCAATGAATAATATATTAAGTAGTTACCAAATGATCCATAAATAACTGTCCTGGTCAGTTCTCAGAACAAGCTAAAAGATTAATATGGGATAATAATTTATTGTGATTACTGAATAATTTTAGGCTTTCTAAGTCTTTCTGTAGCCACCAGAAACCTAATCAGGCACCAGTGGAACTTTGGGTTTAAAAGTAAGCAAAGAATTAATTATCAGGGTCATTCATTTCTGAATTCTCCATAGGAATTGCAAAGCTTTTGACTTGTTAAACTTGAAACGGAATCTCATTAGAAATAGGCCATGCTCAGCATACAAAATTAAATGTCTTTTTTGAACAATTAAATATTTATGATTTATCAATGAGAAGATACTGATGTAATACTAGACTGGCAAAGCATATTCACCAAGGAAACAGGAGGCAGAAATAGGGACGGAACAAAGTGGAATAAAAGTTATTTTAAAATGTGAAAGTAGTAATCGTGTCTATGTTTTCTCAATAATTCACTTTTAGAAAAACCTCCCTTCATGAATCTATTCAGTGATAGGCAGTTCTTGGCAAAATCAAGTCTGAAATATCTCCAAAGTTTACCTAACATTGGTTCCAAAAAAAAAAGGAAAAGAAAAACACCATATCCGTGTTCCCCGATTCTAAGGGAAACATTTGTGTATCAAGCATGTAAAGTCCTCCTGAAGGAAGGAGTGAGTTTAACATGCAAAATTCACTACATGAAACTGTGTGAAATGTTTCAATTATTTCTATAATAACATTTAACATGTTCCAGATATAGTGCATTAAGCACACAGCCAAGAAACGTTCCAAGCCTGTGCTGTTTTTCATTTGGATGTATTAGAAGTGTATGAAACACATGTTAGGAATATATTTCATATTCAGCATTTGTAAAATATCAAATTTATATCAGCAGAAACCACAAAGGCAGTACAGGAGCTGCCCCCAGAGCAGAGGCCATTTTACAATCAAACTTTTAACACCACGTTATCATTTTAAAGAACAAATCTGGTTGAAATAAAGAAGATTTTCACGACTCATGAAAATTTTCTTTATCACACAGGATACAAAGCACATACTAGACAAGAATTAGTCTCAAGTTTCTATTTTTTGTAATATGTACTATACTCAAAGTATATATTACAAATAAATTAATTCAACTTGGTTATCTCATTCTGTTTTATAGCAGTGATATAATTTTGTACATTTTTAAAGTTTACCCATTTTGAAGTTATTCATATATATACATATGTAGATGCTAAAGTTCAAGATTACTCTATGCTAACAAACTATCAAGGAAGAAAATTATTCTTCGCATGGGCTAAATTAGTTTATTTGCAAATATCATCCTTCTTTGGTATTAAATTTTAAGTCTTGGGTGAAATGTTGATAAAGTATTTTCTGAGAAATCTACCTTTGCTACAGAATTCCCCTTCCATTTCTAAATATTAAGCCTTTGTCCCAACATCGTATTTTACAACTATAGATAATATTATATTAACCATTATGTTTTATTATAATTCTAGATGATAGGAATTTGGGTAGCACCCCCATGATTTGTTTTATACTGAATTATTTTCTAATAGTAAGTACTTTCTGCCCAGGTTCCACTATGATACAGTCACATTTACAAATCCTAATTATTTACTCACTTCATTGACCTGACAAATCCCGATCAGTTTAGGAAGCACTTGAAGTGATTTCAAATTATACCTAAAATATCAGCCTAAAGCTCACAGCACACTGGTCTGTGTACAGCTAACTATAGTCAAGGATATCACCTTGGGATTAAGCCATGCTAGAGAAAACTGTTCAATGATTTGTCTCTATCGTTCCTAGACAGGCAGGCAAATTACTTAATTCCTCTGTTCCTTGGTTTTATCATCTGGCAAATAAGGATAGTCGTAATACCTACCTTATAAATTGGTTGTGAGGATTTTGTGAATGAATGCCTGCAATGTACTGAAAATAGCTCATAGCACATAGCAAACACTACATCAGTGATAGCTCATACTATACAATAATATACTATAATACTGTTTTCTCGGTGCCTGCCTAAAGGGAGTATGCCTTTAATAAATTAGGAGTAAATTAATAAATAAAATAATGAATCATCTCCTTTAAATCCACAACAGCCTTTTGTTTGGATCTTTTGAATAAGATATACTGTATTTTGTATGGTACTAAAACTTTTGTTCTCATGTTACATCTCCCCTGCGTTACCTGAGAACTGGGAGTGTGTCCCGTTCATATTTGTTTCCCTGCCGTGACAAGAACTGTCCCTGGAACACAGGACACATCTGTTATGAGCACGTGTAGAATGAATTAGTGATAACAGAAGAGCCAAAGAAATGTGAGAGACTTTGCCTATCAATCATTAACTTCTAAAATTCATTTTTTCTTACCTATTTCTACAGTAACTAATCTGTGGATGACATTTTGCCGTATGCAATACAAAAAGACATCATGGTCCCCTACTTCAAGGAAATTATAAATTAAGGGGGATGGGAGATAACACAAAATCCTTGTACACAGGCAATACCTGATTCACAAACGAGTATTACACGAAATGCTAAGGGATTCCACTGGAAGAAGACAGCCTTCCCAGCATCACACACGGCCAAAAAGGCATCAGGAAATTGCACTATTATTTCCCTCTAGCGCAGCCTTACGTCAAACCACGTGCTTAGCTATCATTTCCCCCACTGGATTGGTTAAATTGACATTTGTTTGGTTTTATTACGAATTAAACTTGTGGCTATTGCGACCCAGACTCACTAAATCACCTGTGAATTCGATCAAGCTCACACAGTGGATTAAACACAGTTCATGGGCTTTTCTGGATTCTTACAGGCATAGCTCGGATACTTGTCTCTGCTTGTGGATGCCCTGGTTATAGATGAGGAAGCCAAGCCATTCGTGAACCTGCTGAACCCATCAGTAATTTAGCATTTAATAACGTGTTTCCAGCTATCAGTAAGCGAGGCTTCGGGTGCCCCAGCGAACACCGACCACAGGCAAACCGTATTTGATGAAGATCCAGGAGCAAATATAACCAAATGCCACATTCCTCCTGCAGAATGGCTTGGTCCTTCTGAATGTCAGGAGCAGTTAAAAGAGCTCATCAGGTTAGCCCGTGTAGACGGGGCATTGCGTTGTATGATTTACTCTGTGTGTGTGCGTGTGTGTGTGTGTGTGTGTGTACATCATATTTCTCCACCTGCTGTTTACTTGGTAGAAATGGCTTGACCCAAATGTGAATGTACCTGGCAAGACGTGTTATATTTCATACACTTCTAATCAGAGTGGAGCATCCAGGAGTCAAGCGCCAGCCCGGGCCCGAGGCATCCTGCAATTAACTCTGTCAAGGGTTCCCTGCCTGTAAACAGTTACCTCACATCACCTCAGAGCGGGAGGCCGTGTCTGCGCCTGAGCGCCGGCCGCCGCGGTGCGGCTTAGCTGAGATTCTGACTTCTGGAAGTCATTTGCTACCACGTGCATGTTTCAATAAATCTGCAAAATAACTTAACCAAAGAGACCCAGGGTGATTTTTCTTCTTTCGTTTTTCTCCCCACACCCCCCCCTCCAACTAAGCTGTAAAACTAAGTCCCCTTTATCACAAAAGTCTCCACTATATAATCCAATTGACTTTCAGGGTTTGCTTTCACAAGTGTTTGTCTCTTCCTGTGCCCCTGAATCGTGTCAGCTGCTCTGGATTTGGGTCTGAAGGCGACAGCTAAGGTGGGAGAGACAGTGGCTATACGTGTTGGCTACTTTTTCATGAAATGTAGGGGATCAGGGAGTAGTTTTTGGCCTTAGTGGAGTTTCTAGATATACAGGTTATTTCATTTAAAAAAAGTTTTTTAATTTGGTCTTTGGTATAACATGGTTAATTTTTCTGAGATAAAAATCTTGAGATCAAAAGTTTATTGTTCTTTTTGTTCCATACTAGATTATATACAATGATATGGCATTAGTATGCCATTTTACTGATATATATGGGTAACCATATCTATTTATATGTAAATTAAATGTGTAAATATATATATGTATATATATATATATATATATAAACTACACTAACATTGTATATAGTAATGATGAACATATTATTACTAATAATTAAGTTAAATAGCTATGTGGGCAATGGAAACAGTGTTGTCCAAATGAAGCTGTTTGTGTGTTAAAGTTTTTTTTAATAATTGTAAATCTCCTGAAGTCAAATAACATTTTACATATATTTATGTGTCTACATGAGTGTGTGCGTGCGTGTGTGCCACCTTGAACAGAACCAACAGAGGAGATAAGATGGCAAACCCAGGTCTAATGAATTCAGTAGGAACAATTACAGTACTTTACAAAAGGCTTTGATTTTAACTTTCCCAAAATGACCTTCCCCCTTCAATCAGCCTTCTTTAGTTGCATGTCGTTTAAGATGGCTCTTCTAAGTTTTAAGAAACGTAGATTTTAATCCTAGCCACATGGTGAACTAGCTATGTGACTGGACAGTCATTGAATCTTTTTGTGTCCCTCCATCTCTCCGTAAAATGGAGAATCCCATGTTTGTATGACTTCCTCACAACTTTCTTTTGGCCTGGATATCAATAATGTATATGCTGTATTCTGAAAATGTCAGCAGGTTTGTACCTAAAGAGATATCACTAACACTACTGGAATGACTCTATTCATACCCTTGCTCTAAACTAGAGGTTGGTGTATTTTTCTGTAGTAAACTGGATAGTAAATATTTTGAGCTTTGTGAGCCATACAGTCTCTGTTGTAAGTGACTCTGTCATTACATCAGGGAAGGGAAGCAGCCATAGGTAGCAGTAAGCAAACGAGTGTGGCTGTGTTCCAATAAAACTTACTTATGGGCACTGAAATTTTAATTTCATGTGATTTTCACATGTTACAAAGCACGATTCTTCTTTTCATTTCTTATTCAGCCATTTAAAAAGATAGAAAAAGCCATTCTTAACTTTTAGTCCTGCAAAAACAGGTCGCACGGGGCATATATCTCCTGCAGGCCGGTTAGCTGACTCCTTCTCTAAGCAGGGACCTAACCTTATTACCACTCCCCAGGGGACGCCAGTTCTTGGCTTAAAGGAAGGGTACCAGCAGTTAGAGATGCACCAGGAAAGAGGTCATGGCAAATCCCAGGTTTCACCTCCAATTTAAATCCCGGGGAGAAAAACGAGATAAATGTTGAAAAATATAATCATGAATGTATATTTCTCTCAAACCACTCGTCAAGTGCTAAAAGTACAAATTGCTGTGACTTGACTCTTGTACTTCAGATCACTGTAAGGGCCAACTCTTGTATGCCTGATGTTATGTTTTAGGGTGAAAAGGTAAATAGAAGTCATTTACATTTCCTCTGCCATTTTAAACAGAGGCGAGCTTCTGTTCCACTGAAGTAGGATCACTTGCTCAGAATTATGGCCGCCCAAGACCCAAAGAGGGTCTCTTTTCACTATACAAATTTAGTCTCCTGTACAAGGATGAGTCTCCTGGAGGCTCATCTCAAACAAAAGCAGAAACAAAGAACCAAACTTTGGGACTCTTCAATAACTCCAGGTTAAGATGCTGACCCAGTTATTTCTCCATCATTCTGGAAACAACATGGCAGTGAGAGGTACCTGAACGAATGCCGGCTCCTGCTGGTATCCCTGCTTTCAGGGACAGTTTTAGGGCAAGCAATTATTGCCTAGCTGCTGCCTGTGACTGCTGTGCCTGGTTGTATCATACGTGTTTTTCACGGGCCATTGAAATCTTGAGGTTATTGACCTTAGGAACGTTGCTCAGCAGACATGGCACCACAGGAGTTTCTTCTGGATTTGGCCAGAGGGATCCATCCACAATAGACTTTCTGATCAAACTCTGGGACCAGGTCTCCCCAGGAGTTCAGAGCTTCCCCCTCACCTGGGGCCACCTTTTAAAAATCCTGCAGTCTTTCATTCTCATGCAAACAGACACCAGAATGGAAAGGAGGTGCATATATTATCCACATCTGTCTGCTACAAATCCTGCTCAGTTTCATGCTTTTAGGACAAATTCCAGGCAAAGGGCCACTGGGAGAGGCTCCATTTCTCAGTACCTCATGCCCAACTCTGTCAGTTAGGCGGCAGAATAATTTCTTTCATAAGGTCTGTCTTAGCCAAAGAAAACATAGCCATGCCCTGTGGCATGGGATCTCTGAAGGGAAGGGACTGTGTTCTGAATTACAGTCTAAGGGGAGTTGACCTAAGATCAGATGCCTTACGACCTGGAAAGCAGTGAGACAGGAATATATCAAAGATGGACTTTATCATTCGGTACGGTTGGAAAATCAATTTTCTATATATGTAACCGTGGCATGGATAAAATCCACCTTTCTCGTACTCCAGCTCTCCTTTCCCCATGGTATAAATTAGAAGGAGACTGCATTCATATTTGAGCATCAACCCTAAAGAAACAAGTATCTCAAAGTTGGAGCCAATCATTTAGAAGGATGGAAAAACAAGCCTTCTTTAAAAAAAGAAATGGAAAGATGTCATTTATATGCACAGATTAAATTAGCAAAAAATATAGGCCCATTCAAGGACCCTGCTGTGCTTCTTTGTATATCTAATGGAAAAATTGTTCCTGATCCAGGATTTTATTATTATTGTTATTATTTGAAATGCCACCTTAGAAAAAAATTTCCATTCGATACCCACCTTACTAGGAGAGGTTCAGTACAAAAATAAATAGTTGAAAATGTGCTGTGACTGAAATAGTGTTAGCTAAATTAATGCTAAATTTCCATCTGGACTTCAGCATGCTACCACCCAGAAATATTTTCTGGATCTCATTTCTATCTAGATTTTTTTTTTTAAGAAGATTCTATTTGGTGATCTTCTGTCATAGGGCTGGGTAATTGCTATAAGGCAACTTGACTCTCTATCCCATTCTTAGGCTGACCTCCCATCCCTAGGCAGACAGTTATGGGATTCCACTGGAGAGGATACATCTCACAGTGGTCTTTTCCCCCTGGTTGGCTGCTGGACTTTTTAGCAAATTTAATCTTGGCTGGAACATTAGAAAGCAAGGCCTTTGACAGCCAAGCACCTTTATCTTTGCGTCTCTTCATCATACCTTGCATACAGTTTTGACTCTGCAACTTGTAATGAGTCTGCAAACACAGCCCTCAAACAAGAAGGCTGGACTTCACAGGGAGTAACATGGTAAAATAGTTCTCATAGCTCAAAAGGTGCTTATTATGGACAGTTCTGAAAAAGCCTTGGTACATTGAACAATTCACACCCTCAACCTAATCTAAGTTTCTTTGGAATGAATTAAATTCTTTCTATGGGGAGAGGGGATAAAAACAAATGAGAATCCCAAAGTCTGGGCCATCTTCCTAGTTTAATTACTAAGTCACTCTATGATGTTGTACAAGTCATACAACTATCTGGGCCTCTAGTTCTTTATTTTTAAAAAATGGGGCTAATAGCAGCCATCCTGCCAACTTCTTGGTTATATCTAAGCAGATTCTTGAATAGTTGTAAATAGCCTTTGGAAGCATTAGAAATGCTCTATAACCATAGCACCTTTTATTGCCAGGAAGATCAGCACACATTATTTATAGCTTAAAGAGACTGTCATTTGACAATAGAGATCTAAAATTTATTGAGCATCTCTTCTATGCTAGGCACAGTGCTTGGCACATTATAAATATTATCACCCCCATACAAACCATAGAAGGTACATATTTTTATTCCAAGTCTATAAAAGAAGTAACCAAAACTCAGAAAGCAGAAATGACTTGTCTAAACTGCACATTAGAGCACAGAAGAAGTGGTATCTGATCCCAGGAATGGCTGATCCCAAACACTGGGATCACCCCACTATGCAGTACATGAACCTATAGCTGGAACCAAAACATTCTGTTTCATTTTAGGTCGGTTTCGTGCAAAGCACGTTAAGACGGAGAGGACATTTTCTACTAGACTTGAAGTAATATATGTTAGTCGTATTCGGAACTAGGGGTCTCAAGATCTGTCCACCGTGGTCCTTAGCTACGTGCCACACAGTCTCTGTGTGAAACAGCAAGAACTTGTGTTGGGTGTGTGTCGTTAGTAGATAAAGAGATTAAAGTGTTAAAAGCATAATTATCTTTTCTACTTACATTTTTTTAAATTTATGGGCAATTGCTACTGCCATTTTCTTTCTCTTTACTAAATGCCAGGTCCTATCCTAGATGGAGGGGAGCAAAAACAAAGTTGGTCTCTGTTCTCAAGATTTGAGAGTGCATGGGGGTGAGTCAGAGTCAGGAGGGTTTTTGTTGTTGTTGTTATTCAGACAGTTTGAAGCTTAGCCTAGGGTAATGGTGAGGAATTCAGGAAGAAGTAGATACCTCTAAGAAATATTTAGAAGGGAAAAAATGGGTTTTCCCAATTGGCCTCCATACAGGGGGAGGGAACAAGGGAAAGGAGAGGAGCCCTAAGGATGGCTTCTAAATCGTAAAGCTTGTTACCAAGATAAAGAACTCCAGATTAGTGGCAATACCCTCATCATAGAATAGTGGTGAGGTGTATGGTAATGAAATGGGGAGGTTTATGCACGTGTGATTACATACCTGGGAATTCCATATAGGCATTCAATAAATGCCAGATCCCTTCTCCCATAGACCCTCTGTTATCAACAGACTCAACTTCCTATTTATCCCAGCATGAAAGGCATAGGTGCACGTGCTTGAGTGTAACCTCTTTCTTGTTGATCAAGACGCACTGGTGAGAAGGAATCCAAAGGTACACCACTTCGTTATAGGCTCCGCAACGCTCTCTTCAGCCTGCTGCAACATGCTGCCAGCCCTCCCCTGTTTCCTCACAAGGCTACAGTAACAAGAGCAGCAAAAGCCTAGCTGAGCTTCAGTCTCTTCCCTTCCCTTAAGTTAGGGCTCAGACAAAGGTGCTAAGGAGCAGTCAAACGGCCAAGAGGCCACAGAAGGGAGGAGAAGGAAAAGAAATGGAGCAGAAGCCAAATACTGTATGTTTTACTACCTATTTAGGACTGATTTTTTTTTTTCTCATAACGATTTGAAATAAAATTAAAAAACAAAAGGTTGCTATAATGGTGCAGAGTATAACAGATTCTTATGGAACACATCTTCTAGCCTGTCCCTTGAAATATCAACGTTTTACTATCACCCTGCTTGTGGTTATCATACGACAAGGATCTTAGTGACAGACGGCTGGGAGCTGTGAGAGATTTTAGGGATGTAAGATTTTATCAGAAAATATGCCGAAAAGTTCTCTCCTTCCAGATCTAAGTCAGGAAAATGGAGAGGAAATTTCTAGTTCCACTATAAACAATGAAGTGATATAATTGAGTTCAAAAGGTAGACTAAATAAATGGTAGCTAACAGGATGCATTAAATCAGCTCTGACAATTTCATCACACTGCAATTTATTAGCCTCTAAAAGGACTTCCCCGTAAATGAAAAATAATAGAATATCAAAGTAAAATAAATTTATTAATTTGAACCCCAATGATTAAAACATTAGTTACAGAGTCACATAGTTACCTGGAGTAAATGATGAATTCTAAAAGAAGATTCAAAATAAATAACCAAACTTGAATTTAATGTTTACACCAATATTCTAAATCATATTCTTTCATCCTCTTTAACTGTCTTATTTTACTACATCTTTAACACAAGCTTTAATTTCTATCTCTATTATTTTATCAGTTCTCTGATGTAAAAAAGCAGAAGTTAATAATTCAAAATTAAATCTGTATTGTCTCTCATTTGGAGAAATTTTTACTTGAAGATGCCCGTTAGTGAAGCTTTGTTGTCTAACATAGGACTTCCTGTTTTTACATTTCCAGGACAGCTCAAGAATAACTTAGATGTATTATTGGGTTTAGAAAAAAATATTATTTTTCTTTACAGAATTTAAATTAAATAATAAGGCCCCTTTCCAGGAATGTGCTACTTTAAAGTGTATATATTGAAGTAGGTTAACTGTCACCATTAAGAGACTCTTTCTAACCCCGCATCCTGGGTTGGTCAGAGCCACAGGGTGGGAATGTGCGTCTGCAGAGAAGCCTCTCTTTGCCTCAACACCCACAAAGAAACATTCAATGGTCTTGTACATGAGATCCTGAAACCACAAACCAAGGGAGTCCATCAAAAGCCCCTTTACAGAGTTTAAATTGAAGGGGGAGCTGTGTATGTATGTGCTAACTTTTCACACATTTCCTCAGGTTACAAGCTGATGGAAAACTGACTCTTACGTTCCTCTAAAATGTCTTATTATTATCATAGCTTGATATCAGCCAACTGACCAAAAAAGTACAATTCGCCTTCTGAATTACCTAACAGCTCCTTTTCAACACTTAATCTTTTGCATTTCCTTTGACCTGGATGACGAGCAGAATCTGAATTATTCAATCAGCTGGTTTCCATATCAATTCATCTATTTCTCAAGAAGTAGAAGTAAAAGGTACAAAACAATTAAAAGGGCACAGTATTGTGTTCCTTAATAATGATGACTCAGTAAAAGCAGGCCAACCATGCCAAGCCTCAATCATTCAGCCTGATTTGCAGTCTTCAACATGCATAGGAAGACAAAACAACAGAGAAAGAGACTCATAAATACAGAGAACAAGCTGGTGGTTGCCATAGGGGAGGGAGGTTGAGGGACAAATAAAATAGGTGACAGGGATTAAGAAGTACAGACGTTCAATTATAAAATGAGTAAGTCATGGGGATGAAAATTATAGCACAGGGCATCAAGTCAATAATGTTGTAATATCTTTGTATGGTGACAGATGGTGACTCCCTTTAGTGCGGCGAGCATTTCCTAATGTATAGAATTGTTGAATCGCTTTTTGTACACCTGAAACCAGTACAATATTGTATATCAACCAAACTTCAGTAAAAAATAAATAAATAAATAATATGCAAGAAGACATTCAAGGTCTCTTTCTACATGTAAACTACTGCTGCTTAGGGGGAAAAAAAGTAAGATTTTTTTACAAGGTTTTAGGTGCTTTTACATTGCAATATAGAACTTGACAATTTCATATGATTTTTGATTCTTTCTGATTCTGAGGGAGGATATTAGCTCTCTCTTAAAATTCCAGCAGTTGAACCAGGTCATGAGGATCACTTCAATACACATTGCCAGCCCGGGTCTGAATATGTTACACTCAGACTTCCATCAAAGGAAAGTTTCCAGAACCTTCCATGCCACACATTCTCTGGACCAAAGGGATAAGAGAAAAGCTTTTAACGGTAAATTGGTCCATATCCATGATTTGAAGGAGAACTATATGCTTGATAGATGAAAGACCGCCTTCTTATACATACACAGCACATGCACACACAGATAATAGACACATGATTTGCTCTGGAAACAAGCCTGTCATCAACAAGGGTACAGTATAGTGACATTCCTTGTTTTTGAAGTTGTAAACAACGACAAAATAGTGACTTGCTTCTTTTTAAATAACCCTTAGAAATATCTTTCTCCTTTTCCTGTTTAAATAACTATGGCCCTCCTAGTTTTCCTCATGAGTCATTTTTAATTCTTTCTTTCACTGCTGTCCTTTGAGTCCTTTATAGGTTGTTTGTAGATCCCTGGACTCTCATGAAGACTGAATGAAACACAGGAGCCTATGTACTTTGCTCCTGCCACTGGGGGAAAATCATTGAAATGCATCATGGATATGCAATTATTTAAAGTATTGATTTGCCAACATCTCAGAATTTTGAAATAATTTAATAGTTTCAAATCCTTCTTAGCTGTAGCAAAAGTAAGAAATACTCAAATATTCATATGACTGGTTTATCATATTAATTTTGTACCTGTCCTTTTGGTGCCACTTAGAGAAGCTTCTACCTGAAGTATGAAGCTTTAGGACAAAATGCACTGATTTATGATACTCAAGAAGGATCCATAGGATCCTTGGACACAAGTCATTAGAACACTTTAAAACCTAACTCATAAGGAAATCCAAATCTAAAATCATCAAGTTTTAGAGTAAATTTCAAGAGGTAAGCAACCCATGCTGTAAGCCTCCAGCAATAACCATCTCATGTTAAACACAAATCAAAATTAAAAGTATACTTCATGGTTTTTGTGTGTGTAATGTTGGCTTATAGGTATTTTCTTCTCAGCACTTAGTGCCTTTGTAATTTAGTTTAAATATGTAGAATTGTTGAAGGAAGAAAAGGTTTATTTCTTCAATTATACAACTTAAACACACAAGCTCATATGAGTCATACTCTTACATATACTTTCTCGGGTTCCATGAAACCTGAAAACCAAGGTAAGAGTGGTTGATTGATGGGTAGATTTTGTCTATCTTTATAGGTAGGAAAAAGGGAAGCCTAGTAACCTTTTAATATCTTCTTTTAGTATCCTATAGTTATTTTCCTATGAATCATTGAAATTCCTATTCAGTAAGTGATGTTCTTGCCTTAATGATTTATTTTATACTGCTTTTCTTTACAACTGCCACCTATCTCTGTGTAATAAAACAGGTAACTTCTGGAAGAGGTTGAGGGTAGATGTTTTTAATTGGAAGGAGAAAGGTGGTTTCAATTTAATGAATTACTTCATTTTTACACTCTTTTCCCTTCTCAAAATTGACATTCAAAATTGAGCTTGGTTTTAGTCACATACTTGTCTTCTACTCTTTCCTTCACACCCACCGTGAAGTAGATAAAGGTGTGAGAAATGTGAGTCCACTCCGGTCATGCAGTTTTAAAAAGTGGTTGTGGTAATAGGTGTCAAATGGAGTTGTGATTGTAAGAAAGAAAAATATCCCTGCTTTAATTTTACTGTTTGAGCATTGGCAATATATTTGGCTTTTGTCAGCTATCGCTCTTGTTCATATTTTCTTTGTACTATTTGTGCAAAGAAAACAATACATTTCCATAATATTTCCAGAAATTTAAGAGCATTAGTGTGTTTATACATAGTTTGTTTGCTTTAGGGAAAAAGAGGCCAGATTTATGAGTGCCTAGTTAGTTTAGTTTGACCATTTAAATCAAAAGTAGTCATTAATATGTTACAACTATCAAAAACTATACTGATTCTTCCTAAAAGACACTTATTTGGGGATAATCATTAAATGATCTTCAAAGTCGTTTAAGAAAATTTATTAAAATGTTTAGAACACAAAACCCGATTTCTACTTTTTATTTTGGGAAATGAACTATATAGTAAAAGATAATCCAGTATGACCATAATTTTCTTAGAATAACCTGAAAAGCTTTAGAAGAAAGTGATATATTCCCAATCTCAAATTTAATTCTGATCCCAAGATTATGAACTTTTGCAGGAGGATAGGGAAAAAAAATAGATGCTGCAACATGCAGAGATCCTCCTTCCCCCAAGGCTGAGAATTTCTTTCTGAGCTATACTCACGCATGTGTGTCTGCTAGAGAGGTTTGGGAATCATGTGACCAAAGTTAAGAAGGGAGGGGAGATTCCTGGAGGGAAAAGGCTGTGCAGAAACAAGGAGATGGGAGGGCATCTGGCTTGTCTGAGAATCATAGGGAGACTGGTGTGTCAAAGCAGGGATCTCCAAAGTGGAGTACAGTGGTGTAGCACCATCCATTGTGGACAGGAAGAAAACAGAAACTGTATTCACACTTATATCTTATTTGTAAATGAATAAATTAATGTTTGCTCATATTTAATATAAGGCTGCATGTATCTTCCCATGTCATGTATCAATTGTGGTTATAATATAAAGATCACATGAGTATAGCAGATGGTCATGTGTCATGTGAAGTCTAAAAGATGTCCTAAGGCAAGAATATGGGTTCCACAATGCAAAAGTGTCATCATCCACGTTTTTTCAGAAAATTGCAAAGCATTGTGAAAATGTGCAGTTTAAATATGCTTACAGAGATGTATATACAGGTTATAAAGTCCACTTTTAATCATCCCAACACTCCTAAAACATGCACATTTTAGATGCTTCCTACAAAGAAACAGGAGAGATGATCTTGCTGTGAATCTCACCTTTACCTTTGCCACTTATTGACTGTATGACTTAAACAGTCCCCATCGTTGGGCCTCTGTTTCCTCATCTCTCAGATCAGATAATGCTATATCTCCTCAATTGATTGTGGAGGGGATTAAGTGGGTTGACATATGGAAATCTCTTAGAACAGTGCCTAGAACATAGTACACATTAAGGTCACGCTCTGACCTTCCCACTACCACACCAATTAGGTGATGGTGATGTATGTGGGTAAAATTGTAATATTTCCAGAATATCTCATTGGCTTTAGTGCATTTGATTATCAACAGGCATTCTTCAGGGGTGGAGATAAAGCATTTGCATATCGACAGGTGTTCTTCAGGGGGAGGATGGAGAGAAGTAGTTCATTTCCATATCAATGGGTAATTACCTGGGCAACCAAAGGTTTATCTGAACCTGAGAGGTTAGGGGGAGGTCTTTTTTATTTTTGCTTCTGCTTGAGTAGGAGAGAGAGATGGCCCAGACTGCAGTTTGTAAGCAATAAACAGGCTTTAAACTTTATTTCTCACTTTGACTGATTTTGGTTTTGGAGGTATTTTGCCCTGGGATTTCTTCTCCCTGAAGTTACAGTGTATAAGGAGAATAAGGAGTGTGGTGGGAGGTTGGGGTATGGACTATCAATAGAGTTTCAGGGAGCAGAGACATGACGGAAATGAAGCATCTCTCCATGCAGATCCTGGGGGGAAGAACACCCCCAGAATAGGATAGGGTAAGAAATGAATGTTGTAGACATGTTCAAAGATATGCAAGGAGATTTTTAAACAGAGGAGAGACAAAATCTGATTTATTTTATAAAAGTGGATGACCCTGAGTATTTTGTGACCAAGGAGGGAGATTTCTTAGCAGGCTATTGTGGTCCTACAAAGTGAGGAGCAATGGTAACAAGGACTAGAATGACAGCAGTGATGGTGAGGAGATTGCTCAGCTTTCAACAATAGGATGTTTTGAAGGTAGAGTCAAAAAAAATTTATCGATGGATAGAATATAATTTGTGAAATAAAGAAGTTAAAGATGTCTCTGTGGCTTTTAGACTGAACAAAGAAAAGGCTAAAATTGTCATTTACAGATGGTGACAAATGAGGGAGGAGCCACAGGGCAAGGAATATGGAGTTTATCTGGACCTGTTAAATAGGAGATGCCTAATAGACATAGAGGCAGGGGCACCAAGTCAGTGTTTTGCAGAACTATCTAAGTTCTGGTAGAAATGACAGGCTTGAGATGGAAACTGGTAAGTTACCAGCATTTGAATGGATAGACATAGGCATGCATGAGATCAACTAGAGAAAAAGTACACATATAATATGTGACTCGGTAATGGTATCTCCATCATTTTAGAGGTCTGAGAGAGCAGAAAGAAACAGCAAAGTAAACAAAGGATCAGAAAGCAAGTTTGGAAGGAATGGAAGGAGTGGTAGCCTAGGGGTCCGTTGAAAAAAATGTCAAGGAGGAGGGAATGATCACCCATGTCAAAGGCTGCTGGGTGGTCCATTATGATGAGGACTTAGAAGTATCTGATGGATTTAGGTCTGTGAAAGCCACGACCTTGGAAAGAGCCACTTTAAAGGAGCAGTGGTCAAAGAAAGGAGGTACCGAAGGGAGTATGTATGTATAGAAAATCTTTGGAAGAACTATGTTATAAAGAGTATATAGAGGTGGAAAATAATTTTCCTTGTGCCCTCATAGGTTCCTTTTACCCTCCTAGAAGAGACCCTCTATAGTAAAAGACAAACTAACAGAAGAAAACAGAAATTTAGTAATGTGTATAACTCCTGTTTACATGGGAAATACCCAGGAAAACTGAGTAACTCCCCCAAATCGCTCAAAGCACCACCTTAAATATCATCTCTAGATAAAGTCAAAAGAAAGATGTGGGAGGTGAGGTGATCAGCTATAGGAGGTTACCAGAGAAAGTTATATATTAAAAGATTTAAAAGTTAAGGAAACCAATTCAGAAAGTCTTAAGACCTGCTAAAGACTTTGTATTTTATTTTAATCAAACTGGGGAGTCGTCAAGAGTTTGAAGAAATGGAGTGAAAGGGTTGTCAGAGTATGTAGTTAGCTAGACATAACCAGAGATGGGGAGGGGGGCTTGGGGTGGTGCTTACACTCCGCTAGATGATCGTTTACATTCTACACATTCCAAGGAAGCTGTTCTTAAGGGATATGGAATGAGAATAGAGGTAACAGACTGGCCAAAACCAGGTAGTTCCACGTGGAGGAGAAACTGACTCAAACTTCACCCTAAAATCCACTGACATAGTAAACATCACGCCATTCTGTCATTAACATAGTAAATATCACACCTCCCCATGCCGTAACAGTTTTGATGGGAACCAAATATCGTCAAAAAAACTCCCCCGCGAAATGTGAGGGTGGAGAAAGACTGAACTCCACAAAGACTCCACCTGTTTCCTTTGAAACCTAATCTCATGGAGTAAACATCCACCTCCCTATTGTTGCCTTGGCAGCCCCCCTCTGGGTCTGCCTGCTGTCCAAGCTCAGGGGTGGGTGTCTACTCTTGTCTTTTCTTTAAACTCTAAATCTCCAAATAAACTGTTGATGCTCAACGGCTCTTCCGTGTCTGCTCTTGAATTATTTCTTGCAAAGAGACCAAGGAGCCGTCTCTGGGAACAGGATCCCTTTTGGGCTTTAGAAAGCTTTCTCTATTGGAGAAAAGTTATGAGGCTTTCAGAGTAAGAGTAGTAGAGAAGGGAGTAAAAAAGACAGAGAGAGAATGGAGATGAGAAGAACCTGAATCTGGGAAATAACGGTAATATTTGAGGAGGAAAAGACAAATTTAAAAACACTTTGAAGGTGGTGATGATATTCATTCAGATAAGCAATATGGAATAAGAAAAATTTGGCAGCAAGCTGTGGGAGAAGCAGGGAAGAGGGGAATGATTCCTTTATGTTTGGATACACTCAATTCACAATTCCTGTGGCCAACCTCAGTTGGTATATCCAGCAGGCAAGTTTGGGGATACATCTGGAGCCCATAAGGGCATTCTAGAATCAAGATGTTGGAGTCATTAGTTTCACCTGAAAAATGGCATTCAGACCCTGTCCTGATTTTGGTAGCTGTCCTTCCTGTCCATATTTTTATACTTTTACTACATATGCATATCCACAAATAAAAGTAATGCTTTGATTTTTTTAAAATAATTTACCTAAATGGTACCAAAATGTATGCTTACTTTGGCAAGATGTGTTCACACTCAGTATCATGCTGATACCTGATGTAATTCAGGAGTTGGAAAACTATGTGGTGCATGGACCAAGATATGGTCCGCCTCCTGTTGTGCAGCATTCAAACTAAGGTTTTTTTTACAGATGAACATTTGCAATCAATTTGATGATATGAAATATTAACTTTGAACCCCAATTAGGTGAATTTTTATGCCCATAAACGGAATCTTATTCTTCTCTTTAAAAGGTCTGTGTTGCCAAAATAGTTTTAAAAATACACTAAATTTTTATTACTATGTTTGGAATTTCATCAATACAAAATATGGAAATGTGGGGTTTTTTTTCTCTTGCTATATAAATGCCTACATACTTTCCTCAATTTACTACTTGGCCTGCAAAATCTAAAAACTAAACATGATCTAGTTAATTCATTAAATTTGACAAATGATGTTTTTCCATTTTAGAAGTACACTACAGTTTATGAATTCATTACTTAATAAACTAAATTCCATTGCTTTCTATTTTTTGCTATTAGAAACGATGCTTAAAAACTCTCTTTGTAAATCCTTATATACATGGATGAAACTTTCTCTATGAATGAACCAAATGTGGCTTTGTTGTCTTAGAGGGGATGTGTATTTTCAACTTTGTTAGTTATTGCCTATTCATTCTACAAAGTGGTTGTACCAATTCCCATCTCAATCAGCAGTTTGAGAATTTCTCATCAACCACTTGTTAATTTGTTAAATTCTCTCCAATGTATTTATTTTACCAACATAATTTTCTTAATTGAAAACAAAGACAAGAAATGAAATAGTAAGGAAAAGAATTTTGTTTTCTTTAAAAAAAGAGAGAAATAAATGACATGAAAAGCTGAATTTTTTTTTAAAGATCAGTTAAGTTAATAAAAAAATCAGGAAATAAAAGAAAAAAGACACATATTTTAAAACCAAGAATCACATATGGGATAATACCATAGACTTTTATCTATCAAAAATACTGAAAGAACAATAAAATAATACAAACTATGCCTACAAATTCAACAGCTTAGATTAAATGGACCAGTATAATACATTTTAAAATAAAATGTTGTCTTGGCCTGGTTTGAGGTACTGGATAGAGGCTGTCCAATTTCCTTTCTTGAAGAGCTAATTAAATACACACGCCAATCATTTTCCTCCTGAGGCTCTCAAACTCTGGGCTACTGTGCACCTGCCTTGATCACCCCAGGGCCAGGTCCCAAACAACTTGTGACAGCCACTGTGCCCTGTAGTCCATGAAATTATTCAAATTAGCCAATCCACAGGGTGGGTGAAGCAAGCCTGAACTCCAAAAAGACTCCAATTGTGAGCCAGGAAACATGGCTAATGCTTCCCCATTTGCCCTAAATAGCCTGATTCCTACAGTTTCAGCTTGTTGCTATCCAATCCCTCATGCAACTGTGGCCCTGTCTGGCAGCCTTCTTTAATCTGAAGCTGTGAATAACAGAGATCTGTCTTTCATCTGTCCAAGTGTCATTGTATTGTGTCCCACCATTAAAGAGTATTTAAATCTTATAAAACCATAAAAACTCATTGAAGAACAGATTGCCTAAATAATACTTGCTATGGTCTCTGCCAAGTTCATATTCTGAATACTAACTCTCAAAGGTGATGATGTTTAGGTGAGGTCTTTGGGAGGTGATTAGGTCATGAGGGTGGAGCCCTCATGAATGGGATTAATTTAAAGAGGTTCCAGAGGGATCCCTTACCCCTTCTACCATGTGAAGACATGGAGAAAAGGTACCAGGTGTGAACCAGGAAGGTAGGTCCTCACCAGATTGTGACCATACTGGCACCTTGAGCTTGGACTTACCAACCCTCCAGAATTGAAAGAAATAAATTTTGTTGTTTATAAGCTACCCAGTTGTAGTATTTTGTTATGACAGACCAAATGGATTCAGATAAAATTATAGCTATTAAATAAATTGAATCCATAGTTTAACATCTTCCAAAAATGAAAACTCCAGACCCAGATGGTTTCTCTAGCAAATTCTCCCAAACATTTAAGGAAGAAATAACATAAATTCTACATGACAGCCTCTAGTAAATGAGACAGAAGGGAATACTCCCCAACTCATTTAATGGTGCCAGCATTATCCTGATAACCAAAACCAGACAAAACATTAAAAGACAGAATGCCCATAAACCAATACACCTCATGACCACAGATAAAAATACTCTTAATGAAATATCACAAATTGAATTTAACATTTATAAAATGCATAATACATCCTCCTATCAAATGAGATTCATCTCAAGAATGCAAAGCTGGTTCAATATTTGAAAATCAATCAGTATTAATTGGCCATATTAACAGAATAAAAGTTTAAAAAATTAAACTAATCATCTCAACAGATGTGAATGAGCATTTGACAAGCCTAAGATGATTCACTTATGATAAAAATACTTAGCAACTTAAGAATAGAAAAGGACTTCCTGAACATGATAAATGGCATCCAAAGGGGGAAAGAAAATAAGCTGACACTGTAGTCAATTGTGAAAACTTGGATGCTTTCCCCCTAAAGTTGGGAACAAAAAAAAAAGGATGTGCTCCCTTTCTACTCCTATTCATCACTATACTGGAAGTCCCAGCCAATGAAATAACACAAAAGAAATAAATAAATGGAATACAGATTGGAAAGGAAGAAATAAAACTTTCTTTTCACAGCTAGTACCATCTATATCAAAAATCCCAAAGATTACTTCAAATAAAATCACAATGACATGCCACTACACACCTATTATAATGCCAAGAAACAAAAACAAATTCAAACACCTGACATTGACAAGCGCAGTGAGGATACAGAGTAACTGGAATTTTTATGCAGTGTTAGTGTGGGTATAAAATGATACAGGAACTTTGCAAAATATTTTGGCACTTTCTTATAAACATACACTTACCACAGGAATCAATAATCCTGCTCCTAAGTATTTATTCAAGAAAAATTAACATTTATGGTTATACAAAAAAACCTGTTACAAGGATGATTTTATCAACTTTACCTATAATCACCCCAAACTGGAAACAACCCAAATGTCCTTCAATTCATGAATGGATTAACAAACTGTGGTATATCCATGCAGTGGAATATTACTCAGTAATGAAAAGGAGTGGACTACTGATACATGCAATGACATGGATGAATCTTAAATGTATACATTATGTAGTCCTAGCATATTATATTACATTTAAGTGGTATTCTGGTTAAAGTAACCCTAAACAAACAGAGAAGGTATCAGTGGTTACAAGGGGGTAAGGGTGAGAAGGGGAGTTGACGACAAAGCAGTTCCAAGAAATTTTTTGATATCATGGGAGTTTGGGTTTATTGTTTTAGCCACAATTACATGATTTTTTTAGTTTTCTTAAATTTTGTAGAACTATATGCCCCAAATAATAAATTTTACTGTGTATAAATTTAAAAATACAATAATGCCATGCTTCACTATCATACTGTACTGTCAGAATCCATTCCTCATTAAAAATAAATTTTTCAATAAAATTTCTCAATAAAAACATTAACTACATGTGTGGCTGGATTTTGTAGTTAACATTCCTACCTTCCTGTGGAGCATCAAACACTAGTCACTGGATGAGTCAAGAATCAGAGAGATGATCTGGTTGGCAATCATCATTTTTATGTTCTCAGTAAACTAATTTTATATGCCCCAAATTCTTTCCAAAGATGAATGGCTCCAGTAATTCTTCACCTCCCTCGTCCATTTCCAGTAACACTAACAACTTGAGTTTTCCTACATCTGCTCCACCCTAAGGCAAAGACAACTGCCTGTGGGGGATCAGCTTCTTGGTGAGAATAGGATGTTTCCACCCACCACTGTATATTGACACTTGCTATGCTTCTGGCCATAAATCACTTGATGACATCACATTGTTGCTATAAATCCATGAATAAATAAGCTGTCCTTCCATTAGGGAACATAAAACGGTCCATTTTCAGACTCAGTCTGCATACTGTTTATGGGTTGCTTGCTGCTTTCAGGGTTTTTACAAGAGAACATCCACTGTTTCTTTCTGGCTCTACTCCAGAGACTTACGTTAACATTGCCCATTTTCCAAGATACTTGGTGGGAACACTGCATAACACATTTTCCATCAGGGACCTGCACCATGTTTTAGTTTCTATGTCCCAGACAAATTAGACCCACTGTTTTACAAGTTTCTTCAAAGGGACTATACAGTAGCTCATTTTAGTAAATACAGATACTGCCACTCAGAAAATGAATCGTGTGATGATAGAGCCTAGAGCCTCCACACGCTAGAGCACATTGATTATTGCCTTAGGGTTCTGACCCTACTTTACTCAACTTTCTTAGGGACAGTTTGGCAGTGGGCTAATCTGACACTGGAATCAAAGGCACAATGAGTTTATCTGCTTTGGGGGTTGGGGAAAGAATAGTATGGGATCTCCAAGCACCAAGGGGGGGGGGTACATTTTTAAGACATTCATTCTTTTATTTCTTTAGTTGAACAAGAAAGTGATGCTCTAGTATCAATAGCCTCCACTTTCAGTTCTGTAATTTTCCTTCATGTTTTTAAAGTTGGGAGTTTGGTTTAGGATTCTAACTCAGGAGTACAATAGAGTGACAAAAAGAGATGCCTTAATTTTGCTCAAAGAAAGAGATAGATAGGTAGATGATAGAGAGAGGGAGAGAGGGAGAGAGGTAGATGAGAGGAAAAAAAAGGATTGACTTGGATAACCTATCAATAGTAACTGAATGGGCTAATAAGTAGCAATTCAAAACTTTTCAAATTTAAAACAATTCAAAACTTGCATATTTTTATTTCTATAAATGTATATACTAGATAGTTACAGGTAAATGATAGAATGAACAAAAAATATTGATGGCATCATTTTATATATTCTACATAGAAGAGAATTTCATAATGTATAGGAGAGTTTATAATGTATATTATATGTATGTATATAATGTATAACAAAAATGTTTATAATGCATATCTACATATAGATATATAGATATCATGAACCACTTAGAGAACCTGATAAAAGTTATTGGCCATCTCCCCAGAAAGTGTCCAGAAACACTTTTTCACAATGCTGTCCACAGATTTGAGATGTTCAAAAGGAATCCTGACAATAAGACAATTTAAAGTCTGCATTTGTCTATTTCCTTTCTTGCAAATGACCACTCTGTAATAGTCAGGGTTCTTCAGAGAAACAGAGCCAATAGGTTATTTATTTATTTATTTATTATGAGAAATTGGATCATATGATTATGGAGCCTGCAAAGTCCTATACTCTGTTTTCTACAATCTGGGGGACTTGGGAAAACCAGGGATATTTTTCCAGTCTGAATCCCAAGTCCTGAGAACCAGGGGAACCAATAATAGGTCCCAGGCCTAGTGCAGAAAACTGATGTCTCAGCCCAGGAAGGCAGCCAGAAAGACGAAGGGCAAATTTGTCCTTCTTCTAGCATGTATGCTATCCAGGCCTTCAGTAGATTGGATGATACCACCACACTGGGGAGGGCAAGCTACTGAGCCCACTGATTCAAATGCTAATCTCATCACAAAGCACCCTCACAGGCACACCCAGAAATCATTTTGAACTAGGTAACTGGGCATTTCCTGATGCAGTCAAGTTGACACATGAAATTAACTAACACACCCACTAAATCCCAAATGATTTTCTATTTTTGCAGTTTACAGTAGTAAAACTGCCTTTTAAAGCTTCACGCCATTGCGGATTCTGAGAAGCAAAAAGCAGGCAATACATAATATAGTTAAAAGTACAGGATTCATCGTCAAAAACTTATATTAAACCCATGTTTCTCATTTCCCAGCTATGGGAATATAAGCAAGTTATTTAAATCTCCAAATCTCAGTTTCTTTATATAGAGAGAGGATTAACTTCCTCATAGATTTTAGTTAGGTTTAAATAAGATGTAGTTGATATCTAGCAAATTCTTTTGCACATACTAGGTACTCAGTATATGGCAGTAGCTACTATTAAGTCCAAACTTCAGTGGTAATGTGGTGTGTGTGTTAGGAAGTGTATTCTCCATCATGAGGATATTAAAAAGAATTATATAAAATTCCCTGAAATGCAACATCTTTATGAATTTTCACTGGAGAAACTTAAGAGAATTTTCACTGCCCCGGGGTAGTGATGGTGGTGGTGGTGACATGTGTTTGCGTGTATGTGTGGCAGGGTGACTTCCCCCTTTCCAAATAACCAAGGTGGAAAAGCATTGTTGGTTTTATATACAAACTCTGTGACCACCAGCAAATCAAGAAAGAAGGAAGGGAAGGAGGGAAGGAGGGAAGGAGGGAGCAGCCCTTCTGGAGCCTTCAGCTGTGATGGGCACAGTAAATGTGATGGGACAAGACTGGAAGCTGGAAGACTACTGGTGACAGCACTGAATGGAGCTCCAGGTAGATACAGAGGTAACTAGCTGATAACAGAGGAATGTCCCCTCCTAGAGGCCCCATCACAGAATTTCCAATTCAAATGGATGCAGAAAAGTCTTAGCCAGGTTTCTCTTTTGTGCTTTCCATGTGGGTACAATCCTAAAATCACACCACGGCAATAATGCCACTAAATGCTTTCATTCAAGCGAGGAAACTTCTACAAAGATCCTTCATATTCTATCACCATATTTATCTCTAAGTAGGTATACTTCTGGGACTGCAGAAGAATTGTCCTGTATCTAGCTTTAAATTAGGATTTTATTGTGATGGGTAACATGTGTCAGGCGGCCGTCTTTAAATTACCAGGGCCTTGGGAAGGCTGTTTTCAGTATCTGTAGATGAAAAGTGCCAGGTCGGGAAGTAGAAAAACTGAAGTGACCATTCAGTAGTTCATCAAATAGCTGCCAGCCTAAATATGTCCCAAACAGTGTTTTCTACTGAGGCTTCATTCCGGCCTAAATCTAGTTCCAAGACCCCCCTCTTTTGACAGGAAAACTTTACATGCCAAGGGTCAGCAAGGAAACATAATTATCACTAAAATTGAAGCAGGTACTATTAAACCTTTTCATTTCAATTTGGAAATATAAGATGAAGAGTTTAATATTAACTCAGTCAGTCAGTTTCAATTAGGTCACCGTGTATTACAGTTAATAGCATTAAGATCACTAATACAGCCCCTTGAAAAACAAGTGCAGTATTATAGTTAGTTCACGTAGACATATTCTACAGCGATTTGATTATATTTATGTGTTTTCTTGCAAACTGCAGTGGTTTTTCTCAAGATTTTTTAGGTGTCAACATATGGTTTCAATTTCTCTGAAATATATAGCATAGCTTGTTCTCAGAGAAAATGCTGCCAAACAGGACTTGTAAATGTATCTTGAGGTAAAACTTCACATCTTGTCCTTTCCTATACGGCTCCTTGGCTAATGCCTGCCTCACCACCTCAGATGGAAAATCACACCATTACCCAAATGAAGTTTTCTCAACTGAAAAGGGAAACAGGTTTCCCTTTCTTATACACACTAACCTATGCTAATAACAGGTCTTTGCCCATCAGGAAGATAAAAATATAGACATGTTTAGCTACTTTATAATTGCCCATTATGACCAACTTCGTAACAGTTCAAACTAGAGGAATCAGGCTACCAAACTTAACAGAATGTTTTCAGTAGAAGAAATTTTAAAATAATTCTTACATGGTATTGCTCTAAACACAGGAAGGGAGAGAAAAAGGGGTAGTAGGGGAGAGAAAGAAAGAAAGAAAGAGAGAGAGAGAGAAAGAAAGAGAGAGAAAGAAAGAGAGAGAGAGAGTGAGAGAGAGAAAGAAAGAGAGAAAGAAAGAAAGAAAGAAAGAAAGAAAGAAAGAAAGAAAGAAAGAAAGAAAGAAAGAAAGAAAGAAAGAAAAAGAAAGAAAGAAGGAAAGAGAGAGAAAGAAAGAGAAGGAAAGAGAGAGAAAGAGAGAAGGAAAGAAAGAGAGAAAGAGAGAAGGAAAGAAAGAAAGAAAGAGAAGGAAAGAGAGAAAGAGAGAAGGAAAGAGAGAAAGAGAGAAAGCAAGAAAGAAAGAAAGAAAGAAAGAAAAGAAAGAAAGAAAGAAAGAAAGAAAAAGAAAAAAGAAAAGAAAGAAAAATTAAATTGTATTTTATTTCTAATAAAAATATTGCCAGGAATTGTGAAAATGCTGTATTTCCTGATGTACTAAATATTTGTACAGAATTGTTTATCTTTAAGGCACATTTTAAATTCACTATTTGTGCATTTACTTAATACACATTCAAAGGTTTTCTGTTTATCTTTACAGTGTGTGTATGCATGTGTATGTATACCTATATAAATAACATGTGTGTATATATCTATTTAAAAAAAAACAAAACTCTGGAATGTAAATTTAAAAATTTGGTTGACATTTGTATGTTTTTGTCTATGTTATAACCCAAATCCATGTAGTGTATGGATCCATTTTTATACCTAGTAACTTGCTGGAGACGTTCTCCTGCGTTATAAATCCTCAGGGAACATGGAACTGCCTGGTTTCAGTGGTTTTGTAGAGCACACATCCCTGTAATACATGTGTATACCCACTGCTGATAAAGATGCAACGTGGCTCATACAGGAAAAAGATGTTAAAAGTTCGTTTTTATGTTTAGGTGAGCAAGGAGACAAAACTGGTGAGAAAAGGAGGGATTTTGTCTGACATTTCCCCCTCAGCTCCAAATGATTATCTTGAAGTCATAAAAAATCCAGCAGTCCATTAAACCGTATCCTTAAATTATTCAAGATTTTACATGCTTGACCACCTTCACAGTATTATTATTTTGTCTCATACCAATAGCGTTTATAAAATATGTACATAGAAACAGACTAAATAGAACTGGTCAGTGCTGTGCTTCAGTGAGAATACAGGTATTATGAATGTGTTGTCGGCAGATTTTTACTTTTATTCTTATTTATTTATTTTAAAATATATTTAAAAACATAAAATAAATATATATTTATTTAACTGTCTGAAGTTACTTTGATTAGTATTCTCTTGCTTTTGCTTATGAAAACACAAGAGATTATATGGAGAAAATGTTTAAAAAACAGATAAGCAAAGATAATGAAATTAAAACTTACATGGGTTACTGTACAGAGATGTGTAAGTATTCACATGTGCGTGTCTGTCTCTTCTTTAAAAAATAGGCCCATAACCTACCTAGTTTTCTAAAAACATAAAGATGGATCAAGAGCATTTTTCCTTTCCAGTAAATACATTTCAGGTTTTTTTGTTTTTGGGGATATTTTACAGCATCATGTTAAAATAATTATTGCTACTACAGAACACCGAACTGTATATACAAAAACTGTTGGACTTTTAAGTTGTTTCTGGTCTTGTGGTTGTTTTTCTTATTTTTAAAAATTCACAATAAAAAGACTTCTTTTTATTGAACGTTTGTTATGTGTCCAACACAGTGTTTAGTGCCTTGTGTGGATAATCTAGTCCTGAGGTTGACAAACCACCACACCCAGATCCTGCCCACAGCCTCTTTTTGTAAATAAACTTTTACTGGGACACAGCCACACCCGTTTGACTTTGCCTATGGTCGCTTCCCCACTACAACAGCAGGGTTGAATAGTTGCCACAAACATCATATGGCCTACAAAGTCTAAGATATTTATGAGCTGACTTCCGGTATAAGGTCCAATAGAACCTTCCAGAATTATGGAAATACTCAATATCTTCCCATTACAATATGGTAGCCACTTTGTATATGAGACAACTGAACACCTGAAACGCAGCTAGTGGGACTGAAGAAACGAATCTCTAATCTTTCATTATGATTAGTGTAAATTTTAATTTAAACAGCCACATATGACTGGTGGCTATTGTACAAGACAGGCCTAATTCCCTTCATGAAGCCATGGAGATCATTTTACAAGAAACAGTTTATATTATTCTTAGAGTCATCTGTTAATATGACCAAAAAAGGCGGGGGTCTGTTTCTTGGTGTTTTGTCTTCTCTTACATTCAGCTGCTCGTTGGAGAAATTGAAATATGCAAATGAATATTATTTAGTCCCATCAGCTACCAGGGCCACACGATGGCCTTCATGACCCTTGACATTTTTGCTTTCAGGCCTCCCTTCTTGCACTAAATAAAGAAAGGAAGAGAGAGGCAGGGAGAGCAAGGCAGAGAGAGAGAGATATGTAAAATCATATTTCACTACATTGGTATTAAAATGAATATATTAGTATTATATACTAAAGCATTTTCTTTAGCCTTTAAGTACATTCTGTTTTTCTGATTTTTAAAATAATTAAAGACACCTTTGTGAGCCCCTAAAATTGCTATGGGTCCTGGTACCTTGTCCCTTACTCTTCCTAGGAGCAGTAGGTCACATTAAGCATCTGCCTATTGGTGGCTAGATTTTAGCGGCAGCACAGAGGTGTTTCAGTTTTCAGAAACTTTTCCTGTTTTTAGTAATTGATTCCTCTGGGATAAAAGTTATTTTATCCTTTAAACTGAAAGTATTTCAAAAGGTTAGATAACAATGGAAAGTAATTCATTATGATGAATGGTAATTTGATGCATGATTTCGTGCAGTCGCTTCCAGAGAACAAGAGTGACGGTGAGAAAGGCATTATGTAGAGGATGGGGGGCTATTAGGAACAGGTGATTTTATGAGCAAACCTATTGTGCATATGCGCTTCCTTCTACAATTAGAACACTTTTATAGCTCTTTTCTCTCTTTCAACACTTGAGAAGCAAGTGCCACATTCTGGGGAAGCTGGGCAATGCAGCGGATAGCCACTCAGGGGCCGGAGCCAGGCTGGGACTGACGTTTGAGTTCCTGTCCTCTCCCTTCACAGCTGTGTTCCCTGGACACATTTACCAAACCTCCTGGGGCCCGTGTTTTCATCTGTGAAATGAGGATTACAGCCCCTAGTCCCATGTGGTTCTTGGGAAGCACACATGAGTTAATAGACCACAGGCTCTTAGAAAAGTACATTGTAAGTCTGACACATAGTAAGCACTGCTGAAATGTTAGCTCTTCTTGTGAATGTTACTCTAAGCTAGGGGTACAGGATGCGTGCGAGGAGCCTGGCCCTCGAGGAGCTCACATCCGATGCATGGATCTGTTCCGTCTCATGTTATAACTTCAATTGGTTGCAGTAGCCACTTGGGCTGTTTGTTAAGAGTCCTGAGGTTTTCTCTCAAGCTCAGAGAAAAAGAGCGTTCCAAGTGTAGGAGGAGGTATGGTGATGTGCATCGTGCATTTTCATTCTTGGTCTAACAAGGTGAAGGAAAAACAAAATCAACATTTGCATGAATTATTTTTATAAGCTAACAATCTCCCTTTAAACACAGGTGCCTGGCCTAAGGTAACTTCATATTCCTTCGTACATCATATTTGTCTATTTGAGTGATTGACGGTGAGCATTCAGGCAGCAATTTGTTTAATTTTTGACATATTTTCTTCCCCACAAAAAAGCACTGTGTGCTTCGATTTCACAGAAAGGAACAGAGAAATTGTAAAGAAGATGCAAAAGAACAGCAATTGAGAAGCAATGGTTGTATTTTGGAAGAAGGACCAGCTTTTGTTAGATCCATCTATTTCGTACGTGGCTTTCTAAAGTTCTGTTCATCATGTCCTTTGCTGCAAAAATACTTGGCTTTATAATGATTTGAAAGCCTGTCTCTGTTTGCTTTCAATCTTCCAGAAGCAAACGGAGGCAAACAAATGCTTTGTAAATGAAGAATGACCAAAATGGTCTAAAACAGCCTAGCCAATAACAAATGTCCTCTCTGGATAGCCATTTACAAAATTACTGACAATGCAAATCTTGATCAGAAAAACATATCTATAAGGTATAATTCTTTTAACTTAAATTAATCATACATAAATCTGTAGAGTTACCTGGCATCGAATATATGCACATATATGCACATCTTTATCAATATCCCTGCACATTTCCATATTTCATTTCCAAATAGGTAAACATCTGCTGGAACTATATCCTTCTGAGGTTACTTGAGTTATAGCAAAGAGATTGATTTTAGGTTTCTTTTTTTTTTTAAGTCCTTTTCCATTGAAAATAATTGAAAAATGAAAAATTCATACCAAAATATTAATATTTATATAAATGGATTTTCTCCATATATAATTACACAGTCAAATAAATCATTTGGAACGTAAAATGTATTTTTTAATTCCAACAACTACATTCCATTTTCTAAATTTACAATTTTTAACTAATTCTTTAGCATTGCTTTTCCCAGTTTAGCGAAATAACAGTAACATCTCGACATTTGTTCTACTCATGAGCTATAGAGACACTGGAATTAGTCTGTAATTTGATTTTTATTAAATGCATTTTAAAAAGTGAAGAGTTATTTTGGCAAAAATAGGTGTTACATGGATTTTTAGAGACAAGTTAACTAGATGTCATTTTGGAGTCTTAATTAGCAGAATTTAATTATAAAATATGAATCCCTTGCTTAACATACCAGTACCAAAGTGTAGAAACAATTTTACAGACTGTCATACAAATTAGTTTCATTTAAAAGAGTTTCCATGACCTTTCCTCCGATTTTCTAGTTTGTAGACCTCCCAGAAGAACTGGGGTCGATGGGGGGACAGAATGCGTATAATTTCAATCTGAAGTCCAGACTTGTTAATATTTAAGAGTATTTCTTTTTAAGTAATTTATTCCTTTTGACTTTACATAATAATATTACAGTGTATGCAATTTCCCATGGTGCTTGTATTTCCTTAACTCTGAAATGCAACTTCTTACGTCACCAAAACAAACAATAATGACAAGCAACTTCGTAAATAGGACTCTAACGGCATCTATGATTCCACTCGTCTACAATAGGGGGCAGCAGACTTTTCCCGTAAAGGGTCATGTAGTCAAGATGTCTGCCTCAGGAGCTCCTGGCTTCTTTCTCAACTGCTCAGTTCTACTCCTGCAGGACAAAAGCAAGACTGACTACCCATAAACAAGTGGATGTGGCTGTGTTCCAATACAACTTTACTCACGGTAACTGAATCTTGAATTTCATATGATATTCACACGTCACACAATATGATTTTTAAAAATGTTTTCCCCAACCATTTAGAAATGTAAAAACCATTCATAACTCACGGCCCTGTACAAAAAGCAGGAGGCTAGCTGGATTCGGCACGTGGATCTTAGTTTGCTGATCCCTTTCTGGTCTATCGTTCCTTTGACTTGCAATCTCTCTCCTAGGGCAGCTATGCTTTTGTTGTTTACCTATTTTGTTTCCACCATCAGACCTTCTTATCATATCTGAGAAGAATGCCAGTAATGCCAGTTACCTGAACTTTAATGAAAGCATTTAGCGCGTTGGAGTATTTTATTGATAGGGACCTCTAGAAATGAACTCCAAATTTGGCATCTCCCAGAGTCTAAAACCAAGCTGATGTAGGGAAGGAAAAGATTTCCTTGACCCTCTTAGGATCCCTGGCAGGGTGTGAAGATTAAACTGACAAAGATAAACAGGAGAAGAGCATACACATTCTTTCATATAAATATTACATGACACGAGAGCCTCCGTAAGGAGAGGAAGACCCAGAGAAACAGCGACACAGCATTTTCATGCTATGTTTGAGGAGGAACAGACAGTTGGGGAAGGAATAGGGTAGGTTAAAGAGAGTGAGGCAATTGTGAACTGGGGGAAACCGCAAGATCTGTCTATGAGGATTCTTTTCAGTCTCCCTTTGTTCTCAGAGGTAAGGATGTGCGTTTCCTCCGGTACAGGGATGGCACCTCTCCCATGAGGGTTTTATGACCTGTTTCAGGAAAGACAGACAAGGTGGGGAGGAGGTCAGAGTGACTGTCCTGCTTCTGCCATTTTCTCAAATTCCTTCAGCTTAAAATATTCAGTATTTTGGGGTAGCATGTCCTGAACTCCACCCCTGATTTATAGACAGTTGTTTGAAAAATAGTTTGGTTTTCTATCAGCAATTATGATTTGTTATCATTCTCTCAAGTGACTATTTTCAAAACAATGATAGATGATAAAGAATAAGACATCTGCCCTTTGTGCAGGGTATTTCTTAAACCTAGAAAAATGGGAATATACAGACTACTATGGAAGAAAACCAATAAAAGCACCATGAATAAGCCTTTATGTCAAAAATGTAAGGTCTGAGATGCAGGAAAAGAAGATCAACATCACTAATCATCAGGGAAATGCAAATCAGAACTAAAATGAGCTATCACCTCACACCAGTCAGAATGGCTAATATCAACAACATAAGAAATTATGAGTGTTGGTAAGGATGTGGGAAAAAAAAGTAACCTTTGTACACTGTGGAGAGATTGTTAATTGGTGCAGCCAGAATGGATAGAAAAGATGTGATACATATATACAACACAATATTATTCAGCTGTGAAAAAAAAAAAAAGAAATCCTGCCATTTATAACATGGATGGACCTGAAGTGTATTACGCTAAGTGAAATATGCCAGACAGAGAAAGACAAATACCATATGACTTTACTCATAAAATAAAACAAACGAATGAAAAAGAAACAAACAAAATAGATACAGTCTCATAAACACAGAGAACAGACTGGTGGTTGCCAGAGGGGAGGGGAGATGAAACAGGTGAAGGGAAAAATAATTCGTGAGCATATTTGCTGTGTTGATCTGAGTGACAGTTACATGAGTGTGTACACATGCCAACATTCATAGAGCTGTACACTAATGTTTGTGCATTTTATTTTATATACCTCAATTAAAAAAAAACAAAAAGAGCCAAGTCTGAGAGGGTTCCAAAGGAGCATTCTCTCTTGAGCAAGGCGGGCAGAAATTTCTGTAGGGCCCCAGCAGGTGGTGTCTTGCAGCAATTATTTCCTGGAACAGTGGGTCAAGGATGATTCTTAGAAGAAGGAGGACTTGTTCCTGTGAATTAGCAGCAGTTGTTGGGCAATTGGATTGTATAAAGAAGGGTGAGGAGGAAGAGCTAAGGGCTATAATCCACGTGCAAGTGGGGATAAGGTACAGTGGTTACCCAGTATACACAGAGGCAGCCACGGTGGAACATGCACTGTCACTCTATGCACTAGAAACCTATGATGGGGCATTGAAGTTAGAAATATACTTTTCTGATAAGTCATTTACTAAATTCTGTATCATTCTGTTTTCTACTGCCACTATGATAGAAACAATTATTATGCTGGCTTAAATACTATAGGAAAAGTGATTGATTGATTACATATAACAGGCTAATGGAGTGAACTCAGCTGCCATTGATCAGATTTGTGATGCAGAAATGTGTCATTAAAAATTCCCCAATACTGCTTAGGATGTGCAAAATGTAAACAACTAATTCTTTTCGAAGCAATTAAGTTGCACCAACAGTAAGAGCCTGCCGAGAATGAATGATGTTTACATGATAGGAACATTATCTTGCTCTAGATTTGTAACACTACTGTGAGCCAGGTGTTACAATCTTAGTTTTAGAGATGAGAAACCAAAATTTAGAGATTTTAAGTAACTTAGAGCACACAGTCAATGAAAGTGAAATTCGAATTTGGCAGTCTAATGCCTACTCTATTCTTCACTATTAGATCACAAAGATTATTAATAACACTAGAGTATTGATCACGGCCAATTAAAAAGACTTAAAGATCACATTTGCAGAATTCATTTTCTGGCAAAATTTCATTTCCAGAAAAATAACTGGCAAACATATAAGTGACGACGACAGTTTCTCAGTATATTTAAAGATTTCTTTAGGGATTTGACCATGTAATTTTACTTGTCCCTGCAACATTCCCAAACTGTAATATTTACCGTTTTTGGGAAATCTGTCCTTGAGAGAAGATTCAAAGGGGGAACCCACAGTCACTGCTCTTTTTCCCTTCAGTATTAAAAGCCAAACTCTAACGTGTTCTTTTAGATTTCCTAAGAGAAAGAGAAAAAAAAGAAATCACCCCTGAGAGTACACTGGGACAACACAATTTGCATATCTTAACAGCCTCCCATGGTGCCCTGCAAAGGAGAACAGTTGAAGGATATAGAGTTCCTTTGACACAGGATAACCAGCGGAAATTACCACTGATGTTAATTTGAAACAGAATGAGGTAGCTACATTGAGGTGCCTTGAGGAAGTACACAAAGACAGCCTTCTCTCGTTCAGGACGTGCTGACAGTGTGGGTAAGGGTCCATCCTGAGCAGCTGATGCGAGGAATGGCACATCTTTAAATCTCAGCACCTGGATGGAGCTGGAGAGATTTTGAAAGCAAACTAGACAGACGGTTTCCCATCATGACATTGCAACAATCCCATAAAGGCATCTGCAGCTGGCTCACTGAGGGACAGAGTTAAAAAAAAAAGAAAAGAAAAGAAAAGAAAATCTTGTTTGAGAAAGGCTCATTTATCAATGCAAACCAAAGTTAAGCTATTTAATACATCCTCTCGAAGTTCTCATTTTGGGCAGATAGAGTTTTGCATTATTGCGATTTTGGGGGCTTGTAAGGTACTGGCTGCCATCAGCTTGCTTTAATCCCAAATACAGTCTGAGAACAGACAGGCATCAGTTCCCATTCGAACCAACTGACCATTCCTCACAGAATTCTTTTTCCTTGTGTGCGCCCATTAAAAATATCATCTCCTCTAATCCCTATGCAATTCAAAATGGAATTCATCAGCCAGTTTATGGATTAATATATGAAAAGATATGTGACCTATCTACTTTTCTGTGACCATGACTCCAACACCAATCTGTCTTCCAAAATAGTCATTCATTGTATCCACGGAACTGGCAATCAATGTCTCAAAGATGTGTGAGTAAAGTGCTAGCTCAGGGAAACAGAAAAGTACTCTTTGTAAGTGATGAGAGGCACACTGGGGAAGCAGGGCAGAGAAGGAAACTTCAGAGCAGGATCTGTCTTTCTCTAACCTGTGGAGCACACAGCCTCTTAATGCACACAATTGGCATGAGGTTCCACAGAATGAAAATGATATAAAGACATTGTGTAAATTTCCATGCAAAGCCATCATTACAAAATAGTAAATTATTCAGCTTCACATACACAGCCTTGGAAGGCACCTTAAAACCTGCTTAGAACAAAGTGAGATAAGAATAAAGAATAACAGAACATAGTTCCGTCTGGTTGTATCATGAATTCTTAGCCTACATAATTTATGCACATTGAAAGACCAAATTAAAAAGAGGGAAGAAAAGAAAGAAAAAAGTTATGGAAACACTTAGAACTGGTTTTAGGATTGAGTGATAGGCTTATGCAATGAACAGGCAATCATACAAAAAAAAGCATCTGTAACTAGAAAACGTACCATCAACTTCATAGGCTATGAAATTCCTCAAAGAAAAAAAATGATCTCTGCAGGACTCAACAGTCCCGGAGACTGGTCTGAGCCTCAAAGCAGGATGGGACTTGCGCTGACAGGGGAGGACAGGGGAGAAGTTCAGAACAGAAAGCTTTCCAAGAGAAGACTTCAAGCTGGAAAGGAATAAGCGCATATGTTTGAGTCTGGTTATTACAGGAGGGTGAAGGAAGATAAAATACAGTTTGGTGAGGAAGGAATGCAAGTTTTGGATGAAGAATGAGGGGACTAAATGGTCAAGTTGTTGCTGGTATTTGTTTCTTCTTAAATACCCCACTTTAGGAAGTACTTTAATACATGGAGAATGAAGTCAAGTTCCATTTAATCCTCACCCTGTGGGTCACTGTCTCACGGCTCCATGTGGGAGGCATTTTTATCTCCATTTAACAGATACTGAGAGTGACGCTGTCCAACGATGGCACTCAAGGGGGAGCATCTAAGTGGCAAAGCCCTGGGATTTGACCCCAGGTCGGACTAATTTCCGAACTGTTCTATTCCACATCAACTACTTGTCCTCAAACGTGGAATGATTCCGAGATGTGGAGAGTTTAGATAACTAAGGTGGATGCAGATTTCCGACGATATTGCAACAGATCCAGTGCCATTGCATGACAGTTTTATCCTCAAATATCTAGGAAACATGCATAAATTTTGCTGAATGGATATCTGTTCGCTTTTGTGTAATTCTATCACAGTGTACTTGCATTTATTTATTTATTTATTTATTTTTTTATTGAAGAGTAGTTGACACACAGTATTACATTAGTTTCAGGTGTACAACACAGTGATTCAACATTTATATACATGATAATTCTAGGTACCGGCTATCACCATACCAAGTTGTTACAATATTTTGACTATATTCCTTATGCTATACATTACATCCCAGTTACTTATTTATTTTACAATTGGAAGTGCATGTATATATATATATATATATATATATATTTTGTGAGGGCATCTCTCATATATTGATCAAATGGTTGTTAACAACAATAAAATTCTCTATGGGGGGGTCAATGCTCAATGCACAATCATTAATCCACCCCAAGCCTAATTTTCGTTAGTCTAGAAACTTTTGAAGCTTAACGAACAAGTTCTTACATGGAGTACAAATTCTTACATAGTGAATAAGTTACATGGTGAACAGTACAAGGGGCAGTCATCACAGAAGCTTTCAGTTTTGCTCATGCATTATGAACTATAAACAGTTCAAATATGAATACTCATTTGATTTTTATACTTGATTTATATGTGGATACCACATTTCTCTCTTTATTATTATTATTTTTAATAAAATGCTGAAGTGGTAGGTAGATACAGGATAAAGGTAGAAAACATAGTTTAGTGTTGTAAGAGAGCAAATGTAGATGATCAGGGGTGTGCCTGTAGACTATGTGTTAATCCAAGCTAGACCAGGGCAATAAAACATCCACGGATGCAGAAGATTTCTCTCAGAATGGGGGGAGGGGTTCTAAGCCTCACCTCTGTTGATCCCCATTTTCTCACCTGATGGCCCCCCTGTGACTGTGCCTGTCTTAGGTTGTTCCTCCCTTGAGGAATCTTACCCGTCTCTGGATAACCAGTCATCTTCCGGGGCCATACAGGGAAATGTAAAGTTGATCAGTGAGAGAGAAGCCTTATTGTTTGAAAAGGTTAGCTTTTTACTTCTTTGCATATTTATGCCCTGTGGCTTCTATGCCCAGTATTTGTCTTGAGGTGTCTTTACCCCTTGGAAGAATTATGATACTCGGTAAATTCGATATGAGGCACGAATCCTATTTAAGGGTTGTAATTAGGAAGGAAGAAGAAAAGCTATAGAAGTAGCAGGCGGAAGAAAACCTGGGGAGATTGATTATTTCTTTGACATATCTTCTTGTAGAGTAACTTCAGCATGTATAGCTTTTAAACTACTAAGTAAATTGTGCACGCACATTAACATAATAGGAGTACAGTTACGTAACCAAAGCATACCTGTAATTACCAGCCATCTCCAGTGAAACCAAGAAAACCAGTTAGGCACCTTAGGCATTTGTGAAAACTTATCTATGATATGGTGGATAATGTCCAACTGAACTTGAACAGTCTGAGAGAATTCAGATAAATTAAAACAACCCATTCCTGGGGACTGTTCACATCCCATATGTTCTTTTAACAGTAAATAGTCTGTAGTTGTAAGATTTTGGAGTGCTACAATTTGCACTTCTCCTAATTCTTGGTTGAGTTCCAGCCGTATAGATCCAGTCAAATTTGTTGTTTTACTGTATGCACAGGCCAGCTTAGATATCTCCTTCTTCATTCCCATGGCAAGTCCAGGAACTGGTGGGATGAGTGCATCTACAGCTGTAGCAGTGCGTGGATCTTTGTTGGGTTTTTTTTGATGATCATCTTCTGGCATGAGTCCTCCCGAGAGTGCTGATGTTGAAAGTTCTTTTTCATATCGTATCTTAGTTCATTTTCGGGGTAGACCAATTAGGCTTTGATCCTCTGTATAAACACAAACAGACCCTTTGCCTACACTTTTATATGCCCTTTATATCATTGTGTAGAGCTCATTGGAGGTCACCACACAGGAACTGCTTTTTTTTTTTTAACATTAATCTACACTTACATGACGAATACTTTGTTTACTAGGCTCACCCCTATACCAGGTCCCCCCTATATACCCCTTTATAGTAATTGTCCATCAGCATAGCAAAATGTTGCAGAATCACTACTTGTCTTCTCTGTGTTGTACAGCCCTCCCCTTTCTCCCACCCCCCTATGGATGCTAATCTTAATATCCCCCTTTTTCTCCCCCCCTTATCCCTCCCTACCCACCCATCCTCCCAGTCCCTTTCCCTTTGGTACCTGTTAGTCCATTCTTGAGTTCTGTGATTCTGCTGCTGTTTTGTTCCTTCAGTTTTTCCTTTGTTCTTATACTCCACAGATGAGTGAAATCATTTGGTATTTCTCTTTCTCCGCTTGGCTTGTTTCACTGAGCATAATACCCTCCAGCTCCATCCATGTTGCTGCAAATGGTAGGATTTGCCCTTTTCTTATGGCTGAGTAGTATTCCATTGTGTATATGTACCACATCTTCTTTATCCATTCATCTATCGATGGACATTTAGGTTGCTTCCAATTCTTGGCTATTGTAAATAGTGCTGCGATAAACATAGGGGTGCATTGGTCTTTCTCATACTTGATTGCTGCATTCTTAGGGTAAATTCCTAGGAGTGCAATTCCTGGGTCAAATGGTATATTTGTTTTGAGCATTTTGATGTACCTCCATACTGCTTTCCACAATGGTTGAACTAATTTACATTCCCACCAGCAGTGTAGGAGGGTTCCCCTTTCTCCACAGCCTCGCCAACATTTGTTGTTGTTTGTCTTTTGGATGGCAGCCATCCTTACTGGTGTGAGGTGATACCTCATTGTAGTTTTAATTTGCATTTCTCTGATAATTAGCGATGTGGAGCATCTTTTCATGTGTCTGTTGGCCATCTGTATTCTTTTTTGGAGAACCGTCTGTTCAGTTCCTCTGCCCATTTTTTAATTGGGTTATTTGTTTTTTGTTTGTTGAGGCGTGTGAGCTCTTTATATATTCTGGACGTCAAGCCTTTATCGGATGTGTCATTTTCAAATATATTCTCCCATACTGTAGGGTTCCTTTTTGTTCTATTGATGGTGTCTTTTGCTGTACAGCAGCTTTTCAGCTTAATATAGTCCCACTTACTCATTTTTGCTGTTGTTTTCCTTGCCCAGGGAAATATGTTCAAGAAGAGGTCACTCATGTTTATGTCTAAGAGGTTTTTGCCTATGTTTTCTTCCAAGAGTTTAATGGTTTCGTGACTTACATTCAGGTCTTTGATCCATTTTGAGTTTACTTTTGTATATGGGGTTAGACAATGGTCCAGTTTCATCCTCCTACATGTAGCTGTCCAGTTTTGCCAGCACCACCTGTTGAAGAGACTGTCATTTCACCATTGTATGTCCATGGCTCCTTTGTCAAATATTAATTGACCATATATGTCTGGGTTGATGTCTGGATTCTCTAGTCTGTTCCATTGGTCTGTGGCTCTGTTCTTGTGCCAGTACCAAATTGTCTTGATTACTATGGCTTTATAATAGAGCTTGAAGTTGGGGACTGAGATCCCCCCTACTTTATTCTTCTTTCTCAGGATTGCTTTGGCTATTCGGGGTCTTTGGTGGTTCCATATGAATTTTTGAATTATTTGTTCCAGTTCATTGAAGAATGTTGCTGGTAGTTTCATAGGGATTGCATCAAATCTGTATATTGCTTTGGGCAGAATGGCCATTTTGACGATATTAATTCTTCCTAACCACGAGCATGGGATGCGTTTCCATCTGTTAGTGTCCCCTTTAATTTCTCTTAAGAGTGACTTGTAGTTTTCAGAGTATAAGTCTTTCACTTCTTTGGTTAGGTTTATTCCTAGGTATTTTATTTTTTTGGATGCAATTGTGAATGGAGTTGTTTTCCTGATTTCTCTTTCTGTTGGTTCATTGTTAGTGTATAGGAAAGCCACAGATTTCTGTGTGTTGATTTTGTATCCTGCAACTTTGCTGTATTCCGATATCAGTTCTAGTAGTTTTGGGGTGGAGTCTTTAGGGTTTTTTATGTACAGTATCATGTCATCTGCAAATAGTGACAGTTTAACTTCTTCTTTACCAATCTGGATTCCTTGTATTTTTTTGTTTTGTCTGATTGCCGTGGCTAGGACCTCCAGTACTATGTTAAATAACAGTGGGGAGAGTGGGCATCCCTGTCTAGTTCCCTATCTCAGAGGAAATGCTTTCAGCTTCTCGCTGTTCAGTATAATGTTGGCTGTGGGTTTATCATAGATGGCCTTTATTATGTTGAGGTACTTGCCCTCTATTCCCATTTTTCTGAGAGTTTTTATCAAGAATGGATGTTGAACTTTGTCAAATGCTTTTTCAGCATCTATGGAGATGATCATGTGGTTTTTGTCTTTCTTTTTGTTGATGTGGTGGATGATGTTGATGGACTTTTGAATGTTGTACCATCCTTGCATCCCTGGGATGAATCCCACTTGGTCCTGGTGTACGATCCTTTTGATGTATTTTTGAATTCGGTTTGCTAATATTTTGTTGAGTATTTTTGCATCTATGTTCATCAGGGATATTGGTCTGTAGTTTTCTTTTTTGGTGGGGTCTTTGCCTGGTTTTGGTATTAGGGTGATGTTAGCTTCATAGAATGAGTTTGGGAGTTTCCCCTCCTCTTGTATTTTTTGGAAAACTTTAAGGAGAATGGGTATTATGTCTTCCCTGTATGTCTGATAAAATTCTGAGGTGAATCCATCTGGCCCGGGGGTTTTGTTCTTTGGCAGTTTTTTGATTACCGCTTCAATTTCGTTGCTGGTAATTGGTCTGTTTAGATTTTCTGTTTCTTTCTGGGTCAGTCTTGGAAAGTTGTATTTTTCTAGGAAGTTGTCCATTTCTCCTAGGTTTCCCAGCTTGTTAGCATATAGGTTTTCATAGTATTCTCTAATAATTCTTTGTATTTCTGTGGGGTCCGTCGTGATTTTTCCTTTCTCGTTTCTGATACTGTTGATTTGTGTTGACTCTCTTTTCCTCTTAATAAGTCTGGCTAGAAGCTTATCTATTTTGTTTATTTTCTCGAAGAACCAGCTCTTGGTTTCATTGATTTTTGCTATTGTTTTATTCTTCTCAATTTCATTTATTTCTTCTCTGATCTTTATTATATCCCTCCTTCTGCTGATCTTAGGTCTCATTTGTTCTTCTTTTCCCATTTCGATAATTGTGACATTAGACCATTCATTTGGGATTGCTCTTCCTTTTTTAAATATGCCTGGATTGCTATATACTTTCCTCTTAAGACTGCTTTTGCTGCGTCCCACAGAAGTTGGGGCTTAGTGTTGTTGTTGTCATTTGTTTCCATATATTGCTGGATCTCCATTTTGATTTGGTCATTGATCCATTGATTATTTAGGAGCGTGTTGTTTAGCCTCCATGTGTTTGTGAGCCTTTTTGCTTTCTTTGTACAGTTTATTTCTAATTTTATGCCTTTGTGGTCTGAAAAGTTGGTTGGTAGGATTTCAATCTTTTGGAATTTTCTGAGGCTCTTTTTGTGGCCTAGTATGTGGTCTATTCTGGAGAATGTTCCATGTGCACTTGAGAAGAAGGTGTATCCTGTTGCTTTTGGTTGTAGAGTTCTGTAGATGTCTATTAGGTCCATCTGTTCTAATGTGCTGTTCAGTGCCTCTGTGTCCTTACTTATTTTCTGTCTGGTGGATCTGTCCTTTGGAGTGAGTGGTGTGTTGAAGTCTCCTAGAATGAATGCATTGCATTCTATTTCCTCCTTTAGTTCTGTTAGTATTTGTTTCACATATGTTGGTGCTCCTTATTGGGTGCATATCTATTTATAATGGTTTTATCCTCTTGATGGACTGAGTCCTTTATCATTATGTAATGTCCTTCTTTGTCTTTTGTTACTTTCTTTATTTTGAAGTCTGTTTTGTCTGATACCAGAATTGCAACACCTGCTTTCTTCTCTTTGTTTTTTGCATGAAATATCTTTTTCCATCCCTTGACTTTAAGTCTGTGCATGTCTTTGGGTTTGAGGTGAGTCTCTTGTAAGCAGCATATGGATGGATCTTGCTTTTTTATCCATTCTATTACTCTGTGTCTTTTGATTGGTGCATTCAGTTACATTTAGGGTGATTATTGAAAGGTATGAATTTATTGCCATTGCAGGCTTTAAGTTTGTGGTTACCAAAGGTTCAGGGTTAGCTTCTTTACTACCTTACTGTCTAACTTAACTCGCTTGTTGAGCTATTATAAACGCGGTCTGATGATTCTTTATTTCTCTCCCTTCTTATTCCTCCTCCTCTCTTCTTCATATGTTGGGTGTTTTGTTGTGTGCTCTTTTTAGGAGTGCTCCCATCTAGAGCAGTCCCTGTAGGATGCCCTGTAGAGGTGGTTTGTGGGAGGCAAATTCCCTCAATTTTTGTTTGTCTGGGAATTGTTTAATCCCTCCTTCATATTTAAATGATATTCGTGCTGGATACAGTAGTCTTGGTTCGAGGCCCTTCTGTTTCATTGCATTAAGTATATCATGCCATTCTCTTCTGGCCTGTAGGGTTTCTGTTGAGAAGTCTGATGATAGCCTGATGGGTTTTCCTTTGTAGGTGACCTTTTTTTTCTCTCTGGCTGCCTTTAATACTTTGTCCTTGTCTTTGATCTTTGCCATTTTAATCATTATGTGTTTTGGTGTTGCCCTCCCTGGATCCCTTGTCATGGGAGTTCTGTGTACCTCTGTGGTCTGAGAGGCCATTTCTTCCCCTAGCTTGGGGAAGTTTTCGGCAATTATTTCTTCAAAGACATTTTCTATCCCTTTTTCTGTCTCTTCTCCTTCTGCTATTCCGATGATGCGTATATTATTCCTTTTTGATTGGTCACTCAGCTCTCTTAAAATTCTTTCATTCCTGGAGATCCTTTTATCTCTCTCTGCATCAGCTTCTCTGTGTTCCTGTTCTCTGTTTTCTATTCCATTAATGGTCTCTTGCATCTCGTCCATTCTGTTTTGAAGTCCTTCCAGAGCTTGTTTTATTTCTGAATTCTCCTTCCTTAGTTCTTGCATATTTCTCTGCAAGTCCATCAGCATGGTTATGACTTTTGTTTTGAATTCTTTTTCAGGAAGACTGGCTAAATCTATCTCCCCAGGTTCCTTCTCAGGGGAAGATGTAGCAGATGCCGAAGCTGTCTGGGTTAGTCTTGTCTGGATCATATTTTTTTGCCTTTTCATGTTGACAGGTGCTATTGACTGTCGGCTGGGAGGGCCAAACTTTTCACTTGCTACTGGCCTTTCTTTACTGGGACAACTGCGACCCCTAGTGGCTTGTGTTGGGTAATTGCGAGTAGGCTGGGTCTTTGTGTCTTGCCCGGCCGATATGAATGGATCTCCCTTTCTGTGGGCGGGGTTTGCCTTAGGCTGTTTCTGGACGGGCGGGGCGCTGTTTGGCTGTTTACCTCCGTGAGGGGTCTCAGAGCTGTTGCCCAGGGGGTTAGTGCGCCCGGTTTTCCCTGTAATTTCCTGCCACTGGGCTGTGACCTATGCTGTTTCCGTCCATCTGTTAAATCCCTGTCCCTTTAAGACTTTCAAAAAGCCTCCGCTTTTCTTTGTCACAGGGGCGTCAGCTTCGGCACCGGCTCAGAGGTCTTGCTGCCCTATTTCGTTAGTTACCAGACCTCTATACGCATGCGCTGTGTCTGTGCTCTGGTGCGGGTGGCTGGGGTTGGGTGTTCGGCAGGCCTGGGCTCCGTCTCCCTCCCGCTCTGCCTACTCTTCTCCCGCGGGGAGCTGGGGGAAGGGGCGCTCGGGTCCCACCGGGCCGGGGCTTGTATCTTACCCCTTTCACCAGGTGCTGGGTTCTCACTGGTGTAGTTGTATTCTGTCTGTTGTCCTGTGTCTTCCGGTCTCTCTTTTAGGATTAGTTGTATTTGTTGTATTTTCAAAAATATATATGTTTTTGGGTGGAGATACCCACTGTCCTACTCACGCCGCCATGTTGGCTCCCTACTTGCATTTATTTTTAAAGATACTTTTTCCTAGGAGAGAAGGGATGTTCTTTAATAGGGGAAGAAGATGAGATGGGCACATAAATCAGTAGACCTATTTATAATAATTTATAAAACCTATGCTTAGTACTTGCCAAGCTTCTGGGGGGAAAAAAAACAGTACGAGATATGACTCATGCCTTAAAAGAGGTTTTAATCTCTTGATAGATGAAAGCCCATCTATATAAGAAAACCAGAGATATTTAATCACGTACAATCAAGTGTGGCTTTTTATTTTTAATAATAATAATAATAATAATGAGATTGTTCTATGGAAAGGAGTATCAAGAAAGTCTCTGAATTAAAAAAAATTGGAGAAAAAATGAATGAGAAATTTCAGAATTAGTTTAGAAAAATTTGGGTTAATGAAGGAATATTGAGAAAATAATTCCAGTCAGAGAGCAAGGGAAACAAGACATGGAAGCAATATAATATGGAGGGACTATGGATCTGGCTGGAGAAAATGTGTACTTTGTCCAAATTAGTTCTGACCAGATGAAGGAAGGCTTTTATGTCTAAGCTAAGGAACTGTATGTGAATGTATCCACTTCCAATCTCTCAAAAGTCTTAGAGAACTCTTCCAAGATTCTGTGATCCTAGATGTTATACAAAGGCAAGTTTCTTCAAGTATAAACAATCTCTCTTACAGTCTATTTTAAGGAGTTAGCACACACTCAACATGTAATTCTGGAAAAATCTGTTTCATAATAATGCTCTACCTGTATGAGATAAAAGTATGAATTACATGTCTATCTTTCATTAGATTTTATTTTGTTTCTACCAAAAGGTTATTCTTCACACCCCACCAGCTTTATTGAGATCTAACTGACCTATAACATTGCATAAGCTTAAGGTAAACAGCATGTCGATACACTTACATACTGCTCATTAATTACACCCATATTGCTAGCTTACACTTCCAGCACTCCCATAATTATCATTTCTTTTTTGGGGGAGAGAACATTTAAAATCTACCCTCAAAAGGCCATCTTAAAACATTTTATGTATATGAACAAGTTTTAAGGGTTGGTAAGAATTCTGCATGGCCAACTGTGGTAAAAGGGAACACCATCTCACTACACGAGCAGGTGCAGAGCAAGGCTCAACTCTGGCTGCCCATCTCATGCCACCTGGCTGATGGGACATGGTGCCAGGTCCCGTGGCCCTGAAATACCTTCATGGAGCTCAGCCAGAGCCTGCTGCAAGAGTGAAGTAACAACACAGACAGGAGTCAACTATTACAAGGACAATTACGTGGAGAATTCTTAGGCTCCTCATATAACCTCACACTTTACATTTATCAACTGTGACAAAATTGTTTTGGACGCTAAAGACGAAAAAAAATTCAAAGGAAAAAATGTTACTAAGCTGTGTATTAGACAAAATTATGCTGCCTTGTATGTCCCACTGAAATCTAAACTTAGAATTACTGTGGTATTTAAAAGAAGATATTAACATTCAATTACTTGGCTAAAAGAAAATGCCACAGCCTGGGAAAATAAAACTTCACAAAACGAGGATTAGATTGAAACTGAGGGCTATCACCCCCTGCTTCTGTGGCTCCCGTGAGCTCTGACAGCTTTCAAATTGCTTATATAGTTAGTAAGGTGACTGTAACATTGACCAGCAAATGACATAAATCCAGAATTAATTATGAAGACTTAAATAGTGAAAAGAAAGGAGTTCACTGGGTCCAGGTTTATTGTCAGATGTCGGCATAATGAAATTCTAATCAGTGTGTTTATTTAAGGAAGAATTAATTGCATATCATATTGCAGAAAATATAGTACTATCATAAAATTACCTGACTTCAGGCTGTTATTTAAGTGGATCACTTGTACCTTAATTTTCTTAGACAATTTATATAGTTTTGGGTTTTTTTTCAGGCCCGTGTGCAGCTTGTCACATTGACAAAAATTAAGCAATACTTAAGAGTTCTCACAAGGAGCCTCTTTCATTTTTTAGGGAACCATCCATCTTTCCCATCCCTACACCTCCTGAAATGTTACCTTCCTGTCTAATTTGGCATTATTTATGGATTATTTTTAATTTATGAAGTGGCAAATAGTGTCACAGTTAGCTGGATGCTACTGTGGAGTTCCAGAGATCCGTGGTGAAGCCATCCATTTACCCACTGACTTTTAACCTTCTCTGGCTGACAAAACATGATTGATTTTCATGCAAATAAAATGAGCTGCACCTTTGAAATATAGCTGGGTTTTTATATGCAATCTGAGTGTATTGTACCTGAAAATCAACCATTTTCTAGACACACATTATGGGCTGGGGTTAGTGCTTGCCACAGAAGAAATCATGGGGCATTAACGTTCAATGTCTGAGTACCTATTTTGATTGCACTTCATGCAAGTCATTTCCAAATCAGTTTCCATCTGTGGAATAACTGTCTTATACACACATTATAGACTAGAATAGTACTCAGGTTTTCTTTACCATTAAAATTTACAGAGTTTATCCTGGAATTTAGGATAAGTTAACAATAAAATGGAAACAAAATCAAGTAAAAGAGTTTTGCTTCAGGAGAACAGAATTCTATATATATGACATTAGTAATTACATAAATTATTATTTGAGCAGAGATTTATGGAAACCCCAAACCTACCCACCATTGTACCAGATGATGCTTTGTCCAGAGTCCAAGACTGCATATCATTAGCATATTTCATTGAGGGCTTAACAGATTCCAGGCACTGTTGTAACTGCTTTATGTGGATTATTTCCTTTTTGGTCCCCATGGTAACTCGATGAGTTAGGTGTTATTGTTATCCAAATTATAAAGAGGGAGAAAGTGAGGCTTGAAGAGTCAAATAACTGGTGTTACAATGGCTAGGAAGTAGTGTACTCTATCAATCATGCTTTCATTTTCCATATTGTATGATGTTTTGACATCATGAGGCCTTACAAACCCTGGAAGGGAAGGTTGGGCACTTCCAGGGTTGGCTAATTCCTACAGTTAGCAATTTGCCTTTGACACGCAGAACAACAAATTCCAGAGTCTCTACCCCTTAACTACCTTCTTTATCAAATTTTCACACACCAAGCCATTATTTGTCCTGCTTTAAATCACCCCAGTGACAGGCACAGAGCGATTTGGGACCATCCTTATAAGACAGAGCCTGCCAAAAGTTTTCAAACTATCCAACCCAAAACTTCAGCTGTTTATACTGTCTCACCCCTTTCCTGCTAAAATCACCATAAAGGCTCTGGTCCATGCTTTCCCCAAACTCCTCCTGCCTCCCCACTACCCTTGGTGATTTCCCAGGTGGACCGACGTCGCATGACACCTACTCCCTCCTCTTGGGAAGAGTAACAAATCATCTTATCAATGGTAATTGTCTCCTGATCTATTTGACTCACCAGAAACACAAACAGAATCCTAGGTACATTGTAAAACAGGTGCCCAGGGTTGAAGCAAAGTCCCTTGGCTGCACAAACTTCCCCTTGCCCTCCTTTCCAAATGGAGTCATCTTCTTCTCTTTACTTTTCATTTTAAAACAAGTAAAGCTTCACAGGATGTCACAAAGAAACGTGCAGGGAAGTGTTGTGCACCCTTCACCAGTCTCCTCCAATGTCTATACATTGCATAGCTACAATTCAGTATCACAACTAAGAAGCTGTCAGTGGTAGAATCCACAGAACTTGGACTTAACCAGTTATACATTTACGTGTGTGTGTGTGTATGTAACTCTGTGCAATTTTATCACATGGCTAGCTTCTCCGAAACCACCAAAATAAAAAAGCTCACCTGTCACATCACCACGGGCTCCTTCCGATGACCCATTTATAGCTGTACTGACCCCTTCCCATCCCGAACCTCAGGCAACAAATGTGTTTCTCATCTCTATAAAATATTTCACAAATGTTACATAAATGGAATCATGTAGTGTGTATCCTTCTAAGATTAGCTCTTTCCACTGAGCATTATCTCCCTGAGGTTAACCCAAGTTCTCCCACTTGTTCCTTTTTATTTCTCATTCGTAGTCCATACTATGGATATACCACAATTTGCTTAACCATTCAGCCACTGAAGGTCTGCTAGGGAGTTCCCAGATTAACGCTGTTAGAAATAAAACTATGAACGTTTCTGTGCACAGGTCTCTGTGTGATACGCCGGTGGCTCCCAGGGAAACACACCTCCTGAGACTCCCACCTGAGACTGCGGAGTCCCCTTGACTAGGGGTTGGCCTGTTGAGTCATGTTATCCAGTAGGAGGGAGCAGAGGTAGCAAAGTGACACTGCGTCAGTTCTGAGCCTACGCCTTAGGAACCTTCTGCTCTGGCTCTTTAGGGAGTCAGCTAAATCCCCTCAACACTGATTTTATTCCCTAGGAGCCCAAGACTATGAGGAAACCCAAGCCAGCCACACAGGGAGGTGTGAGGGGGAAGAACCAAGAACTGCAGATAGAAGTGTGAACCAAGGCTCCTGGCCAACTGATACATCTGAGTTCTGCAAACCTGCCAGCCTGCCAGCCACGGAGGTGGTAGCCTGCTGGGAAGTATACATTTAAAACACCCCAGCTGATATCACTGATGCAGACGAGATACACTTGCCAAACACTGACCAAATGGCATCATCATGTGCAAATAAATAAGTTATTATTTTAAGACACTAAGTTTTTAGTAAGTTTGTCCTACCAGAAATTATTCATAGCCATACATAATTGGAACAGAAATACACACCCTACTAAAAGTAGTCCTAGTTGCACGTTAACTTTTCACTAATTTGATAAAACTCCTGGCAATTATTTTAAATAAATACAGTTATCAACTATATGCATTTAAATAAGTAAAGTACTACAGTGTGTATTTTATATAGCATAAACATGTATCATATTCCGATATTCTAGAAATGCTCTCGATATCAAGTCACAAGATCGAAGATTAACCCACGGCTCTATCATGAACATTTTATGTCATGAACAATCATTAGGATCAGATAACTGATACAAAGTTATTTTGTATGCTGTCAACAAACAAATATAAAATGTTTTGTAACATATTAAACAAAATATAAAGTGTTTTGTAGTGGCACACACAATCAACTTGTCGATTGATAAATGGCTACAAGAAAACATAGGTGCTAATTATAGTTTAAGGAACGTTGATTTTATCCCCTCATCATCTTTATTACCAAACTCTCATAGTGTGTTCAGATATTATACAGATGATATTATTATACTTCACTAACTTGTGTAGAAATTCATAGTTTGTAACACATTGAATGTACAATCAACTTTATATGGAAATACAAGTGACTAACAATAATGCAGTTGATTTGAATTCTGCACAAACTCACATTTCATTTTATTTTATAATTTTAGCTAACAGCTACAACAGATAGGAGTAAAGGATAATTGAGCTTGATTGCTGAAATATTTTCAGCAATAAGTTTCAATCATCCTCCTTTTTCTCTGTTTCCTGCCAACAAGGGAAAAATTGTGCCTTGATAACATCTGATGTAGCGGCTCACATACACTTTCCAAATTTGTTTGTTTCTGAGCTATTTTTGGCTTTCTGTCGTCATTTAGTCCAAATTAAGTGTTGGTTAATGTGGTTACATTTTACTGGAGCTACTAAAATAAGGTTACATAAAGCAGAAAATGGAAATAAACGTTTACAACAAGCTTCATTCTATTTTCTTTCTTTGAAGCTCAGTGGAAAGCATGACAGCATTGCACATTCACGTCTTTGCATATTATTCAACTAAAAAAAATTATAAAGAACATGACAAGCTGAAAGGAAAAAGAAGCACAAGCCAGAACAAATTCTAGCTGTTGATCATTTCCCAAAGATATTCTCCTTCATGGTCCATGGAGAAAAGCATCACAAATTCTGTCCAAAATTATGTTTCCTTAATGTCAAAAACCTGGAAAATTCAAGCACATTTCTTTGGGTTTACATGGCACTAGATAATCAATTTGCCACCATTTCTTTTTTTTCCTTGCCTAACTTCCCAGTTGTTTTGATATTCGTCGTATGTGTTTGCTAGTCCTCAGAGTAGATTAAAAGCCAAGTCAGGGACAAAAAAAAACAAATGGAAACTTTTGGTTTCGGTTAGTACAACATTCATTTCAGAAAATTATGGTCCCAAAAAATAGGTGGATGAAGACAGACACTAAGGAAAGTAAAAGGCTATCACGTTTATATTATTTAGGGGAATTCTTCAACCTTAGGCTTCTACTGCTAGGGCTGTTTCTCTTCTACACAGCATCCCTCTGACAAATGCCACAATTTAAAGTTCGTTGCTGTTGTTTAGATCTTAGACTGCAACTTAAAGTGTTTCTAAGAGAATTGAAGGCTAGCACTTATTTTTTTCCCCAATTTACATCAGTTATAAAGATGAGCTCGTCATAGAGAAGAGGATAAAAAAAATTATCTGAAGCTGAATTAGAAAAAAATGTCAACTTCATTGCTCAGTTGAGAGTAAGCTGAAAATGGTTCAAGTATGAATGTGCTTAATAACCGTCTACTTACGTTACACTGTGTTACTCAAGCCGCCTTCTGAATGTATACATTGTACCAAATTATAAAGCTAAATAGAGAAATAATCAAATATGGCCTAAGTTCTCCACTTTATTTTATTTATTTTTGTGCATGTGGACATCACCACTAAATCACAGCTTCTCTAACTCTGACAAAAAAGATGTCTCAAATGACCATATTTTAAAGAAATACAAAAAGGAGTGAAATTAAGAGGGGAAAACTTTTATTTTTAAATTGCTTCACTATTCCATGTATAGATATACAACCCTAATAGATTATGAGTATAAATCTGACTTTGACCTTAAAAAAATTCATCTAGATTTTGAGATACATATTTAAGGGTGGTTAGATCTTTCTTTGATCATTTGCTCTTCAGTTACTTAGGGCTGTACACACAAAATTACATACAGTGTATTAGTACAGAGAGTGGGTATGAGTCCTTGGCAACTAAATAGTCAAAATTCAGACACGTTTATTTAATTTAATAAAACTATTTAGTTGGAGAAAGAAAGCCACTTTTGAAGAGCAGAAGTTATTTTGGATTAACTTTAAAGAAACTTTAAAAAATTAGTTGTAACATTTTCATACAAGGTTTTTAGTCTCAAATATTATGGCTACAAAGTCTGTTCCATCCCTAAGATTGTTAAAAAACAAAAACTAAAACAAACAAACCAAAAAATTATTCGCCTGTATTTTCTTCTAATTCTTTAGTATTTTATTTTCTACTCTTTAAAGTATTTAAATTTTCTACACCTGGACTTAACTTTATGTAACTTAAGTTTTATTCATATTTTAACCAGTTTCCCTAACTCTATAATCAAATAAAACATTATTTCCTCAGTGTTTTTTGAAATGCCACTATTACTACAAATTACTTCACTGTATCTAATGCCTTTCTGGCCTCACCACATCTTTCAGCCCGTTTTATTCTCCAGTCATTGCTGCAGCAACCAAGCAGACCGTAATCTGACTGCAACTTACCTCTGCCATAAACAGATATGGCTGCCCTTCAGCTGCAGGACTTTCTCTGACATGGGCAAAGGATGCTTGACGAAACCACTCAGTCGCTATGACACATGTACAAATCTGGAAATGCAAGTGAGTAGTACCCTCGACCAAGGGCAAACCCCTGACCCATGTATGGGATGGGAGACTGGATAAATACGCTGCTCTTTTGTTCATCAACGAATAAGAGCATCTTTAGAGCATCTCCAGTGGGACTAAGTCCCAGTTGCCCACTTGAAATATCAGCCAAAGAATGCATCCCTAGAGTGGCTTTGCCTCTTCCCTTGTTTCAGACACACTCAAGTTCCCTGCCCCTATCCCTTAAGATGATTCCCTGCATGCAACAAGCTATCAGGATGCAAGGGTTTGCCTTAGACTCTGATTTTAAAGCAAACCTGAGTAAAGATAATTATCATTTATTCTTGATTCTGTCTCTTGACTCTATTCTGTACCATTCATCAGTCCTTCCGTGGCTTTCTAATCTACTTTAATACCTGGTAAGATTATTGTACACATGCTATTCATTGTTTGAAAACTACCCTTGGCTGCTCTCATGGATTTATTTGAACCATTTTGGCAATTTCAAAGTAGAAATAAATTATACACTTCTATCCAGTTTCACATGCCTCCAATTACCAGCTGTATGGACTTGTGATTTTTTCTTCAAGTCTAATATCCTATTTTATAAGTTGAATAAAATAATTCTTTCTTTACAGACCTGATATGAATAATAATTAAGATACACACATATATACACATATACACATGAATCATTATACAGTGACTGATAGATAGTATACCCTAAACATTCAGTCAATGGATTGTATATATTATAGTGTTATCACTATAATAGTCTTCTCATCCATAAAGATAGGGTATTATTTCAGTAAAAGTAAACTTTATATTCCATTGAAAAATATAATATTTTCCTTTTTACTTATCCTACATTCATTTTTCCTAAAATTTGAGATTTAAAAACATATTTCAATAGTAATTTTGGATGAGATCATTTTAATTTCATTTCCCAACTAATTAAAACTAGTATGTTATATTTATTAGGCACTTCCAGAGGAGGTAAGGTGCTAAATTCTTTATATATGTTACATCAGTTATTCTTACAAAAATTATTTATGATGGGAACTATTATTAGCTCCATTTTATAGGCAAAGAAATAGACACAGAAAGGTTGGGTACATTCCTCTAGCTAGGAAGTGACTACTCCCAAATTTCATTCAAGGCTAACCTTGATTTTAAAGAAAGCATTTGATCACCCTGTATTGTTTTATAGCTAGCCACCACCAACGTACTTGTTATTTATACATGTTTCTGTTGGTTCTCTTGCTTTTTCTTTTAGACAGTCATTAATCTCAAATATTGGTAATCATGCTTCTATTTTTCTAATATTTTATCTTACAATTTAAAAAAAAAAACAGAGCTCTGAGTTTAAAACATTTTTAAACTCATATTTTATGTGAACAGAAATAAAAGACAAGTAGGCGTCCTGGGGACAGGGTGTCATCCACATATCCAAATCTAAAATATTTTGCTAAATCTGTTTCCCAAGCCATGAACACCTTGGAATTCTGCCGCCACCCCGTCATTGTCCCAGTCTCATCTTGTAGCCACTTTCGGATGCGTGGCTTGTAAAGGCAAACCCTGAGATACTCAGGGGAAGGTGTTTGGGATGCAGGTTAACTACCTTTCCTGGCCAGGACACTGCAGGTGGCTCCCAGCCCCCTCCAGATACCTCACACAAGCCCCAAGACAGGCCTGGGGTCCAAGTTCTGAGTGGGCAGTTTAACTCTCAAAAGACACATGATGAAGAGTCAACTTAAGATTCCCAGTAAGTCCTTTAGCTTCTTCTTTTCCTTCAGATCCATAGACAGACACACTGACACTGAATCCCGTGCGATGATAGTTCCCTTAAGTGAAACTGGGTTATTCACAAGGCCGAAGACATAGAGCCAGTGAGCCTGTTCTTAGACAGTTACCCCTCTACCTCCTGTGGGCCAGAGAGAGCATGGATCAGCCCCCAGGTCTCAGGGAGCAGATTTGGCCCTTCAAGAGCAAATCAGATGAAGGCAAGAAATGGCACCAATAAGAGAAAATTCCCACAGCTCATCCCGAGGTCGTTGCACGGTTGCTCTATTGAATGGCTTCCCCAGAGGGTTACACGTGTGTTAATTCATGAGACTGAGATACTAGAATCTTTGTTACACATTTCCAAGGTGTTCTAGCATATTTCCTTGAAGCTGTTTCTCCAACTTGGCTGAAAAGGGTTTCTACAAGAGCAAGAAGGGTAAATGAGTTCATGTAGAATTTTTGAAAGAAAAAATCATTGTTTTCTTTCCCTTCATTAAATTTTGTCCAGAGACACAGGACAAGACTAGTGTCATGGGAATCTCTTCCACTACATATTGAGCATTTACTTAGTGATAAGATATTAGGAGGTATATATGTATTTTTCCTAATATTTACAATAATCTGCTAACCTGATTTAAAAGATTGCCATCTTACAAATGTATAAATATATATAAACAGTATCTACAAATATACATATGAGTGATGTCTTCTGATAGAGGAAAGTACCATAATACCATAATAGCCAGCCTAGCATTTATGAGTCTTGAAATAATGTCTCAAGTACCAATACGGGTCCACATGTCTACAATCCCTTATGAATGGACTTTCTGTAATTTGTAAACAAATGTATGTAACAATACAGCAATTTCATTCTATACAACAAAGCAGCAGTAATAGAACTACTCAGTGAACTCTTTTACTGAAAGTTTCAACACCAGGGACCATATTTGTTTAAGTAAAAAATAGAATATCTGACCACTATATGCAGTCAAATACTCATTCTTTTTCTCTCAAATACAGTGGTCTGAGCTCTGTTTGGGAAAAATAATGGTATTTTGAGAGATCAGGAAAGACAAAACGAAAGCTTCAGAAAAAAGTCAGGAAGACGTGGGGGGAAATGGCCAAGGACAGGGAGCAGAAAGGCCATGTGAAGATTTTGAGAGATGTGTCCATACAAGTGAGAAAAAAATACAGGCAGCCATGCAATTTTTACAAGGGAAATTATTTTTCAAACAAATAAAATATCGAAGCAGCTGGTCATGGTTTAAGAAATAACAGAAGGCCCAAATTAAATAGCATTTCATTAGCTTTTAAAGTGGAATGCGATGGACAGTCGAAGAACCACTCATCTTAGAAGGGATATTTCCCTTTAGGCTTCTGAAAGAGACCTGGGATCTTTAGTGTGAGCACACACCAATGTTTCCACGTGGTATGTACATCCACATACATGCTTAGACACACACCGAGAAGATTAAATGGATCTGTTTTCAACAACGGTCTACTGATTACAAGTCTCCTAAGGCAAGCGGGTGGAAATGCATTTGCTGCTAAGAGCAAGGATGCAGGAATGACTGAGAGATGCTAAGTGTCCCGTCCCCCGCCACCCCCATCCCTCCAGCCCCCTCCATCTGCGGTTTCTGCCTCCTCGGGCCTTCCCTGCGGAGTGCAGTTACCTGAGGAAATAGCCAGGCTCGGCGGCCAGCACCAGGCCGTCTCCCGGAGTCCTTCGAAGCCGAGTGGAGCCGGAGGGTTGATCCCCCAGCCCCCCATACACGGCCTTCCTTTCACCACCTTCCCTTTATACAAAGACTGGCTTATCCCCATTTTTTTTTTTTCTGTTGCCTTTGCAATGAAAAGCTCTCCATGCGCAGCCTAATAAAGTTCTATGTTCACCCCACCCCCATCCCCAAAATCCGTGCCAAAAAAAAGAGAGAAGGGAGACTTAAACCTGGAACTCATTTAGCTAAAGGGACTTTAGTTAACAAGAAATTTACCCATCATGAACTGCAGGTAACACCTCCCGTGATCCTAAATCCATTACCTGGAGACTTAGCCCAGGCTGAGTTTGATTTTATGAACTGTGAGGTTGCTATGTTGAAAGTCTGCAAATTGGACATAAATTGGACGCAAAAGACAGGGGGAGCCGAGTGATTTTCTTTCTAATGGTGTAGCAGCCTTTGGCTCTCACCAGAGATTCCTCTAATCAGGAGCAGAGACAAGGATGAGGGCCTGTGTCTGTACGTCTCTCAATCCCAGAATCTCCCTCCCCCCAGAAAGGTCTGACTTTGACTCAAGCAGTTCTGTCTAGAACTATCTGGTATATTACCATGTGAATTGATTGATTCTTTTGATCAAAGAATGTGCATACATACAAACAGATACATACACACGCATGAACATACACGCGTGCCCAGCGTGAGATCAGTAATAGGAAATGGGTTTTCTCTTACTCCTTGCCCCTTACTGTAGACAATGTCCTATGATGTTTTTGACTGGATCACGTTTCATCGCCCCCTGCTAGAAATTCCCTCGCAAGTCTGTGTTAGAGAGCACAGCTGACACCATGAGTGATGTAGTCATCAGCGGCTTCTGGGTTGTAAGGAACACAAAGACTATTACTTTCAGGTTAGTGGTATCTTCTTCTCTCGATTTGATTACGCGTTTGTTTATTTTTACTTTGTTCACTTATTCATTCATTTATTTTTACTTTATGAAAGGAACCAAGGATAATTCAGGGATCAAAATCTGGGAAGGCAAGCATGGGTCATAACAGAAGTGTGAGGCCAGGCATCAAATTCTATAATGAAGATGAAATATGAAAACAGAGAGGAAGGAAGATTAAATCCATCTGGGGATTGAAAAGGGAAGTGTGAAAATCTGGGCCTCAAGAATTGAATTGTCAAGTCACCAAATGGATAGTGGTGTTGGTCTAGTGTGGAGAGTAGGGATAGGTACCCCAGGCAGAAAAAAGGATTTTAGAAAAACAGCAGCAGAAAAGCTATTCAAGTGGCATGGGAATGGTCTCTGTGCAGAGAGGAGGAGAGAAGCAATAGATAAAAGTCTGAAAATGGCATTGTGGCCAAATCCAAATGCCAGGCTGAATGGTTTGGGCCTTATTCCATACATACAAGTAAGAGTTTCTGGAATATTTTGAACATGGGAAGTGCACCTTAAACTTGTCTGTAAAAACTTGCTCAAATTAAGAATAACAGCAGACATTTCAGCATCTTGAATGCATAATGACAGCTCATTCAAATGATAGCATGCTATACATTTTAAAAAGAATCAAGCATTTTTAAAAAGTGAATGTAAAAACAGTTTTAAAAGTTGTGTGTAATATGCTATTATTAATATGCAAAACAAAAAACAAACCATTAAGGACTTTTTCATGGATTCACATGTACCAACTCACTAATGGTAATTACCAATGGGATGGGGAAGTAAAAGGGAAAGGATGTATTAATGATGTTTTATTTATTTATATTTAAATAGAAAAAGTATAAAATTGGGCCCACAAGCAAATATGGCAAAATATTAACATCTCTTTTATCTGGGTCATCGGTACTTGGATGTCGGCACTTTCTGAATTTTTCCATAGGATTTAAATATTTTGTAATTTTTAAAGGGCAAATTCCCCTCTCTGTTGCCCTCCATATTCTCACTCAATACTTCAGCTCCATCTGAAGCTTCCTCAAGTATTTCTCAGAGTCTTGGGAGCATCTCACACGTGGTCACACATAAACGTGGTCAGTCCCCCGGGGATGTCCTTTGGGTAGTGCTACTCCTGCAGGAGGGCCCCAGGGTTCCTTCTCCGAGTCTCCTTGCAGCACTGAATGCCAGAGCAGTGCACCTGTGTCTCCTTATCTCTGACAGCGCTTCTTTATAGGAAAGCCGTCCTGTGGAGTTGCTCTGAGCTCCACAGCGGTTCCCACCCATGCAGCGGAACACATTTCGGTTCCAAAGCCTGTCGTGGTTTGCAGAGACATGAGGACAAGTACCGATTACTCTCTTCTGTTTCCCACAGTTTACAGGGCACCAAGAAATGACTGTTTTGCTGTTAGGGTGTATAGAGTTTTTAGGAAAAATAACCTATCTTCTAAACTGTAGCTTCACAGCTTTCCTTTGGGTGAAGACTCTAAATCCAGTAGAATAATCATAGGCTGCTGGATGAATGCAAGATCATCTCTTACCTCTGACAATTGAGGTTTTACTCCTTGATCAAGCTTTGCGTCTTAAATCTCTTTTTCTTCAAGATGAGTTTCCCCAAAGGCTCCCTGAGCCCTCCCGCAGATAAATGTCTGGTCGTAACTGTCCATCCGTTTAAACGACATGCCCAGACATAGTTTAGGCTCAACGTGGGTTCTCCACTACACCGGGAAGTTTATTCTGGCAGAGAACGTGGGACGGGCTGGGAACAGGAAGGGGCTGGAGTCAGGCAGCCCAGGGAGGAAGGAAGCTACCACAAGCATACAGGCAAACTTTTATTTTCACATTTAATCTTTTACAGAGGTCTTCTTTCATGATGTATTGTGGGTGCTTTACAGACTATGCATTATATGTTTATACATTACGATGGTACTTTGTCTAGTTTCTAAAGTCTGAAAATCAAAATACTGAAGAACGAAGTCTTCCTAAAAATATCTCATTAGGTTACCTGACTCGTCCTAGCTAAGTCTGTGGCCCTAAAACAGATGCTCAGGAAGGTGAGGGAAGGATGAGGAAGGGGGAAGAAAGAGTTAGATACTTAGTTTTGCAAATATTTAGTGACTATTGCCTTCATATATGCCTTTACATCTTAAATATGCCTTTTTATTCTACCCAGAACAACTCCTTATAAAACCAGCTCTGCAAAAGCAAACAGCAACAGCCGCGGAACACAGAATCACCCATCAGGGCACCTTCTCCTACCATTTATTGAAATTTTGAGTTCTCAGAGCAAAACGCCTACAGAGCTCATGGGAAGAGGTGTGTTGGTCTTAAGTGGTTATTGGCATGTGGCCAAGAAGAATGCAGACAGGATAGGAAGTAAGCAACATTTCAATAATGCCTTGAAGTAGATAAATAGCTTCGTATGATTAGTTGCCATTACTACAAAAGCTAATGTTGCAGGTGAACACTATTTTTTCCCCTGTATCATCTGCAGATATGTTAGGTTCCTATGGCTTTGGGTGTTCACAGGAAATCTGCTTGCAAATTTTGGTAGCTACAGTATACCAGGATGAAAAATCAATCAGCCCCCAAATAGACTCTAGCACAGCGTACATCTGAAAGTACTCTGCATTTTGTTAAGTGAGGGGTTAAAATTCAATCTTGCCTGCAAAAGGCAATTAAAGCAAACTTTCATCCAGAGTATCAGTTTCAAACACTCATAGTAGGAAAGATAGGGATGGATTGGACATAAGCATATGGTTGGTTCCAGCCTTAAGCATATTTATGTGGGTAAGGCAAGCCAAATCACTCTATGCCCTAATTCAGCTAATGATTATAGAGCAGAATATGAAAGAAGAAGACCTTTCTAAGGTTTTCAATTGCTGTCATGCATGTCAATTACTGTCATGCGACTATAAAAACAACACAACATTTAAAAATGGTTCCCCCATGCCATTTGCCATTGTGATATAATTTTCGGGAGGGCCGAGGTTTCTCATAAGCCATGTTTTCTTTTGAAAATGGAAAAACTTCATCCACATGTAATGAAAATAACCCTCACTACTTCTCCCTTTTGCTTTGACATAGCTAAGCCACCCGGTAAAGGTGAATGATTGTTCACATCTTCGCTGTAAAGTGAGAGAAATCAACTTTGATAATGACATTATTCATTCAAATGTCTTTGTGTCCCAAATGCAGTTGGAAACAAAAGCAGAAACCTGTGACTTTGCAGTCAATTTACAACCTTAGTAGAATTATATGCTGCTTGCCTCTTCCCTCTCTCCTTCACAAAATAAAATAGTGTTCCATTCTTACGTAAGATTTTAAGGATTTAACCGTGGTGGGATGGCAACATCATAAATAATTTAATTAACTTTTTTAGTAAGAACTGGATAATTGTCTGACTAAAGTAATGATAAAAGTAAAATCCAGTCTTCTGCTGCAGGTATAAGCTGAGTAGTGGGAGCAGATTCGGAAGACATTTCCTTCTGCTTATTTATTACATTCACTGGATCCTCCCATGGCAGGAAAAGCCTGAAGGCACAGTTGGGAACAGCTAAATATCGTGCCATGGGAAGTATCTTTTAATCTATCTATCTATTTAGTCTTCTTTCTGCATCTTAGAAGGACATGGAAACCCAGGAAAAACTACCAGTCAGCAGTAGTTCTGTGGCTTGAGCTGCATTACGGGCTGTTGTTGTGCATATATGTGGATTTGTATCACCCTGAGGCACTAGGTGGCCAATTTCCCTGATCATACTGTGTATGTGATGTGGGGCTTTGGCTGTCACAGTACACATTTAAGAGAACTTGAAAAGTAAAACATGAACACAGGTAAAAAAGAAAAATAAACTATTTCCTGACTCCATCCTCTGTTTTCCACCCATATATTTCAATAACTGTGGACGAAATGAAGCTGTTGGGTCATTTTTGCACTTTGTAGTTATAGACTAGAGAATATGAAATTATAATACTCATATTGGGATAGCACAGTAATGACAAGGCACCGCATGACCTCAAACAACACGGCTCAGGTGAAGTAAAACTTTCTTTGAGAGCAGCTAATTTCACATGCAGAATTTATTGCATTCATGGGAGCTTTCTGGAGCAGAAAGCCTTACCATCAGGGCAGCAGCCAACTGCCTATTCAGTCTTAGTGGGACAGGCAGTCCCCTGGGGAATCTGATCTACATCAGGCTGCATGGAGAGTTAGAAAGGGAGGTCCATAGGAACATCCCTAAGAGCACAGTCCTGAAGATTGGACATTTGTTCAAAAAAAAAAGTCAACCGTAGAGGATGCCTCTACTAGACGCAGTAACAAGGGTCTAGTTTAGTATTCTGACAGCCACCAATGTTTGCAACATTATCAGATGTCTGTGGGGACATAAATGCAAGCTCTGAAACCTAAGATAAACCATCCTAATTCCTCTTTATGATTTTCTTCCGCCCAACCTGATTCTCGCTTCTACAAATAAAGTCACTAAATGCTACAGCCACTTCCAACAGAGCAATTATTTTTTTTTCTGATTAAAGAGTAATTACATAATTTAAATAAAATTTGGGGGAAAGTTGCCTTAAATAACATTTTCAAAGAGCCATGCTAACGGTGGTAGGAAACACACATAGGGAAATGACTCGCACTGTGATTCTGATGTACTCTCCAAACCTTAAAAATGGACTATACTCTATAAGCTGTTTCAAAATATCTTTCAAATTAATTCAGGGTTATGAGCATTTCCCCTTAACATAAAAATATTTGTCTATAACATGAATTTTAGTATGAGTATTATTTAATTTAACTAGCTGTACTTTCTGATATTTCACAATTTTGGCTTGCATGATTTATAGCTTTCTGAACATGCCTGTAAGCAGTATTGCTGTTATTTTCTGGAAAAATATAATCTAGAATGTGGATTACAGGATCAAGTGAATATTTGTAAGGCCTTTGGGGAAGACCACAAAATTGCCCTCTAAAAATATTTTGCCTATTTTTCCCCATAAGTAGGTCCTCTTCTTTTTAAGATGCTGGTGTTGATTTTTTTTTAAGCATTACATTACATCAATGTAATTTACATTACAAAGCACGAATAAGTGAAAAGAAATGTGCATCCAGTATCAGTTTTTTGTGGCTTGGTCCCTACCTCATCTGTGGGAACACCACCACTGTACACAGCTCCTGTAGGACTGAGGCTAGTAACGATCCTTGCGGTGTCTCCGTTTTCCAATTTCTAAAACCAAGAAATAAGCTTTAATCACATTTACTCTCTGCAACAGACACTGATGGGCTCCAGGTCACAGTGTGAAGCATGCCTACACAGAGAATATCATTGTTTTTTGGAGGAACATGTGACAAAAGTGAGGGAATGTCTTTTGGAAAATTTTTCATGGCATCCTAGACAGAGGATGGTACAATCTCTGAATAGCTCTGTCGTCTGTGGTTGGATTGACATTTGGGATTCTCAGATTGGAGGGGACCTTCCTTCCGGCTCTGGGAAAGAATAAGAATGTCCACTCTGTTGGCAAACTGTTATTTACTTATGATATGTAGTGAACAGCCACTCTTGCCATATTTAGGTTAAATCGTGTATTTTGCAGGTAGAACATTAGAATAATAATAATAGTAACAAAAACTGTAGAATTGGAATTTTGCTAACTGCAGGTAACCAAAATCAAAGCTTCTTGTTAAAGATGTTTTCAAATTCACATGGTGGGCTATAGGAGAGTTCTAGATGTCATCAGTCAAGTAATTGGGAGGATTGGTTAGACATGATGATAGAACATGAAGGAAAATATACAGCCTTTGGAGATTGACACACACCTGGACCTAAGTCCCTGCTTTGTGAGACGGCATTTCTTTTTTTTTTAAAATTAGGGTATTATTGCTATACATTCTTATGAAGGTTTCACATGAAAAACAATGTGGTTACTATATTCACCCATATTATCGAGTCCCCCCCATACCCCACTGCAGTCACTGCCCATCAGTGTAGTGAGATGCCACAGAGTCACTGTTTGCCTTCTCTGTGCTACACTGTCTTCCCCATGATTCCCCCACACCATGTGTGCAATCATAATACCCCTCAATCCCCTTCTCCCTCCCTCCCCACCTGCCCTCCCCCATCCCTCCCCTTTGGTAACTTGGAGTCTGAGTCTCTGCATGCATTTCTTAACCTTTCTAAGTTTCCATCTCCTCATGAATTAATGTGTATAGATTTTTGTCTTATCTGTTTTCTTTATAAGGATTTAAGGGAATAAAGTGTATAAAGAGCTACATGTAGAATAAAATGTTCAAAAAATGGTAATTCTTGTTAGAATTAAGTGTAAAACTGAATAGAAATGCTAAATATCAAGGTATTATCTGAGTTTCTTCACAGCTCTCCCATCCACTGGCAAATCCCAAGTTTTGGAGTGTGCCTGGAGTCATCGTATAGCCCACTAATGAATTCACTTAGAATGATCCAAATCTCCAATGATTATTAGATGTGAATTGCAATGGGCTAGGTTGGAGGGCCAAAGAGATAAATCACTCACCGTTTTACTCCGTGAGAACCAATAGTTAGGAGACATCTAATAATTTTCCAAAGACAGAGGAAAGCTCTCCCCTCTGCTTATTCATATATCACTCTCCAGTGAATAATCAATTAGTGCTTCCCAGTCTCTTTTCTGAAGTAAGTACTCCTCATCTTTTATCTTTCCTCTCCTGAAAACTACTCATTTTTCTGGACTTTCACTAGACTTTGTCAACTTTCATTTGGAAGACCAGTATGTTCAAGGTACATGACCCACTCCTTAATTAAGAATGATGAAGGAATTCTTAATTATCTGGGAATGAAGTATTGCAATTAAAGATTATCCATATGTATTTTGCTTTTAAATTCATATTAGTATTTTCATTGGTTCAGCTATTTATGCACCTTATGGAAACAATGAGGTATATACTTAAGATTAGACTAACAAGTAGAAAAATTTCAAAAGCCAAAATAAGTGTCTGTTGCTGTAAAGAAAGTGTGAAGGAACAAGATTTGCAAAAGACTGCCTTTCTCTAGGCTGGTGGTTTGCAGCAATCAATGTCGGAAGTGATACAGATAACTTTCTGTGGAAATAAGGAGAGAAGAGCTAAGCATGAATGCAAAGTGAGAAAGGTGACTTTTCTTCATTAAGCTTCATTGTATGAATCATTAGATCCTTCAAGAACTGAAAAACTCTACATGTCACATCATTGTCATCATATTAAACTCAAACCCTTGAAAACCCAAACAGAAACAACCCTCTAGAGTGAACTGTGGGATTTTTTTCTTTTTTACCCTTTAGTGCAAATAACTAATAGTTGATGGCGTGAAATGTCAGGTGGGGGCTGGTTCAAGACTGTCACTTCCTTTGCAACACAAAAGAGTTTATACAAGTGCAGTGAATGGTGACAAATAAGACAAAAAACATTCTATTTTCCATTCTATGATGGTAGGTACCTCGTGTAATGAAGAGGATTTCAATGTTTGATTCTCTTCTAGTGAGATGGATCAAGGTGGGTAGGCTTCTTTCCTTTGCCTTCAAATACTGACTCCATTCTCTCCATTCTCTGAATACTACAACATTGGTTGCAGATTGATTTATTTTGTAGATTTTTTTAATCTAGTTCATTTGCTTTTTGCAGTGTTTCTTTGGGAGAGATCTAGTAGAGAAAGGAAGAAAAAGAAAGAAAATACACATTTGGGTGAATAACAGAATTAACACACACTGAATCCTTTAATAGGTGGGAGCAACATTTATTCAGAGCCAAGTACCCTGGAACTTTGAAGAAAAACACTGAGGCATTTCCGTTTAACGTTTGGTAACATATTAATTTTTGGTTTATAATTAATTTGGGACCATTAATATTATATGGAGGGAAGAACAAAATTACCCCACAGCATCTCAATTCTCCTGTGGAAGCACATCCAAAATAAATTCTTTCCCTTGATACTGTACCATGAAATACATTTCTAAGAAACCCTTGGCGCCTTTTCCCTGAATTTCCAACATCGTCTGCTAAAGAAACTCTTCAATGAAACCACACAGGTACTGCCTCAGAGAAAACCAAGGGCCCCAGGACAGGAGCATTTTCCAGCCAGTTAGCTGGATGTATTCACATTTTTCATGTTAGCCAAGAGATGTTTGGGATAGCTTCCATAACATAAGGGTTTCTTCCAATATTTTAGACATATTTTTCTAATGCAACTATATTCTGATCTCTGTCTTTGTTTCTATGTGTGTGTCTCTCTCTATTTCTCTTTGTCTCTCTCTGTCCCTCACTTTAATTTAAGTCAGGGTCTCCTACATAACTTGGATGGAGACATTCCTATAAACCAAGCAACAGACTCACTTGTGTTTCAGGATCTTAGAGCATTTATCTAAGCGGTGCTTTACTTTGTCATTTAGATAAATTATGTAACAATACTGTTTTTATTTATTTTATGTAGATGAATTAGAGAAACATATCATTTACAAGAGAAGGCATTATGCAGGGAAAGGGTATAAAGCATATATGAAGAATATAGCTATTTGCCTCCATCAAAAGGAAAAACATACAGATGCTCCTTGGCAAGAAAGAATTGTTTCCCAGGTAGATTTAGTTCAGTCTGACAGGGGAGAAACAAAATAGAACCAAAACTGTAAGTGTTCAAATAACTGCATTTTAAAAATGAGAAATCATGTTAGATGAATCCTGAAAGAAACAATACTGATAACACTGTCTTAGGACCTCATTTTATAGACTGTCGGGATGACCCCAAGATCCAGAAACTGACGCCTCTGCCCGGGGCCCTGAGCTTCAGGGTCTTGACACTTGGAGTGGTTTGCAAGCATCACCTAGGTGTGGTACCTTGGATACCAAGCCCCTAGATTCCCCCTTCTAGGCATTTTCTGGTCCTTTATTCAAAGGTGGGGTTGAATAAATTCTCCTATGGTGTCATCCCAGCCTTGTGTACGGGGAACACAGCACCCAGGGGACTGTGGTCTTTGGCTCCTGGATTACTCTCTTGCTTTCACCTGTGTCTACTAACATTCTGACAACTTGGGTGTCCATACAGATGGATCTTCCAACAGCCTATCCGTTCTTTCACTTCTTTAGATTCTACAGTTGCCAACACTTTTTCATCATGGAAAACTGTACCAATTCTAGTCTTAATTTCAAACCCTGCTACCTTTAACCATCTATCAATGCCAGTCCTCCAGTTCACTCTGGTCCTCCCACTCCAGCTACGGACTGATCCATTCACACCTCCTTTTAGCATCAGTTGACATAGCAGACCAATCCCTCTTTCTTAAAACTCTTTATTCTCTAGGTTTATTCCCAGCATCAACACCCATCTGGTTTTATTTTTTATTTTTTCTTATCTTATCAACCTTTTTTCTTTTCTGGACCCTCAAAGTATGAGAATGCCCCAGAGCTCCATCCCCAACCTTCTTCTTTTCTGGCTTTATCTAATTCTCAGGAGATTTCATTTATTCCTATGATTTTAAATACTCTGTCTCCAACTTTCATCTCTAGACCTGTCTCCTGAACTCAAGAACTGTATATCAGAATGCCTACATGAGAGCTCTTTTAAGATATTAAATCTCAATAGAACATGGCCGAAAGAACATAAGTATTGATTCTCCCCCAATAACTTATTTTTAAGTTTTAGCTGTTTCAGTAAACAATGTCATCTAGAAACAGAATCTAAGAATTTCCCGTGGTTCTTCTTTCTTCTTTATGCAAAAAAACCCTACTCTACCAGTAAGTCATGTCAGTCTGCCTCCAAAATATTTTATAAACCCAAATACATCTTACCATCATACTACTAAAATTGTTTTGCAAAGGAAACGTCATCTTTTGCCTGGATTATTTAGATAGCTTCCTAACTGGTCTCTCCACCACTAGTATCAGCCTCCCAGCCCATGCTGCCTACCTCACCATTCTCTCCATATAGCAACAAGAATGATTTTTTTCACCAAATCATGACTCTTCTCATCCCCTCCCCCTGCTTAAAACCTTCTAATTGTTTACAACCAGATTATCTAAACTCCTCAGCCTGGATTAGAAATCTTTCTATGATCTGAAACTTGCCTACCTATCTGATCTCTGCCTCCCATCGACTCTCAGTTCTTCCCATATTCCTTTTGCATGTGCTACAGGGCTTCCCTTCTGTCTCATGCTTATTACTTATTATTATTTATTACTTATTATTCTGACATGCTTATTACTGCCTCAGGATATCCATTTGCTATTTCTCTGCATAGAGCACTTTTTTCCTGAAATTTCCTTGGCTGTCTGCTTCTGATCACTGAGGTCCTAAATCATTAGTAACTGCCTTACTGATGTCTCTCCTGACCACCTTAGCGATAATGGACACATGATCTCTATCACCTTACCCTGTTTTTCTCTTCTTTATAGTACTTTTCAAAACCTGGAATTATCTTACTCATTTTATGTTCACTTTAATATCTCCTCTCAAACCCAATTAGAATGATTTATTAGAATGCTTTATTTAGCTATTAGAACACTTCATATACTGTTGCATCCCAAAACCTAGGAAGGAAATTGATATTTTGATATAAAAAGAACTCATGAAATCTGTTCACTGGACCAGCTGCACCCACCTCCATTGAGAAATAAACTGCTTAACAAATTCCAGCAAATGTTAATGCACTCTCACCAGCTGATTACGGACAATGATGAATAACAAAGGGACCCACCACACTGTGTAACTTTTCATAGGTTAATGCAGGACATCTCTACACCACAGGGAAGGCCCCGCCAAGTGAGACATTGGGGCAGTCCCTTCAAGTCAATCCCAAGGTACCTGGATTTCCTTCCCTGAGGAGCAATAATGATAATGCATATCAATGGGGACCTGGGAGCCTCTGGGGTCTTTGAAAAGCAACGGGTTATATGAAAAGACTTCTCTGTTCCTCCTTTCCTGAGTGTCAATCTTTAATTTAGAAGAAAAGAAAATTACAGCTCTCTGATTTGGCTGTATTAAAATTTATGGGGCAGGGTGGTTTCCAGGCTGCAGCTCCTGCCGGGCACTGCGCTGATGATGTATGACCGCGACATGTCACCAGCGTAGCCGGCCTCTGATGATCCATTGCTGCGGCAAGTCATTTGTCATCCATCACTGCCTCAACAGCTGCCCCCACCCGGGCCTCTCCTGTACACCAGCAGGGAGTCCGGGCTCAAAACAAGCTCCGGGTTCCCGCCACACTCCCACAGCCACCGCCTTCACCATGTATCTCATTGTTAGTGAGACGGGAGAAAAACAGTTTTTAGCAGCAATCTCTGTTGGGTGATCTTAAGACTTTTAAAGGTAAAGGGTTTGTATGTTCTGATGCCATAAGCTACTGGCAAATGATGATTATTGCAAGGTGCTTTATGCTTTTAGAATGGCACGCTAATTAAAAAAGCATTGTTCTGCTGCATTCATTTTTTGATAGCTTTCTTCAAAGGGGTTCACAGGCATTAATTAATTTAATGCTCTCCCAGTTCTATTAGGAAGATGGTACTATTACTGCCCATTTCACAGATGAGGAAAATGTGGCACAACAAGATGAATTTGCCCACTGTCACACAGCAAAATAAGTAGAGAAGACAGGATATAAACCAAGGCAGCCTAGATCTGAGACCCCTGCTCTCAACCATCACTTGATGCTGCATATATTTTCACATATGAAGCTTTTCATAGGTTTCACATATGTAACTTTTCATAGGTTAATGCAGGACATCTCTACACCACAGGGAAGGCCCCGCCTAGTGAGACATTGGGGCAGTCCCTTCAAGTCAATCCCAAGGTACCTGGATTTCCTTCCCTGTGGAGCAATAATGATAATGCATTATCAATGGGGACCTGGGGGCCTCTGGGGTCTTTGAAAAGCAACGGGTTATATGAAAAGACTTCTCTGTTCCTCCTTTCCTGAGTGTCAATCTTTAATTTAGAAGAAAATTAAAGAAAGAAAATATTTCACATATGATCTTCATATAGGATCATATTGACCCTTGCTTTCCAGAACCAAATAAACACATAGACACAGTGTGGGCATTTTCTTCAGTTTTTATAATCTACTTATTACTAGTAACTATTATCATTGATGATAACACCATTTAACAATTGCTTACTAGATTCTAGGGAATATAGTATTTATTGTACTTATATAATTTAGGTCTCCCAACCTTGCAAGATATTGTTCTATTTCCTTTTGATTTGAATAGATGGGAAAAGAAACAAATAAAAAATGCATTGAAAATGTCTTCAATGAAAGCATTTGAAAGGAGAATGAAGAAGAAAGACCAAGTGATCAAGGACAACTATATGTTGAAAAAATGAATGGGTGATGGGAAATAATTTCTATGGAATAGTTGAAATGTCATTTCTATACATTTCAAATGAAACAAGTTAGTAACAACTCACATGTAATTAAAACAGAATCTATAGCATATGTCTGCTTTTTTGCTCCAATGAAAATTAAAGTTTTATAGGGAAGAAAATCCTGTCACAGATTCATAATCTTAAAAATTTTCTGCATCTGATTAAAACAGGTTGATCTATGAAAGAAAAAATTGATAACGTAGACTTTATTAAAATTTAAAACTTCTGCTTTGTGAAATACTCTGTTAAAAGAATGAAGATAAACCACAGATAGGCTTATATTTCTAAAATACATATCTGATAAAGGATGCGTATCCAAAATATAAAAAGGACCCTTAACCTCAACAATAAAAAAACAAATGACCCAACTAAAAAGTAGGTCAGAGATGTGAGCAAACACACTGTCAAAGAGATACACAGATGGAAAACAACCATATGAAAAGATACTCAGATATCTGTTATCAGGGAAATGCAAATTTAAAAAATGATGATATATCTATCACTCCACATATTGGTGGGACTAAAACCCAAAAACTCTTTATACCAGTGCTGGTGAGGATGAACAACAGATGCTCTCATTTATTGATGGATGGGATATAAAATGGTATAACCATTTTGGAAGACAATTTGGCAGTGTCTTACAAAAGTAAACATAGTCTTAACCTACAGTCCCACGATCATGCTCATAGGTAATCACCCAACTGATTTTAAAGCTTGTATCTACACAAAACAAGCACATCTATGTTTGTAGCCAATTTCTTTACAACTGCCAAAGAGCAGAAGCAGCCCTTCAATAAGCATATGGAGAAACAAACCATGGTATATACATAAAGGGAATACTACTCAGTAATGAAAAGGAAGCCACACAAAGACACAGATGACTTTTAAATGCATCTTGCTAAGTGAAAACAGCCAGCTTGCAAAGGCTACACATTGTATATTCCATGTATGTCTATCTGTATTTTTCCCTTGGAGACATTCCATTCTCCATGCATTAAATTATGAACTTTGGTGCATTTGACTGTTGAAGGAAAGGATTAGAATGTTATGTCAGGACAACATAAGCCCCTATTTTATTATGCCTCAGATATTTTGGAAATGTTGCTGGTTAAATGTTCAACATCATTCCATTCCATTGCTTGGCCCATGGAATCCTCAGATAGTCATTGGATCCCCAATGAAGAGTCTTACCCAGAAAGACCAGCTCTGCCTTTGAAAACACATTTAAATGGATCAGGGCCATGCCTTAAACTGTACCACCTGCTGGCTTTATCGTTACATCTTCACAATTTGTCAGGTTGGTCTTTGTTCATTATTAATTTTAAGGAGTCAAGTAAACATATCACTGACTGACACACTGTCTTCAAAACAGTTTCTCCTCATGTTCCACGGTACTTAATTCATCCATTCAGAATCGAATTCTCTGCATGTGCCACATATCAAACCCCCTGTAGTAATTAAATCACATTACTTAGTCATCAATGAAGTTCATCATTTTCATTTCATCATTTTCACCCCCAATTTCCTCAAGCAGGACTTCTCTGAAGGAACAGCTAGCAGATTCCTAATGTCTGTGCTGCCAGGGCCTCCAAAGCCACACATTCCTCCTGAATATTTCCCCAAGGCCAGGCCTTTATTCCAGGCCCAATACTGAGTCCAGCAATCAATAAGCGGGTTCTCCATCTGCCTTTGGCAGAGGAAACACCAGGCTGACACCAGCCAGTCTGGAATCAGCTGTTTCCCTGCCTTTGATCTCCTCAGTGAGGGCTGTCTAAACTCCCTGGGCGTCAACTTCAGCTTAGATACAGGCCATGTCCTGCTGGTATCGCCTCCAAGGCCTATTGTAGCCATTGTATTCGAGGAGGGGATCACCTGTCAATATGACTGGTTACAACCCCTCCTTGACTGCGGGAAGCCTTTTTGATGCAGGGCAGATGATAATGAGAGTCTAATTGAGTGATTAACTACCTCCACTGACTGGGAGGTTTTAATGACACCTCTACGTTAAGGTCTGTGTGTCCCAGCAGGCCCCCAGTTTGTAACTGTATGGCCATGATATTTACAATTATAAGCCTTTCCTTTAACCAGCAGGGATTTAATAAAACGGACTTGGTTAATCACAGCGAGATGGCCCTTACATCTGACTTTGTGGTGAAAAGCACGTATAAATTCAAGCACATGATGGGATTATTAATACAGGCCATTCCAGATCCTTGATGCTGTACGTAAGATGGGAAACTGAGTTTCGGGAGATCCAGGTAACTAACCAAACTGTCTAATGACCCACATAAGCGCAGATGGAGTAAAAATACTTTAAAGGTAAGAACTGGTTTTTAAGAGTTGCCATGCGTAAGATTCTTCTAAGCAGTTAAGAGTCTGCCTAGATATACTGTCTTTAATTAACTGGGTCTGAAGAGCCCATTAATGCGATGTTAAAAGGAACCAGTCTCCCGGGTTCTCACAGTAGGAAACGGACCCAGGGCTTTCTATTTACAAGGTCTTATTACAAAAGTGCCCTGCTGTTCTGGTCCGTGTTCTTTCTGCCTGGGAGCCATTTAATGATCTGCTTTAGAGCAGAGAAATGGTCAGAGAGAAAATGTTCAGTGTTATGTGTTAGCGATCAAATACCCAATGGAATTTACAACAGTAAGCAGACACTTCCTTTTCATATCAGCGTGGGGCAGGGACTATGACATCCGTACACTTGATTTGGAAAACCCTAAATGAACAAACTGGTAGTCCTCTCTGAATGTCTGTTGATAATATGAGGCTGGCACCGAGTCTGATGCCAACACAAAATGATACAACTGATGAGGACAATCAATGAAAAAGTTAAAGGAGGAAGAGAAGCAAAAGGAGGAAAGAGCACTTATTTAAGAATAAGAACACTTACTGAATTGAAAGTCCCTTAATAATTTATTCTTCACTCATTCAACACCATTTAAGAAATATTTATAATTGCCAGGTCTCAGGTCCTTTATTGCCAATGCTGGAGAAATAGCTGTCCACCTAGTGCTTGCGGGTGAGTAATGAATTCACTCATTTTTTCCTTCCTTTATTCATTTAAGAAACTGTTGATAAATGGCCCTAATTTGACAGGTAATATTATACTCTGATGATAGTATTTTAATTACCTGTATTTCCCAAACCTTAAATGCAAAGACCTAAAAAATTATAGGCCAATGAACAAATAAATGAATATTTACCTAAAGAGTCCTAACCCAGTCAATGTAGTTCTTGTTGAAAGTAGACATAAAACAAATCTTTATGGGCAATGTGATAAAAAAATATAATAGAAATTTGTACACAGTGTTAAGGAACCATGGAAGAGGGGCTTGGTAACTCTCCCGAACTAAAATGAGTAAGAAAACATGGAGGATGTGAAGTTTCAGGTGAATGTGTTTTTAGGACATCATTAGAGAAAGGAATATTCAGAATCAGGGATGAGCTTTGGACATCTGTTCTTTTAAAATATGATTCTAAAATGTATGAAGCCAACATTTTACGAATCTGGAAGCACTTTTTTCCCCAAAGGAACTTGCATAACCTAAGAAGAGTTTCAGAACCTTACACTTCCAATCATCACACACAATCATCCCTTAGAACTTTGTTTTATCCTGAAATAACATATTAGAATGAACAGGGAGGTAGGTGGGCCAAGTGGCTGTGGACATCTTGAAATTCAATAAACACTGTGAAATTTTAAGCCTACATTCTTATCTGGCTTGTACTATCATCACTAGAATTATTCTTCCTTCCAAGTAGAAGTGAAAATGTTGTCTAGACCAAGTCCTCAAAGTGTTTCTGCAAAAACAGCCCACGATAACTTTGAGGTTTCCTCTAGTTTTGTCATAATATCACAGTCTTTCTCAGATTAACCTTTTCTTACCTTTGAATATACTGTTTACCAGAAATAGTTCTATATTAAGAGGAATGAGATTGCTCTCTTGAGCTCTACAATTTCAAGCTCTTCTCCAGCCTCATGGCCTCAGAATGGTTCTCAAACCACTTCTTTCAGGCTTAACTCAAGAATTATTTGCACTCAAAGATTCTTTACACCCCTACTATATTTTAACAATATATTTAAGGGTAGATATAGTACACCGGGATATCACACTTAATGAGTTCATTGAACTGGACATGGTCAGATCTTTATTTGAAACAGGAAGCGTCACGGACTATGTAAAATAGCAAATATGGAAAGAAACACTGCTTTTCTCAACAGGAATAGTTTTTGCAATCTTCTTGCTAGAGAATGAGTATCTCTAACACATATTAGGACTAACTGGACCACTAGAGAACTCAGTCCATGAGAACACAGCCAAGCTCCAACCACTGGCTGCTCATTCATAGGAAGCATTTGCTGTCAGTACACATCAAAACTCTAAATTTTAGCAGATAATCATGTGGTGCTCCACAAGTGAGTAGGTGCACTGAATAAGCAAATTGAGGACAGTACCTCAATATGTTAGTAAGGTGTAACTGTCACGTAGAAAAATAATGCCTTCTAGTGGGAGAGTTGATGAGGGCAAATCATTTAAATCAGGTGAGACAAAAAGGTCAAAATTTATAACTTTAGAAAAAGTGCAAATGCTCATATGCTACTTTTATTTAAGATCTAAGAGAAAGCAGTGCCCCGCAGGTCTGGTTTCTCACATGGCGGTGGGTACTAGATGTGGAGGGACTAAGAGAATCATGTGTTCCAAACAACTACCTAGAATCAGAAAATATTCCTGATCGTCTTTTCTTTTCCTTGCCTTTAAAAACAAATTTGTGCTTCTAATCTGGAGAGTCTCTTATTTGTTATTTGAAAATGCCTAGTAACACATCTTGCCATACAAATGACCTCACAAGGGAATCTCTATTACATACACATTTTCTGCTATCTTTTGGGTTTTATATAATGAGATTTCATATCTTTATGAGTTTACCTGAGGAGAATGAATCTGAATTTAAAATAAGTTACTAGACTCAACACCAACATTATAACTTATAAAATGTTATTTTAAGAAGTAACTTCTATTTCTTAAAGTATTGTATGTAAAACCTGTATCCTTCAATGACAGGCTATTGCACATACCAGAGTTGATCTAATTATTTTGTGTATTCAAATATTGAAAATCCATTTAGGCAGCAACATTTCTTATCTTTAAATGAAACCCTGCCAGAATCTTCAAGCACAAAAACACCCATTTTAGTCTGTACAGCCTCGGGACTCACACTCTAGCATGAACCTATAAACAACAGTATCCAAACTGTAATTTCAGATGAGCAGAAGACATCTTTACTCTTTTAGAAGTATAGTTTAGAGAAGTTTATCTGAAAAATTGCAGACAAACACAAACATTGGATGAGTGATGTACATGCTGTGACGTTGCACTAGAGACATCCTTCAAATAATCTGAGGTGGGAATGAGAAGGATGCCACACATTCTAAAGAACATATTTTTAAGAGATTAAAGACATCAAATATCCATTTTCCTACCCTGCTGGAAGGGAGAGTGAATATGTTAATTCACTAAAAATATCACTAGCTATTGCTTTTTTGTAAAATTGTAGACTGTTAGCCTTGAAACAGTAAGGAAAACCTTGTACAGTAACACTACAGAAAGGACCTTGGATATTTAACTTTATAAATGGCAAAATGGAATCCCAAAGAGAAAAAGCAACTTGTCTACCATCACAGAGCTAATTTGGTGGCCCCACTGAAACTTGGAACCCAAGTTCTCTTGACATTCCATTCAGTTTTTCTGTTTTCTATATGCTACCCTTACTGGTACTTAATGTGAATTTTATTTTAAAAAATTAGCATTTTTCCTGGAGGAGAGAAGCTAAGGCCCACCGGTGAGGTTACTGTGGATTCAGGCTAGGTCCGATAGGAACATGGTGGAATGTGGTTTGCTTTATTTGGCTGGGAGCATTTCTCTGTAACCTGAGGATTCATTAGTTTGAAGTGCTGGCCTTTTGCCTCTTTCCAAGGCCATTTTAGATGCAAATTGTACCCCAGACATCATTTTTAAGTGACAGGAAAATCTCTGGAGATAACAAGAATCAGTCTCTTAAATTTATGGACCCTTTGCATTTTCTAATCCTTCTTGATGAATAACTCAGTTTCTAGCCAGGGTTTGAACTTAGGAGTTGATAAAAGCATCAGTTTAAACGGCTGGCTACTAAATCAATGTACACGATGGCTTAATCGGCCTCTGCACTCCCTCCATCACCTTCCCACAGAATTCCATCAGACATCTATTGAGCCAGGTCAGTAAGAGACGGACACCCTGACAGGCTATTTGTAGCCATTAGGTAGCAGGGGAAGAGAACATTGACTAGCAGGATGATTCAATCCTACTTTTGAGGGTATTAGTGTTCTGCAGAGCAAGACTGGAAACCTTAACTTAGAGATGGCTTAGGAGCTGTGAGTAGGTGCAGGATGAAGACACAAAGGGCAGGAGGAGAGGAGGAGACAGACAATCATGGTAGGAGGCCAACACGCCGGGCCACTTACAGAGAAGACACCTCTGGTGATAGTACATACTCACTGGCTTTTTAAGCCTACAGAAGGAATTCATGCTTGGGGCAGAACACACAGCAAATTAGAGGGGCCGTTTGTAAACCCTTATGAGGGGACAGCAGGAGAGCTGCTTTAGGGGGAGGAGGGCATTCTTTACTGATCCTCTCCAGGGTTTGACTATCAAAGGCCCATCTTCTCCTGGCAAATGGACAAAAGTTTCCACTTCTCAGAGACCAAAGTTTTGCCATATGGTTTTCAGTGTAGGTTGATGTTATACTTAGAAACCTCTAGCACCATGGACTGCTCACCCAGCATGGTCGTTTGCCTTATTAAAATGCTGTAGTCTGTGTAAGTATGTAGTCTGATTACCATCAGGATAAGCTGTAACTAAGGTGCCCAGGATTGAATGGAGTAGTTGTCTTTCTGAGCCGAGCCCCATGAAGAAGCATCCATGCCACACTGGCTTTTTCTGCCTTGTGCATCGGTGAATCGGTCGCTGCCGACTCTGCAGTCACTTTCTAAGCCAGATTTCAGGAGAACGTGAAGGACCTGCGGAGCACGAAGATGAAGCCAGAGCTGAAAGGCAGGGTCTTCATGATACAATCACGCCTCTTTCTCTGCCCTGCTGGGATGTGAGTGGTGGGCAGGGGAACGGCTGTGAGTAAAGAGCAGGTGCTATGAACGGCTTGGCGAAGAATGAATCCACTTGATTGGAGGGGAGTCTGATTTGCAGTGACGGTCAGTGTTTCCTGTGCCCTATTAAGGAACCTCTGGACTTCTAAAACCTTGCTCAAAGTGAGCTCCGAGGTGCAGGAGCTGCAGCACCTGCTGGGAGCTTTTTAAAAATGCAAACTGCCAGGTCTTAATGCAAACTGACTAAATAAGAATCTTCAATTTAAAATTTTCAGCTGATCTATAAGTACCCTAAAGCTTAAGAAGCAGTGTTCTAAAGAAAGCACCACATGTTATTCCTCGAGGGTCTTAAAACTTTTTTTGGCAGTCCAAGCTTCTGTGGCCAAACCCATCTCTTTAAAGAACAAGAGATTATATTGGAATTTAAATTTTGTACATCAGATTCTATATGCATAAGGTACTCATTGTATATATTGTTAAATGGTTCAGATGGATTGAGGCTATTTTTCTCTCCTCATTCTCTCTCCCTGCTCCCCTCTCCTACCTCTCACTCTCAGGTGGGGAGAATCAAATCTCTCATCCATAAACCTTCAGTATTTTAGTATGAAGACAATACCATTTTCTCTTACTGGTTGAAAGATCTCTATGGAGGTCAGGGATCCTTAGGCATAAATGTGAGATTTTGCTGGCAGAGTGATTGATAAAGTGGTATCTATGATCCTTACCTAGACTGCAATAGAGTGTCTTCAAAGCTGTATCTACTCTCAAAAACTTAATGCAATACGATCTGTTACAGAAATGTACCTACTTTTTCATAATTAAGAAATTTAACATTTTAGTTTAGGTTGCACTAATGTTTCCCTAAATGGGTGGGTTTGCCAAAACAAAACTTATTTTCATCTTTTTGGGGAATGTACTTAGGTAGGTACAAAGAATTTTGTGGCCAGTTGGGAGTTTGTTTAATAAACCAAAAACTTGCTCTGTAACCCAAGTTCCTTTTTTTAGTGAATTTTAAATAAATTACTGAATAAACAGATATTTACTTTTAGCTAACTGCTACAGTAGGGAGGAGAAATTATAGGTTTTTCTAGTAATAATTTTTGGATTTTCATGTATATACTTAGACCCTCACTGCTTCACTTCAAACCCAGGGGAAATATCTATGACTATAATATAAGCTGGTTTCCCTGAAGTTTTAAAAATATTTTCTTCCAAATTATTTTCCACATCCAAATTTAGAGAGTAAGTGATCAAATCCTCCTTTCAGACATCAAAGGGGAAACATACAGTAAAAAGAAATACAGATTAGACATACTTAAAGTCAAATTGGATTTCTGAATTAATAGTAAACAATGATCATTACTAATGACAACAATGCTTAGATAAAGAAAATATTATAACTTAAATGTTTTACCAATATTGGGTCCTGTGGGGTTAGAATAACAACAGTATTTTCCTAGGAAGGGAAATAATCCTGTAGACCCTATAGATAATTGGATTAAATAAAGAACAAACCCTAAAAGCCTAGAGGAAAAAAGCAGCTCATCTGTCAGTTTCTGATTTATATGTGTCTGCGTAATTTTTCACTTATGATTTTCCTCTGACCAATGCCACAGCAACAGACCTAGGGAGAGACAGTTACTTTCGTAGCAAAATGGGAATTCACTTTATTCTTGTTTATATCAGGCTTCTAAGCACCTAAATTCAATAATGGTCAGCTGGGTCATCAGGGAGGAGTCATCTGTCTATTTATCTATCATCTATCCATCATCTATTTATTTTTTGAAGCTGTAGTCAAGTATATTCTGGGTCTCCAGGAAAACAAAATTGACTGCATTTGGTTTTGTATGTACAAATGTACTACTAATAAGGAAACATGTTTTATATTATGTGCTTAAATAAACTAAACTAGAAGAAAATAATTGAATGCACATATATTTATGATTATTTAAACTGCTCCTGCACATAGCATTAATTTTGAAAATTATTATTTATGTTACACAAACAGCACAAAGTTCATTGGAAAACATTCTACGATACAGAAACATTGTCTTCTCTAGGTTTAAAAGTATGGACATATAAATTATTGACTTAAGAGAGCTACCATGGGGGAAAGAAAGGGAGGAAGTGAGGGGAAGGGAGGGAGTGAAAGGAAAAGCATGAATTTTTAGTGGAATGGACATCCACTGATTGGGTATCGTTGAATATTACCTAAGGCTTAACTTTTCCTCCTGATCCCCAAACTCCCTTCTCCTCCCAAATGTCACTAAGTCCTGTCTTTAAATTTCTTATCAACAGTGTGGTTGGGATATTTTTCCCTGAACAATTTTAATAAGGAAACACATATTAATACCCAAAATTGACAAAAATCCTCTCACAAATTAAAGCTATATGACAGCAACCCATGGACAAGAGAAGGTTAAACAGAAATAGATTGTTCAAGGTAAAGTCTTGGAGTGAGAAGTAATGTCTTTGGAAAGGCCTAGAACATTGAGTTTTGCTAGGAAGCATGACCTCAGCTAGAAATCTAGAATGAGGTACATAAAGCCAAAGGGAAGCAGTATAAGTCTCTCAATTCCAGGAAGCAGGGCACATTAGAGGCAAGCTTCGCCTCCTCCAAGGATCTTGCCACTGCTAACTCTGTCAAAAATAAACGAGAAGAAAAGTGAAGTTGATGGAGTGCTTTTGGAACAAGCTTGTTCATAGATTTTGAAATAGGCAATTCATGTGCCACCTTTTAGTCATTTCTGACTTTTCAGTTTCTGGGCAAATATGAATAATCCCATAGGGAGTACCCAAAATAATAAATGCTGTGAAGGACTAGCCGTGGATGGTCTTCTATGCAATGTTTTGCTCCCTCGTGGCCCCACCTGAGAGCGGTTTGTGAGCAAATGCCCCTCTCTCCTCGGCCTGGCACGTGGGGGACGGCACACGGCCCGAGCTGCCCACGGCCCAGAAGGATTTCTGAGGTCTCATGAGCCACACGAATCAGATCTTGCTCCGGAGACACACTGGGCTGGGCTGGCGACTTCAGGAGGTCTGGCAAAAGTCTGACTCCTCTTCAGATTCTCTTCGTCGTTGAAAGGGAACTTTCATGCTTAGAATCCCTCTGTATGTCCCCGAGGCATGGTGTGTGATCAATGTAATTGTATGTTTTTGTTTCCTGTTTGTTTGTTTTCATTAGCTACTTGCAGCATGAAGTTGAACCCTGCAATGGATAGTTCATTACTAAATCTCGAGGCAAAAGGTTTCATGAGGAGCAGAAATCCACTACCGGTCTTCATGCCTAGGTATGCCCATGTTTTTCCTGAAAACCTGCATGTGTAAAGCTGGGCCCTCCTTTACTCCTTGTTATCTATACAAACTGGGCACATACTCAGTTTCAAGCCCAAGGAGAGAGCAAAGGCCTGCCCTGATGTCTTGTAACTTTAGAGTTCATAGTCTCATTTTCTTTTTCTGGGTCCCCCTTTGCAGATCCCAGCACATCAAGGTGCTCAACAGAGAGCCGAAGGGTTTCCATTTACCAATATCCAAACTGGCAAGAAGACAGTGTAGCTCCAATTAAACATTTGCCCTTCTTTATACCTACAGAGGCGAAAGTCCTGCCACATACAATATTCACATTTCTCAGGAGAGAGCTGTCCTATAAGTAATGTCACTCCCTATTTTACTAATAGCACTATTAAACCTATAATCTTTCCCAAGATTATTAACATGTCTGAGAGAATGAAAAACACATCTTGTGGCCTTCTCTGGTCTCTTACAATCTCGGTTTGTTCATTCTTAAGATGGGAAGTGCTACTGTCTGCATGCGTGTGTTCCTCCCCACACTGAATTTACATACTTTAAATCTTCTCCCACAAGGTGATGGTATTAGAGGTCAGGCCTTTGGTGGGTCCCTTGTGATTGGGATTAGTGTCCTTAAAAGAAAATTCCCCAAGAGTTCTCTCACCCCTTCCACTGTATAAGGACACAGCGAGGAAAGCCTCTCTCCGTGAAACAGAAAGAAGGCTCTCACCAGAACCCAGCCTTATGTGATAGTTTGCCTTTGGTCAGTATGATTTCTTTCCCCTACATTTATTTCCACAGTTATGTCTGCTGTGGGTTCTGATGTGGGCTCTCTGGTCTTGGACTTCCGGCCTTCAGAACTGTGAATTTTTTTTCCTAAAGCCACCCCATTCATGCCATTTTTGTCATAGTAACCTGATGGACTAAAACAGGAGGGTAGGTACTTATTTGGAAGGAAGTTTCTGTGTGTTTATGATCTCATCAGAATTCTTCTGTTCTAGGAATGATACATATATTTTTTCAATTTTATACTTTTTGTACTGTGCAAGGCACCATACACAGCGCCTGAGAGGCTCATCTGTCAATAAATGACTGGACGGCTCGAGCTACTGAAAAAGAGGCCACAAGTGTGGCTTAGACTTTAGAGGAATGTGGCAAACAAACACGTACATCAATGTTACAGCTCTTATGTCCCTTGCAGTAGCATGAAGCCGATGACGGATGCAGTAACTGTCCAAATTCTCTCTCGCATTGTCTGTTGAGGGTATTATAGTTTGCCTTTGGTCAGTATGATTTCTTTCCCCTACATTTATTTCCACAGTTATGTCTTCTGTGGGTTCTGATTCTTTTACCGCAGACAGGTGTTTCACAAATAAATTGGAATCAGAGGAACGTGTGACTCGGCATTTAGAATTAAGGCACAAACAAAGTAACAAACTGACCCAGTTTAGCTGAGCTGATTGAAGCCACAAAGACATAGATGAAGTGATGTCCTGGAAAATGCCTGGAATCTTGGGAGGCTGTCTTCTCCTTAGGAATGTGATATCATCTCTGATCCGTGGCTCTGCCCCCAGACCCTGGGCAGCATCTGAAAACAATGCATCGAAGCAACTTGTCTCTTTTTAAATGTATCTTTAAAAAGACACCCTACTTCAGATACTCTGTTTAAATTTGAGAACAATTTCGTCAGGAAATGTACAGCCCATGTTACACTTAACAGGAGTGTTTATCCAAAGAGTGAATACAGATGAGTAATCTCACACTCAAATGCCAGTTCTCTGGAGGTGGGATCGCAGTCAACAAGCCAGACACTCTGGACTTACGGTTTGCACTTTATGTCATACTCCAACCACTGGAACAACACACCACCGTGGAGTTCCTCCCTGCTAAACCAAAATACACCCACCTCATGGAAACTTACTCTGGACAAGCGAGAGAGAAAAGGATCTTTCTAGAGAAAATTCACGTTCATCCCCTGGATATTGATTGACGTGGCCACACCCAGCACCCAGGTTCGAGATCAGGGCCACTGGTCGGGAGGTACAGTGAGACACTCTGCAAATATAATCAGCACCCACGTGACACAGATAACTCTTCCAAGAGTGACCTGCACCAGCCATTTGACAGCCTGCAGCTTGGCTTAAGAAAATGATTATAAAGATTTCAAAGCTCCTGTGCAGTGTGCTTGCTTCGCCTTGTTTATATACATCTATTATGAATGTGCAGATTCTCCCATCTGCCTCCTCCACTAGACTGCACCCTGCCTGAAGACCAGGGTCATATCTTATTAATTTTAAAGTCTCAACTCCCAACACAATATTCCTACCACAGAGAAAGCAATTAACAAGCGTTTGTTGGATAATGAACGAATGAACAGCGTTTCACTATTTTCTATTCAATTTAACTATAAGAATGGTAACTGGTTTTATATTTGAGGACAGTTCAATTTAAATGTATGACTTTCTCTTAGTACTTAGAGCATTTAGTGTAACTTACAGCAATTTGTGTAAACACTGACCTCAGAGTTATATTGTTTGTTGTGTGTGTGTGTGTGTGTGTGTGTGTGTGTGTGTTTTCCTCTAGAGGTCTGATAATACCTTGGTAAGAACACTGGCAGGATTACATGAAGAAGTATAGTATACTAGCAGCATCTAATAAAATGTGGCTGTTTGCTTAAAGCTGTTTTATTGTTACAAGTATTTGGGAATCATTTCTTCAGAGCACTGTCTCTACTCATCAGATCTGCACAGTACAGCAAATCACCATGAAAACAGTTTGGTCAGTGTGGAAATTTTTCATAACCTGAGGAGATGGTGTTAGAGGCTGAAGTAATTTCTTGGCCTGGGGAGGGTGGTTGGGAGCATTAGAGTATAGATTTAATCCCTACCAGAAGCATAGGAAAGCCCTGGGCACCGCTGAGATTGCATTTTATTTATATGGACAGTGATCGTATCTGTATATTCCAAGTGATATTTTATGACAGTTAATCGAATTTTTCAGACTTAGTCAATCCAGAAGGGGGGAGAGAAAAAAAGAAGATACAGTGAGGGATTTTAAAGCTGGAATTATCAAGATTTACTGCTTCTCAACTGCCATGTCCTGATGGGCTTTAATCACTCGTAAGATGTGTTGAAAGAAAACTATTATGAGTAATAAAGAGTAGAAGTTTGGGAAAGGTTTATAGATTGAAATATATGGAACTGATTTGAAGTTTTTTAAAATAAAAATCTCTCCCTCTAATTTGCTGGGTGTTTGTAAAGTAGGTTCTTTAAAATTTTTTTTATTGAGATATCATTTACACAGATCTTTAGTTTGACAAGTCTTGACGAAAGCATATACCTATCTGACCCACATCCCTATCAAGAAAATAGAAATCAACATTACCTTTTCCCAAGAAGAATCCCTTTCCCTGTTCTAGTCACCCCATCCCCCCTCCAGCCCCTCTTACCACCATCTTAGAGAAATCACCATTCTGATCCCTGGAGACTAATCTTACCTGTTCTAGAATTTCATATAAATGAAATCAAACCATATATATTCATTGGTATCTACCTTCTTTAACTCAGCATAATGCTTCTGACTTTCCTCCATATCACTGCATGGATCAGACACCCATCCTTTTTCATTGCTTGGTGATAGTTAATGATGAGACTGTCTCGCAATATGTTTAATCATTCTTTTTATGGACATTTGGACATTTCAGTTTTTGTCTATTGTGAAACTACTATGAACCTTCTTGTGTAAGTTTTTTGGTAGGCATATATTTTTTGTTTTGTGGGAAAAAAACCTATAGGTGGAACTGCTGGGTCAATGAGTAGGTAGATGTATATATAACTTCAGAGAAACTGTCAAAGCCATTTCCACATTTTATATCCTTACAGTAATGTTTAAAGTTCTGGCTTCGCCACATTTTCACTAATGTTTGGTGCTGTGTGACTTAACAGCAGAATAGAAGGGAAGTTCTTCAACCTGGTAAAGAGTAGCTATAAAAAGCCCACAGCTAACATCATACTTAATGATGAAGGTATGGAAGCTATTCACCCTATGATCAGGAACAAGACAAGGATGTCTGCTTTCACCACTGCTATTGTACTGGAAAGTCTAACCATGTAATTATGCAAAAAAATGAAATAGTGTCCAGATTGGCAAAGAAAAAGCAAAACTATACTGCAGAAGACATGAGCTTGAGCATAGAAAATCCGAAGGAACCCATGGCAATACTATTAAAACTAATAAAGGAATTCAGTAAAGTTGCAGTGTACAAGATCAACAAATATATATCAATTTTATTTTTGTACACTAGAAATTAAGCTAAGAAAATGCCATTTACAAAAGCACAAAAAGAATAAAATACACAGGAATAAATTTAATATGAGTGCAAACTTGTATTTCAAAAACTATAAAAAATTGCTGAAAGAAATTAAAGAAAATCTAAATAAATGGGGAAAACATCCCAAATTCACGGATAGGAAGAAATTATTTTATTTTGTTAAAAGACAGTATGCCCCAGAGTCAATGAAATCCCTATCAAATTCCAGCATCCCAGCAAACATTCTCTTTTTTTCTTTTTTGCAGAAAATAAACTGATCCTAAAATTCATACAGAAATTCAAGCAACCCAGTATAGCCAAAACAATGTAGAAAAAGAACACAGTTGGAGGGTTTATATTTCCTGATGTCAAAACTTATTACGAAGCCAGAGTAATGAAAATTGCATGGTGTTGGCACAAGTATAGACGTACAGATCAATGGAATAGAATTAAGAGTCCAGTGATACACTCTCACATTTACGGTCAATTGGTTTTTAGCAAGGGTGCCAAGACAAGTCAATATGGGAAGAATAGCCTTTTCAACAAATGGTGCCGGGACACATGCAGAAGAATCAAACTGAACACTTTCCTTACACCAGGCAAAAATTAACTCTAAATGGAGCATAAACCTATAGTAAGAGCTAAAACTATCCAACTGTTAGAAGTGCAGGAACAAATCTTCATGACCTTGGGTTAAACAAAGCTCTCTTAGATATGACAACAAAACCACGAGTATGAAAAGAAAAAAAGAAAAGATAAATTGTACTTCATCAACAATGAAACTTGTGTGTTTCAAAGGATTCCACCAAGAAGTTAAAATAATCTGTAGAACAGGTGACAATATTTGCAAACCATATCTCTGATAAGATAAGTGTATCTGGAATATATCAAGAATGCTTGCAACTCAATAATAAAAAGGCAAATACACAGTTTTAAAATGGGTGAAGATCTGAATTCTAAAAAAACATACAAAAGTCCAATAATAAATGAAAAGACGCTCAAGACCCTAATGGGTATATGACCTGAATAGACATTCTTCCAAAGAGAATATACAATGGCCAAGAATCACATGAAAACATTCTTGATGTCATTAGCCATTAGTGAAATGCATATCAAAACCACGATCACTTAACACAATTCCATAACACTTCACACACAGTAAGATGGCTATAAGGAAAATGACAGGAAATAACAAGTGTTAGTGACGATGTGAAGAAATCAGAATGCCATACACTGCTGGAGGGAATGTAAAATAGCAAAACACTTTGTAAAAGTGCTTGGCAGATCCTCAAAAGTTGAATCATAGAGTTACCATGTAATCTAGCAATTCCATTCCTAGGTATATACCCAAAGGAAATGAAAACTTATGCCCATATAAAAACTTGTACACATATTCTTATAGCAGCTGTATGCAGAATAGCCAAAAAGTGGGAAGAGCCCAAATATCCATCAACTGATGAAAAGATAAGCAAAAAGTAATGTACTCATGCCATGGAATATTATTTGGCCATAAAAAGGAATGAAATGCATGTTATAATATACAGGAGCCTTGAAAAAATTATGCTAAGTGAATTAAGCCAGCTGCAAAAGACCACATATGATATTTCATCTATTTCAAAACAGAAGTAAAGAGAAACCTCAGCCCACAAAACCTTGAGTTTTCACACATTCCGACATTTAAATGTGTAGTATTTCATTGTATGTACCTACGAGTAATAGAATTAAAGACATACTAAATGTTATTGCTATATTCTCATTGGCTGAACTGAACTGTTCTTTTAGAGTAAAAAAAATATTCACTTGCAGAAGAGACAAAATTTGAATTAATCTATTTTCCTAGCTGATAAAATTAAGCCCTTTATGTTGTATTTTGAAAGAGGATTTGTAAATGCTTAACTACTGTTTAAAATTTCTCTGAGCATCTGGTGTGAAACAGAAGATAATCTCTTTCTTGAAATCCACAAAAACTCTCTTCCTCCTGGGAAGAGTTCACAGAAGGTACCAGTGTGAGTGATGAAAGTGCCCTTTACCTTGAGCTGTAAATCCCTCCCAGATCTTATTCCTATATGACTAGACAAACCAGCCATAACACAATTCACTTAACAGTTTATTTCCTCCCCCCATATTTGGAAACTGCTATGAGCCACTGTTTGCACTTGGTACTGCAGATAAAATATTTGATAGACACAGAGCAAAAAGAATGAAGAGTGTATAGGGTAGCCAGATAAGTAGAAAATTACTCTGGAATGTCTACATGCTGTAAGAGAACAGAAAAAAAAAGAGTTCTAGGAGCTCAAAGAAAGGAAGCAAAACCAATCAGTGATGGTTAGGAAAAGCTTCCAGCAGGCTTTAAATCTTTACCTTAAGGAATTATGAGGCAGTAAACAGAATGAAGAGGGGAGTAAAGCAAAGAAAGGGCATTCTCAGCAGAGTAAATAACAACATGTAAAGCCAAGAGGGTGGGAGAATGCACACGTGTGGCTATCTGTAGGGAGTTTGGCATGTGAGATCCTCAGGGTACACAGTGGGCAGGGCTGCCCTGAGCTGAAGCAAAGATTGATGTCTGGTGCACTTTATTCCAAGGAGTTTTGAGTTTACGCCAAAGGGATGTGTGAATTTTGGTAAAACCACATTAACTACAGCATGGAAGATAGGGTAAAGGGATATAAAAGTGAAGCCAGGGAGAAAAATCGTGAACTAAGAACAGAAACAAGACACAGCAAGGGATGCATTCTAGAGCACTTGATAGACATAATTAACCTAAGGGAAACTGGAATAAGGGGACAAGGGAGAGGAAGGTTCAGGGTGATTCTTGGGTTTCTACTTTGTGCAGCTAAAAACAAGGATAGTGTAATTTATTGAGAAAGGGAGGCTGGAAAAGCAGTGCATTGCTCTGTGAAATAGGCTGAGATATGATTTGAATGCATTTTAGTGTGTGGTGTCTGTCAAATGTCAAGAAGGCTGTTGAGCACAGGACTCTATAGTGCAGGAAACTCAACTGTGCTCAAGAGAACACTGGAGAGTTGTTATTGAACAGATGAAATAGAACAGAGTTGTTCTGGAAAAGTCTGGGAAGGACTAGGGAGGTTTGGAAAAAGACCATAGGTGAGATTATCTTAGACTTCAAGGGGAGATGGCATTTCTAGAGGGGAGCAGTGAAGAGCGTCAAATCATGGAGATCAGTTATGTACCAAAGAACTGAAAAATGTCTGTAGTTTTTATTTGGCAAAGGGCGCCCTCTAGAATTTTTTGAGAGCCTTTTCATGGAGGCTGCAGATGGCTGCATGTGGCATGCACGGATGGGTAGATGAGGCAACACAGGGAGTGCATAACCATTCAAAACGTTTTGCTGTGGAAGAGGAGAAAGAAATATGGCAGTAGATGTGAATAGTCACGGACATAATTTCTTTCATTTTGTTTACATTTTAGTGGGATGTTTAGATTGTTTTTCTGTTTGGAAAATGGAAATCGTGGGCTGGAGGTGGGTGCTATTGTTTCAAGATTGAAGGGAACTACCATAGAGAGGACCGAGGAGAAATACCACAGAGAACAGTAAGAATTAAATGTGGACAAAAGAGGGACCCCTCTTGCTTAAAGAAGGGAGGATAGATGGAAAGACAGATAACTAAATGAAACTGTTTCTTATTTCCTTTGGAAATCCCAAATAGTGAAAAAACACAATTTTACTGACCAATAATTGATGATACCATGTCGAAGTGTCTCCGTCTGGCAGGAAGAGCATATGATTTAAGACAAGAGAATCTGCCTCCCTGTCTGCTTTGGGACCATTAGATGGGGAAAAAAATAGGCTGGATGAGTGGGGGGGAGGGAGAGGGGACAAATGAACTCTCCCTGGGTCCAATCTCACTATATTTTTATTCTCCATGGAAAAGAACAGATGTTCCCCTTTTCATTGAGAAAGCACCATGCTTCCTCAACTTCATTTTAAACAGGAGGTTGCAAGAGAGGCCACCCACAGCTCTGAGCATTCCCACTGAGAGGAAAAATAAATGCCAGACCCATGTGTGCTGAGCAGGGAGGGACAGCTGAACACAAAACAAAACAAAAACCCCCAACACTACAGCCAGACCTGCTTGGCTATTTTAGGAGCAAAGCTTAGATTGAATTTACCAAACTTTTATTATTATTATTTATTTTCTGACCACTAAATAGTTCATTGTTATTGACAACAGGCAACCCAACCACTAATTAGTAATAGTTCAATTTACTAAGCCCAGAAAGTCTGGAAATTCTTTGAAAAGTACTATATAACATTTTAGTTTTCCTGGAGAGTAATATAGTAATAGAGATGGTACAGAACCCAGGTCATGAAACAGTCAAAAATTATGAGTCCTAACAATGGTGACCAGAGGATTCTCTCATAGGGAAGGAGGTGGGGATGGAGAGTTTCTTGAGTCAAAAAAAAAAAAAAAATCCAGATTATAAGGCTGGCTGCTGTCTTTGCAGATACAGGTTTTGGAAAAATTATATAACATTTCTATGTATCAATTTTCTTGGTCATAAAATGCTGGGTCTAAAAGCACATTCTTTTTAGGGTTAGAACAGTAAATAAATACATATATTATATACACTTATATTTCATATTTGTTTTACTGTTATATATTTTTATACTATGCTTATTTATTTATTATTATATATGTTCTAATTCATCAAGATCCTGCAGAATTCACAGATGGTTCAAATGAAGACACTTTAAAGAAGGAATTACTTACAGAGATAAAGGTACGATAAAGGCACAAAAGGGGTAACAAAGCATGAAGAGGTTCAGGAACTGTAGGAAGCCTTTAGCACCTCAAGGGACACAAGAGATATTAGTGTTATCAGAGGCAGGTAAGTCCTGAAGCCACTGGAGCCATGGAAAAGGGGACACCCTAGTGGGGTGGCATGTCAAGATGGCATAGAGCGCCTGTCAGAGACTTGATGTCTCTGTGGGAAAAAGCAGGAAAACTTCTTGATCTTATTTTCTTCCCCCCTATTTCCCTTTTGGATGCCTGTCCTTGGCTGAGGCCAAAAGAATCTCACCAACAGAAGGAACCTGAGCGATACTTTCTGCAAAGGTCACAGAACAAGACAAAGAAAAGGACAGAAAGGACCTGGATCAGAGTAGCATTGAGGAAAACCCTAATGATAGTTCCTAGAAAATAGTAAAAGCTGAATAAATATCCCCTAAAATTCTAACGATCAAGCTGACTGTATTGATGAAGAACGTGGTGACGGCAGTGATCATGATCATGTGTGACAGAAAAACCCAGAGAAGGAAAGTTTCAGGGTGGCCTGTATTTGTGCTTTTCTCTATATTTTTAGATAAAAATTTTAAGTGCTACACATGTGGCTAGCCGGGACTTCACCTCAAGAATGATAAAGGATTGATGGAGGAGACAGATATTAGTGGCAGTACAAGGTGACACGTTCTGCTCAGAGAGGTCTATTTCCAGCCCTTACACAGTAGAATATGAATGAATTAAAAATTAATTTACTAAGAAGAATTGGAGCTTTTACGGAAGCTAGTTCGCCACATTAGCCTGAGATTAACATTCTAATCAATTGATTTAAAAACTAAAATTTGTTTCACATGGAATTGGGTACAGTTTACAAGAGAAATTCTAATGGAATGCCTATTACTAAAATAATGGAAATGATGAAATGAAAAGAACACTGAGCAGAGTAAGAAAAGCTTCCTCCGATTTACTGAAGTCTTATCTTCTTAATGCTTAACTTAAAAATCAAGCATCACCTAAACTATTATTTTTACTTCTTGTGTATTATCAATCATCAACAGATATAAAGTCTCTTCACCACTTTACTGCTCATCCTAAAATGAGGACCATATAAAAGCAACAGATAATTAGCGTGTAGCTTTTACACGTATCACAAGAAACATTTCCACTGAGATTTAAAAATATGCTTGAACTTATATTAAAGGCAGTATCCCAGCTAAATAATAGGGATTAAAGGTAACTAGAGGTCGATTCATACAATATCATCATTGCAGCAATAGAGAAAATGGGATACAAGGAAGCCAAGTACTTGGTATAGCATAAATATTTAGAGGCATAACTGAAGCCAGGTTTCATAATTTTTATGTCAGTGGTGAAATACAGAAAGAATAATTTCCCTTTGGTTCATCTCCAATTCTCTTCTTCATTAGTTCTCAAGGTCTTCTTGTTGAAAACACTGGCTTCTACCCTTGCTTAGTTCTTGGAAGTTTTAGTGCATCTACACGGTCAGTTAACTGCATCCCTAGATCTTCTGGGTTTCTTTACTCTGCCTCTTCAAGGCTGTGCTTCCCCTGTTTGCACAGAGAAAGTAGAGTTCATGTGCACTGAAGCCACTGAATCGTGTTCCTGTCTGCCCAGTTTGGCAGCTTTGTTGAAACTGAGTCTTCTACAGGAGGTGTTTCTGGGATGCAAATGGCCAACAGAGGGTATGCATACTTTCAGAGTAATTTATGCAGAAAAAAGCAATGCTATGCTCAAGTTAAAACATTTGCTAGGTAGAGCTGCTGAATGAGACACCAAAGGAATCCCAGCATGTTTGTTCTCCTCTTTTGGGGAGCTGAGGAGAATCAGGAGGCAATTCAATCAAGATTGCATTCAGTGTTGAGATCCTTTTATAATCAACATCAAGCAAGTCTCCTTAGCTGGAAATCTGAGACAATTTCCTCCTCATCACCATGTCATATATTGTCATGCCCTGAAGTCTGTGGCTTCTACTTCTAAATGACTTTCATGTCTAGTTCTTTTTCTGCATTAATATTTACTTCAGCTCTTCATTATTTCTTCCCCAGACTGTGATTGTCTCCTGTCTGTAATGTAAATAAGATTAAGTGTCTCACCCTGTACTGTTACTGTAAAATGCAAATAGGACGATGCTATTTTCTCACTGGTAACCCTTCTGATGTTCCCTGGACAAGATAAAGCTGAAACTCGTAGGCATGACATTCACATCTGCCTGTCATTTTATATCTACGTTGATGACCTCATGTCTTCCTCCTGCCTTACAAACATCTGACATTCTAGCCACATTGAATTCATTGGAGTTCCCTGAATATATCATGTTCTAAGGAGCCTCTCAGCAGTTTGTGCCTGCATTGCCCCTTTCTAGAACTTCCGGCCAGATTCTCTGCTTGACATTTCTACAAGTTTAACTAAATTCAAATGCAGAAGCATCTCCTCCTAAGTGCCTTCCTGGCAGTCACACTGAATTTGATTTCTCTTTTTTGCTTTTTCATAATACTAGCTTTTGTATATTTAACGTTTATAACACTGCATTTTAATTATTGAGTTAACCATTTGCCTTTTCCCCTAAAATGTGAAATCGTCCAAATCCTAGCCTGCATCTTTCACATCTCACCTTAAACACCTAGCATTATCCAGGAGATAATCACTATATATTTATTGACTGACCCACACAACAATAATCTCAGATAAGATTCACATATGTGTTGCAATTACACATTATACTGAAGTTCATGTCAGTAGCTGGATGAAGCAAGTCAATTCATTAACAAGGTTTTATTTATTATTAGGCCGCCAAGGTTAATTTTATATGTTTGCTTACATTCAAGTTACTGTGTGTAGGATAAAACGGTGACCTCCCGTTTGGATTTCACATATTTTGCCTTTCACAGCAGGGATCTATACTAAGTCAGCGTTTTTATGGCCTAAGGTACCTTCAAGGCATAAGGTCTTACTTAAAATAATAAATGATCATCCTTCAAGAGTCAATGAGAATCAGTCATAACAATTTCTTTCTGGAAAGGACAGTCTTAAGAGACATGTATATCAACTGTAGTTGAACTGACTCATGAATTTGATAATTGCTCTTCCTGCTGTGAATGTTAGCTTCTATTCTGCTTTTAGCCTAACCTATACTGTCCCTTGCAACTGTAGAATCTGTTGAAATCACTCAGAATTGTTACACAAAAATGTACACTTATTTAATGGCTGTCTCAGTCATTTAAAACAGTCTGGAAAGTATAAAAGTTAGCTGAATGAAAATCCAAGGGTGGAAGTCATGTGATTGTTTTTCCTTAAACATATTGCTTTTAGCCAAGAGTAAAAGCAAACATGAAGTGGTCCCTGCAGGGGTCTCTAACATGAGTGCCCACTAAGCTGGAGAAGAATCCAGCAAGTGTGAAAGGGTTCATGGGCATCTCCATGGCACAGAAACTTCTTCACAGACATCCAGGGATGCCTTTGTTATACCACTTGCCAGGTCTTGGGGATGTGTCAGGTCCTGGGAAATGTCTCTCTTTGAAAAGATTATGATATAGTGGTGAGATAGGTATTTGTTAATTTTAATCTGATGTGTTTGATGCTATGATAAATTATGGAGAGTGTCGTATGGAAGCACAGATGAATAACAATCAACTCCAGGGTCAGAAAAAATTCCCTGAAGTTGCTGATGAACAAGAGTGGTTTCAATAAAGAATTTCAGAAAGAGGGTGGGCTGTGTGTGATAGATTTATTACATTACTGAGAATTTGGGTCAGAAGGCATACATGGCATGGTGTGAGGAATGGAACTGAACAGGACACATACCTGAGCAATTTACAAATGATCTGTATTACTCGTATTACTCACAAAGAATTACAGCCATCGAGAAGCAGGGTAAGGTGGCAAAGGGAGAAGAGGCGAGGACCCAGACAGGCTTGGTTTTTTTCCTGCTAGTAATAGGTTGCCCTTGAAGGGTTTTCAAGTGGGAGAAAGGCATGGCCAGTGTTTGGTTTAACACTCTGACAGCAGTGTAGACCAGACTGAAGATGGCTGTAATATTTAGCTATTGAGGTTGAGCCATATTCTAGAATTTTGGAAGTGGGATGATAAGAAAGGCACACCTTTGAGGATATTTGAATTGTATGTCCCAGAAATTGTTTTAAATGAAATCTAGAGTCTACCACATTTATCTGACATTAAACATGTTAAGACAGTTTGTTTCACAGCTAGCTGATTGCTATTATCATTCGTTCTCTTAGAGTTTCCCCACTCTGAGCTGTTTTGCTCCACCACTGTTTGTACCCCCACCCACCACCCGTGCATGCTGACATATACACCCTCCCCCCCCAGACACACTCACTCACACACACATCCTGGCTGCCTGCCATTTATAATGCTCTGCTTAAAGGGTGCAGAGCCTCTTGTAATGTTATCACAAATGAGGTAGAGAAATTCAATTTAGGGCCTCGGCATAGCTCCCATTAAGGTTACCTCAATTTGGGAAGTTAGAAAAAAAAGGTTGGAGTGGCGATGGAGGAGGAAAGAAGTCATTGGGGAGCTGCCTTGTCCTCAATTCTTCATTTCACTTTGAAAGTAAATACACTGGCCTTGGGCTCTGGGCTACAAAGCAAATAATGGGCAATTATTCAGTTAATATGATCACTATAGACAGTGAAACCAGATAATGTCTGCCGTTCCTCCTCATGCCCTCCCCGCCCAGTGCACGTTGTTTTGTCTACACAGACATTTCCAAATATAGCTCAGGTATGTTGTTTCAGGAGTTGAGCGGTCACTGCAGTTTGAGGTTTGTCTTTGGGTCCAATTTTGCAGAGGGCAGTGTCTCAGAAAATTACAAAATAAGTATCTTCTGTTACATGGAGACCATTGAACTCCAGAGGGAGTGAAGGCTGCCCCTCAACAGTGGTGATCCATCCATATGTTTGGTTTTTAAAAAGTTCCCATGACAAACTGAAATGGAGAGGTAAATATGTTTATTCTTTAATTTTTAAGGTTTATTGTGAATACATAGAGCTGTTCATTTGTTAATAATTCTACTGCCTTTCATTTTTCTTTTTCTTTTGACTAACTCTGTGAAACTAAAGAATGCAGTCGATGTGAAAACTATTTCTCCCTGTTTTGAAGGAAATTTTCAATGTGCAGAAGTCCTTTCTTACTGCAAGTAAGTTCATTTTCAGAGTTAGGTAGAAAGAAGAAATTCCTCTCTTCTTTCTTTAATCAAAGCAGACTGTTCCTAAGTGCATTTTTTTAAAGAATACAAAGGTAAAACTAGGCCACGGGGGTGAAACTAGCTCCAGGAAAAATAGTCTGATTTACACTTGAATGCAGTCATTTCAACTTTTCAAGTAATGTAATCTCAGAGAGACTTTGGTTCCAAAAATATGACAATGTATTAGGTAGAAAATCAGACTTCACAGGATCATTTTATTTCCATTAAATTCCACTCTGAATATTGCAAAAGACAATATTTGGTTTTATTATTGTTAATTCCAAATATAATAAATAGTAGTTTCAATCTGAGTTGATTTATTATCATTTCAAATAGAATATTTGAAGCTTTCATTATACAGAAGATATCATAGGATCTGGTCCAAACTACTGTTTTTTTTTAAATTTCTCTTTTGCTAAAAGTAGCACAGTTTAAATTCTTAGAAAGCATATATTATAGACATAACTTTTTTTGAGGAAACAATAATAATTTGGCTTGCAGTTATTCAAGAATACTTCACAGAAATTATTTTGTGGAAACAAATAATAATAATAGACACACAGTTATTTGAGAGCATTGTCATTATAATCTATGCATGTGTTACCATTTATATTTTGTTACCAATATTGGGCTTTTTTCCCCACTATTTTGTAATTTCCCCATGATTTGGCATTTTTTTAAACTTGATATAGCATCTTTCAAACAAGTACTGAAAAGTGCTATCAAAAATAAATTTAAAAATAACTGTTTAGTTGATACAATCCAATATCCTGTTATTCTGAATACAGTCTGTTAATTTCTCATAAGAATACAGTGGCAATTATGTCTAATATACTTTTTATTTAGAAATATACTATAGATTTAGAAAATATATGCTATACTTTCTAGATATACTATATTATAGTATATTATTTCTAATATACTATATTATTTAGAAAAAAGATCACAAAGTGTCTGAACTCTGTTATCACCAGGATTCTGACTTTCCAAGAAAGGAAGCAGAATACAATATTAGAACCATGGATGGTGGAAATCATGGGCCTGGATTCAAGTCCCAGCTCTCCCACTTCTATCTCTTTGACCTTTGACAAGCTATTTGAACTGTCCATGTTGCATTATCTGTACCAAATTATCTTGATCTCTTTCATTTTTATCAACTGTAGAAAGAGGCTCATAATGGAATGAAATGGCACAACTGTAAGGATTATTCAAATTCATGGCAGTAAATTCTTTGACTTGTGCCTGTAATAAAATGTTATAAATGGTCACCATTATTACTTTCAGATACTGGCTGACTAGCATCACTGTTGATTATTTTTTGAATTGGGGAGTTAGGGGTGTGGAGGGCAGGGAACTGAGATAGTGGTGTTTATTATACTAAGAAGCATTTAAAATGAAAGGTCATTAACCTCATTAATGAGGTCGATTAATTAATAAAATTTGAATAATGTTAACTAGGTCTATAGGGAATTGAGGATGAGAAAGAACATTGAGTCAAAAACCTACCAAGAAGGTAATGGGCCTTTGTCATTATAGAGGCTGGACAAATGAATGTAAATGAGTGAAGTCCCTTGGAAGTAAAAAAATAATCTTGAGGCAAAAGACATCTCAGGGTTTTACTAATTCAGTTGTAATCCCTGATATCAGATCAGTATTTATCATGCATCAAATTCTAAATGTCTGCACTATTCCTCTCAACACCTCTACAAAATGTTAGCATTTACCTTGAAAAACCATGCTTGCATTCAGATTCAGCATTCTTTCAGCACTTGCAGAAAAGGAGCAATGAACATAGAATGTAAGCTTAAACGAAATGTGTCACTCTTCTTGCTAATGTAGACAAAGGACTGTGTAGAAAGTGCTTCTTAAGAACTTTGGTATTTAGATGTAGGAACTTCAATTCAAATAAAGGTATATCATAACAGCGAATAAGAATATTAATGCCCCTTTCTATGGGGAAAAAAAAAAAGACATTTCTGGCAACGCCACGGGCTTGAGGGTTAATAAGCATTCCACTTGACGTGCTGTGTGAATTGCCTACAAGAATGTTTATCTTCCCTGACATGATTAATGGGAGCGCACATCAACACTGGGGACTTCTACCTTCTCTGCTGAGCTTCCCTTAAGAAGACCATCCACCATGGGGAACAATAAAAGATACCTGGAACTTTACAAAAAAGGATGAAGGTGGGGAGAAAATCCATCTATTTCATCACTAAGTCTCAAATAAATAGATGACTCTGCTAGCAGTGCCCTTGGAGCCCTAATATGATACAAATTGATCGACAAATGTTCTCCCTATAGAGAACTATGACCTATTCATCTCAAAAGAGCCAAAGACCAAGTTAAATCTCTTAAAATATCACACCCTTGGTGCTTCAACCATTTTCCTTTGTTGCTTTTTAATTTGAGACATTTGTCAAAGAAAGAAAATATATGTCTTCTGGGAATTCCCTTGTGCAGTTACAAAGATGCAAACCTGGCCGTGAGATACGGTAAGCTTTCCAAGAACGTCAGAACTCATGCTGTTGCTTTTCTCATTGATTGCCCAGTTTTTCAGCTGGAGCAAACTCCCCAACTCCATCTGACAATGCTTTTCTTAATGTATATGTGCCTAATAGGAGGAACACTTAGACCAAATGCTGGAGACACCCACACAATTGCTGCTGAAACCAAAAGACTAATTTTTCATCTGCCAAATTAAGAAAAAAAAAGGGCAGAAAACAAGAAAAAAGAAAATCATGGGTATGTCATCAGGAAGGAGGAAGCTAATGAATCCTGTGGTTTGTTTTGCTTGCTTATCCAGAAGAGTGAGATCCTTTGCTGGAATTTCTTATTCAGTTGTATGTTGTTCAGAGCAAACCAGTTTCCATCCCCAAATCCCAATGTCCTCCTCTGTTATGTGAAAAGATCAGAGTAAACAACCTTTGAGATCTTTTTTAAGTCTATGATTTTTATTATTTAGTTTAGTTAAGGGAGATTTCAGCCCTAAAAATCAGCATATGGAACTTGTTGAAGATGGAAACCTGTGAAAAATATAATTTTCTTACCGACTTATGAGAAAACAAATACCAGACACTATAAGATGCCAAAAGTTAAGCATGTTTTTAGTAATACGCTTAAATTAAATTTCTTCATTCATACTCTAAAGAAATCTTGTGCCTAGATCACAGCATCTCAACTCACAAATGGATCCTCTGGATTCCATATGTCATGGAAGTGAAACCTGCTGAGTAAATCTCAGAGCCCCCAAATTCCAGGAGACACCAAGATATGAAGAATAATTGTAAAAAAGTGTGGATATACTACTTCCAAAGTGTGCATGTTCACTCACTCAGATACATAACACACACACACAAATTCAAAGAGTTACTGTTACTCAGTGAAAGTACAAAGTTGAAAAACATTCTGTCCTTTCCCTTCAAGGGACTTTGATATGGGGACTATGATATATATGTAAGTAAATTCAATACCTGGAATTATGTCAGTAGAGCAGATAGAATGGAGTGAAGAAGGTAGGAAAGTCATAACCCACAGGGAGAATCAAGGAAGGCTTTGGAGAGGGTGTTATTTGAGATGGGCCATAAAACATGGGTCTATATTTTAAATACATTGTGGATGAAAGAAACAGAATCTATCCATTTATTCACTCATGCATTCATTTGCTCATTTGCTCAACATCTATGCAGCAATGATAACAGAGGACACACTGTGTTTGATCCTAGACTTATGAAATCAAATAAAACAAGGTCTTTACCCTTAGGGAATAGTACTTATTGGAAAAATAGTGAGGCAGTCAGTTCATTTATATTATAAAATATGTGTAAGGGAACAGAGGACGTAAAGCAGGGAAGGTGGATTGGGATCCAGCTGTCGAAGGACTGGAATCCCAGCTCCCCTTCTGAAGGACAATGGGAAGGTCACAGGGGCCTCTGAGCAGATCTCAGGTCCAACCTGACCAACAATGTGCACTGAGCGTCATGAGTGAGAGTCACCAAGAAGCTGTCAGCAGCAATGGCAGGCAAAAATAAAGAAGAAATCAAGATGGAAAAAGGAAAGAAAATCTAGCAAACAGTGGTTAGCAGTGTCTTAGTACCTCTGTTTGCAAAGCTGGACTCAGATAATTCCCTTGAGCTCCAAAACCAATATTTCTTCTGAAATGACTCTCCTGAAGGGTTTAAACACTTTAAAAATAAAAATGCCTAATATCTCAGGGCAACCGGAAAGACTAGTCAGGGGCAGTGAGGCGCAGAAAGGGCGAGGGACTTGTCCAAGGTCATAAAGTGAGTCAGAGAGGAGTCAGGAAAAGGCCCCATGAGTCATAGCTCCCAGCTTCTGCTCTGACCGCGAGGCGAAGCTCCTCCCTGGCCCCAGAGGGAAAAGCTCAGTCTTGATGCAGCCAAACTGGCCCTGTCTCTACATCTTTGGCTTCCACGAACGGCAGGACCATGTCCTGTTAAATCTTGTTTCATGGCCCAGAATAAGTGTCCATGAATACACCTTGGCCAGGTGGACAAGTGGTAGCCCTGAGGTGGCTCACCTTATGATTCCGTGCCACGGCCGCCCAGTGCAGGCAGGGGGGCTGCAGTCGGACGTGGGGGGAGCCGACTCCAAAAGGTCTGAAATGGGGACCGTTCAGTTTATGCAGGAAAGGCATTCAGATAATCAGGAAAAGAGGACTATGGGAGTGCGACATTGGGAGTGCCTTCTCTTTATTAATAAAACAATTCCACTCTGGGATACTACGTCAGAATAAGGGACGAGTATATTGAGATCAAGATGGCCTGAATAATTTGTTGATATTGTCATGGGTGCGCACTGTCTGTTAAAATACATATACCTATTGCCATCTCACCATCCCTGAGATTCTAATTCACTCTCTCTGATGAAGGGGGGGGGGGGGGTGGTTTTCACTGGAATTGTTTGAAAACCTCCAAAATCAGTTCTGATACCCTGGATGGAAACCAGTGTTTTTTAAAATACCGGATTTGTGGAATGGGCCTCTCCATGTTAAATTTTCCTTCTTTTTTTTTTTTTTTAAGTGACTTCTCTCTGCCATTAGTCTTCCTCCAAGTCTTAGAATCTTCTTTCCCTGTTAATCACATTTGGCTCATTGAAATTACTGTTAAAACTACATTTCAATATAGCTTTTAATGCATGATATTAAAAACATAACCCTGGTCATTAATGGCACAGAAAGACAAGTATTCCTTGTACAGATCTGTAGGCTTTCCTTGTCGTTTCAAGGTAAAGGTATATTTACAAGCGTCTGGGAGAAATGAGTAATAATACCTTTTTCTCATGAAAGTATCAGTTTGGGAAAGCCAGTGTACTCAATAGTTCTTTATAGTAGAAGGTGTATAAATCCAATTCTTGTACTTGTATGGGCAAAATATTGCATTTAACATCTTAAATTTCATTTAAGGAACTACATACATTCTTGACAATTCAAATTCGAAAACAGGAAAAGCTAAACTCTACTGTTCAGAGATACATGCATAAGTGATAAAATATAAACAAATACAAAAGCTGTTAATCATGAAAGTCAGGACAGTGTTACCTCTAGGGGCCTGGAGGAGGTCCTGCTCTGGGAGGGTACATGGGCAGGGGATGCTAAGGCCTGGCAGTGTTCTTTATTTTTGACCTAGGAGGTGGTTACACAGATGTTTGCTTTATTATATTATTAAACTGTCCAGATATGTTTTATGCAGTGTTTTGCATGTGGGTTAAAATTCACAAGAAAGTTTTTATAAAGGCGAATTCTAGAAAATTCTATAGTGAAAAACAGCAGTTTCTTGCTCCACTTGTTCCCATCTTCAATTCTTGCTCAACAGATGAAGTCACTCTAGTAGTTTCTAATGGTATTGATCTTCATATTTCTAAAGGAAATACTTTTATGTCTATTTTTAATTTAAAAAATTATGCATTACATTTCCATTTTCCTCTATAGCTGATGGAGAATTAACTCTAGTACTCACTCATTCCTCAACACACATACAGGTATGGATGGGCCCATCCCTTCCCACCGTCCTGCTTCCAGAAATTTTTGGTTGAATAAATATTCAGTGCACACATTATTATGACCAGGCATATTTTGTTTGCAACTGAAACACCCAGTGCTTTAAGACTACATTTCATTCTGTTTTGTACATCCTTATGTTCTCCTGACAGTTATTAGTTGCCTTGGTTTTGTTTTTCTTTGCATTTTGTTCTGTGTAATCATTACTTGTTTGGATTCAGAGATTTCTAAAAGAGAACAGCAAAACTTCTCCCAGTATATTATTCCAACATTAGGTTGTCTATTGATTTGGGGCGGGGGGGTTGTATTTCTCCAAATATCCTTCCTCTTACCTCGGCCCATATAAGCTATTGTTCAGGTTGGCTACCCCAGCTGTCTTCCTTAAGCTTCTCTTCACCATCATCCTGGGACTGTCTTCACTCTTTCCCTATTTCACAAATCCTACCTATTTCTGTTTTAGGGATTACTGCCTCAGAGTATGACGCCAGGAGCTTCCTGGAAAATGATGTATGGTAGGCAATTTTTTTGAGAGTTGACAGGTCTGAAAATATCTTGATTCTACTATTACACCTCCTGATGGTTTGGCTAGGATTATAAGTATAGCTTGGGATTTTTTTTCTTTAGAATTTTGGAGGCACATTTCTGCTGCATTTTTGCTCCCAGTAATCCCATTCACAACTTCTCTTCGCATGTGCCTTATGCATTTCTTTTCCAAAGTTTCTAGGATCTTTTCTTTATTCTTGGTGTCCTCAAGTTTTACTATGAGGCATCTTGATGTGGATCTGTTTTCCTTAAAGCATTGGACACAAGGTGACATCTTTTAATCTAGAAACTCATGCTTTTAGATTGTGTGTAAAGCTCTTGTATGAATTTTTGCTAATTTTTCTCCTTTCTCACCCCTTGTTCTCTAACTTTCTTGGATGCTGGGTCACCCTGGTGAATCTTCCCTCCTTTTTTTTCTCCTCATTTTCTTCTCTTTATGTTTTTATCCTTTAATTATTCAGTGAATTTTCAATTATTCTACCAAATGTTTCATTTCTCCTTATCCATTTTCCTCTCATCTTTTCTCTATGTGGAGGCATAATACAGTTTTACAAAAGATTGATATAGTGAACCTCTCCTGGTTTAAGATACATCTGCATATCTTCCTTGGGATAAAAATAAACCCCCTTAGCATGCTTTTATGATTTGGTACCTGTTGAATTCCATAGTTCACTGTATTAGCACTATCCAGAATTATAAATACACTACTGAACAACCCCCACTTTTTGAATGTGCTCTGCTCTCTTTATCTCACTTCTAATTCTTCTTTGCCTTTGTATTTTTATCTCTGCCCTTTGTCTGATCAACTACTACTAATAAATACAACAACTACTACTAAATTCTGATTTAGATGCAAAATCTTCGTGCAAGTGTTTTCTTCTCTTAGGCATACATCCTTCCCACTTGTTTTCAGTGTGTCTGCTAAGAGCTTCATACACTCATGAAGCACTTCATGCATTTCATACACTCGTCCCTTCAAAGTACTTATCACACAATATTATAATTGTTCAGTTGTCTTCCCTGTGAGGTCTATTTTGCATTGCACTTGGGTAGGGACCTTGTCTGTCTTGTTTACACTTGCGTTTCCATCACTTACCAGGTTCCTGGGTTACATCTAAACTCATTTAATATTTGCTGAATGGATAAAGGGATAATAATTTTTGCATGCATTGAACACTTACCACATTCCATGCACTATTTTAACTGCCCTGCATGTATCATTCTTACAACCATAGGAAAAACCCAAGGAGACTGCTTCTATTATTATTCCTTTTTCAAAGACAGCAACACTGAAGTTAGGTGGACTACCCAATTCACTTATAAGTGGTGGTGTTGATCTGAACCTAGATATTCTGGTTCTAGACCCTCCATGTGTAACCCCTCACAATGAATGTAGAAAAGACCCTAGGCAATGAAACTCTTAATTCAACATTTTTAAAGGACGCATAATTCACAAATGATTTCCACAGAAATGGCATCACATAGAAAAGGGGGCAGACATTTGTGTATTTTGGAAAAATGTTTCTAAGATCCTTTTTCATTCTAGATATAAACACCTTATGCAAATGTCAATATTTTTAATTTTTTTAAAAGAAAGAACTCCCAAAATATTCCAAAGTTTAGTTAAATAAAAAGCATTCAATTTATGTTACAAAGTTAAGATATCAAGCTAGTTTTGCCTTTCTTATATAAGGAGAGTATATATTTCAAATCCATTAAAAAATTACCCTCATAAGCACCCAAATTTCAAATCTTAAACATGCCAGTGCTGAAACCGAATGTAAGGTTTGGGTTTAGGCTGTTTGAGGGGTTGAACAGTGAGAGTTTATTACTGAATACAGGCTAGTCAGATGCAACGTGCAGGTCTAGTAAGATGAAGAATAGTTTGGGTCTTATGAACAAATTTCATTTGTTTTTTATTTTAATAACCTCTCTCCCTCTTACCATTCAACTAGCAAAAGAGATACAAAGGAATGCCAGTGAAATAGCTTTAGCGTTCTTTCCAATCACAGCCCACCCAAGTGTGAGAAGATTCTTTGAAGAAACACTGCAAACACCATTTCTGGACAAGGCCGGCTTCATGGCCAGGCAACCTGTGCCATCCACAGGGCCTGCCCTTACAAGGGTTCTGGGCTTGATTTAATGTTCTGCTGTTGCTGTTTTGAAATCTGTAATAATTGTTGACCAAGAGGTCTACATCTTCTATTTTCACTGGGACCCATAATTAGGTGGTTGGCCCTACCTGTGACAACCTGTTTCTTTGCATCAGAAGCAGCTGTGGTGGAATGGTCAACGCAGAGACCTGGGGAAATGGAGTCACCAGGTGTAATGCCAACTCTAGTAACAGATCCATGATATTTGACAAATTATTCAGCCTTTCCCGTATTATTCATTTTTACTTCACGGGGGGGCTCTACTATCTGTTTCTTTCCATGTATTTCGTTCATAGCCTCGTCAATTAAATCTCTCCCCTTTGTTTTTAAGTAGAGTTGAAATATAATCTTATATTGGTTTCAAGAATACCACACAGTGGTTCAACAATTCCCCATATTATTAAATCCTCACCCCAGCTAGTACGGTTACTATCTATCAACATAGAAAGATGTTACAGAATCATTGGCTATATTCTCGATGATGTACTACCATCCCCGTGACCAGCTTATGATTGAGAATTTCTGTGCCCTTTATCACCCTGCCTCCCCCTGCTCCCCACCCCCCATGGTAACCACCAGTCACTTCTCAGTGTCTTTGAGTCTATTGCTATTTTGTTCATTTCGTTTTGTTTTATTTTGTTTTTAGATTCAACAAAGAAGTGACTAAACTATTTCAGTGGCCTTTATATTGATTTTTTTTCCTGACTTGATTTGCCCTTCAAACTGCTACCATTTATATACAAGATTAATTCCCTTTTCCAAAATAAATGTCCAAGTTTTATGTGAGCAAGAAAGAAGCCTCTATGTTGTTTTAGCCACTGATAATCGAGTTTTCTGACATTTGCTATCAGATTTAATCCTAAAACCTTATCACATAAAAATATAAAGCAATCAACATGGCACAGTTACCAACCAAGCCAAATGAACATTGACCATGTTCTAATGAACTTTGGTTTCTAGGTTTTTTAGAACTTTTATTAGAGTTGATCATGTTCTAACGTTGGACATTTCAGAATGAAATGTCTGTGTGCATTCGGTTCTGTATCAAGAATGCTCTTTACTGACACATCTGCAGAATGGCAGCATTGTTCATGTATCAGATAGGAGTCTTTCAGTTAGTTATAGAAGGCAGAAAATTGACCCAAACTACTTAAAGAAGAAAGGAGGGAATTAATTTTTTTTTTTTGTAATAATAAAAAGTCCATGGATAGCTCCTGGTTTCAGGTATGGCTGAATTCAGGACCCAGAAGGTTCCTGGCACCCAGAATCTAGGCACTGAATGGCATCCTTTCTGCCTGAAGCTCACATCACCACAAAACCAGATCCAGATGGCCATAGATCCTACTTCTCTGATAGTGATCATTAAGGTCCTAGGTTTTACAGTATTTGCTGACCTGAGATTAATTCAGCAATGGGGTTTCCTGATGTATTTTGCCTATAGTCATGCACTTCATCTTGAATCCTGGAGTGGAATGACTTTCTGAATCACATAGATTTAAGTCAAAGGGGATGGATCCCCACTTCACTCTTACAGTACTAATCCCAAAAAGAGGGAGTTACTATTGAGATGATCCTCCCTTTTATAATCACTTGGGTTGCTAAAACACTGACGCACTCCCGTATTTGTTGATAGAGAGCCCCTTTGCCACGTTCTCTGAAATCCCCATGCCCATCCTAGCCAGTCTGGCTATGCCCAAAGGATTGCTCTGACCTGTTCAAGATCTATCAGTGAAAGGGTTAATCCTTCTCCAAGGTCAGTGTTCATTTGGTTTGGTTGGTAACTGTACCATATTGATTGCTTTATATTTTTATATGATGGCTGAGAGAAGAAGATTCATCTTCAGCCTAACTGGAACTTTTAGTGATAAGGTTTTAGGATGAACTCTGACAGCAAATGAAAGAAAATTCGATTATCAGTGGCTAAAACAACATAGAGGCTTCTTTCTTGCTCACATAAAAGTACAGGTGGACAGTCTGGGTCTGGCTTGGCAGCTTCTCAATCATTGGAAACCCTAGGCTTTTCTGGTGGGATGTCTTGCTATTTTTCATAACTGACTACCAGCTTGTGAGCCAAGATGTTTCTCAAGTCCCAGCCATCATCTTGCACTCCCTGATGCATGAAGATGAAGGACAAAGCAGAAGAGCATGCCCCACCCTTTAATGATGTCTCCTACAAGTTGTACACACAATTTCCATTATATCCCATTGGTTAAAACTCAATCACCGAATTTAGTTCCAAGGGAAAATGTAATTGTAACTATTATTTCAGGGACCCATGTGTCTTGCCAAATAATAAGATGCTATTCTTGCAGAAGAAAAAAAATCCCAGGTATGAGTAGACCATGAGAAGCCTTAAACCCAGCTAACCATTTTATAGTCTTTGACTTATCATGGGAAAAGGACCTTAGGAGGGAAAATAATTCTTTAAGAAAAGTTTAATGGGAGATTGGAACCATGTAGAAGACATAAAGAAAGAAAGAAAGAGAGAGAAGGAAAGACCCCTAGTTAATACTCCACACTGGTGATGAGGGACCACCTAGAAGCCATAACTTTTATTCTGAAGGGAGAATCTCTTCTAAACTCAGTTTTCCATACCTCTGTCCAACGTAGGTGTTTTTCTTTCTGCTTGATCTCAACCACATATGGCACATGAAATAACAAGCAGGAATTGTGTGTGTTCAAAACTCTAACTCTTCTAGCTAATACTTGTCTCTTTCTTCTCTAAACTCTTAAAACACTTATAGTTTATATGAAGCAATACAATTAATTCATGGAACAAATATATATTGAGCATATGCTCTATTTAGAACATTCTTTGAGGAGCTGCGGAAACATTAGTGAACAAAATGGATACATTTTTTTCAAGTATAGACAAACTAAAAACGAGAAAGTGAATGACAGTGTGTGTTACACACTGATGAGGATTAGAGGATTAGGGGATAAAACAGAGTAAGGCATGGGAGGGAGCCTGGGAATGGAAATTGCTGTTTTAAAAAATGGTGCCTCACTGAGAAGCTGTTAACTAAACAAAGGAGGCAGGGTGGCCCCCCCGAAATTTGGGAAGAGAATTTCAGTCCAGAGAGAAAAGTTCAAAGGTCCTCGGATGGGAGCATGCCCCTTCCTGACTGGTAATGAGCTATATATCTGCATGGCCCTGCTGAGGTGTGCAAGAAGGCCATGAGGTCAGAGACTACATCATAGAAGACTCAGTAGGCTACTTACGACTCTGCCTTTTACTCTGAGTGAAATGTGAAGCCATTGGAAAGGATCATGATCTGTTTTAAGTTTTAGAAACATCCTGCAGTTTGCAGTACTGAGATCAGACTTTAGACAGGCATGAGTAGAAACAAGCAGAATAATTCAGAATGTACTGTAAAAATTTGAGAAAATATTATATAGACATTCTATGGAGGGAGTAGATAATGCCAATAGTATATACCGACACATTGGACATGGGGTATGAAAGAAAGGGAAGGAGCTAGAAAGACATGAAGGTATTTGAAGGATATAACCGTGATTTAGCTGAGATGGTGAGATGCTAAGATGGTAAGAAGCTTTTGGAGGAATCTTAGTAGTTCAGTATATTAGAAATCCAAATGGAGCTACTGAATAGTTGTCTGGGAATTGGTGAAATAGCCTGAGTTAGATTTGGAAATGTGGGCACCCTTAGCATATGGGTGTTATTTAAAACTGTGGTTTTTGGAGTGTGTATTCAGTGTTTGGAGGTTAAGGGGAATGGGAAAAAAAAAAAAAAGAGAGACTGAGAATGAGCAGCCAGAGATGTCAGCAAAAAGACAATGGTTCGCAATATTCCGGAAGCCAAAGAAAGTGTTTCCGGGATGTGGGAGTCATCAACTGTCAAGTGAATGGTGACAGACCAAGTAAGATGAGGACTAATCACTGATCGTGGATATTGAGTATTAGCAACATTAAGTGTCTGGCTATCTTCACAAGAGAAGTTTCAGTGGAGTGGTAGGGACAAAAGCCTGGCTGGAGTGAATTTGAAATTATATGTAAAGATAAGAATTGAATACGATGAATATTTTCTTGAAATGTTGCTATATAAGAGAGGGACAATTTTTTTCTGAGATGCAAGAAATAACAGCATGTTTGGATTATGATAATGATCTAATGAAGGAGAAAATTGATATTATAGGAGCAAAAGGAAGTAATTTCTGGAATAATGATAAAAGGCATAGCACCATTTGGAGGCATAGCCTTTAGATAGAAGCATAAACAGTTCACCGTACAGTCACAAGAGGGCAGAGTGTTTGGGTACAGAACTGGTGGGTTAGTGAGTGGCCTGATGAAGATTTAGTAGGTGTTCTTTATGTCTTACCTTTAATTAGTTTCTCATTAAGTCATTGATATTATGTTCATCTGTTAAGATTGTAAATTTCTCCAGGCCAAAAAGTCTCTTATGTATTTTTTCAACACCTTTCCAGCCAAGCTATGAATAATTGTTTATTTAACTTTGATAAATAACATGACAAATGGGCACTTTACCACTATCAGAGAATAATTATCTGTAAAAAAACTTCAGGCCAGTAGGATCCCTGTAAAAATCCTACTGAAGCATGATGTTCATGAGCAAAAGATACCTTGAACAAAGTAACTTTTACCAATAGGTTGTTAAAGGATTATAAAAATGCAGTTACATTTTTTTTTAAGTTGTACTCTGGTTTAAATGTGTTTTTCTTTCCATTTCATTGCAAAATGCATTATACATGGAAAAAAGAGTAAAACATATATCCAGTAATGTAAATCACATCTAATTAAATAAGTATAACATTGCCTGCACTCAAATAAAGAAAAAGAACATGATCTTCATGTCAGAAACTTTGGGTTTTCTTCCCTGTGTCCTAATCATTTCCTTTTTTTCTTCATTGTTTTATCACCTGAAGGTACCTTTAAGCCATAGAGTTTAGTTTTATCTGCTTTTGAACTTTATATGAATGGAATCATACTGCACATATTCCTTTGTGTCTGTTTTTTTCAGTGTGTGTGTGTAGTTACAAGGGTTAACATTTGGAGAAACTGGGTGAAGGCTATTTGTGAAAGTACTAATATTGTAACATTCCTGAAAGTCTGGAATTAAAGATAAATATTAAAAATAAAAACAGTAACATAATTAATAAATTAAGATACAAAGCATTTTTAAATGTGTACTTTCTATCCTAATTGTGCAGAACCACCTCTGACATACATTAAGTGTGCATATATATGGTCTATTGCTGGGCTATGAAATACTTTTGCATTTATCTATATGCTTATCTCTTCAAATTTCACATTGTCTTAAGTACTAGCTTTGTAATACATTTTGACAGCAGGAAGAGAACGTTCTCTCACATTGTCCTTTACTAGAGTCTCTGATATGTTGTACTTTCAGGTGAATTCTAAAATCTGCTTGTCAAGGTCTACAAAAGGGGGAAAAAAATGGGAATTTTTATTGGGATTACATTAAGTCTAGAGATGAGTTTGAGTAGTTGAAATCTTTACCAAATTAAGGCTTTAATCCATGAACACTGTCTATCACCCATAGCACATTTTTCCTCAGAGGTATGGTAAACTTTTGGTAGATTAATTCTTCGGAACTTCCAATTTTTGATGTAATTTTAACTTTTAGTAATGTAAACTTGAATGTGTATATTAATGTATAATTTAGACAAATAAATATAAGTATATAGCTTGATGCATTTGCATAAACCAAGTACCCTCATGAGACCAGCACTCAAATGAAAACCAAGAGCCTTATCAGTTCCCTAGAATCACCCCTCGTCCTTTCTGCCAGTCCCCACTCCCCAAACATAATCACTGTTCTACAGCGTGTTTTAATTTTGCCTGTTTTTGAGCTCTCTACAAGTAAACCTTAGAGAATGGACTCTTTTCAGTCTTTTTTTTCAGTTCTTTCTTTATGTTTGTGAAATGCATCATATTGTTATGTTGTAGTTGCAAATTGCTCGTTCTAATTGTATGACATTCCACTTAATGAATATACGCCAATTTATTGTTGTTGAATGAATTTATGTATAATGAATTTATACCAGTTTATTCAACTGCATTTTGATAGTTCCTGGTTTTTTGGTTATTATGAAATAATAAGGACCTATTATTATGTCTTTTAAGGGCACATTAATATGTCTTTTATGAATGTTATGTACATATTTCTGTTGGCTATATATCTAGGAGTGAAATTTGGGGGGAATCGGACATGCATACATTTAACTTTATTAGCTACACCAAAACATTTCCAAAATAGTACCTATTTACACCCTCACCCGTGTGAATGAGATTATGGTTTCCTCTACATTCTTGCCAATACACTGGGTATTTTTGCTTTTTCATTTTAGCCATTTTTTTCATGTGGATAGATTCATCATCCCCTTGCGGTTTGGCTTTATATTCCCTAATAACTAACGAACAATTTCTGTATGTTTACTGGGCATTTTCATCATTTTTTCAGTGAGTCTATTCAAGTCTTGGTCCATTTTTATAATGAGCTGTCTCTTTTTCTTATTGATTTATATGAGTGTTTATATATTCTGTATATAAATCTTTTGTTAACTGTAAGCATTACAAATACCTTTTCTCACTCTGTAGACTGCTTGTTCACTATATAAATGGTGTTGTTTGATCAACAGAAAGTATTTTAATACAGTCCTACCAACCCAGGTGATATCTTTTGGCCAATGTTTACAATTGTTTCTTGGGTGCTGAAAATAATATGAAGTCTGTAGTTGTTCACTGCAGTATTTTATACATGTTTATCAAGTCAGATTTCTTTCTTGTGTTGTTCAGTCCACCCTGTTCTAATATCACTGTCCTCATGTTCTAGCAATTACCAAGAGAGACACCCAATAACCTCCCACCGTAATCATGAATTTGCCCATTTCTCTTTCAGCTAAGTTTATTTTGGCTTCAGGTATCTTAAAGTCATGTCATTTAGTCCATATGCATTTAGAATTGTTTATTTTTCTGGTGAATTGAATCTTTTATCACTATAAGGTGACTCTCTTTAACATAAAAAGTATTACTAATAGTCTATTTTGTCTAGGTCTTCTTTCAGCAAGAGATTGATCTCAACAGCTTAGCCTGCTGTTACTAGATATTGAAGTCTACATGTGAATCTTTAATCCTTCTGCAATGACTTTTTATATATGGTGTAAGCAGGGGATACAATTTCATTATTTTCCAATGGCAAACCAACTGCTTAGTGGTGTTCATTGCTATTCCTCTTTTCCTAGTAACTGGTCAGGTCACTGTGTCATATATTAAGATTCCATATAGGAATGGGTTTGTTTCCATATTCACCTTGATCCACTGATGGGCCATATGTCAGTGCATAGCAATGCTGACGAGTGTGACTGTGTCAAAATTTATGGGAAAGCTGGAACAAAGACAGCTCTAAACAAAGCTGATGGTATTTTGCCTCTACTGGCAAACCTGGTTTCTAATTTTGGAAACCACAAGGGGGCAGGGAAGGGTATTAACTGGGCCAGAAGTCAAGCCCCAAAGTCTTCCCAAGGTAGAAAGTAAAAAATTCCTGTATCCACATAAAACTGCAAAAGGTTATAATATATTAATATTGATATGAAATAGGAAGAAGTCATAGAAACAGACATATAATTACAGGCTCATTTGCATGTTGCTATACATTATTAATGTACAGTCGAAATTATATTTTTCCTATTTGTTATTCGATTTTTATACTCTTAACATTTAAACATTGTATCCATGTCATTTCATACTTTTTGATAAAAGTATACTCTCTCTGCCCCCAAGCATTTGTGTCCATATATATATATATATATACACAAAATCTCATTTCTATTTTTCTTTTCAGTATGATTTCTCTTCATTCTGCAGTTACGTTAAGAGATGCAGTTGAGGGTAAGGAGTAGGTTTTTCATATCTCTGGTTTTAGATATTTTAAAACACTTTAACAATTTTCATCCTGGTATATCTTAGATCTGAATGTTTATTAACTCTTTTATCTTTTTGTTACCCCAACTCCAACAGAATCTACAGTTCAGGAAGTCTTGTGTTTTAGACAAGTCAAATTAATTTTACGAGCTCTACAAAAGCCATAACTGAATGCCAATTATAACAATATACTATTTTTACTTCTTAGCTAAGGGGAAAGAGTTAGTGACAGAACCTTGGAAATAAAAGTTTTTCTGTACATTGAAAGCAAATAGGTGAAACTGAATATGATTATTTCAGCCATAAAATAAGCCATTCAGCTCCTGAATGTTTGACCATGGAATGAAATGCACAATTTCTTGAAAGGAGGCTAAAATGTTTCACCGCTTCTATCAACCTCAAACAAAGTTTTGATAAATCATTGTCATGTTCATACCGTAAACTCCCAAAGCTGTTTTCACCACTGGGATTCTATTGAAAACACCTAAAAATCCATAGATATTTTAACTTGTATATGAAATTAAACATGCTATTGCTTTTCCACCCACACATTTATGGAAAATTGCTCTAGAGATGAAATTTTTGGAGGAAAACATTAAGCTGAATGATCAAATCAATCCTTGATCAAGCTATTATCCCAATAAAATGGCATTTTCTTTTCCCACGTGTGTGCAAGAGTTATTTTTTACCTAGTTAGATTTATTTTCTTGGTCTTTTTTTCCCCATTTTTCCTTTTCAGTCAAAATGCAAACCAACCTTGTTTTAAGGTTTCTTCTCTTTCCTTACTTCCCTAGAATGTTCAGCTAGTGGTAGAAAAAAGTGAAAATACTGCATGAAAGATCTAATCACTAGGCTATAGTTCAAATCATACTTTCAAACACCCTGGAATTCTACATTTCCTAGTTTATTCTCTTACTCTTGATCAATATTCCCCTCTTTCTTATGATTCTTAATATGAACAGCATCTGCTGAAAGTTTCTGCTTGCAGAAACTCACAAATACCTCATTATGTAAATTATACATTGTACATATAACTGGATATTTTGTTTCTGTTGAAGTATTTTCACACAGAGGCCTTCATGGAATAAAACAAAAAGGAAACCGATTCTAAACTTGGCTCATTGCCTAATTTATTTTATTACTACTGTATTTTATTTTACACCCAGACACAAGTTTGTTTTCATGGCTAAGATAAAGAAACTGGACAAGCAGTTCCCTTCTGTGGGAGTTTGGTCTCATTTTTGAGACACCGCCCAGATCCCCTCCACCCCTGCCTTACCACCACTATACTCACCTAAAGTGAGTTAAAATATTTATTGGGTTATGAGAGCAAGGATTCTTTTTTCTAAAATTTCATATAAAATAACGGTGCAGTTTTGGTCGTGACCAACAGAGTCTAAGGCTCCTTTGTAACCATTAAATGTAGGAAAAACCACAAATTACTGTTGGAGAGGGATTGGCCTTGGGTTCTGGCTTCAATGACCCTCCTCCCCCTGAATTCAAATACCCTGCATCTGTGTAAATAAACATCTCTAGGTGTATGGTAGGGGAATATTTAGCACGAATATGTTGCATACCAAATTAGCAGCAAAGAAAAACTTTAGACTTGTAATTACATGAAAAAAAATTTAAGTTATTAGTGTAATTAAGGTTGTTTCTTCCTTTCCCCTTAAGCAGGTAGAATATGATCCATCATTCTTTTACGTGGATACATTGACTGAGTTTCCAAAGCACTTTTTTTTTCTTCCCTCTGTGAAGATTTATAATGATACTTTTATCCTGGCAAGAAACTAAAGACTAGCATTAAATGTTTATTGGTTATAAACACTAAATTTAGAATAGTGTTTCTGCCAAGGGGGTCTAGGAAGCCAATAGATAAGCTTTTTACTTAGGGGATGTGGCTAGAAATCTCATAGTTAATCTATAAATAGAAAGGAAGTGGATTCAGACAAGATAAAGACTCAGTTATTTGGCTTTAGTCTAAAGAGTGTTTCTATAGCTTTTGCCCTCATTTTCCCTTGTACGGTTGTTCTTTCTCCCTTTTTAGTTTCTGATATCAAAATGACCTTTTGAAATCAACACTGAACATACAAGCTTGTGTTCTGTTAGTGAGGCACTAAGTCGTAAACGTGTGTCTTCAGGAAGGTGCTCATGGGTGTAGTCTACTCTGCCATCTTCCTTCCGAGTTCTTGCAAATAGTATCTTAAGAACTTTAATGTTTAGGGAGTGATGAAAAAGGTAAATTCAATTCAACTGGATTTTGGATATATTCCCAGGTAGCTCAGAAACCCACCACCTACAGATTGATCTGGCTCTTAAGAAATGGAAGGATATATTATCAATTTTTGTCACTAGGTGACTTTCAAGTACTTTTAATGGTAACTAGAGAAATGTATGAAAATGTTTCCACAATGATAATGATATAAACCAATGATAAAACCAATATAAAATGCTAGTCCTTCTAACCTACATATACTGCTTTCAGATTCATCTTTTTTGGACCACCAATGTGATAAGAAGTCCTCCGTAATTTATTGTCCCCAAGAGAATCACAATAGAGTCCAGCTACACAAGGCCTTAGAGGTCATTAACAGGCGTCTTTTTAACAGGTGAGACATTTGAGCCCCTGAGAAGTAAAGGCTATAGGAGAATCAGAGTTGCTGGCAGACCAGAACTAAGACACAATTCTCTTGACCCATCAAAATACATTTGTTAATTCTGTTGCACCTAATCTCTAGAGCTGTTTTTCATATTCCCCTACTTGTCCTTCAAGACCCATTAAAAGCTGGCCCCATTTTACCATTTAATCCTGTTTTCTATTAGTCTCCCAATATGAAATTTGCATCATCATCAAGTTGAACTTCTTGCTTCTCTTTACCAACACATCTGCCAAATTTCTTATTTCTTTCTATACCTTGCACTAGAGTCACCAACCATCCTGGGTTGCCCAGAAATGTCCTAGTTTTAGCAGTGAAAGTCCTGCCTCCTGGGCATCTCCTCAGTTCCCAGCAAATTGGCTTGGTTGGTCCCCCTACCACATTCACTGCTCGGGAACCTCTGCCTCCATCTTGTCTGTCATTTTCTGCCCCCATAACCAAATCTTCAGGAGGATTACAGAAGGCTGCAAACCCATTTCCCTCAGGTCATCTTCAATTCTCATTCTCTAACTTTCTATGGTTTCTAAGTTATATTTCACACACTTGAGCTTTTAATTAAAGCTGTCTTTCCTTGTTTGAGAACTATTTTGGACACATCGTCTCTGTTTCACAAAGTAGACTCTAACTTAAGATCGAATAGAGTCAAGGAGGTAGAAAGGAGTTTGTCTCTAAGAAGCACTGTTGTGAGAGAGGCACTGCACCAGGTACTGGGTCTCATTTACAGCCCTGTATACCCTGCGAGGTTGGCATTATTACATCTACTTTGTAGAAATCAATTAAGTTCAGACAGGGTAGTAATTTGATCATCACAATTCAGACCCAGACCTATCTGGCTCCTTCTGCTATACCACACCTACTATACAAGAAACACGTCTAATGTTTTTGAATTTCTCACTGCTATTAATGAAGTGCAGAGCCTGAAACACTTTTTCAAGAAAAACCTGCTGGTGTGCTCTGCATTGCCTTTCCATGGAGTTCTACAAACTCATGCTAATGATGGCAGGAGAGATGGGTTTTTTTTTAAGAATATGAAATCATAAAAAGTATGTATTTTATCTAATTTAAGCATAATTGTATTTCACAGATTGGTGCTCTAATATCCATAAATGAGTTCTCTGTGTCTTCTTCTTTTAGACTTAAAAATAAGGCTTAATTATTCTATGTATCCATATCTGTATTTATATCTATTATACATGTTATATATATGTAACTTAAATGTTGCCATCATTTTGACTTTTCTTCTGGTTTCCTTATTTTTCTTTTTAAAAACATTTTTTTGCATCACCACTACTTAATATAGTAACTACTAGCCAAGTGTGGCTACTGAGCCCTTCAAGTACAGCGAGTACAAAGTGAGACGTTCTGTAAGTATAAAATACACTCCAGATTTTGAAGATATAATAAAAAATGAGAATGTGATGTAGTTTATTAGTGATTTTTTATATTGATTATATGTTTAAATAATATTTTGAATATATTGGGTTAAATAAAACATTATTAAAACTCTTTCTATTTCCTTAATTTTTAAAAAATGTGTCTACCAGGGCTCTTACCCTCATTTACATTATGAACTTGCATTATACGTCATCAGATAGCACTGCTTTAGGTCATTTCTAGGGACATCTGGTGACGAATACTTTTTATTTGTTTTCTTTGAGATCATCCCCTGTTTCAATACAGTCTTACAGAATTTATCCCGATAAAATGGTATATTTAAATGTTATACAAAAAGGCATTTAAAATAAATGTTAACAGTGTTCCCTACACATGATCAGACGATGAGTTTTTTCTTGATAAAAGAGTTCATGGTAAAAGAAGAGTTATGTAAGTCACACCAACCTACGTGTGATCAGAATTTCAGTATTGTTTCTGGGGCATGAAGCATGATATTCAAAGCAGTACATTTAATAAGCCTCTTCTTACTTTGCATTCTTGTAAGTTTACTGTGAAACTTAACTTTAAGCATATTGTCAGCAAAGAAAAATGAAATGGAACAAAATAAACCACCCATAGTTACTAGGAAAACACAAAACACTTTTTTTGGGGGGGAGGTTATTACAGAATTCAACTATTTTTTAAAACCTTTTTTGATCTGGAATCTGTGATATTCAGACTCGACAAAGTTATAAGGTCTGTAAAACATACTCAGCGACTTGCTTTGTTGAAGCTCTTGCAGAAAGCACAACGTTCCACTCTCTTGCAATTGGTGTGAAGATTTAGAAATCATGAGCACACATATGAATGGACACAGTTTTCCACAGTCGCATTTCCAAACCCTAGCCAATGGGCTGATATAAAACCACAGGAGACGAAGGAGGGGTCAGGAAAATAAGTGTCCCTGATTCACACACAAAACAAAATCCTGAGCATTACAGGTATAGACTTGAGTCACTAAAGAAACCAGGACTTTAAGAGTCATAAAATAATTCTTAAACGCTTCAAAATGTTCCTTGTCAACATGCAGCCAGAGAAAGCATTGAGAGAGACACGCAGGTGACAGGCACCCGTAGCAGCCTTATCAGTGGGGTGGCGCTTGGCTCTGTCTCTAGGGATGTGGTCACATCGCTCAGGCTCTTTGATCTCATAACCTTTAGCTTTGAACAACAGAGAAGCATTCATATTTGCTTTTCTCTTGCCTGGCACCTAAAAATTACTTTCAATGCACTCATAAAATCATCAACGATGATAGCTTCCTGAGGATCAAACACTTGGAGAGTATTTCAACAAATAAAAGTAATCGCAATAATAGTGTCATATTTATCTCTCAGGAAATGGCCGATATAGCTATCGAGGCTTACGGCAAGAATTAAAATGTAAAGAATAAATAACATAACATGTCTAGTTCAAGTATTGAGGGCCATTTAGTATCTGCACAAATCTACCTGGCAGTTAGCTTCTTCTGCAGGAGTAATTGTAAGCACAGGCATTTACTAAGCACTTCCTGTGTGACAGTCATGCTCCTTGGCCCTTTTTTATTTAATCCTCATAGTAGATCTGTGATAAGGTACTCTTATTTTCTCCATTTAGAAAATGAGAGAATTGGATTCAGGGTTTGAGACATTAGCCTAAGGGCATCAGTTAGTAACTGGAGATAGACATATGTGCCACAGAGAATTATGAAGTGGTTTTTCCACCCTGGACATGCATCAGGATCACGAGGGCAGCTTAATAAACCACACTTCGGGGGGTGGGGGCAATCAGAGGGTCTGATACAGTGTCTGGCATTGGGTCTGCTCATCTGATGAATTTAGAAGGTCCTCGAAGGAATCTAATGAAATGAAAACATCAGAACCACTGACCTATATCCATAGGGCTTGGAGGCCAATTTCTCCACCACTGTCATTCTGCAGGAGCTTGACTGCTCTTGCCTCTGATTTAGTTTTGTGAAAGCTTAGCAATTACAGTGGAAGTCTCCCCTTTTTGGCAACGTGTTCAGCATTTGCCTGGCTTATAGGCATCTTCCTCTTGGCAGCACTTAACATTTGCATCGGTTTACCAGCCTCCCTGCCTGGGGAGATTAGTTAGTTATTTCTTAGCCTCGGCTTCAGCAATTCTGCTGATAGGACTCGCGCCAGAGAACGACTGTGGACTTCGGTGCTTGAATTAGAGACCTGGGCTGTTCTATAAAAATGACACTGTTGCACAGCCTTTCAAATTCCACAGAAAGCCTTTTCAATAATTTGTATACACCTAATTCTAGCCCCCACTTCCTTTTCCAGTCTGAAGAAAGGATAAAATTCTTAAGCCACTTGGTAGGGTAGGGAAGATTAGACATACGGGGCACGATACAGAAGGAGGGAATAACGTTGGTCCCTTCTGGCCTCTCTCCAACTTCCTCTGCTGTTCTTTGAGATTTAGAAGTGCAGTGGGTTTAGATTAATGTGCTCTTGGAGATGCTTCCTGTTTCAAAGAAAAAGAATGGATGGCCGTGGTGTCTGATATCAAATAATTTAACCAGAGGGGTAGGTAAGCGAAAGCAAAGAAAGGTCAAGGCTCATTTTTCAACCGGTTAAAAGGAAGAAAAGGAAAGCTTCAGATATCATCCATTTTTATCCAAGGCATGTTGAGCAAACACCTTCTAAGTACTTTGACATGTTCTTGCTGTATTGTGGGCTGGAAATAAATGGGTATTGAATGAATTTATTACTGAAGGCATTGTGTTGTATACAAATATGAATGAAAGCTGGTGCCCGCCTTGAAGACTTTTAATCAGTTGTAGGAGGAATGAAATATTTACGTGCAACTAGCTTGAATTTACGGCATATGTGATGTGTAACAGGAGTAGAAGGTGCTGTGAGATTCTGACTGGCAGAAACACTTGTTTTTACCAGAGGGATTAGATGATAGAGAGGTTGGCTTCTGATTTGCAAACTGACTTTCATAAAAGCTTCAGAGACAGAGTCTCTTGGAATAGGTTAAGGATCATGCTGACAGACAGAGAGAAGATCCTGCAGAGAGACGCTGGAGATGGAGGGAAGCAGGTTCTCAGGAAAACTTTCAAAAGCCTGTCACAAAAAGGATATGGCTGTGACCTTCTGGGATGTGTCCAGAATAATAATCATAAAAATAAAAGGAACAAGAGCAACAGAGCAGAAGGTGTGCTCTGATCCCATGGGGTGACTGAATGTATTCATTTCCTAGAGCTGCTGTAACAAAATACTGCAAATTAGGTGGCTGAAAACAACAAAACTTTATTCCCTCACAGTCTCGGGATGGAAGTGCAAAATCAAGGTGTTAGCAGGAAGAATCGATTCTGTACTTCTCTCCCAGCTTCTAGTGGTTGTATCAATCTGCAGTGTCCTCTGGCTTATATGTAGATCACTCAAGTCTCTACCTGCATCTTCACAAGGCATGCTTCCCTATGTGTCTCTATGTCTTTACAAGGTTTTCTTACAAGGACACAAGCAATAGGACTTAGAGCCCACACCAATCTGCTATGACCTCATCTTAACTAATTACATCTGCAAAGACCTTAGTTTCAAATAAGGTCACCCTCTAAAGTTCCAAGTGAACATGAGTTTTGGGAGAGAACACTACTCAACCCTGTCCACTGGGTCAAGTTTGTGAGACTCCTTGAAGACCGTATCTTTCCTGTTCGGGATAATTTCCAGAACTTTTCAAAACCTTGGCAGAAGGGAACAAAGATGAGATCAATAGCTTAGAATTGAAAGCTGATGGGAATCTGGGAGATAAATGCCCTTATCAGGGGTCTGCAGAATTAGGAAGTCCACTGGCAATCGTGAGTCCATTACAGGAGGATGGAGAAATCTGTACTTCTTAAGACCCAGCAAAGGGCAGAAGATGGCGTTCAGGCAGGTAACTGCCTTAGCCTTCTAAACACAAATTCTTGAACTTTCTCTCCTCAAACGGGTTGCTTATATGTATTTCCAAATTCCTATAGGTCTGAGGCTCACTGATTCCTAGAAATTCTTTTTTATATTTATTGTGAGAGAAAGATCAAGCCGCCCTCTGTTTCCTGGTTATTTTTATAGCACTGTAGGTAGAACTAGTATAAAATGGAAAATGGGGATTGATCTGAGTATTGAAGGCTGGGAAGGATCAACCTAAGGATCAACATAAGCTAAAGGATCAACCTAGTTTCAGAAGTTAGAAAGTAAGTTTTGTTCGGCATTACAAGTCGTCCAGTTTGCCAGAACTGTACTTGCGTGATAAGGTCTAAAAGGGACAGGATTCTGAGAAGTTATGTTGAGGTCCAATGGTGGGAGGGATCACAAGCTGAGGAAGCAACTTGATACCTTTTATATAGATAATAGATGGCATCCAAGATCTTTAAGCAGGGAGGTGACATGACCAGGTCATGTGATGAACGCAACTGAGAGGGAATGGCTGAGGGGGGAGCATCTCTCAGTAAGGACCTGACTGACCTGTGTGGGAAGGGACGAACACAGCACGAGGCCAGTGGTCACATGCACGGAAACAAGACCTCTCGAGAAGCTTCAGAAGTAGAAATCACAGGTCTCGACAATAAGGCACCAAGAGAAAGGCAAGTTCAGAATTGTGTGGATTTCCATCCAGTTGGATAGAGAGAATGAAAAAATAAATAATGATACAGTTAACCCAGAAAAAGGAACCTAGGGGAGAAGGACACTTTTGTTGATTTTTATTGTTTGTTTTTAGGAGAGCTCGTGCATTTTTGTGATTGAGATACTGAATTTATGGTGCCAGTAAGCCATCCATACAGAGAAGTTTAGAAAGGAGCTGAAATATTTAAAAAAATGTGGACCTTAGTGGAAATGCTGGGGGTCACAGTGGGATGTGGGAGAGAGCCACAGTAAGTTTTAGCCACGTGAATGGATGTGTTTCTTGGGAAGTGGGTACAAAAGGGAAGAGAAAAAGGGAGATCCGGGTACACTTCAGTAAAAACCTACATAGGGTGAATTGAAGGAGGAGCCAGTCAGTGAAATGGCACAGTTATGGACAGTGAAATACAGAAGATGAACCCCAAAATATCATGTCATAGGAAACACAGACAGAATCCAGTTGTTTCAAATACCTATGGGGTCACAAGAACTGGGTTTGAGATGAGCGTTGTCACCCGCTATCTTTTGGAAACTGCGCAAACCATTTTATACCTTGGAGACACCATTGTTTTATTTGTAGGAAGGGAGCAACCCCAAACAACTTATGAGACTGAAATACAATATATATATATTTTTTTGCATGAAGAACATTATGAAATGCATTCGACGTTGCTCTTGTAGAAGGTGTGGGCTGATGGAGAACTGAGAAGCGAGTGTGGGGCACTGGGAGTCCTCGTGTCTGCTTGGATAGCACCTCTAAAGGGGTCGGAACTCCAGGATGGTACAGATTATGCCACAAGGCTTCCGTGTGGGAAAGCAGAACAGGGAGTAAAAGCTACACATCTTAGACATGTAGCAATGAAGGGGGCGCAGGATGAGCAGGAGATGGTAGTTTGAGAAGGAAGCAGGTTCGAAGGAGGAGTTTTCTGTTTTTCACTTTGGGATTTGGTTAGGTCAGACCTGTGTGTCTACTAAGCAGAGGTCTGGAGGCCAGTTATAAAACAAAAGAGCCAACTTATGCGGAAACTGCGAGGAGGTAACCGAAAGGAGTGTATTTGGAGCTAATAGGAAAAGAAGAAGGAATGAGACGAGGTTAAAAATTTGTTTTTGAAAAACAGTAAGGGCATTTATTTGAAATGAGAACAACAAAAAAACAAACAAGAAAAAGAACTAGAAAAGGCCAGTTCACTTCAGAAAGAAATTCTGAAATAGAGAGGCGAAGTATAGGAAGATTTTACAATGGACGGGTTCACTTTGGTCAGTAAATTGAAACAGGAAAATCAAGGAAGTGAAGGATGAAATAAATGGCGGCTTCTGGGGAGAGCATGTTGGAAATGCCTGTCCCTGGCTCACAGCTGGGGACAGGGCCAAATGAAGCTGCAGGGGTGGGGCCGGCGGAGGGGCTTGGGGTAAGGAGGATAAGTTAAAGGACCAGAAGTTTCCATCATGACAATGAACAGGTTCAGTGGGCATGGAAAAATGGAGAGGCGAACAGAAAGAATATGATCAGGCATGTAAAGCATTTAATCAGCATCTGACTCCTCATTTTTTATATTTTCATGTTCTGTGGTATCCGGCCTTTTGTTTTATTTCATTTATTTTTTGCACAGGCCTAGCTCCTGGCCACACCAGGAAAAATAGGCACCTGGCTTCAGGGCAGAGAACTGACCACAACAGGGGTAATGCTAAGTAGGGAAAACAGGAAGATTAGACTGTTCTGGGATTTGGCCACGGGAAATGGAGATAATCACCCAGTTGCTGTTAGAAAGCTACAACAGGCTCGCCAGAGGAATTGAGACAGCATGAACAGGGATCGTCCAGGCTGTGAGAAGAGAAGGCAGGCTGCTCTGTGGTTCTGATTCATGTGTATCCTTAAAATAAATCTGATCTCTTAGAGCCTAATTCAGTAGCCAACCTTGAATAACAGGGTTGAAAAAAAATAGACACGAAGGTCACAGACCACACAAGTTTGACGAGTTCCATGAACGTAGGCTACGTAAGCTGCATTGTGAACCTAATTCTCCATGTGGGTCACCTCCTTTGGGAAACTGGACCATCTTTCATCACCTTTGTGCCATCGGCAACAGCTGCTAGACAGCATGTTAAACTTCCCGCACCTGACCTGAGTTTTGAGCACCCAACAGCAGTGTGGCAGTGCCTCCTTCAAATAATTGTTTCCACTTCTTGGAAAGTAATTAACAAAGCTACTGAGCACTCACCTGAATCATTTTCTTCCACGTTAAAAATGTAAAGTATAAGGACAGTGGCACCACTGAAAAGCCCATCATTCATTCAGCATTACAGATCTGGGTGATGGTCACCTAAACCACGTTGTGGGTGTACATGGTCCACTGCACTGACTCCCCCTGGGAAAGCTAATAGGGACCCGGAACGTTTGGTCTTTGCTTACGGAGTGATACATCTGTAGTATTTCAAAGCGGGTCAAAGAAAAGTAGAGGCTCTCAGATTTCTTTCTTTGTTCATTTCTCCTTCCTGTTGGAAGTTGGGAGGGGCTGACCAGCCCCCAGGGATTTAGACTTTCAAAGTGGTCAGTAATTTCCCTAACAGTATTCTGTGATCAGATTCAAAAGCAAAGAGCAACTAATAGGAAAGGATAAGAAGGATGAATGACTGTTAGCGAGTGGGCTCTGTGACTGGGAAGCAGAGCATTCTGATGAGAACATTTTGTTAGCCCTCCAGACATACACAAATTCTAGACATTATTTAAAGGTGAGGAGGTCCTGACGTCTTAATGCCCTGATGGAATAATTTCTATTCCAATAATGGGTTACCAGAGTTATAAGATTCAAAGAACAAGAAAGACATTTTGGAAGGCAGAAAAATACAAGTGGAAAGAAATTCAGCCTTCAGCTGTTGGAACAGATTTTTGGAAGAGCAAACGGAGCTCAGAGAATAGGCAGGAAGAGAGAACCTCTGGCCAGATTCATTGCTGAGCTTGACTTTCAATGAATCAGTAAATGTGTAGGTTATTTTACAATAGTTTCTGAGAAAGATATTAGCTTACTTTGTTGATGGAAAAGTACTAAATAAGGGGTTTGGTTTGAAACTCTCTCTTTCTGCCTAACACACATCCTTATCCATCTCAGTCGCACTGCTTGTCCTCTTGACCATATTCCTGTATACATTTTTATGGGTTAGGTCGTGACCTAACAACACAAATGCTTCCAGTGTAGAGGTCAAAATCAGGCTATGGTGTCAGACAAACCCAGTTGCAGTTCCCCATTCATTTGTTGATTTCTGTTAAGTCCCTTATGCTTCTGAGCCTCAGGTTTTATGGTTTCTTTTTTAGGAGTATTTTTTTTAGAGCACTTTAAGGTTTATGACAAGACTGAGAAGGAGGTACAAAGATTTCCCAGATACTCTCTGTGCCCCCCACCACATGCTTAGCCTCTCCTATTATCAATATCACTAATCAGAATGGTATATTTTTTAACAAGGATGCACCTATATTGACATAGCATCATCACCTGAAGTCCATAATAACATTATAGTTCACTCTCGGTGTGGCGCATCCTATGGGTGTGCACAGAAGTATAATGACATATAACCATCATTACAATATCACACAGAGCAGTTTCACTGCCCTACAAGTGTGTGTGTGTATGTGTGCATGTGAATACAACAAATAAAACATTTGAAAACCCTCATTTGAAAAAAGAGGATATCAGTAGTATTACCATATAGGGTTGTTAGGAGATTAAATGTGATAATATACATAAAGCACTTAGCAAATAAGGAAATGTTAACTATTATTAATGATATTTAAAAATTCAATTTTTTCTCCTGTTTTCAATTTCTCTTTCCTTCTCCAAAAGCAACTGCTGTGCTGAATTTGCTTTATACCCTCATAGTCCACATGGAAGCTACTAACATAGGTGCATTTTATGATGTCTGTGTGTGCATGTACACACACATAGTGTGCTTTAACTTACATAAACAGTAAAATAGTGTTCACTCTCTTCTAGAACTTGTTTCTTTCCCCCCTCAATTTAGTTTTTAAAAAATTGTCCATTCTGATACATAGGCTCTTGTCATTTCTCCTACACATCATGCATTACTCTGTCATGTAAAACCCCATACTTCATTTACTTTGCACTTCTTGATGAATTTTTAGGTCATTTCTGACCTGGAACAAATATAAGCCGGGTTATCATCAATATTCTTGAGCACATATCCTTTTGCATGTGACTGAGAGGTTTTTTAAAAAATAAACTATATACCTAGAAATGGACTTTGTGAGTTATAGACATACACATTTTTCATTTTGCTAGATTTCTGCATCCCTTCCAAAATGGTTGTACCAATTTATACTTCAGTAGTTTGTGAAAGTTCCTGTTTACTTGTCTTTCTGACCAAGAGTGGTAATATCACACTGTTAATTTGTGCAATTTTATAAAATGACATTTATTTTAGTTTTGATCTGCATTTCCCTGATTGCCTGTTAAACCGAACATCTTTTCATGCTCTTGAATATTTGAGCTACCGTTTCTGACATGCTTTTTCAACTATTTTGCCTAGCGTTTCTGCTGAGTTATATGCCATTTTCCTACTAACTTATTCATCTCTATACTGAATATGAATCTCTTATTGGTGGTAGACTGTGGTTTAACTTTGTGGTATTTATAGTTATACAGTTTCTTCTCTGTTTTGAAATAGCCACATTTATGAATCTCGTATTTTACACTCTAAGTCTTCCCTTGGAACTGTGTTTGGGTATAGTTTTATGCAATTTCAATGGTTGTCACAATCTGGCATGCATAACAATCCTCTGGAGAGTTGGTGAAACGTACGGAATTCCTGGCCTCACTCACTTGAAGATTCAGGAGTTCTCAAGTAAGGAATGAGCATAGTAAGTTCTTTTAAAGATGACTGCAAAGTGACCTGCAAGCATACTTTGGGGAATCCTGGGGGGCACCATATCAGTATCACCCTCGGTCGGAAGGCTGAGAGACCACCTTCCACTGAATCCTTTTCCCTTTTTCATTCTTTCGGGCATTTTTGTCTGAAGCAGCTATGAATCTGGGGAAATGCATGGGGCTAAATGTGCAGAATCACTGATAGTGATGAGGGGGGTACTGTCTTTTTTCCGACTCTTCCTAATGTTCCCGAAACAAGGAGATATTTGAAATCTCTCCAGCCCAAAAAAAGCCCATTGGAAGTAAATCCATGTTATAACAAAAAGTATGGGCGATTTAAAAGAATCCTGCTAAGGTATATTTCCATTATTTTACTCATGCTTTCCAGTGAATGATTTAAAGCAACTCCTCCAAACAGCTATTATGCAATGAAAAATAAATTGAGCATGGAGTATCTAAGGCAAAGGTCTTTAATGGAAACAGTGTAAGGGATGAAGAATAATATGAAAATATGGAGCATCAGGACTTTTTTTTTCTAACTTTAAGGAATTTAACAGAGATTGGACTTAGGCATTTTTCTTGTACTCAGCCAGATTTATTTCCCTATTGTATTTACATGCAATATCAAATGTTAAAATGTTGTGGATTTGTTCTGAACTCCATTAATAAAGTGGCTTCCTGTCTTGCTTAGGTAAGCTATTCACCTAATTTAGGAAATAACTGATCCATGTTTTGAGACAAAGCTCTTTTGTTAAAAGGGCCTTAAGATTAGAATGACAACCAAGGGACATTTGACCCAAATCCCAGAAAGTTCTGAGAATGGATTTTCTCTGTTTAGCACATTGCCGCGGTTGAAAACATTAAAACAGAAGAGAAATTTCCAGGAGAAAAGCTCCCATTTACACAGCAGAAGTAGTAGAACTGATATATTCTTTCCAACAGCCTTTGTTTATACTCCTCAGAGGAATAAGTGAATTCTAGTTAGGTGTTTTGGTCAGTTTTATTAGGAAGTTGACTCAGGTCTGTATTGCTTGGTAGAAGCCAGACAGAGGGCAGGAGTCCTAACTCACAAATCTTTAGGAAGTGTTGAAAGCTGAGTCATTTCAGACGTGTAAATCCCATTGCAACAAACAGCACACATTTGCTTACTTTGGACAGATATAGGAAAAAAAATTAGATGTGAATTGAATAGCAAAATGGAGGCGGAAAGAACGGTGTGAGGGCAGGGAGAGCTCTCTTCCCGCAGGTTTGTGGTCCTGCTCTGCCTTCAGCGTTCTCCCACTCTTCCCCAGGCCTCCCTCCCATCCATCAGAGGCAATCAACATGTGAACCCAGAGAGTAAATATGTGATGCATTTTTTTGGAGAAAGGTGTACCCTGAACTCTAGATGTTACCTTTACACTGAGAATGGTAGAAATATCCTTAAATTGAACAATGTTTAAAGGTATATTATCTGTCTCTGCTGTATTCCAAGTTGATTTGGAAGATAATGTATATGTGCATGTGCGTGCACACACACACACACACACACACACACACACACACACACACACACACACACATGCTTTGGCAAGTCCGATTCAATTGAGTTAAAGAAGCCTTCCAAATGAATTATCTAGGTAGTACATTTCTCATAAAATTTTAAAGGCCTCAGAATACTAGCATTGGTTTATCAATAGCCTTTATGAAACACATAACTTCTGTTTAATACTTCATTGGTTGACAGAAAAATCTCAGTGATTTATTTTCACAAATGCAGAAAGCCAGACTGTTGAAGGGAGACTACAATTTAGGGGATGTGACTCCAACCTGGGAAGCTCAGACCGTGACACCAGCTTCGGCCCCAAGTCTCACCTTGCTCCTGAACTTTGACAGTAAATATTTGAATATTTGACTGGTGGAGCAAGTGGGGACCTGGATAGTAAATATTTTACGATGGGAAATGGGAACTTCCCTTTGCTCTGTCCTTCCCTTACATTAAACATATTAATGTATATTCACTGGGAACTAGATCATTCTGTTTACCCCTGTCAATAATTAGTCATCATTTTGAATCCTGACTCCTGCTTCTATCACAAATTGCATGCAATTTTTTATAGTTTCCAGACTGAGATAAATCTAAATCTCAGCTATGGACCACGCAGCAGTTGACTGGGAAAAATATGGAGCCTTAGATAATAAAGAGGGCACATGGACACTTTATTTTCTGATAAGGAGAATTATCCACAGGAGTAATCTTTCTTTTCTCTCTCCCCTCCTCCCCAGCAAACTCGATCTTTCTTTAAGGACTTCCTAAGTGAGATCCTGGGTTGCCGATTTCCTGCCCATCCTGCTTTTGAAACACTTGGAGGAGTCTTTCCTCCTTCCCTCTGAGGGCAACAGCTGGTTTTCATTATGCATCAGATTGCGATACACACCAAAAAGAAAATGGTCAAAATGAATAAAAAGGGAGTTCTGGTAATACTGTGGTTTTTTTCCTGGGGGTGTCAAGGTGAAGAATCCATCCTGTGCTTCAGACCACTATAAACTGAATCCATTCAGCAGTGTTTTCTTAAGAATCTCTGGCGCTTTTATTTACTGTGGGAGAGGCCCCTGAGTTTTCCTTTCTCCTTCCTTTGATATAACACTAAGGCACCTTATATGTCTTTTAATCTCAGTTCCAGTTCTGTCAATATTTGAGCTTATCTTAAAATGAAGAAACTCCAAAGGAGGGTCAAAGAAAGTAAATTCTCACTCCGGAAGGCAAATAACAATTATTTCATTAAACATCAAAATCACAAAAGCATGCTATAGACCAGTCCTGATATAAACAAGAGGGTGCACTTTCCCCCCCCCAAAATCCTTCCCTTTGTGATGAACACTTAAAAAGTCCCAAGTTTTCCAATATGGGGCTAGCTTTCCAAAAAAAAAAACCGTATTGTTCGGCTAACAAATTCAGTGACAAGGAACTGGGAAGGACAGCTGATCCCTGCATGCGCCTCTGTCCTTGGAATGCCTGGCCCTAAAGATGACTTAGGGAAGCAGGGCCCACAGACAGGCCTACTGTGCTTCCCTAATGACCCGGCACTGGGAAGAGCAGCTCAGCCATCGGCCTCGTCCACAGAGGCCAACCATTAGCACTGCTTTTTGGTCTTGCACATTGTGGAGCAGACAGAAATACGGACTCAAGTGTAGTCCGCAATTACGGATGCCACCAGGACTGTCAGAATTTCTCTGCCTGTCAGAACCAGTGTTTACTTCCCCTCATGATTCTACTTACCCTAAACGCTGGAGATTGTGTTCTCTTACTAAAAGTGAGCCCAGTCTCAACAAAAACGTTGTGGAAAGCCACACTTCTGGTTTTCGATACTGGAGCTTCTTAAACAACAGGAGGGGACCATGTGGCGCATGGGTGTGCGCTGTGAAGCGGGGCTTTCCACTGCATAGGGCAGGAAACTACCCACACAAAGTAAAGCATATACACAGACATATCCTGTTCAAAACGGAGGTGGCTGGCTGTGTTCCACCCCCCTCCCCACCTCCTTCTGAGCTCTAGCAGGGATAGTAAAGAGAGGCAAACATTTTTTAGCATAGGGACTCCAGGGATTGTTCATATGGACAGTGTGAAAGTTCGGTTTGTTTGCAGATTCCGCACTCTGAGGACAGATTCCACACCCTGCCGTGGCTGTTTCCCTTCTCCTCTCCGTGTGCACACCCCGGGAGACCCTGGCTCCATCCTGCTGGGAAGCTATTAGTGTTGAAGGAACGACAACCAACACACAAGTGGCGGGGCCATGAGGGTGGGGAGCATAAAAGGGGGAAAAAAAGGAAGGGGCCACAGGAGAGGTAAATAAAGGAAACTGGGGGTGGGGGCAGCTTCCTCAGGGTGCTCCTAATGGAATAGCCATCTGGGTACCTCAGAGGTCAAGGACGGAGAGCTTGGACTTGCACAGAAACTAAAACAGTCAAATCCAGTGGAAGAGGAGCGAGCGGTGCTGTTTGGGAGAACTTTCTGCAGTGAGGTGATATCCTGTCATCTGCGCCATCAGGAGTCGGGGCCGTTAGCCACACCTGCACTGTGAGCGTGTCCAGTGTGCCCGGTGCAACTGAAGTGGTGCCATTTTGGGGCAGAACCCAGTTTTCTATTTTATTAATTTCATGTCATTTGAAGAGCCACATATGGCCAGCGACCACCATACTGGACAGTTCTGGGTCAGAATAATCACCCACAGATCCCCATCTCTTTTTGGGAACCAGTCTACAAGTCGATAGCAAGACATGAACCCCAGAAAACAGGCTGTTTTATATATCATTAGGGATTCTTTCTAAGTGTTTGGCTAACATAAGGAACATTTGGGATATGGATTTCCTTTCTGGTCTGCAGCAGGCCTGAATATATCAGTGTGTGTGTGTATATATATATATATATACACATACATACTTGACCTTACATCCTAATCTCACCACATTCTAGTTCTATGACCTTGGGCAGAACACTGAATCTATTTCATTCTTTGCTTCCTCCTTTGACAAAATGGAATTAAAATGTCCCATTCATCCGAGGGCTCTGATGACTAAATTAAGTGAGTTTACCAAACATTATACTACTTACTACCCCCCTGCCACCCACCCACTGGCTACTTTCAGTGTTCGATCACAGGCAGTGTATACCCCAGGATCATTAAAGATGTAATAATAATGATGATGATGACACTTGTCATACCAACAGAACAAAAACACAATAGTAAATTCAGTTAACATTCATTATATTCTGTATAAATTAGTTAATTAGCATTGCTGTAACAAAGAAAGCTCAAAATCCAACAGTTTAAAGAAGACAGCCTGATGCAGTGGCTCAGCTGCCTGAGGCCCTCCAAGCAGTCCATATCCCCCCACTTTGTTCCCCCACTAATCCCTATAGGCAAACTACAACACAAAACTTGAATCCAGCCTGCTGTCTGTTTTTATATATAAAGTGTCATTGGAACACAACCATACTCGCTTTTTATGTGTTATATGGTTGTTTTTTGGTGCTACAAGAGCAAAGTTGAGCATTTCAGTGACCTCATGATTTACTAGCTGACCCTTTAGAGGGTAAGTTGGGCAACCCCTGACCTAGAGGTCACATGGCAACCTCCAGCCACCAGAAGGTTCAGGAAAAAAAATACAGCCTCCTGGTGAGCCTCTATGGAAAGCTGAAGCTTACTATTGACTTTCAACTTTGCAGCTCTAAAGTGTTACCTGGCAATGGGGTCATTTGACTAAGAAAAAACTAGGAAATAGCCCTGGACAGGAACCAGGATGAAAAGCAAGACATCAAAAATAACATTTTCATAAGATTATGATTCCACGATTGGGTTTCTTAACTAACGTGTATCAAGTCCCTGCAATATGACAGACTTAGGGAACACAGTGGCGAAAAAGATGTGGTCCCCATGCATTTTGAAATGTAACAATTTAATAGTCTGAGATATTAGTGTGTGACACCTATGTTCTTTCTAAGCTACTTACTCCATAAAGGGAAGAGCACCGTTCGTTTTCCAACTCAGCAATGTTTTCTCTAAGAAATTCGTTTTATGTACAAACTTAACATTTACTTCATCAGCTGCTTTCCTCTTGAATCTGAACTGAGCATATTCGTTCAAAGGCAAGAAATAAAATTCCAAAGACAGATAAGGATCTACATGTGATTTCCTATAAAGGCCTTATAAACGTATTAATGTCTTGGAGCCGGTGTATAGGACATTTTAGAAACCGTATCTAGGATCTACTGTTTGCTTCAGAGAAGCATTCCACTGAATTTATAATTTTGTAAGCATTTGGCCTTTGATAGACTAATTTTGAGGCCAATATCCTTATAATTACAAAGACACAAAATACCAAACCAACAATGACGTAGTTGATATGTACTGAGTGTTTTCATTTACAAGGGAATTTTATAAACATGGCCTCATTTGATCCTCATGGAAGCCGCATGATATAATGATTTAATAGTTAAGGAGACAGGAACTAAAGCTGGGAACCAAAGCTGCCTTTTCCTACTTTTGCTCCTAAAGTGCATCTAAGTTGCTTAAAAAATGAAAACCAACAAGAATGAAATCTAAGGGGACAACTGTGTATAAATTTTGACTTTCTGGCTACAGGAGAATTTGTTACATTCTGGATAGAAGTTTACAATAGCAAAAGAGCAGAAAAGAAATGCCAGGACTCTGAAAGAAGCCTTATGCTTGTTCAACTTGTAGGTATGCCACTGAATCATCGTATCTGGAAATGAGGCCCAGGAAATGGGCCATTTAATGAGCCAGGTAGGGGATTTACATCAATAGTCACATTGGAGGGCTACAATCTGCAAGGGGGTTCCAGCGTCCTGGGATGAAGTTAGAAAGAACATGACACAGATCCTGGCCACTGGAATGGAAAAGTGAAAGGTTTGTGAACATTCCATCATGTATTTACCAACACATGTTTATTAAACATGTATGATATGCCAAGCCCTGGGCTAGGTGCTAGAGATGCTGGCGAGCAAAGGGGGAAAGACCTTTCTAGTCATGAAGTTTATACTCAAGATAAGCATTTTAAAAACAGCAAAGAGAGTGCATGATGACAGACCAGATAAAAACAAGCAGAGGGGTCGTTTTTGAATTGCTCTACATTCTGTAGCGCTGAGTATCAGAGGACGTGTGCTTTCACTTAAGTGGAGGAATTGGGAAATGTGATTATTATGAGAAGAAATAGGTGCCTTTTGATTTTGCCAGGAGTGGGTCTCAGTGAACATAAGATGTTGAATTCAGGGAAATACCTGAAAATGTAGAAAAGGAAGACAAGCAGGCAGTTTGGGTCCGGGCCTCGGAAAGAAGCTGCCCAAGTCTCACCTGAAGGGCGGCGGAATCCATGCAATGAACAAACGGATCTAGGAGGCGATGCTGTAAAGAGAAGACTGGCGACAAAATGTTGGTATTCATACTCCCTGGTAAGAAGCCAGGCAAAGAAAGGTGGTAATATTAAGCAAGACATAAGCAAAGATGACAGCAGAAAGGGCAGAACTGACAAACCACAGGGCTGGAAACCAAGGAAGAATTTCAAGGATGAAATTGAGGTCAGAGAGAGGTCAGCGGACATAGGGACAGGGGACTTTTCTGAGCAGATTTAGGTAGATGATGGGAAATGGAAGGGAGATTTTAGGATGCCTGGTGGTGAATGGGGAGGTAAAATTTAGGGGCAGCAGATGTAAGCTGGCTGATGAAGAATAAACATTTAAAAGTTGTTGAAATACATAGTATTTCAGGGCTAAGGGGACATAGAAGACCTGAGCACTATGGGAAATAGGAACCAAAAAGCCCACGCAAAAGAAGCAATTGAAAAATCGTAGAAAAAGAGTGCAAAATTCAATTGATGGGGAAAAATAAGTTCGGAGGAGTTTCAACAGTTAGGAATAACATGGCCTTTCAAGTCACTTTATAAAAAAAAGTTCATCTAGATCTATTTAAGTCCAATTGTTAACAGTCTTTACTTGCATTCACTTGTTTTAGGTTCTGACATGGAAGGAGGCTGGTTTTCATTGCACCAGGCAATGGAATAATGACACCAGCGTAGAAGTTTCCAGTCTCTGTAAATGTGCTCACTCGTGTTGTATCCAGGTGACCATCTTACCCCCTCGATATTTTTTCCACCAGGTGGCAATGCCCCCTTACTATTGAAGAGCTGAAAATTCCACATGATGAGAACAAGAATAATCTGGATTTCTGAAAGAACATTCTGACAACTGTCTTTTTTTTAGGAAGTTGACATTTTCATCAGTTGCCTCCTGGAAAATCCATTACAGATTCCTCAACTGCTGATTATATAGAGCCTGAGTAGTGAGCTCAGGGAGGATGCCAGAGGGCTTTCTATCAAAAGGAGGTCACCTGATGTCTTGCACTAGAAGTGAGTTTTTCTAGAAAGAACATGAGAAAAAGATGTTTCCTAACCTGAAACTTTGAGAGCATTGGGCAAATAATAGGAACCCTGAGATATTCTCAAGAAGGAAAGAATGAGTGCAATAATTAAGAAAGACGACAAAGCGAGGAAGCAAGCGAAACATTCAGGGATTCATAAATATTCCTAAGTTAGTCATCAATACATATTTATTGAGTACATAAAAGGAGACAAAAAGATCCTTATAAAATGCAGTCAAGATCCAGTCCTCCAGAAGATGTTGAAAGCATGAAAAGAAACATTTTTGTTTTTTTCTTAAATCAAGTGTAGGGTGTAGAGAAGGACAGGGTCAACAACCTAATCCACAACCCAAATCTGGCCCACAACCTGTTTTTGCAAATGAAGTTTTGTTACAACAGCCATGCCCATTCATTTCCACATTGTCTGTGGCTGCTTGCATGGTAACGTTTGCCTAGCCGGGAAGTGATGTTTCAGGACAGAGTTTTGGGACCAGGCAAATGGGGATCTCAGTCCCAGTTCTAATACTTAATAGCTGTTTGATCCTGAACAAGTGTTTAGGATTAAAGTAGCACCCTGCTGGTACATAGAAATCATGTGTCCCATCATTATCTTTGTCTCGTAAATGAAATGAGAAGCTGAGAAAATTTCCTCAGCCCCCACCAGCCCTCAAATAACAAACCGAAATCCTTTATCATTTATAGAACACTGTCTGAGAACAAACGGACCTCCTTCTTATTCTGGAGGGGCTGCTTTCTCCAATAACTTGCTCTCTCTCTCTTTCTTTCAGCAGAGTCAAATTTCTGATGATGGGTTTTAGCAGTTAATAAATACCTACTGCGCTTCAAGCTGTCCAGATCTGATACTCTTCATTGACCCTGACCAAAAGCCTGGGTCCTGAATCTTGCAAAAAGCAATGGAAACATGAAGGGGAAAAAGACTTTGAGGCATGCGTTCAGAGGTTACCCTAAATGCTTCTGATCCTCAATCTCTAAGATCCAAATCTGGCTTACAAAACAGGTGAAGATGATTTTGACTGTTCATTCCAGTTTCTAACTAATCCGGTGCTTCGCTGCCAGGAAAGGCATTTGGCAAACACCTGTAAGAAGTGTCTAAATGTAAAGTGTGAATCACTCGAAATGGGAACTCTGTCAAAATAAGGGAATTCAGTTCATTAGAGGTGTGGCAGCTTAATTCACTGCACCAGCACACAAGGCTCCGGGCTGGCACTAAAGGCTCAGCTAGTGAAAACCCACCCAAACCGGGCAGAATAAATGATCCCAACCAAGACAGCCTCCTGGCTCTCTCTCCAAGTTCAGTGGGCCTAAGTTGGGAAAAACTGGGTGTGGACTGTGGGCCTTTCTTGTCTTCTAGGATGGGGCCGTGTTGTATGAACACCGTAAAGACGAGAATCAAAGACAGCCCTGCACCTGGGCAGTGAGGTCGACACCGTCCGGTGAGAAAAACTGCATGTGAAGTTCCCCAAAACTGCTTTTGGGAGCTCTATCAGCAACCAGGAGAATGTATGTTCCGACTCTGCAGACACACATTTCTGAGACTGCATTTAGATCCCTGCCTCTTGGTGTAAAAGTAAGCAGGTCCCTGGAGAAAAAGAATGACCCGCGCACCAGGAACGACCGCTTCTGGGGCCACCGTGACCCCACTGGCCAGGGCACAGGCCCGGGGGCAGCAGGTGGCACCGTGGGACTCTGGCCCACCCACTGACACACAGACCTAAAAGCCGAAGTGAGGTTTATGGGGGCGTGCAGAAACATGTCGAAACACAACGTGCGCTATTTTCTACGGGGAACAGAGAGTTTCGTAGGAACAGAAGGGGAGGCTGAACCTGTTACAAACGATAGTTTCTAATGCACTTCAGTCTGTCCAATTCTGTTTTGCACATGATTTATGCGGCTGAATCGATTCAGAAGAGATTTAATGCTTTTCTCGGTAGCCTGAAAGTGTCCACCCTGCCTTCACATAACTTGGGTTGTGGTCCAGGAGATAGGCTTCAACACAAATAGTTACGATATCACCCAAATAATGTAATTACAAGGTAGGGCAGGGTGCTGGGTAAACAGAGAGAGGAGTCAAGGAAATTAAGTAATGCCTCACCAAGTGGTGACACGGGCCCTGGACCAGAAAGGAGACGGCAACAGTGAAGTGCAGTGTGACTCCCCGGCCCACTGCCCTCCATTATATTTCCCAAGAAGGGAACTGAAGAGTTACTTACAAAAACAATACTAGCTATCGATGTATATTCTCTCCCTTTCTGAGTAGCATATTATGTGAGAACTGCTGAATTTCCTTAAAATGCAAAGGAAACAAGTAGAAGTTTGGAAAACAGCATTTAAGTAATAGCGTGTCCCTACATTTCATTGCATGTGGATTATTTCTTTGCAACTGCTGTCATTGGTCATAAATGGGCAAGTGGAGACCTAGGGAAGCCCCCAGATATCAGTCACTTTTATGGTTACACTGCGGAACTAGCGAACTGGGCATCCTTTTCAGTAAGAGAGAAAAAGATTAGGAAGAGACCACCATGCTTGGCTAGAAAAAAGGCATAATGGGGCTTCATTTAAAAAAGAATGTGTTTTTATTATTTGCTTGTATGTTTGTCATCATAAAATCTTTATAGTTTAATTAATTGAGCTATCTACAGTAACTGATGATCACTTTTGTGACATCTTGCATAACACAGCTGCCCTAAATACTATTTCCTAACCAATATTCAGCCAGAATAAATGAGCTGTTAAAGGTTATTTTTTAGGTAATCCATGTCATAAACATTTATTAAGCCCTATAATGTGCAATGTGTCAGGCAACTGGCGCAGAGAAACAATTACAAGTGAGACAGATACAAACTCTCACCCTCTTCATCTAATGAAAGAAACAGACATTTTATCATCACAGTGATGATTAAAAAAAAAAAAAGCCGAAAAGATTTTCAACTAGGATGTGAAGGAGAAAGAAAAAAATTACAATTGCATGGAAAATGGGTATGTGGCTGAGAACAGAAAGGGCAGAAAAGATACCGGATTCACAGAGAATTGGCCTCAGGTTTATTGGCAAGAGAATCTTTCACCTTTCACAACAGTCCTCCAGCTTTGGCTTAGTGAAGGATGCACACCAAAGCACTTGCATCTTAAGAGGAAAAAAGTAAAACAAAGAAGAGTAAATGTGGGAAATGGTGCAAGGAGGCTAAAAAAAGTTTGGTAATTTAAAAAACGGGAAAGAAAGAGATAGGATGACTGGTTTCATTAAAAAATGAAAAACTTAAAAAATCTATTATGTTAAGGTTTTTCCTAAGGGCAGAGACTCTAACCTCACATAATGGGGGCACCTCATTCCTGCCCTCTGCCCACTTTCCTTCTCCTCTTGCGTCCTCTGCACTGTACACTGGACTCTTGTTGGCTGGATACAGCAAAAATGTTGACTACACCCACTTTATGTGAATGCATTTTCTCTATTATTTGTGGATAACTTGCAAGGAGAAAAGAAATCGGTCCTTCAAAATATGAGAGCAATTTCTGGAGCGAATTCTTAATGGCTTTCATAGTGTGTACCAGTGACTACTTAAGAGAACAATTGTGCCCTTTTCCAACTTCTATATTTGTAGTGTGAGATACTAGTCATCATCTATGTGGGAGTAGTGGTGAAACGTCTCCTATAGGCTATGATTCCTGAGAAGGCCTGAGGTTTTCTATAAAAGAACATTTAGGAAGCGTTTTTTAAAAGCATATTAATACTAAAATCATGCTAAAGGTGTAATATTTAGACTCCATGGATGTCTTCAAGTTTTAGCCATTTAAGATTTATGTCACATGAAAAACAGAAGATAGAGTCCCTTTTTTTCTTGGTTGTTTTTCCTTTAGATTATCCCCAGGCAAATGGAGAGAATATCAACAAATAACAATGTTTATTTTGCATTTCCTCACTAGTTATGAATTGGGAAAAATCAAAGTCTTTACCAAATTTTCTCAGGGAATTTCTAAAAACCTTCAGTGAGAGAAATGTTAGGTACTCTTATCCTATACAGGTCAGAGAGAGAATTGTGTTTATTGGATATGTACAAGATAGCGTTCTAAGAGTTTTACATAAAGTAGCCCAAATTCATGAACACTTCATGGGGGAACTGTTCCTAACTATCTCTATGGTCAAAAGAAGAGGCAAAGACAAGAAACAGTTAAATAACTTGGTCCAAGAGCCCAACTGGTTAATGCCGGAGCCTGAATTCCAACCCAGGCAGCCTGGTTCTTGTGCATGTAAGTACAACAGGCTGTAAAAATAAGTCAACACACACTTAGTGACATCATGACCTGGGGTACTTTTTTTTTTTTCTTTTCCCTTAGCATAACAGTAAAATATGCTCAGTGCAAAACACCAATACAACAAGAAAAAAATGAACACACATAGGCACTACCTAAATCACTATTGATTTCACAACCAGATATTATCCTCTTAGTATATTAGACTGCTAGGTGTTACTTAGTTTTAGTTTTAGTTTTTTACCCATAGAAATGAATTAATGATATTGTCATATTATACTGTGGCTTGCTTTTCATTTATACCCTCAGCAAATGCTCACGACGGTAAATATTCTTCTAAATCAGGGATCAGCAATCCTTAGCCCATAAGCCAAATGTGGTCTGTTGTCTTTTTTGTAAATACGATTTTATTGCAAGACAGCCATGCCTGTCTGTTTACATTTTGTCTATGACTGCTTTCTTAAGCTACATTGGCAGCTTTCATAATTGTAACAGTGATTCTACAGCCGACAGAGAGCAAACCATTTATTATCTTGCCAACTCCTGATCTACATCTTTAGTTCTAGTAACTATTCATATGGTATTAACAAAATTCTGCAGTAGTATTTAAGTAAATAGTGCTTGGCATCCTGTATGATAGTTCTGTGGAACAACAAAACTTCCCATTGCTTTGAGAAAAAAAAATTGGGCCAATATTTCCTATGACTCAAGGAAATAAATTAAAATAGTTACTAAGAATGGGCTTGGTAAAAGAACAATGTATAAGGTGACCGTGTGAGCCATCATCCACATTATAAGCCAGGCAGGAGAACAATAATATACTTGGAATGTCCACAGCAAACTGAGATGTATAGTCACCTCCCAACATTCAACAATCCAATCATCATTTTCTTATTGCAACTTAGTCTCCAACTGCATTGTATTCTGGCAATCAACCTCCCAATCTTCTCTCTCCTCTCAACTTCTTGTTCCTTTCCCATCTGAATATTCCTCAAGAAGAAAATCATCCTCATACTCAGTACCTGGGCACCCCAAACTGCTTCCGATCTCCTTATAAATGCTCTCCCTGGGTTGCCAATAGCAAAACCCTGTGCACTTCTGTAACTAATGCCTTACATATTCATGCCTTCTCTCTTGATTCCTGACAACCTTCTCCATACAGGACGTCCACTAGAGAATACATGAGTTTTATGTAGTGCTAGAGCCATTAAAGGGAACGTTTAGAGAAAGAAGAAAAAGTTAAAGAAACAAGGAGTTTCTTTCCAAAAAACGCTCCATGGTGGCTCCAAATGGGCCCCTGCTCGGAAATGCTGAATCTTGTGTATGAAACCTTCAGTGGTAAAGGGAAACAGGCCACCCTTATTAGAAATTTTCTACAGCTAAAGATGTAACATCATAGCTAAACGCAGCCGGAGACAGGTCGAGCAACAAAAACCAGGAGCCAAGCCAGTCTAGTCGGCTCTGAAATTTGATTCAGGCACCAGATTATGAATAGATTTAACTGGTTCGCCAAATGAAAATGTAGATTTTGGCACCGTCTGAATTTTTTTGTGTGGGGGGGAGGGGTATTCTATATGTGGAGTCCCAGTACACACTGCGGGGATATGAAAAAGAGCTTTTTATATTGTATAACTACTCAGAGCATGTTAAAGGGGGGGGGGGGGGAGAACAATTAACCCCATAAATGCCAACGACAAAAAAATACAACTTTTTATTACCTAGAGCATACAACTTTTCTTCTTCACCTCAGTTTATAATGCAAGCTTTTCCACCGTTCAGTGACACAGCAACAATCATCCATTGCCAAGTAGTCACACATGTAAATATATTACTAAATTGCTTACATCTGGTCCAGTCTCTTTCTGTAGCAACTGTGATAGGGTAAGAGGCACAAATCCCACAGCAGGTAAGTAGCACATTGTCATAAGGATATGGAAATCAAATTTTAATTGCCCTGAGGTTTCTCAGATTCCCTTCCCTTCCTGGTGAGGGTGACGATGTGTGCCACTGACACGATGAACTTCAATTTCCTCCTCTTTCCTTAGCATGGGCCCGCAGAGCACTATTATTCTAGGCTTTGTGATGATAAACAAAGATTAAAACAAATGAAAATAAATGACAGAGCATGGGGGACCCTTTCTACCTCAACAATGCAACCTGCTTCTCCTCCATCTCCAGTCTTGCACCTCTTTAATAAAAATTTCCAAAATGTCCTTTGTTAAAATACTGTTCCAATACCCAAAAGCTAACTATGCAGGGAAATTGTTCTAATGCTATTTGATGCATGCAGAAGAGAATTTAATAAAAACACATTTGATTAAGAAGGGATTTATTACAAGACATATCCTAAGCAAATTCCTTTTACCTATAACATACTAGCTCTGGATGAATTGAAAGACTAGCATTCAAACAAATTTGCTCCTGTTTTGTATGTTGTGTTGATTGAGTCCCTAAACTGGAGTTACTCTGATAATTCCAACTGAAGAATGTAAATTTGAGTCTGTGCAGATGAGAAAAGACCACCTCCTTGTATCTTTAAAGGTTGTATAGTGAGCAGGGGGACACCTGCGTGTGATGTCAAATTCTGGCTGCATGACCTCCATTGAGTGCCCTAATCTTTCCAAGACACAGTTTCCTCATCTCAACATTAGGATAATGATATTAATCTAATGCAATTTAAAAACATGGTAGATATTCTAGAAAAATTTCCATTCAAAATACATTCAGTAAGTGTAGACCATGTGCAAGTCACTGAGGGGGATAAAGTAGATAGGAAATAGTTTCTACTTGAAAAGAACTGACCACTCAAGAGAAGCATACAGTTACAGATATTTCGGAATTTCCTGGAGACTAGTCAGGTGCAAAGAAGCAGAAATAAGAAGGAAAGGTGAGTTTCTTGGGTACCATATGGGAATAGTACAAATCAAAATAATAAATGAATAGCACAAAAAAAGAAAGAAAGCTGATTTGATTTTCAGTTCAGTTTTTCTCTTAGGGTAGGTACTTTACCCCCAATGGTACAGAGATTTGACTACCATCACATTAAGATAAAACCATGTTATAGCAGCATGTTCACATGAATTTTAAAAATCTAGTTATCTAATATGTTGCGATGGACTAACTGAATTTCTAAAGCCAGGAAATACATCAATGCATGTCAGCACTTTCTATGCCATCTGTCACTTGGATAAGCATTTATAGTATTATATATGTCCAGGCTGAAAGTGGGTTACAGTATCATAGAATTTTAGCCCTGGGAAAGTCCAGTACTTTATTTAGTCCCTAATTTGGCAAGAGAGAAATCCTAAACACAGAAATAAAGTGCTGTGCCCACAGTAACAAACTCAGGTGATAGTGAAAAACCTTAATCCCAGACTTGAGTCTCATTTCTCCTTTAGCTCATAGTCAAATTCAAAATTCCTTCAAATCCCTCGTTATATTATCAGCTGTTTCAAAAAGATACTCGGTTAAAATTTAGTGATATTTTGCAAATACCTCATCTAAATGTTTGAGCTTGTTTAAGACACAAACCTCATAACCTCTTCAATCTACCTTGTCTTTGGAAATTTTTGATTTTCCTATTTAAAAATTGTAATTAATTAAAAAAATGTAAAAATGTAAAAGTCACTCGACATCACCGGTTGCTAAGGATACCGGTGTGCACAAAGTGATGGGTAACATAGGCTCCGGAAGCGAGAGCCTGCAAAAAGCAGGGAAGAAAAAGGAAAATATCCCCCTTAGTAGGTCACTCTTGGTAGGATGCATACCTTTTGCTTGCTTAAATTAAAGTAAAAGCCATGAATGTTTTAAAGGATACAAATTTGAACAGTCAGAAAATTTTGCAGACGTAAGACTGGGAGCTGACAGTATGTATTTGTCAGAATGAATGTCCCTTGGTTGATGGAGTAAGAATGCCAGCAAAATAATATCTAGTCTTGAACACAAACATTGTGCTCCCAAGATTTGTGTGGTGTGGCCACTGCATAAGTAAGCGGGAGCGAGGCAGGTGGGAACTGGGAATAGGGAACGTCTCAGGGGCCAGGTGGACACGCCTTTCAGGAGGAAGATCATTGGATAGTGGCTGCATCTCTGGGAGGTAGTTTTGAGTAAGTGTGTATTTTGAGGTATGTTCCTGTACATAATTCTAGATGGGAAGTCTGTAAGATAAAATAGAAGTTAAAACAATTTTATGTAAGATTTATCCAACAATCAGTTGATATTTTAGCAGACTTGAGACGTAAAAGCTTTGCTATAATGGAAGCTAACATTTCAAGATGGCCAAAGTATCCTCTACCTTATGCAATTCCTCAAAAGGAGCAAGGGGTTTGTATTTTACAAAGGGTGTGTTTAACTTCCATCAGTATTAGGTTAATAATAAAAAAGTGTAAGATAAAAAATAAAAATTATAAATCTATTTCCTAACTTGTGAAATGTGGGAAGGGAGAATGTGGCATTTCAAATACAGTTAGACTTGTTAAATACAGTCCTTATACTAACATCTTAGGGAGATTATTTTTTCTACATTCTTCACTCCTTAAAAGAAGACTTAGGGGACTTGTTTGCCCCCTAAGTGAAAGAGATACATTTGTATTGATTATATTATATTAACATTAAGCAAGTTGTTTACATCTTATTTTCTCACTAAGAAAGATACGTTGGCATTACCATTCAAACCATCATAGTACGCTATATAACTGGGAAATATTAGTTCTCTTCATTAAAAATGCACATTTGTTATTTCTGAGCACTCCATAAGGGCCTGACAGTGAGAGAACTGAGTGAGAAATTTACACACTTGCAATGATTTGGTAAATAATGAGACCTGATTCCCACCATCATGCCCAATCTAAGACGTTGCCTATTTACTGTTGACAATTTTTATATGGTTTAAGTACAAACTTTATTTGTAATATGTGCATATAGGTGAGGCAAAAACATTTATATAATAGATTGACTCATGAATACAACTTAAAGCATTCTGTAGAATAATGTGATACTTTTGTAAAAGATACTGAGCTGGGTATTTCACCCCTATACATTTTTAAGTACCACAAGTCTACAGACCACATGTGTACAGACAGAAAAACAAACATGAAACCTCTAGAGGTATATTTTGATTACAGATGCCAGTTAACTTGTGGTTGGATTTTGCTCTGATTCCGTTTAGGTATGTGATCTAGGAAGTAGTAAAAGGTAGATGTTTAAAAAGTAAAATACAGTAAAGAAGAAAATGTAAGGGAACAGCCGGATATACACATATTTTCTGTCAATTAGTGGTGACACACTGTGATGAAAGGGTCTAAGTATTTAGGGTATTTAATTAGCAGAGAAAATACACACATCTTTTTACTTGTTTTCACTTGTGACACCATTGAGATTTCAGCCCAAGTATCATTGCCAGTTCATGGACACTTGGGTGTTGTAACCTGGAGGAACAGCTAGGAAGGTAATGTTATAATGATGTTTGGATGGTTTCAATTCCTGCAGTGAGTATGCACTGATTTAAAAAGAACAAATAAAAATGGAAAGCAAAGTCAATCCAGGAATGAAAAATGTATTGAGCTGTGTCTTTCTCTGATCAATTTCCCAGGTTTCTAGAGTAGATCAACAAAAGCCTAAGAGAAAAGTGAAATTGTTCATTGCCTCCTCTTATTTGGTTAAGCTGAATGGAAATACTGGGCATAAAATAATTTTTGAAAACAAGCAATATGAGATGTTTAACATACTGATGTTACATAATATTGACATACCTAAAGTATGGATTCAATATGGCATGGTCAACGCATGGTTAATATGTGTGTCAATCTATCTATTTTATCTTCATAATTTGTGAAATACTTATTTAAAAAAAAACACTGAGGTATCATTTCTTACCATCAGATTTGTGAAAAATGAAACAAATTTGATTAGTGAGATGAGGGAAAATAGGCACCCTATGTTGACAGTGAATATGTAGTTTTGCACAAACTTTCCAGAGGGAAGCTCAGCAAAACCTGTCAAAACTACCCCTACACTTGCTTTCTGACCCAGCAATCCCACTTGGCGACATTTGCCTTGAAGGAAACATCTTCAACAGCACAAAACTATACATGCATAAAATCATTCATGCGCCATTGTTTGTAATTGCAAAATATTGGAAACAGACTAAACTATTGTATTTAGGAATGTGGCTAGATCAACCATGGTCCATTCCGACAGTGGAATACTATGCAACTGTAAAGACAATAAGGATGATCTTTATGAACTAAGATGGAGTGATTTCTGGGATATATTGTTAAGTGAAAAAAAAAAGCATGAAATATTTTATAGTATGTTTCAGAAAAGAAGATATAAAAAATACATATGTGTCTTCTCATTTGACAAAAAGAAATACAGGAAGAAAGCCAAGAACTAAAGCTATTCATCACCTAATCAGGATGGGTGTCAGCTGGTTGGAACTATGAGGGACCAGGAAGAGAGCATTAGGATGAAGATGTGCTGGGTGTCCTTTTTTTGCATATACTTATACAACAAATCAACAAATCAAATTAACCGGATTCTGGGGAAAGAACCCCAAATGGAATACAAACAGTAACAAATGAACCTAACTGTATTATTAATGAAAAACAACCAACTTGAATGATGTGGGGAAGAAAAGTACTAATTTAAATTTAAGTAACTTAAGGAAAAAGTATTTGACTAAATACTTGCACTGTCAGGCTGAAGAAAAAAAGAGTTTACACAACTATTGTACTTTGATTAGGAAATAGATCAGGGACACTGAAGTTACTTTACGTGTATTCTGGAATTCAGAAAATAAGTAAATATACTGTGGAAAACAAGGGCCAGGCTTTTCACCCCTGGAGAAAGGACTTATAAGTAAGGGGAGTGGGGAGGCTAGAACGAGATTTGTGGTTAGCTTGGAACCAGAGGTATATGAACTCACTGTTCTAAAAATACAGATAGAGACAAACACATATCTCCCAGCTCTGTTTCCTGAGAGGGCCTCCAAACAATTATACCTCAGTAGCAATGAGCACACCAAGGTCCCAGATGTTGGCTTTTAAACATCATTTTCAATTAAAGTGAATCAAACCTCCTTGGGGAAGGAATTGAGTCAGGGAAAGTACAAAAGAGTCTAGAACAACAAGATTGCTGTGCAGAAAGTAAAGAAGCCTTAAAAGAACCTTGGGGCTGTCAAGGGACACAGGAGCCAACAAAAAGTAGTTTCCAACAGTCAAATTTGGGACAATTTGAACAATAAAGTAAATACTAAAAGCAGTGGACGATAACCAAAGCAACAAAATGTTGATGAGTCCAGACTAATGCAGGTAATTGAAAACATAAATAAATGAGGAAAAAGAAAAAGCTCTTGATTAACATAGAATTTCAATTAAGAACATCTTATTGTGGCATTTTATTAGTTCTGTTAAATACTTTAAGAATCTGTTTAAAGGCGAATTATTGAATGTTAGTATATATGCTTTTGCTATATCCTGTGATAATAATGCCTTCCAAATTGTGTGTGTGTATATATACACACATACACAAAAACATTATGTATGTGCTTATGTATAAAAACTGTGCACATATGTGTATACATACATTTTTATAGGCATAAGTTATATATATTGTTATGTATATACCAATGTATGTTTTACATATGTGTGTATAGTTTATTTTGTTTTGCATCTTAATAAATGTGAATCTTACCACTTTATGTAGCTTATGTCAAGATTAATATTACTTGCATTTTTATATAATATCTCTGGATATTTACTTGTTGCAAAAAAGAGAATTGGAGCAGTTTTGCTTTTTTGCTAAGTGGAAGTGGAGAAAGGTAACATCTGTACTCTTTAGCTCTTACTAAAGTCCATAGTATAATTTATTTGGAAATCAGTCTGTTAGATTATAATTTTTTGCTCTTCAAACTTTTTCCTCTGGTTTGAATCCACTCATTTTTTGATTAACTAACCTCCTGTTTGTTCTAAAAAACACATAACAAGAACAAAATGACCACCCTCACCTCGGTCTTTAATGTGTTGCAGAATGAGGATTGTACTCTACCCTGAAATCAAATGCAATTCAGTGGTCAGAAACATTTTTTTCTACATGCTTCTGAAGTCCACAGGAACATTATTTAATCCAAAAATTATCTCACTAACTTGGAGTCCAGTGGATTTCACACTGGGTAAGACTTCAGCACAGAGAATCCACATGCTGTTTTTGATATTCATTAATCATCTAGCTAATTTGTTTTAACATAGGAGCGCTGACAGCAAACGAATGTTATTATAGCAACGGTGACTGCATAATCCAGACTATGATGGCATTAACATTTATGAAGCTGGCAGTCCCATGTTCAGATATGGTCAATGTTGTCTTTCAGTCTAATTGCAAATATATCTATATTTAATTCACATCTGCTATAATCATTGGGTGGGCTAGATGGGACCTGTGGGATACATGGATTACAACATTGTGGTTTTTTTTCTTATTTTGATCATTATACCAATAAATATATTGAAATCCTGGGGTTTATGAATCTTTTTGATAAATATATGGATTTTATTTTAATATTCTGCAGTTTAAAATGCAAGTAAAACTCAATGTACAATGTACCATGTTTTTATAGTACAAATTTAGATGTCTTGCATCAAATAGTAATGAAACTAACCCAACTTGGTAAAACCTTTGTCTCTACATTATAAAGATTAGGGAAGTAAATAATTTGATGGATTACTCTTTTGGAATAATAGAAACATGTACTGTTCTGCACATAGATATTTAATGGCTTATATAGATAATTTCACTTACCAAAATACCTTTTTTTTTTGCTATCTTATATTTTATATTACCCTCACTTCATCTCTGAAAGAGAATCTGTATTATGCTGTTAATAATTATGCTTACACAGGTTAAGTAATTTATCTAAAAGTTTTCAACTTGTTAGCAGTTGAACTGGATTCTAAGTAATGTCCACTTATTCCCAGATTCAGGGACTATCCATTAACTAACAGGATATCTTTGCTTCAGTAGAGCATAGCGCCTCGGTTTTAAAATTCATAAAATTATATAAAATTATTATAAAATTATAAACAGAATCTGGTACCCAAATCTCAGAGGTAAAAGACGGCTTCCTCCTTCTTTTAAACATGTAACATGAACACCCTGTTCTTTCACCTTCTTGTCAGAGTCATTTCAAAAAATTACTCCTTACAGAAGGAGATTTCATTTCTTTTGAGTTGTAATTTTCTAACAGTCATTATTGGGAAGCATTTAACAAGGCGTTTCTTGACTCACCTATCCTTTGAAAGACGTGTAGGAAATACTATTAAGAGACTGAGACACAGTCAACCCAAGGAAAAATCAAGATGTTTGCAAGGCCTCCTGGTTGCTGCTCCAAACTACAACTTTCACCCAGTAGGATACTAGGGGAAATAAATGGCTCTTTCTCTGACATGTTTACATTGTTACCTAGAGTCTTTTAAACAGTAGCAGAGTTGTGGTTCTCTTGATTTGCTCACTCATTCTGTTATTAGAGAAATTCTTAACTTCTTCCACGGGGAACTATTTTTCTGTCTTCACTCTTTTCCTAGCGCTCGTTCCCAGTTCGTCAGGATACTGCCAGGACGCTGAACGTGTGGTGTGTCTATGCTTCTTACTTTCTCACATGTGGTACAGTCGCTCAGTTATCTCTCACACCTAATGAGCTCATAGGGTTTATGCATGATAACAGGAAATTTGACATTCAGTCATTTTGTTTGTAGATTGCTGGCCATTAAAATGCTGGTAATATTAACAAAGAAATGTGTCTATAAAACTGTAAAGAAATACTCAACATGGCATGGGGAATTTTTTCATAGTCCACCAAATACATCTTTTGTTTAACATCTAGAATGAAATATGTTGGTAGACTATGAATTACGCAAAAAATTGCTCTCTTAGATTTGAGTTGAAAGTGGATGATTCTAAGTACATTAACACACAGACTAATACAGACTAATACATCTTATAAGTTAACTAATTTTTAAGGTAACTTTTCATAAAATTAAGCCATTTAACTGAAGACATATTACAATATTGGAGCTCTGAGGTGTGTCTTTAAGGATAAGAGGAAGGAATACCACTATATTTGAAGGAATATTGATGGTCTTGAACCAGTTAACTTGCTTAAAATACGATATATCATTTCAGAACCCAGGTGCAAATACTAAGTCACTGTATCTGGCTTTTGTACAAATATCTTCTGACTTTAATTCAGTGTCTTTATCCAAAATTCAGGTTTTTGCATACTTATTTTTTATTACTAGTGTTCACTAAACTTGCAATGATGATAAATGCAAAATATTACCCAAAGGGTTTTAAAAGAGTTAAGAATTTTCTTAGAGATGGTTTAAAAATAAAACCATAGTTCATAAAAACATCATTTGTATCAAATTAAGACATTACCATCAGAATGAAAATACTTACAAGTTAAGGTTATTTGCTTGTGGTTGTTTTTTCTTTGCCTCGTCATACCTAAGTTTTACTTTTCCCCTTATGTGAGGTAGTATGTATCAGATAATTTGATAATAATTATTAGATAGAGAAAATAATTACCCGAAAGTATATTTTGGAAGCTGTAATTAGAATCTTATCTTGGAATTTGAGTATTATTATTATTTAATTTACTAGGTAAACATGTAATTCAGTACATTTATATAATTTGTTTAAGCAAATCACTCTTAAGAAAATAAATAGAATACGGGCTTTTGTCTGAAACCAGACAAGGACATCCTCAGGGCAATATTCCCTGTACTTACTTCCTTTCTTCCTTCTCTGCCCTGAGAAGGAGGCTCTCCTGACTTGGAGCGCTCAGCCCTCAACGCTAAGCATAAATCATGGGTGAAAGGGTGGGTCCCTATTTTAATATGTGAAGAAAAGCCGATCTGAGAATCATTCCACAGGGTGAATATTTGGTGAGAGTAGCAAGACAGAAGTCAAGGCAAGGAGGGATTTTTGAAAGCAACACATTTTTGTCTAGCCTATCTGTTTAGGAAAATTAAATTGTTTGTATACATTGTTTTCTGATGAAATTTACTTTCATCATCTCATGGATCTATTTCAATTTTGTTAAATATAATCAGAGTATCAGAACTAACATGTTAGCACCATTATTCACCAGAAAGTACATACTGGAGTAATGATCGCTTTTTGAAATTATTGTTAATGTTTAACATGGTAATGCTCAAATTTCATTCCTGCTGACTTACCATGAGCTTCCTATTTGCTCCTTATGTCTTATAATAGTAACATGTGGGAGAAAATTGCTCACCAATATAAAAAACTAAAAATAGATTCATTTTCCTTTAAAACCGCTAGCTAGTTTCTTGTTCTGGGTTAAGACATAAAGTTAAAGCAAAAATTCAATCAGATGACCTACTTCAGTTCCAAATGATGAGTGCTGAGGACTTACGAAAAATCACAGCCCATTCTCTAAACTAATGAACCAGTTCTCAAAGTTCTTGAAATCATTTTAGTTTAATTTCTCAGGATGAGGGCTACAGCGGAACATAGATCTTACCGAGGTCTTGAAAACTTAGCAAAATTGTGACTTGGTTTTATGATTGTATTTTCTAAGCTAAGTTACTTAGGTGTAAGGAAGGGTCTTTGTTGAAAACCTAAACTCACTCTGTTTATATCTTTAAAAAAAAAATAAAGCCAATACTTTTTCTATTACATTTTAATTCATTATAATTTTATTTATATCAATATTGTTTATCACAGAGTATATGTTTCACATAATTTTCCCCACAGTTATCTTATTTTTCTACTCTAGTAAATAGTAAAGGAGTATCAACTTCTACTGCTCCTACACCTAAGTAAAATTAAAATAATTAAGTATAGCAGTGTGATAAAACATTTAATTTCAAATCTACTTTTCCATATTATTTACACTCTATATCTTTTGAAAAAAATGATTTAATTTTTCTTTACAAAACCAATTTTTACCACTAATAAAACAGTATAAAAGGCATACCAAGTATATTTATCATGTGATATATGTAAATTTGCACATGTTTAATGTTTATAAAATATTTCTTGAAACTACAAGAATAAATAGAAGTCTCCCAAAGGAGACTTGTAAATTTTGGTAGAAAAATTTTGCTGATTATTTAGATTTGGCCATTCGACAGAACAAGAACCACCTTAGGACATGACCCATAGAAATATACCAGTAAGTGCAATTCAAGCATAGGTGAAGCTTAGGAAGATCATTTATTTTGGACATGTGATAATTTGTCTTTTCCTGTAAATGCACATAGATGTTAGTTTAGCTGGTGGTCCTGAGTTCGTGGTATCCCCATCAGATCCCCTGCATGCTCAGCTTGGGCATGATTTGCCCCTTTCCTACCCTCTCTTTCTCCATGACTTACCTAATACCAGAATGAGTAGAATAAAACTGCCCTGAAATGATAGTCAAGGTATTTGACCGTACTTAGTGACCTCTAACGTATTTGTAATCAAGTTAAATTTTTAAATAATAGTATTCGTAGAATGACAGCTCCAATCAAATGGAGAGAAAGAAGAGCTTTTTGCTCATTTATTTCCAGCTAGTCTGAAAAAAAGAAAGAGAAAGAGAGACTCAGAGAACTCTCTCCTGGGAACTTGGCCTCATGGCGTTTCTAACCTGATTTCCAGGCCAGAGAAGTTCCGATGGATATCCCAACATCGAATGGCTGTGCAAATCAAACTTATGAACCTTTGGAGACCCATCCTTCATCAGGCTTGGCTTCAGTGGGGAATAAGAAGTATGAACAGACGGGCCAGCAAGGCAAAAGGTCTCCATGCTAATCATATCGAGAGAGACCAAACCCAAGAGAAGGATATTCAAAGTAGATTCATGATTGTCTGGGCCCTCCCAATGAGAAGGTTTCTCTACGGTTTATTGCAGATGCCAGTTGTTTCGTAAAGAAGTAGTCAGAATATTTTCTGCATCTTTGCACAAGAAGTGAAAACATCTCGGTGAAAAGCAAAGCACGCTCTCCATAGTAATGACACAAATGAAAAGGGTCAATTTGGAGAATCCTTACTATGAACGATTTTTATATCGTGGGGCCGGAAGTGAAGTAAATCAAAGTTCAAACTCCCTTAGGAGAAGAGTCAAAATGAGGAGCAGAGGAAAGATACCCAAAAAGCATGTCATGTGTGTAACATTCTGGCAGATAAAAAATTAAGGCCTGTGTGCAAGCACAGGCCGCCAGCTCTGTTGCCAAGTTCGTGAGTCATGAAACAAATGCAGCAAGAGCTGCCCGCCCTCCGTGAGTAGTTTACAGGAGGCATAAAGAGAATAGGCAAATCTCTTCTAATTTCCAAGTATCTTTTCATTGCAAGCGTTTTTTCATAGTAAGACCTGCTAATTCATCAGCAGAAACTTCTATCATGAAAGTAAAAATAAAACATAATTAAAAAATCGCAGAAAAATAAAATAACTCCCCTTGCAGTACAAGTGGACTAAAACCTACAGTCTTGCATCATCTGAAGTTGAGTTGATCAAGACATAAGATCTTCACTTACTGATCGCAAAACTAGTTCAACAAATGTTTTATTTTGACTCCGCATTTTACAAATCAGTCACTTGACAGAGAGTCTGTATTATATATGAAGGAAAGAAGGAAAATTTCTCAGATTTATCCCCCAGCTCACAGAGCAAACCAAATGAAGGAGAAATGCAAAAACAACAGGAACTGGAGCCAGTGTCGGGGCTCCTTTCTTCCCCACTTTTTATTCATTGTCTTCCTCCTTTCTTCCTTTCTCCCTCTCTCTTCCCTCTTCTTTTCTCTCTTACCTTTTTTTCTTTCTTTCCTCTCTCTCTCCCCCCCTTACCTCTCTTGCTCTTTGTTTCAATTTCTTTCTTTTAAAAGAAAAGTTAATTTTTACAATAACCAGTAAAATAAAATTGCACACTGGACAATTTTTTAAAACCTGAACACTGGAGTTCTGTCTTTCTCTCTCTTCAGGCTCCTTGCCACAGAGTAAATTATTTATTAGAACAGAAAAAAAAAGTGAAATGGGAGGTGACCTTTTTTTCAAACACTGTCAACATGATTACTTGACCTTTGAGACAGGCTAAGGAATAAAAAGGAAGGATTCTTTCTAGGGCTTTCTCTTCTCAAGTGCCTGACACCAAGTGTAGCTAATTGTCAGCAGCATTATGAAACCCTAAACCCATTCCGTGAACCTTTAGTTAGAAGCAGACTTGGGCCGAAAATGACTCAGGCAAACTTTCCTTCTGCCCCCACCTCCCCCCTTCTCCCTCCTGTTTTTGGTTGTTTTCCCTCCATCCATTGTATGACATCCAAGATTTCACATGGAAACACCCCATGGCTTGTTTTTCATTGCAGGTTAAAATCAACTTTAATTTTGTTATTTTTTCCCCTAAGATGCCGCCCATCCTATTAAAATGATTAGGCTTTTCTTTTGAAGAGTTACCTGAGGTAAAAATCTAATTGGCACATTGGCCACTGGAAAACGATGCCAAAGGCAGGAGTGGTACCAGCCAAGCTGATACATGGCCAGCCGTCTTAGCAGGGGCTTGATTTCATGCCGTGATTTAAGACACCACGTGCTCAGCTCTGATGACAAAGCGTCTGTGGCTGTTCAGCATTTGAGAATAGAACTGTGTTTCCTCAACAGAGAGGAACTAACCAACATTAAATATCACAGTTATGTGCATAACAGCCATGTATCAAATGACAAAACGTAACAAAGGTTCCTGCGAGGGAGACGTTTATGCCTAGTTTAGCTTAGTTCGAAGTTCTGTGCTACCTTTTTTGTTCATTATTGGAAGCTCCGGTATTGCCAACATGAGTTACATCCATTTAGTGGCTTAAATGAAATCATGTTTTACAAACTGGGTTTTCTATGTGGTAATACGATGCATTCAATGGTGCAACAGGAGAAGATATAGGAAAAGATTTCAATAGCAGCTTCGCATGTTCCCTTAGCAAAACAAAATGGTACTTTACACTCAATGCTCTATTATGAATGAATCTGACCATTGATAAAACGATTGTTTTTAACTAGATTCGAGTAAATTTCTGTACTACGGAGGACACTTTTTTTAGAAAAGATTGTATTCAACACTGGTGAAGAGGGAAGACCTAACAGATGCCAAATTAACTAAAAGATACTTATTTTTACTTTTCTACCCTTTACAGAACTCCTTATCAGATAGTAACAGAGATAATCCTGGCAAATCGGTCTTTGCAGGGGCAACTTCTAGGTATTAAGGCTTGACTTTTCAATGTTGCTTCAACAGGTAATGTATATGTTAGCAGAAGCATTACAGACTTTAATCAGGACTGATTTCCAAAGGTCATGATATCAGGGTAATTTCATTTCTAGCCTTTGCAGTGTATAGTCCAGTTGGGTTTGATTCCTTTCCACTGGACTCAAATACCTGATGCCACTTTGACATTAAAGGACTTCCTATTTTAAGAATGAAAAAAGGATTCCATTGATAGTCCATTGGTTCCATGAATTTAAGAGAAACACGGACTCATCTTTCCAGAAGTAGCTTCCTGTAGTCACCGACCTATCATCCCAAGTAAAAGATATATTTACATTAATCCACTCCATTATATTAATTCTTTAGTTAACAAAGTTTAGAAATCATACTGTCTTTGAGTTTGCATTCCATTTAGTGTTGCATGCTTCTCTGTGTTAAAAATGTCTCCCACTGGTCCATTCTAAATTTTTTTTTTTTGCAAACTAAGTTTGCACGCATGCATGTGTATGTGTGTGCAGGCATGTGTGTACATCCTAGGCAGCCTATTTATTTTAGTCTTTCTAGGAACATAAAGGAATGTATGTCTGGAGTACAAAGATACATATTTATATCGCAGTTCTGTCCTTACTAACCATATCACATTGGCAAATTGACTTAACAACTCCCCTCTAAACCTTATTTAATTTTCTCAGCAATAAAATCAGGACAATTTGATGAAAGGTATAAAAATGAATATAAATGACCAAGGAGAGCCCTTGGCACATACTGGCTCACAAAAACAGAATAATATCAATAATAAAAATGTAAGTACCTACAATAATCACTTTCCTACTACTGGATGTTCTGTTTCAGAAATGTAGGTAAATCTGTTTTTATCACCATAATACTCATAGTCATAACTGTCAAGAAACTTTCTGTCTGGTTGTATTGCCTATGTACTGAACTACATCATTAAATGCACTAAAAATGATGTCTGAAGCACAAAGCTTCCTAAGTTTCATTAGCTTGGTTTCAGACTTGATCAGAAGCATCTAACCCGTTTATTCTATTTATTTAGCATCCCCTAGAAATCCTAGAAGAGTGTTGAACAGTAGTAAGAGAAAACGTGTCATGTGAAATTTGCTAAATAGATACTGGGTGTATCAGAGAAAGTTTGCCATGAGCTCAGTCCAGAAACTTCCTGAAGTCTTTCACTGTGTACTGGACTATAATAAGTATTTTTGGTTTCTTGGAAGTGTTTATTTGGAGAAGCCTCTACCCATAGACAAAGAACTAGAGGAAGGGTTTGCTGGCTTCTGCAATGAAAGATTTTTGCCTCAGCAGTTTAAAATGTTCTTGCAATAGCCTCTCCAATTTACTATGGTGTTCATTTGCTGCTACGGCTTATATTTTCCAAAGAAATTTTATTACAAATGCCTATCCATTGATGAATGGATTAACCAAATGTAGCATTACAGAGCAATGCTCTGCATTAATAGAAAAGGAATACTTTTTAACATACATATAGATAAGCCTCAAAATCATTATGCTAAGAAAGCAGACAGACACAAATGACTAGATAGTGTACTATTCCCTTCCTATGAAATCTGTAGAAAATGCAAATCGAGGGGCAGTACATCCTTCAGACGGTGGGAATGTTCTAAAAGAACTACAGTGATGTTTCCACAACTCAGTACATTTACTAATGATCATTCAACAGTACACTTAAAATGAGAGAGTTTTATAGTTTGTAAATTCTGCCTCAGTAAAGCTCTTTAAACAACAACAAAGATTTCACATTTGTTCTTTTTCTCCAGGTTAATACTGATGGCGGTGGGGGGGGGGAAACACTACCTTCTTTAGTACCTTTGTCCTCAACATTTTTTGCAGAAGCAAAACCCAGGAGAGCCTTAAAAGGTGATGATAAAGAAAGCACCAGGGGTTCCCGCCTTATTTGCCGAATTTGCAAAATTTGCAAATCAGATTTGCCGCACTGCTTGTGATGGGGTGTACGTGCACGACCCTGTAACTCCCAGCTCGACAGCGTCGGAGCCAGTGACGAAACGGTGTAGAAGAGGATGGGTTCACAAAGCCTCAAGCATTATTTTTGGAACTTCTGTGCAAATTACTTTCATTACTTCTTAGGTTTAGCTGTCTAAAATGTTGGCCTGACCAAAAAAAATAGAAGAAAACACACACACACAAAAGGAGAGTGTCACAGAGAATTATTTATTTATTTGTGTTTGCAGTGCCCTCTCTGTCAGATGTTTTACAGATTAAGAAGAAGGGAGGGGAAAGTTCTGCACGAGGGAAAACAAAAGTAAAAGGCCCAGTTTTCTTTCTGTCATTACTCTACTCCCCGCATCCCCCTTCCCCTTCTTTCTTGTCCAGCCCCATATTGCGACTTTGACAAATGACAATGCAAGAGAATTTATGTTGGGTCTTGGAGATTAGCACATTATCACAAGCAAAACAGAGCCCTCAGCCTCCGTCGCTGGGGAGCCATTGAAAAAGTCTTTGAATGTGATGCATGGGTCAAGACCCATTGCTGAAGAAGTGAGGATACCACCGTTACACCGTTATGCTGGGACAAGTCTGGATAGGGGCCCTTGGAGAGCCAGGTGAAGACACTCAAGGCTGGGCGAGGAGCATTTAGCCAGAAAGCTCGTTCTGGAAAGGAAAGAGGAACCGGGCAGCTCCCACAAGACCTCCGTGCTGAATGATTTAGGGCTACCTGTAGGAAATGCCTTTTGCTTTATTGCTTTTTTAGTCTCCCTTCTTTTCAGGGGTAAAAAAAAAAAAAAGAAGCACAACACAGACCTTCCCTTCCTTCAACTCCTGTGAGTATTCCCCAGGAAGTTTTTTGTAGGAACTCTGTCCCATCACTGCTGTTCCTATAAGGCTCTCTCCCACAGTACAGGACAATCTGCAAGTGAGATCTCAGATTAAACCACTGCACAACAGAAGGTTTCAGTTTCTCAAAAATGTTCAGTTATAAGCCCACTACATTTAAAAGTTTACATGCTTAGTTTACAACATTGGGTTCCAACATCTGAGAACGTTAGTTACAAAACAATTTCAGGAAAAAAAATGAACATGAATTTTTGGAGTGAAATATACTCAGGACCTACACAATATTAATCCATTCCTTAAATTATCAAATAAAAAAAAAGTGGATGGAGTAATTTTAAGAAAAATGTTTCTGAAGCCCACAAATAGCTGAACAGGATGGGACAGCCAGCTGGTAACTTGATATTCACAGTATATGAATAAAATATAAGTGAGGATGAAAAATATTGAATGGCAGGTGATGAGGCAGTATTCATAGTACGTCTTCTGGTGATTATTTATTGGTGCCTGGGAAATGCACATTAATAGGCCAGAATTTCTCAGCCTAAGAACTGTAGTATTCATATTTGGGTCTGATCTTTCTTTGCTGTGGGGGATATCCTGTACCCTAAAAATGTTTAATGGAATCCTTGGCATCTACCCACTAGGTTTTAGTAGTAACCCTCAGTCACGCGCCAAGTTGCATCAACCAAAAATGTCCTCAGATATTGTCAAATGCCCCATGGGAATGGTTGAAAATCACAGATTTAAACAGAATGGTTTAACACTGCTGCGTGTGTTTGCCAGCCTTTCGAGTCAAAGCCAGATGAAGATACTGACCACATATGTCATATCTTTCTGTGGACATTTTTGGTTTAGAAGTCAGGCCTATTTTTGGAGGGGCCAAAATTCATGTAGCTACTGGGTGTTGTTAGGTGCTATAATTATACATCTAAGGGCATGGCATCCATTCATCATTGCTAGCTCTTCTGGACCCACATGTATGGGGTAGTTGCTCACACAATAGTAAGAACAACAACAGATAATTGAATGCTTCGCATGTGCCGACTTCTTAGCTGAGGGCTCTACCTATATTTTGTTTTCTGATCTCAGGAAAGTCATCTGATGCTGACAACTATTTCAATACTCATTTTATGGGTAAGGCTTGAATAAACTCACCAGGGCCATTCAGTGGTGGATGAATCTGGGATCACCAGTTTAAGAAGGCATTATTCAGAAAGCTGACATTAAGGACACATGGATGCATATTTCCATGGGGTCCTTTTAAGTGATAGGCAACCTCTAGGAATGATGGGCTACCTATTGTTTTTTTTCTTAACCTGAAAAAGAAATGTGCTCCCAGCGATTTCAGGGAAAATTCCAGCGACTCTTCTGTGTTGCTTAAGCCTACAGACATCAAAATGACTCTGTCACCTCTGGATCCACATTTCTGCCACTGCCATATCTTCTCTGCTTATTTTCACTTTCTCTTGTAGCTCTTAGGTACTTACAGTAAAGCAGAGGTACTTTACCAGGGAAATTTTGCCCCCTAAAAGGGGACATTTGACAATTTAGAGACATTTTTTACTGTCCTACCTACGGGAGTGCTACTGGCATCTAGTGGGTAGAGGCCAAGGGTGCTTCTGAACACCTCACAATCCACAGGGTAGCCTCACACAGCGAAATGCTACCCAGCCACAAATACTGATAGTGTGAATGTTGGGTAAGAAGTCTTGGACTAAAGAAAGCAGTCAGCGTTAAAAAGCAAGCAAGATTCCCTGCTGTAAGTTCTTTAGGAAATGAAAGTTCTCATAAATTAGTTGAGAAATATCATTAATATTGGCTTTCTGGGGATGGTCAATAACCACACCACCACCACTTCCTCTTGGATTCCAAACAGATTGAATAGAATTCCAAGTACCAGTTCTATTGCCATTAAGGTGGACTATAGAAATCAGCCCATGCTGGAAGCCAACATAAGTTTTCTGCATCTTTCCCCATGAAATAGATGCACCTATGCACAGGTGCAGCAATTAGATAAGGAGTAAAATTCTCTCCAAAGAGACCTGAGGTGGTTAATTTTATGTGTCGACTAGACTGCCCCATGGGGTGCTCAAATCAAACATTATATCATGTGTGTGTGTGTGTGTGTGTGTGTGTGTGTGTGTGTGTGTGTGTGTGTAAGGGTATTTCTGCATTAGATTAGCATTTGAATCGGTGGATCCAGTAGAGTAGATGGCCCTTCTCAATGTGGGTGGCTATCATTTAACCCAATGAGGGCCTAAAAAGAACAAAAAGCAAAGGGAAGGATTCCTTCTGCCTGTTGCTTGAGCTGGGACATTGGTCCTTTTGTGATGGGAACTTATACCATCAATCCCCTTGTCTTCTGTCTTGGATTGGAATTACACCATCGGTTTTTCTGAGGCTCCAGCTTGCAGTCAGCAGACCATGGGATTTCTCAGGCTCCATAATCAAGCCAGCCAACTACCCATACAAAGTCTCTTCATACATCTATTGGTTCTGTTTCTCTGGAAAACTCCGTCTAATAAGGGACCCTAAGGTGTTGTTTAACACACGCAGCAAAGGAGAATGAATATAGCCTGCAGGCTGAGAGGGAAATAATCTGTACATGCAGCGATCCTTCTCACCAGCTCACCGATCAATGCGGTCCCCACACATCCCGAGGGTGAGAAAAGGGGTATAAAAGCCCAGCACATATGAGAGGGTGGACGTATTTTGTGGTAAGTGTCATGAGCACCTGGAGAGAGGATCTCCTTCAGCCACAAAGTCTTATTTGAGAGAACAGGGAGAGTTGACCATGACAAATGGGGAAGGTAAGGGGAAGTCAATCAGTGCAAAATTATTCATGATTGGGACATAGTTAGGTAGTTCTTGTGGCAAGATGACACTAGAGGCACGATTCCTAATGACTGGAGGGAGTGAGGTTGGAGACAGATCTACTAGAAGATGATTTTAATGCTGTAGGTGAGAAATGATAGTCTCAACTAAGGCAATAGAAGTGAAATGGAGAAGAGAAGGTGACTGAGGGTGATGAGATACGGAAGATGATTTAGAAAGAATTATCAGGTTTTAGTTTCTAGCTCTCGAGACCCAGGTGATGATGTGATTTACTTAACAAACATTTACATAGTCCTTGCTGTGTGGCAGGGATTAGAGCAAACAATTTATAAACATTAACTCAGTTAATCATAAGAGAGGTACTTAAAAAACAGGAATTATTGCCCCCCCCTTTACACATAAGAAAATAGAGATAAATGGAGATAATATCACTTGCACAGTATGACACTTCTAGTAAATAGTGAATTTGGATCCAAATCCAGGCAGTGAGGCCCTAAAATGTATGATCTTACCACTAACAATCCATGGGTACAGAGGAAAAGAGAAGCTTTGTGGAAAATATAATATGTTTTCTTGGACATTAAATCTCATTTCCAATTTTCTGTGGAACATCTAACATTTTCCTCATCACATTCAAAATGTTGGTACATTTTAAGACAATATAAAACAAGAGGTTACAGAAAACTAGGAATTAACGTTTCTAAAACATTTCAGGAAAAGGAATTCTGTGCAATATTCTTTTAGGTTTAAATTTTTCAAAATGAAATAGACCACAGGGGAGTATTTCTAACCTAATCATTATAGTTGCAATCCAGAATAACAATAATAATTTTATGAGCTATTTGTTTATAATAGAGGCCTAACTCTACCTAATAGGGCAGGCAAGCAAAGCGTATCAATGTATTTAGAATTTTTCTGTATCTGTTTCAGAGTTTTTACTGAGTAGAAAATGCTACAGTTTTTAATATCTGCAACTTATCACCACCCACCCACCACCCTGCATCCTCGTCTATATATCTGCATCTGTGCATGCATCTCAGACTCCTCTATCTCCATCTCCATCTACCACATCTCCATCTCCATCTTCTACGTCTACATCCACATCTATATCATTTGCATCTATATCCACATCCTGACCCCATTAACTGCAGGATTTTTTAAGGCATTTTCTCAATTGCAGAATCATCTTTTCCCTAATCAGAGTATCTTTCTCCTATTTTAAAATTTTATATTAAAGAACTGTTCTTTCCTCAGATTTAACTAATCAAATAAAGGAATACAAGCTAAGACATTAGAACTATTCCAGTGCCTCTTCAGCTGCTGGTGACAATGCCTTAACTCAGGTGGATAGTGCAACAGAGTGGAAATCTGGGAACCTCGGCAGGACGGTGGGGGATGTACTTTGGAGAGGACGTGTCCTTAGCTTACATTCACCTCAAGGTAACCAGCACGCTGATCCACTAACCTCTTAAGACTACTAATCTGCTTAATTTTAGAAACATAGAAAATAAAAGATAAAGGCACTCTAGCAGCAGTTTAAAATTTATACTTTGTTCATAGTTTGTCAAGCAGTAAAAATCTTGATTGAGTCTGAGTATGCAGGTTGTGAAAGGTCTAATGACCTGATAAGAATATATGTCATTTTTATAAACAGAGGAGTGGTTATCAAGACAGAGCACATTATTGGCAGTTGTTTACATCTGATAATATGAATTAAAACCCTGTTAGATAAAGAGGTACAGATTCCTTTCACTCTTGATATTCTGAATTTTATAATTATGTATTCTTTTGAACATAATTACCTACACATTTACACTTGCCTTTTAAACTGTCTTTGCTTTTATTTTTCTCTGTGTGATTTTGCAGAGGCACAATACAAATATTTGTGTGTGTAATGGTATGCATTCAGGGAGATAGTTGATTGTGTTATTTTTGCTTTTACTTAAACAACACAGTAAAACAGTGAATTTTTATTTTGAAAAATGTCCCCCTATTGGAAGATTTCAAAAATAATAACTTACATGGATAGTTTTCCTATGTGAAGGTGGCACTCTTTAAAGAGATAACTGACTTATCTACATCTCACAAGCTCTGGATGCAAAGTAAATCGATGCTTTGAGAAAGCATGTTTGTGATTGTGAACTGTTATATTAAGGGGAAAAAATAATGTGGTTTGTCTTCAATCTCTCCATGTGGCATACAAGGGCTGACTTGTTGAAATTTTGTAGGCTTTTATTTACAGAGAAAACACAGACCCTGTGCTGCTCAGAGTCCTATCAGCCCACACATTCAAAGGAATCACATGTGAAAGAGAGACTGCTTAAATCATAACCTTTACAGATAATCTAATCCATAAGGAGACCAAAATTACTTTGCTCCTGTGAATAAGAACAAAACCTAAAGAATTTAATTATTTGAGAATTATTCGTGAATATTGTGATCCTGGCTCAAGGCTAGAATTGGAAAAGAGAGACAGTCACTGACTGTTGCCAATCAGGGTTTCATGGAAGAAAAATATGGAATATTTCAGCCTCAGGATAACACCCCATATTTCCAAGTTTTGTTAAAAAAAAAAAAGAGGTGTTGCTAGAGACAAGTGTACCTGGGGTGGAAATAGAAATAAAAGCAGACCCTCTGAGAAAGAAATGGGATATTGGACTGTTGCTGGGAAGAAATTATTGCAATGATGTGTGTTGTTTAGTTATAATGCTCAGATTATAAGTTACATTTTGTGAGAAACACATGGCCACGTGCTAAACATCCATATGCCATAGTTAATAAAACTGAATTCCACTGATAAAGCTTGTACTACTGATCTTACTTAGTGGTTGGAAAGTCCACAAATGCATATATATATATATATATATATACACACACACACATGCACACACACACATACATGCATGCTGATGCATCTGGTAGATGCACGTAATTCACATGTACTTAGTCCTCTTTGTTGCTGGCTTTTACCCAAGTTATGGCAAAAGCATAGCTAACCTATCTTGGGGCATGACCTCCACTCTTGCTTCTGTGTCATCCAGACTTTAGATGAAGAAAAGCAGTGGGCGTAGTGGCAAGAACAGAGGATGTAACACCACACGGACACTAGCTTCAGTGTCAGCTCTTCTCCCATTTAGCATTGTCATCGTGGGCAAATAATTTAATCTGTCTGAGCACCAGTGCAAAGAGGATGAAATAATCTATCTCTTAGGATTGTTGGGAAGATAAGAAAAATTTATATTAAAAATCTAGCATGGTTTTAGGTACATAGTAAACTCTTAATAAATAGGACAGGACTTTCTTTCCCTCTATATGCATTGGCTGTCACTGAACCGAGCAAACAAATGCGATCCCAATACAGAGAAGCTGTCCATGGTTCTGTGCCCACATCCATGCACCACACCTTGGGTTACTACTCTCTGGTCATGAGTACAAGATCAACCCATTGTCCTAATTAGGAGGGAATCTACATACCAAATCCTTCAGAACAGGGACTATAATTTTCCAGCTATTGATTTCCATTAGCTGGTTAATTCAGTTAAAAATATTTATTTTGTACTGTTAAGTATATACATATAAGGCTTTTAAATAGTTCTACATCAGATGCATATACATCTTTTATTATTTATATATGTATAATTTATACATAAATGTATAATAAATGAGTATTTTTATTTATTTAGTGTCTTTCTAGGTCAGACACTATGTTAACTGCTGAAGTTATAGTAGTGAATATATGAGAAAAGTTCATTTCCTAAGGGGCTTACATTTTAATAAAGTGAAAGAGGCAATAAACGAATAAACAAATAAATAAGCACAATCGTCCCAGATAATGACAAGTGTTGAGCATAATAAAATATGGTAATAGGATTGAAAGCGATTGAGGATGGCGTGTGAGGGAGAGGCAAAAGAGTTGAGAAAAAGCACTTCATAGCAGGTCTTCGGGAAAGGTCCCCCTGAGGGGTGACATTTCTTGTGAGGTATGATTAATGCTGATAGGTCAGCCAAGGGAGAATTTTGGAAAAGGGAATTCCAGTCAAAGGGGACAGAAAGAGCATGGTCCCTGCATCCAGAGTAAGCTTAGTGTGCTTAAGAAACAAAGAGAAGGCCAGCGTGATTAGACCATAGTTTAAAAAGGGGGGCAAAATAATACAGAATTGAAAAGGGAATCAAGGTCAGACCCTGGACGTCCTCTTGGGCCTACGTAAGGGATTTGGGGTTCAGGCCAAGTGCCACAGAAAGTCACTGGAGAGATGGAAGTAGGGGTGTGGACTGTTGGGGTCCAAGAACGGAAGAAGCCAGACAAATTTTCATGCTGACTATAGTCATTCAGTGAGAGAACGTGGTGGTTGGCATCAAGGCGGGAGCAGTAGACAGAGGCAAGTTCCTGGATTTGCATGTGCAGAACAAGAAGCAGAGAGGCATCAGGCATTCCTCAGCTATATTGACTTGATCAACTATATCAAGTATCTCAAGCAACTATAGCAACTTGCTCAACGGTGTATCCCTGACTCTTAGCACAGTGCTCTGCACAGATTAATCAGTATGAAATGAATGTTTATTATAATTACTCAAATATAAGCTCCTTCTAAGTGCTTTATAAGGATTACTTCATTTAATTCTCACAATGTAGGCTAGATTCTCTCATTGTTCATATTTTATATAGAAAAAAACTAAAACTAAGTAGTTTGGTTAAGTAATTTCCTCCAGATTAAACAACCAGGAAGCAGGGGTCCTGGGAAGCACACCTCGGCACGTTCGTCTGACTTCTTCAGAGCTCATGCTCCTATTTGCTGTTTCTGGAAATAGAGAATAAATGCAAGTCTTCAACATCTTGCCTAGAAATTATCGACAGAGGGTTCCTGTTTGGTGGTGTTCCTACTGCTTAAATATGTTTTACCCTTGGTTCTGGGTTTACTAGTAATAAGAGCTAGTATTTGTTGAGTAGTTCTCCTGTGTCAGGTACTCTGCTAGACCTTTTACACTTACTAGATGTATTTCTTACAGTAAATTGTGAGACAGACACAAGTACTATTCCTGTTTTACAGACGAGAAAATTAAAGGCAGAGAGCTTATCCCAATCTACATAATTGTAAAGCCAGTCCTTCTAACACAGAAGTTACTGGAGTAACCAAGGTGCATATAAAAGTCATCAACATCAGGGAAATGCAAAATAAAGCAACATTAACGTATTAGTACACATCCATCACCAAGACCTAAACTTAAAAGATTGGCAAAACCAAGTGTGACCAAGAAATGTAGAAATAGAAACACTCATGAAGAACTGCTGGAGATTTAAAATGGGTCAGCTATTTGAAAACCTAACAGTTAAAAAAAAAAAAAATCTAATATCCACCTACTCTGGGACCAAGTAAATCCACTCTTGGGATCTTATCCAAGAAAGATGTTTTGTGGCACATATTTTGATTCACTTAACATTTATTGAGTACTTTCTAGGTACCTGGTAGGATGTTGTATTAACCAGGGTTTTTCACAGAAACAGAAACAATAAGACAGATAGAAAGCAGTTTATTATAGGGACTTAACTCACATGATTGTGAAGGCTGAGAAATTCAGACCCACTAGAGCCAGTGGTTCTGTTTGAGTCTGAAGGACTGAGAAGTAGGTGAGTTTGTGGTGTAAGTTTCAGTCCATGTCCAAAGGCAGATGAAGGTTAATGTCCCAGCTTAAAGTCATTCAGGCAGAGAAAGAATTCTTAAACAGTCGTTTATTCTATTCAGGCTTTAATGGATTGGATAAGGTCCACCTACACTGGAGAGAAATCTGCTCTACTCAATTTACTGATTCAAATGTTAGTGTCATCCACAAACACCCTTATAGACACACCCATAAATAATGTTTAACCAAATACCTGGGCCCATGAAATTAACCAATGCACATGTCAAGCAACTTAAAGTCATCTCATTTTATATACTGTGAAGAACTTCCACTAGGGGTACCATATATGCCAATGTTTCTGTATCTATTGCCCTGGTATTACTATTAATAGTGTGCCTTCTCAGTTTCAGAGAGTCCAGTTTGAAAAGTAAACTGTTTGGTCACCCAAATTCAAATCCATGCCATCCTTCCTATAAAGCTGTTATCAGCGATGATATAATCAGGTGCTGAATCTTCACACTATCCCTGTTTCCTTCCTCTGCTAAGTGACGGAATAAAGCTAAAGGTTAAAATGCAGTTAACTGTTTTGCACATTACTCAGGAATCAAATATGTATATTTGATTGAAAAGGTCATGTGTGCATGTCTTCATATCGTAATGGCCTTTTCAAATGTCTCATTTGCTTCCCAGCTCTCTTAACCATCAGGATAACTAACCCTCATTAACAAAGTGGCAGTCTTACTGTATAAACAGTCCTATAACTTTTTTCCTTATGTTTTAATGTTGCATTTGATTAAAAAAAAAATTTTAGTGTGCACTATTTAGTATGATGCCTGAAATAATCCTTCCACGTAAACTCAGTAGATATCAACCACCAGAACTCTAAGCCAGAAGATTCCCTGTTCTCTCATCTCTAATGGGGGCCATTATGCCCCCTAAATCCTTCTTAATTTATATGCTTCTTTCCCTCCCCACAGCTACTTTGCTAGTGAATTCTTACCTTCCTCTTGGCTCCCCTGGATTATTTTCCTATGCCCTTCACTGCTTTGCATGCTGCTGGTATGTTCTTTCAAGCCATCCTTTGTCGATTAATTTCCAAAGTAAAAACCTGACTATGCTTTTCTCTTGCTTGACCGATTCAGTGCATCCCCGTAGCAGGGCATAAAAGGACCTTCATCACTTAGCTCATTCATTTATTGCCACTCTCTCCTGCCATGCTGGCCTAGCCATTCAGAACTAACTGCTGTGTTCCCAGAATATCCCCTTCTCCCTTACATTTAGGTTTGGGGGCTTTAGAAAGGCTATTCCCTTGTCCTGAAATTCCTCCCCCAAAGCCTACCTGGGTGACTACTTTCATTTCCTGCTTCTGCTTAGACAGCATTTTCTTCTTTAAACTTCTCCTGATACTCAAAGACTCCAGTTGCCTACAATGCTTTGCAGATATTGCACCCTAGCATTAGTTAAATCGTGTTACCATTCTCTCTCCAACGCTCCAACTCACCTTTACGCTTCCATATTTTTCTGTCTCTAGAAAGTAGCCAATTGATGGCAAGAGGTTACAGTCATTTTATTCACCATTATTCCCAAGGACCTTTTGCATTGCCCGAGTCGAAGCTCAGTGAACATTTTTTGAATAAGTAAATCAATGAATTACTCTCCATTTTGTAGATAAATAATGGAGAATGAATTAGCTACCCAATTAGAACATAAGCACATAAATAAATAGATAAAATGGTAGAAACATAATAAAAGATTACAAGAATAGATGAGGGCTGGAGTGGGGGTTGAGGGTGCGATTCTTTAATAAGTTGGCGATAAAGGTATTTTCTGAAAAGGATTAAGCTGAAGTCTAAATCGTCAGATCCAAGGTCAAACCCTCATAAGTAAGAATTTGTTCCTCATATGGGCTCTGGCAGGAAGAACAAATTCCCTGATGCAATGGGACACAGGGCAAGTCAGTCTGGAAAAGGAAAATGTTTGGAAAATTTCAGGAAATGGAGAGATTCTACCTATGGGATTACCCTGCTAGGAGAATGTTGGCATGGGGGGACATACCACAAAACAAAAAGAGTGAAAAAGGGAAAAGACGCTAATCAGAAAAATGACGAAAACAGATACACAGTGGTACTGAAGATTAAACTGTAGCTATATTGAACTTTTACTATACCAAAATAGAATCAAGTAACATTTACTCTACAAAGTAAATGGGACTCATTTCTTTTCTAGAGAGATTTTGTTTGGGTGTGGTCCCCCTAAAAAGAGCCCCAAAGTGCCAAGAACAAAAAATACATGTTTGAATATATATATTCAATCCATATATATTCACACATTTTCCCTCTATTAAAAAAAATGAATGCTAATTAAACTATGAAAAACCTTGTCTTTTTTCTCTCAAAACCTACCCACGTCTGCTTCCCAAAGGGAGCATTACCCGTTTCATAAAGATTCTGAGAGCCTATCCCAATAAATTTGTTCCTTTCACTGCAGCAAATGATCACATTTATTATTTTTTTTAAACATTAAGAAGGTGATGAGATCATTTATTGTTGCTTAACTTTAATGGCATCTAAATAAGGAGGTCAGTATTTTTTTTTTCCCTGTTGGTTGTTTTTTTCCGTTCCTGCTGGACCAGTAGCAGCCTCCAAACGACGTGATGCTAAATCAGACCTTTTTTTTTTTTCTCTTTCCAGTTTGCAAGAAAAAAAAGCAAGCCTCACCTCAGCACCAAATGAGGCAGTTCATGCTGGTTTTGGAAAAGGAATTCGCTCTGGAGAGAAAAACTAACAAACCCAGTCCTGAGGTCTTTCCCATATATTGAAAAGCCCATATATTTGGAAAGGAAATGCGGGGAACGCCAACAGAAGCTGCCCAGGTTTCTTTATCATACCTGGAGAAGGATATGCTACCATCTGCACAGCCGTGCCCTGGCGCCAGCGCTTCCGTACTTCTTTCTCTTTTAAAATGGCACCGCCTGCCCTATAAAATGATCTACTGGGACTTCAAAGCTGTGGCGATTGCATGTGGCACAGGATGTACGCAATTAATTATGTGATGCTTTAATGACAGGGTGTAGGAAAAATAGGGGAGAAGAAGAAAAAGTTAAAGGAGAAGAAGAAGAAGAAGAAAAAAAAAAAAGAAAAGCCACAAAGTAAACTGAAAGAACTGGCTGTCTGCATGCCAAGAACCAGTAGCAGATAAGGGCCTCCAGTTGCTGTGGAAACTCCGGCCTCCCGGAGCCAGAATCCAATTTCAGAAACCACAAAATCAACATAAACGTGTGCAAAAATAAAAAGGTTTGTTTGGCAAGTAATAAGGAGAAGGCTACCAATGTATAAAACACATGAACCAAGGTGACCTCAGCCAGCTACAGCCGTAATGACGAGGAGGGCCACGCAGATCGGCACCTCCAACATGAGCGGGAACAGGACACAGCCCACGCTGCTTTCTGTTATCAGGTAATTGCTACCTTTCTGAAATACTAAATGTTCACCACCTCTTTCCGTGCCTTACCTCAAAACACACAACACCACCCTTCATGAAAGCGATGTGAGAGACCTTGATTTTAACCCAGGAGGCCAGAAAACAGACACCTAGACTTTTCAATTGCTCCTTAGATCACGAATGACATGCTGTATCCCCCAAGAAAAAGAAAAAAGTAAGAAAAAGAGATTATATATACAGACTTGTTTATTCCTTCTGCAATATCCTCAAGGAACAAGTACACTCTAATGTAAGAAGCAGGCTTCACATGGGACCTCCTAATAATTTCAAAATTTAATGTTATCCTGAATTCTTTATTCAATTTGCTTAAGTTTGGAATAAAGAAGTATCACCTAAAACAAAAGGTTTTTGAAGGCTGCACAGCTTTTAATTCATGCTTATACTCCCAGAAATTAGTTACATGTGCAACATTATCTTTGTATGTTTCCTTTATTTCCTTTAGGGATTGTTTGCTCTCCCAGACTCACTTCCATAGGTTGATTCCTTTTTTGCTTAGGTATAACCAGCTTTGCGTTCTATTGAGGACTTTCAATATCAGCTTCAGAGAATCAACACGCTTGAGATCATACAGAAAATGCACTAATGTATTTGGTTCTGAGAAAATGACCTAAAATTCTTTTCCAAGAAAGAAAAGTTTTAACAAAGTATTTGAATTCCAGACAGATAAACATGTAAAGAAAGAAACCAACCCAACACACATAAATGTCAAATACCTATCAATCCACTATAGAAACACCCTATCCCTTTTTTTATTTCTCTCAACCCCAAACTTCTGCTCCTCAAATTGAGAGTGAAATCTAAATTGTATAATTCCATTTACAATAACCCACATCATTTACTGTTTGTGACATTGGACATTTCACCCCACCTCTGTGGCAGAGATCCTAGTAAGTGTATATCACATCACTTCCTCCATAGCCTGGACCCACAGATAAGCCCTCTCTCCCTGGGACTGAGATCTGATCAACACAATTTAGGCAGAAGTGATGAACACCGCCCTCAAGACACCCTGTTAAGCCTCCCATGTGACCTTCCATTGCCTCTCTAGTTGCCTATTTGGCAGTTAGATAGATAAAGAAGATCCAGAGGAAGCCCCACAATCCTAGGAGACAGCATATCTCAAAACAGAGGGATTCTGGCCGCCTGGCTTACCACCTGGAGAAGAGCTATCCAGGAGAGCTACCTGATGAACAGCCACGCTAGACTCCGCAGGGATGACAAACAAACTTTTACTATGTTGAACCACTGTGATTTCCAGCAATGGACACCATGTTGCATGCCCTTCCGAATGCACCGCCCCTCAATTAACAACCTGAGCATTGCTAACATCTCTAGGAAAGGTAAGGCAGCTTCTATGTACACCTTTGCCTGCAGCATCCAGCATTATCTCAGCCCGAATCACATGTGGTTAGTTTATAAATCAAGCCAGGACTATGCTTTTTTATCAATATTTTCCAGTTATAACAAATTCTAAGAAAACACATGTGGACGTGTGGAGCCTACAGAAGGTATTCATCGATCTGTAACAACCTAGTAAGGGTGAGGATACACAAGCCATAAATGTCAGAAAAGAAAAGGTATTTTCTTGTCCCTCCTGCCAAATGCTCTTCAAAAAGAACAATGGACAATCTGGATAACTGAGGGAAGACTCAAAATCCTTAACCTATGTCTTGAAATAGAAAGGAATGGTCAGCCACAGTGATGAGAAATACCTTCTTTCTGGAAGCCATCAGTGGCACAGAGAAAGCCCAGAGCCTTAAGCTACTCAGCATTGTGCTGCTGCATTTTGACATTTAAGTATCTGCTATTAAATGCCCAAGATTTACCCCATATAAAATTCTATCAGGAGTGGAGAAAACTGTATGTGACCAGGAGCCTGAGATCCTAATGATGTGGATAATCAGAGGAAGCTAAGCACTGTTTTCATAACCACTTTAAAGCATTGCAAGTAAAAGAGCCCAATATTAAAAAGTGTTCATTTGACTCAGCTCATGAGAAGATAATCACACCTCATTTTCTCACTAGAAGTTGAAAATCTAATTTTTTTTTAAATCACTTATACTGAATACCACTTACTGGATATATTCAGAGTATAGTTCTATAATGAAATTTCATATAGATCTTAAAAATCATGTTTCTAGAAATATTTACTGACTTGATAGAGCTTTGAAATATTGTAAGTGAAAAGACTCAAGGTACATATTCTTTAAATCCTACAATAAAATAATTTGAGAAAGAAGGTGAAATACATATGCCAAAAATTAAGGAGATATTTTTTCTAGTAGAATTACAGTTGATTTTCATTTAATTTCTTCTTTATGATTTTATATGATTCCAAATCTTATCTACTAAATATACATTGACATTTTATTGTTAGATTAGATTAATATCTGTTATTTGTCAGAATAATTCAGATACTCTGCATACAAAGTAAGTTTGAGGCAGACTACAATGTTAGATATGTATTTAAACTGCATTCAAAAAAAAGGAGAGGTCATGAAATAAAATTCTCAAATAATCTTGCAATGTATTGGGTATTCTTTTAAGTATTGTTTATATGTTAATTTATTTAATTACATTTAACAAAGGAGGTAATCATATTACTTTTTATAAATAAGAAAACTAAAGCTCAGAGAGGTTGGATAACTTGCTGAAGTTCATTCAGCTCTTTAGTGGAGGAGCTGGGATCTGAACCCTGCAATTTAGCTCCAGTGGCTACACTTTGAGGTATCCAGTTTTAGGATGGTTGTGAGGAACAAAAATGGAATATGCCTTTGGGTTACTCTCTTTCAAGGTAAACATGGAATAATAGATAATATAGATTTACCTTTTTATTATTAAAAACACAGATAACAAACATTTATCTGGATCTATAAACATTTTCTTAGGCCTAAATTTTAAGAGGAATGGATTGTTCAAGTATTGAGTGCAAACGTGGACAAGATTTCCAACTGCATTTGTATAGAATATACAGAAATAAAGTCCCACCTTGAAAAGTAAAGGAAGCAGTGAAGCCTTACTTGAGCTCATAAGGCCTGGCTTTTCAAAGTTTTCATCTTTTTGTGGGTAAAGGTGAATAAAGATGTTTCCTCACTCAGCACAGGGGCTATTTCTGGAGACAGCCCTAGATCTTTCCCCTTTCTCCTCTGAATGATCAACGAACAGCTGACAAAGGTCAGAATAGGCAGAGAAGCAGAGCTATACAAAATCTCTTTGGCAAGATCATTTCTTCCAAAGAGACATCATTAATCTAATAATGTTGCCCATTAAACCAATTTGCACCAAGCAAATGAAAGCCACACATGGTGATGTATAGCCTATGGGAGTTCCCCAAACGAACCCCAAGCCTCAGCCAGTGTTTTAGTCTCTTGCTACTCCTTTTATTTTACACAGAAAATTAAATTTTAGCAGTGGAGTTCTATTTTCGTTTAGAATGTGCATTAAAAGTCTGGCTGTAATATTTATGGATATGAAAACAAGACCACCAGGGCACGTATCTGCTAAAAGCGAGTCTCAGTTACAGATCTACCAAGCAGTTCCTCAGACATTAATAGTAATAATAATGGTAACTTAAAAATCATAATGTAAAACAAACTATTAACAGAGAGGTTCAATCAGAAGAATAGATGAAACACAAAGAATAAAAATTTGTAAATGTTATAATAAAATTCCTTTATGTGATTTAGAAGCTCTTTCCTTCCTATTCAATCATGGGGTAAGAAGACTATAGAACGAGATTCAAAGACATGCTCATCAGAGCATTTCATAATGCTTATAATTATCAAATCACTATGTTGTACACTTGAAACCAATATAATACTGTATATAAACTATACTTCAATTAAAAGAATTTGAAAAAAGCAAAGATATGCTCATCGGGTTTCATTGTAAAATCTTCAGAAAGGCATTTTAGAGGGAACACTTAAATATTTAGTCAAGAGTATGTTCAAATCTAAACTGTAAGTATGTTTTAACCATCAGAACTTTTTTCACCCCAAAATGGTTTCTTTGCCAAAAAGTGTTGCTGAATTCCTAGTCCTTTGTTTTGTCTTGTTTTGTTTAGCATTGCATGTAAGCATTGGCTTACAGATTCACTTGGGATAGAGTGAGTTGAAAGAGGCAGAACAATTCAGGGTGAGGTTGTTAGTGGCGAACGCTGAATGATGATAACATACATTAAAGATAAGTCATCTCATAAATAATAACGTGAGCTAATAGGGAAACAAAATTTAATCGGAAAGTATTGTTAGTTTTCTACAGTATTTTCCAGGAGCACAGTACCATCTCTAATTTACCCATCAGTCAAAGTTAAATCTGAAGACCATCCTTGACGCTTGAAAATTCAAACATGCTTTTACAAGATGAATTAATCTGAATCTCCAGTTAAAAAGTTACACAACAACTTCAGGCTCAGCTTTGTCTGTGAAGTGATCTTTGCTTTTCCCCCATGGATAAATTTGGTAAAAAGATCGTATTAATTTTCAAGACTACATCTGTATCATTAATTTGTTAGCTCGCTTTCTCAAATGCAAAACAGCAGAAAGGAGAAATAAAAGAGGAAGAAGACATAGCAGAAACAAGTCTTTCTTCACGCTTTGCCAAATCTTAAAACATCACCCCATCCTCTCCTGATTCTCTCCATAGCAAATCTTCCCTTTTCCTTTTTTCCCACCCTGACTGCTACTCCATCAGGAGTGGTGCTTCACTTATTCACCCTGGACTGGACTCTATCAGACATGTCTGTCTTTTTACATGTTTCTGGGCACAGGAATAAGATTATGTAAAGACTGGCATAGGGATTGCAGAACTCTGCTGTTGGTTCCTGCCAACACACTGACTTTAGTCTAAACACTTTTCCCCCTTTTTTATATAAAGAAAGAAAAACTCTCACGTAAGTTACAGGCATAAGGAGGAAAACGAAGATAGAGGGTGGGGATAAAGAGTAAACTGATGACAAAAAATGCACTGGAGTTCTTAATGGGTTTTGCTCTTAAGTAGAATTTAATTTTGTAGCATTTTCTGTGTCACTGGATTGGCTTGATTGGTAAGGATCTAGGTGCAACATCATGCTGTGATGTGTGTGTGTGTGTGTGTGTGTGTGTGTGTCCATGAGCATGGTGGATTTTATACTGTAGGGAATTGCTGAGTTAAAAATCTTTCCATAATAAAAAGAGGGCATGGTTTTCTTCCAGCCAGTTTTCAAAGGAACTGCTCTGTCATCTGGGCCCAGAGCTAAGGTGGCCCACCTAGACTTTGCAGAGTAGATCTGCCTGCATCCATTTCTCACTCTGCCTCCCGAATGGCAAAATGCCAAACACTCTCTTGGTAATCGCATGCATGCTGCTGCTTTCGGTTTTCTCTATCATTGACCTCCACAGACCTTTTGAAGTGTACTTATTCTGGCTTTGCTCACTCGCCTGCTATTCTTCAGCATGGCTTTGCATGATACTCAGACTATGAAGGAAGGTCAGATTGAAAAATCAAAATCTTGGGACTAATGTCTTAAATCTGAACACTGAGGAGAGCCAGAGTTTGGGTATTTTATTTCCCCTGATATCTTCTTTGCCATCAATATACATCATTCTTAAAATAGAACTGCAATTATTGAGGATTACAATGTAATTAGGCCTTCAAGTATCCCCTTTCCTTTAAATGAGGAAAGAGCTAAGAAATACACAACCAGACCCAATTACCTTAACTCCGAACTTGGCTGACTTTCATAGTGGACTCATGGTGGGTCTCAATAACATAGGTTAGTTGAATTAAGGAACATGGTCCATCTGAATAGGTATGGTCAACTTCACCATAGCAACTTCTAGAAAGGACAAATTTTTTTTTGAGTCAGGTATACAACAATGTTAAACCAAGACAATCCATATGAATTTATAAAAGAGATAGAGGACACAGATTTAACCTTGAGGGAAAAGAGGTTGGTGGGCATCAGGGAAGAGCAGAACCTCAGATGACTAGGTGGGTTTCAGACCTGGGCCTCAGGCCAAAGGTGGAATGCAGTAAAAGCCAGGCACCGGGCTAAAAGTCTAGCTAAACAGGTGGACCACTTTGCAGAAGCATGGAGAGGAAAGGTAAAGTTGAGAGTTGAAGCATTGCTGAAGAGCTACTTGGGCTCCTAAGGCTCAGATATATTAGACAGATGTCAACTGCATCCAACCAGGCTCTCTTTTGCTGGTTCTGGTTCTGGATAAAAGTGAGGTCCATTAACTGGTGAGCATTGCTGCTGTATCGAGGAGAGAAAGGAGAGTCAGGAAAGATTCAAAATGTAAGATATGCCCCAAAGTGCAGGTCTGATGTGGCTGTGATGAAGTGTGGAGACCTGAGTATGTGGGTGGAAGGGTGGAGCTGGCAAGACAGAAGAGTTCTGGAAGAACAACCGTCTTTAGGGTCTTTTTTTCCTTTAAGGCAATATGTAAACAAACTTGCTATCCTTACAATCATGGGAACTAAGACAGCCTCTCCCTCTTCAAGAAAAAGATCATGGTAATTTTTTCAAATTGCTCCCAATTATATGTATATTCTATAATGATGCTTTATTTGAAAGTCTTAAATATGACTAACTGTACAGTCAGATAGGAAATTATGTCCCATCTTTTGTGCTTCTTTTATGTGGTTTCTTTGGTGATTCAGAAGAGGTAATTGATACCAGCTAGTTTCATGAACTTTCCAATCAATCTGGTGCATATATTGTTCAAGGTCATCCATTAAAATAGTAAATATTATAGGTATATATAAAACATGTAGTCAACTAGTTCATTTATTCTTAACCTCATTATTATTTTATGTAGCTAATACTCAATAACACATAAAACAAGTTTCAAAAACTGAATTGACTATATGATCATTTCTGCAGGCATTCTTACACCAGGAGTCCAAAATATCACATTATGAAATTATGAAGAATGCATCTGCTGCTATCCTAGGTCCCCAGAAACCTTTACACTATAAACCATTATGGACAAAGAAGTGGGATGGTATTTTTGTAAAATTACAAAGAATGGGTGTGAATTTCCCAAACCAAGAACATTTACATTACATCGTTCTTTTCCAGAAGATGTATATTATTAATTCATTTAGTATATTATCCAATAAATATGATCAATAAATGACTGTTTTAAATCACTGTAAGTATAACTTATAAAAGGTTTGAGAAATTCCATCATTCCAGAAACAGGGAGAAGACTCTATAACTACCTTCAATTTCAATCAAAGTTTATATGTGAAAAGCAAAAACTGATTCTCCACCCTGAAAAAGATCAAATAGAAGACCTTCAGTAATTGGAGAAAATTATGTTAGTTTGGAAGACGTAGCAAAATATTACCCAGAACGAGGTTTTGTCACCTCTTTCCTCACACAATATTGGGAAAAGATGCATGATGGTTTGAGATAGGTAAACTGCAGGCTTACAAGCCTACAAGAACATGAACTTGAAGCCTTGTGAGACCTTTTATGGCCATGCGAGTCTGTGAAATGTTGTAGTTAATTCCCTGCTGTCACCTCACACACAGAACTAAATGTATTTGCTGGCTAGCTTCCCTCTTTCTGTCAATGGTGCCACCATTCTTCCAGCCACCCAGGCTTGAAATTTTGGAGTTAGTTTTCATTCTTTTGGCTTCCTATCCCTTACCTCAGTCACTTACCAAATTTATTCAATTCTTTTATTTCTGTTTCCCATCCAAGCCCATTATTGCAAGACCTTAATTCAAATTCTTATTATTTTATGCCTATTCAATTGCAGTACTTTTTTAATTGGACCCCTTTCCTGTCTAATTGGCCTTGTGTGCTACCACTAGATTCATCTTCTTTATACATCACTTTGATTGTGTTATTCATCTGCCTTGTATTTATCTGTGTTGCACAAGCTGATCTGTTCAGCAACAGAAGGGGCATATGATTGCATGTATTTGGGAAAGACTGCCTATGATAACAGTTTTGGAAATTCACAATATCCTTGGCCTCTCATCAAGTTGACAAAATCTCTCAATTGGAAAAAAACTTTTTTTTAAATAAAATAAAACTTGTTTTATTTAACAATCCCATTTCTCAAATTTAGTCATATACAGAAACATCTTTTTCATATAAAAATTATTAACAAGTATCAGATTGAATATTTTAAATAACATGCTCTGGGAAACATACATGAGTATCATGACATTCAAAGTCCTTGGCTTGACATATTTCATAATCATTCTCCATTCTGTCTACCCACACTGACTGCACCGATTCCTAAAGTGCCAGGAAGACTTACCCACGTCTCAGTCTATGCTCTCTGATCAGACTTAGTCCTTCTCCATTAACTTCTGCTGGTTGGTTTTTCAAAAACTCATTTGAATCCTTCAAGATCCAATTCAATGCCACCTCTTTAATGAACACTTTGTAATTCTCCAGCTCCAAAAGATATCATATCGGTCTCCCATGATATGTGGGACAGTATATAATTATGGCAGTCACATTCCAGGTTCAGTCAACTCAGTTAGCATAAGTCTATTAAGCACCTCTAGTTTCCAGGCACCAATGACAGGAAGTAAATTATGTGATCCCCTGTACTAAGATACTCACAGGGCTATTTGGAGAATTGGAGTTGTTGTTATAATAGTGATATGAGAAGTACTCTGGAAACTTAGTTCATTCTACTTGGAAATTGGGGGTGGTAACTCAAATAAAACTACAGAAAGATGGTCTCTGAGCCAGCTCTGAATTTATTCAAAATGTTAAATAATTGCATCCGTAGACAGTGAATTATGGTTAGCTTATATCTCTGTATTGAGCTCAAAAGCTCTATTATCTGTGCTTCATGAGACAGAGGACCCTCAGTCACCATCCCCTATTAAGAATTCCTCATCAGATTGAAAATGATGATTAAATAACTCCTCAGTTACTTATTCTTCAGGCTACAGAAACTAGTTCCTTTTATCTTTCCTCAAAGGTCCGATTTTCTGAGTCCTAAATCATCGCTCTGTTTCTCTGAACTGCCTCCAGAGACTCGATGCCCTTCTTCCTTACTGTCGATTCCACAACTGGTTACTTGGCTGCATAAGCAGCAGAGAATGTGACAGACAACCTTACTACATGGTAAGGTCTGATTTAGTTAAGAACCCAACTCACAAACACTTATTCAGAATATCCCAACCCCACGGTGCAAAACTTGGCTATGAGTCAAAAGTGTTTTAATGGCCTGTTCATACAGTACTACACGAGGGTGATGATTTTTTAAAAATTCTTCTGGGCATCATATTAAACTATAGAAACCCTCAAATAAGTACGTCCACACAGCACCAGATATTTAAGAGCTATTTATGATTTCCATTATTTATTGCTTAAATAAATATGACACATTAAAAATATTTAAGATATATATATGTGTGTATATATATATATAATACACATATGATACTGAATATATAATAAATATTTAGCTATATAAAATTACATAAGGCATGTCATAGTTATTTTTTTCACATGGTTTAAATTTTGGGGCTTTTTTTGTGTGTGTCCTATAATGGCATATTTCTTATTACTAAATAGAGAAGAAAACTAGAATACATCCTTAATCATAGTGAGGATCCCTAAATTAATTAAATGTTAATGTATAAATTTGTAGCACAATGGGAAGAGAGAAAAGATGTCTCACTGATAAAGGAATAAGAAATAGACTAATAGCAGTTATTAAAAAAAAATAGAAATGAAGAATCAATGGAACCTTCGGAGTAGAGCACTTGGGAAAATAACTATCAAACTAGAACAATGTGCTAAGCTAAGCCATCTTTTAAAAACAAGGATAAATGTAACAATGTCTTCAGATAAAAAAACAAATTTTCCACTAATAGTCTGAATTTAAAAATATACTTAAAGGAGAAGTAAAATATGTCTAGGAGGAAATTTAAGATGTAAAAACAAATAGAAAGAAATGGTGAGCATGTATTCAATCTAGACAAACATTATCTGGTTTAAAGCAATATTGCCGTAATAATAACAATGCTACTACTTAAAATAGTAAGTGATTTTTAAAGACAGTAATAAAGTACAAGAAATAAATAGCATGTAAATTGGAGGACATCAGGTCCTTATGAGGTCCATATGTATTTGGGAGGAGATAAGGGTTTGAAAATGGAGGTTAAGCTATTGTTAATCTTTGTACTTGAGTAATCAAATATGCATGATAAATTTCAGGAGTGATCACTAAAAGAGTAGTAATCTCACTATTCTTGACCTAGTTTAGATTTTTAACATGTTAAACTTTGGACTTAATTAAATATTTATGACATAATTTCTAGAATAACCTCTACAAGAGTAGAAATAAATTCATTGAAAACACAGCAAAATTGTTTTTAAATTAAAGAAAGAGAAATAAACAACAGCAACTCAAAAAAGCACAACCAATCCTAAGTAATATAGGAAAGAAGATTAAAAGAAGAAAAGGGATATATAGAAATAAAGTTAGACACTATACGTGAGTTCAATAATACTGATACAGTAAATGGACTAAACTTGCCATTTGAAAGACAGAGATGATCAAATTGTACTTTAAAAATCCCAGTTTATAAGTATGTATTCAGAATATACCAAACCTGATCCTTATATGCTCCCCATAAGACACAGCCCATAGCATGCAGACACAGATTTCTTTTAAATAAAGGGGCCAAAAAAGACCTACTCAGGGTATACTAATTGAAAGGAAGTTGATATCTTAATATTAATATAATATAAAGATACATTTAGACAAAAGCATTATTAGAAATAATTACTATATAATAAATTGTTCAATTCATCAAAAGATAAAAAATTTAAACTTGTATTCACCTACTAATTTAGACACAGAATACTGTAAGAAGTTAATAAACTCATAATATAGTGGGAGAGTTCACCTATCTCAATGACATGTTTCAAACAAACAAATACATGGAATATTTAACAACACAACAAAGAAACTTGACTTGATGGCCAGACATGCAATTATGCATCTAAGAGTTGGAGAATACAACTTCTTCAGCATACATGGAAACTTCAAGAAAATTGAATGTACTACTAGGTCATAATTCAAGGCTCAAAAATTTCAGAAAATAGGTAGCAGAACATATTTTTAGAAAATAACACAATTATGTTAAAAGTCAAAAAAGACAATAAATCTATATATACTTGGTAAGAAAAATGCAGTTCTAAGAAAAAATAGAAATTTGAAATATAATTATTGAATAAAAATGAAAACATGCCATAACTGTGGAATGTATAAAAAATGGAGCTTCAAGGAAGACTTACCATTTTAGAAAAAGGAACGGTTGGAAAATAATGAGCTAAACATCCACCACTACAAGTTTAGAAAAGGAATAGTAATCTTCAAAACAAAAGAGGAAGGGAATAGTAAAGTTAACAGCATAAATTAGCATAATAAAAAACATTCAATAAAAGAATCAACAAAACCCAAAACTGTTGTTTTGGAAAGACTAGTAAAGAAACTTCTCTCAAGATTAAAAATTATTAGGACTGGAAATGGTGCAGAAATACACATACAACAGAGATTTAAAAGAAAAGTCATATTGAATACTTTTTACCAATTTAAGAATTAGATAAAACAGATAATTTTGTAGATTTCAGTACTCAAAGAGAATATCCTTAAAAGCCCTATAATTATACTTTTCAAAAAATGCATATATTTAAAAATACTATCACAAGAAAATACAGCAAGGTTTTATAAGAGTTTTTTCCAAAATTTTATGTACAAGATCATTCCAAGCCTACTCAAATCTTCTAGAGAATGGAGGGCCTATGTACCAACTCATTCTTTGAAGCCAGTATAATTTTGGTACTAAAGCCACGTGGAAAGAGTGGAAGAGAAACAAATAGGGAAGTTTATTTATTCATGAACTTGGGTGCAAAAACTCCAAATGCCAACAAACTGAATTCTACACTGCACAAAAGAGATTCCGATGTGATCACACCAGATTTAATTCAGGAATGCAAGGACTGTTTAACATTTTGATAAATATATAAACATGTATTCTATGTATCTGTAAACTAATCTCATTGCACAACATTGATTACAAGTATCTGGGATATACACTAAGGCAGATGCCCACTGACTTGTACCTATTAAGTGACTAAATTGGGAGTCACCGGGAAAGATTAAATAGTAACTGTATCACATGAGAAAGGTGCAAAATAAGGAAAATGATCTATGGATAGAGAACAACAGTATTCTTTTACTACTCTGTTTTGGCCAATCCTTCACCCTACCTGTTGCTTACTAAACCCCTTGGGTTCGTAGAATCAGTATTGTAGAAAAATCGAGTATTAACTCTAGGGTTGTCTTTTTTTAAACTACTAGATTCTAGATTATCTAGATGCTCTTTAACCATCTTTATTACGGGCTTTGAGAGCGTCAGGGTAGAAAGGCAAAGCAGAAACTGGGACATTATTGTCAAGTGAGAATGTGAATGAAAAATGCTGAACCGTGATAGCGGAATGGTCCAAACAGCCAATCAAATGGGTCGCTCAAATAAACGGAACTGCCCTGCGTGTTACATCTGAATTGTTCCAGATCACAGCAGCGAATTCAGAATGGCTTCTGAACCCTGATTTAAAATGTGTATTAACTTTTTACTGTGTTGTGCATAAATCATAGAAACACATTTTAGTGTCATTTCGTTTTCCTTGCTATTATCTTTAGGCCCCTCGGCTCATTTCCGGAATTTTTCCATTCAGAGTGGGAGTTATAATCAGATTTGGCCAGTCGACACTAAGGCAACTGTCTGTCTGTTTTCTTTCCACTATATCACAGGACGCCAGCACACAGCTTAAGAAACAGTCAGGAACATGAAGCCTGTTTCTTGAAGGGCTGATTAAGCAAGACAAAGTCAATTAACATCCGATTCCTCACAGGTTTCTGCAAGCAAATTGTTCCAATCACCCCAAACCAGTGAGCAAATTGTGAGATAATTAAAAGGGGCAGGCATGACTCTACTGACAGGGTCCTGCCTCTGTGCTGTCAGAAATTCTGTACGGACTGATTAAAGAACAACTTTGAACATGCAAATTTCACTGCAGGGAAGTTTAACAATGTGTATATTAAAATAGAACTCCTCTATATTTTATTTAATTTTATGTACATTTCAAGTGTATTATGTTTATTCACAATTAAATAAAGCTTATTGCTTTCATTTACATATAAAATAAATGCAACATCTTTACAAAGTGTGTTTAGTATATATGTTATCACAGCCAGGACCTTTTACGGCTCTGTGGAATAAAGATAGACTCCACTGTTACTGTTTATAGTCTGTAATAGGCCACATAAAAACAAAGTCTACATTAGTTATGTAGACAGCATACTTTTATGAGCCTGTTAAACTTTGTTTTCACAGGCTACTTAGTCATTTCAAAACAGAGCCTAAACAAACTACCCATATATTTACTCTGTTTGTCACCAAGAATTAGATTTGATCTCATTATGTAGGCGGTCATTAATGCAGTTGTAGAAATTTCTTTATCATGTCTATGCAAGAAGTTACCAAGAACTAAAATGGAATAGACCAGCAGGTAGGATGTGAGAAGATTCTTTCTTAAAGTGGATAAAGTGGCATTTTTATTGGCATCATAGAAGCCTTCAGAGCAGATAGAAATCAGGCTTTTCTAGCTGACATGGTTTGGACAAAGAATTTGTAATGCTATACTTTTAAGAACTTACAAAAAATTCTATCTCCATCTCAAAAGGAAGAGAGCTGTAACTGGTTTGTTTGATTTCAGGTTTTTGCAATTTCAAGGTAATTCAAATGAAGCTTGCAATCCATGGTTCTAGATGGATACAAAACAACTAACGTGTGCTTAAAAAAGTATGGCCAGCATGGTGAATAATTAGAAGTGTAAATCATATGGAGAACATTTTCAAAGCAATAGAGTTGTTTAGAGTTGAGAAAACATGCCAGTTAACTTCAACTACGTGAAGGAACGACGTGTGATGGATTAGACTGTTCCAGGTGTCCCAGGATGTACAAGGATCTTGCCTCATGATAATGCATGACAATTACCTGATTACTTTGCATTCCCTATTTGTGACATTTTAATCTGATTTATATGCTATGATTTTTCCTCCAAGTATGCAATGTTAAAGGATTAAACATAAATGTATTTTGAGTAAAAAGGAATTAATATTTATTTTGTATCTACACAAGACATTCTACTGGATAGTTGACTGACATCCATTTACCTTATTTGATGCTCGCAGGAATTCAATGCAGTGACAATTGTTATTTGCATTGTGTATATTAGAAAAATGAGATTCAGAGTACATATGTAATTTTCCTAAAGCCACACTATTATGGATTGATGGATCAAGATTCAAACTAATTTTTATTGACATATCATTGTTTTTTATTATACTATAGTGTACCAGTCAATTCTTATACTATGTTTTTTCAAAGTGTATTTGGTAAATAAGTATTTATTAAGTGCCTATTGTACACTAAATTCTCTTCTAGATATGGGGATTATATCAATGAAATAATATCAGAGAACAGACCAACAATAAACTAATAATGAAATTACATTAAGGGACAGAAAGTGATGCAGGCTAGGGAAAAAATAGAGGGTGGTAACAAGGACTGAACAGGGTGAGTTGCATTTTTAACTGGGTGGTCAAGGTAGACCTCCTTGAAAAGATAACACATGTACAGCTGTGAAGGAGGTGAGTTAACTATGTGATGCCTTGTGGAATGGTGTTTCAGGCAGAGGGAAGAACAACGCAGCGATCACAGGTGAGAGTGGGCCAAACACTTAAGAGAAACAACTAAGAGGCAAAAATGGCTAGAGCAGAATAAAGTATTCAAATTTTAAACTGGCAATTTATGTGACTGAAATATAATCTATGTGGAAATTCTTTATAAGAATGATTAATGTTTTTATGAAAGATGCTATTTTATCCCTTTAAGAATTGACATTTCTTGTTACCATTTGATCCAGTAATTCCACTTTTAGGAATTTACCTGAAGAAAACAAAATCCCTGATTCAAAAAGATACATGCACCCTATATTTATTGACATACAATTTGCAATAGCCAAGATATGGAAGCAACCTAAGTGTCCCCATCAGTAGATGAATGGATAAAGAAGATGTGGTACATATACACAGTGGAATATTATTCAGCCATAAAAAAGAAAAGAAACATGACATTTGCAACAACATGGATGGAGCTAGAGGGTATTTGTTCAGTGAAATAAGTCAGGTGGAGAAAGACAAATACCATGTGACTTCACTTATTTGTGAAGTATCAGAACAAAGTAAAACCAAAGAAACAAAAAATCAGTAGACTCAGACACTGAGAAATGAGTAATGGTTACAAAGGGGGAGGGGATGGGATGGGGAGGGGACTAAAGGGGATAAAGGGCACAATGATTTGCAATCACAATATAAGTTGGTCATGGGGACAGTAGTACGGCATGGAGAATACACTCAGTGACTCTAACATCTTTCTACATTGATAGTAACCACACTAGAGGGGGTGAGGATTTAATAATGTGGTTAACTGTTGAACCACTGTGTTGTACATTTGAAACCAACATAAGATTGTATGTCAACAATACTTCAATAAAAAAAAAGAATTGATATTTCTTGGAAATTTAGTTATAGTGATTCACTCATTCAGCAAATGTTAACTGAGTACCTGCCATGAGCTAACGTTCCAGAGCGTGGGATGCATTAGTGAAAACAGCCAAAGACTCGTATTTTCATGTAATTTTCCAATGACCATGACCAAGCAGATACATCACAAATGTGACAGTTTTATATTAAGAATTCTATTTATATAACACATCACATGAATATGTCAAAAGAGAAAACTCTTCATATATGCCCGAGGTAATGAGTGATTTTTAAAACCCCACTTAACTCACAAAATAATGAAACAAATATAAGAAAAATCAATGGATGGCAAAGCACTTCAGAATAAATGGAAGAATTCCCATGATAGTCAGAAAAACAGGGATATCTACCATTACATCAATTATTCTTGAAGTTCTAGTCAATGAAGTAAAACTGACAACCAAGAGAGGTTTCCTGCCACTATTTGTATGAAGTTCTCTGTCTAGAGAACACATTAGAATGAAGTGAATCATCATCAGAAAGCAAAAAAGCATTGCATAGACAGTTTCTGCACACAAATTACAGACTGATAACAGTAAATTTCCTATTTATGCCAGAAATAACCAGTTTGAAAATATGATATCTATGTACTAAAAACTACAAAAAAGTATGGTAAGTAATTGAGAACACTCAATAATGTATATTCCGAAGTTAATTTATAAAAATTTGTGAGTCACAATTAAAACCCAACATTGTGTTGTTTTAATTGGTGAAATGGTCCTAGAGTCCATCTAAAGAATCATAATTGGAATATAGACAAGAAAATGATGAAAACAGGAAGGGTGATGAGTGATTACAAATAGAAAAGTAAAAATATGTGGTATAAGGCAGAGAACAGAAAAATTGGACTCATAGAATACCTGGAAGTAGACACATACGTGTATTTCATTGAATAAAAAAATTAAAATGTCAGATAAGAAGAAAGAATGGGTTCATCGATAAATACAGCCTTTGAGTTCCTGCCTGTTCTGTTACTGTCCCTTTGTCCTACATTGTCACTGCAGAGCATCTCACCTTCCCCCTGGGGCTAGAAAGTATAAATTCAAACAGTGGGCCATTCATGGAAAATATAAGAACCAAATAGCTCACAAACAATGCAAATAGACAAGCCCTCCCCCTCCAATAAGTTTTCATTGTAAAATTTTGTTGTTAAGAAGCTGTTCAGTTAATGAAATAAAGGTCTGTCTTCACTTTCTAAATGTCGTAGTGTCCTGCAGATTAGTCCTAAGACCTCCATTGCCAGAGGTGATGCCTTCATCACAGAAGTATCCAGGAAGCCCATATTCAGAAGGCAGATGAAATGGTCTATATGGCATCAAAAACAAGTCATGTCAGTCTGGGATACCCACAGACTAGGTAGTGGCAATAACATGGGCCACCCAACTTCCAGCCATTAAATGAACCCTGCAATCAGTTCTACCACAGTGGCTGCACAATGTAGGTGATATTGGGTGAATGCCTGTACTATTCTATTTTTGTCTAGAGAAATATCAATGTTATAATTTGTAATAATATACCTATTGAATATCAAAAAGCACATATATGCACGTGTGCACCTACATATACATACACGTCCAAATTTTGTATAGTTGTATCACCTAAATGAAAACCTCTCCTAACACTTTGAAACATGCACAAAACATGGCAAAAATAACATGTGCATTACATGCAGCATATTTAAAAAATAATTAAATAACACACATGTATGACACATACATTATTCTTTTTCCTGTAAGATAATTCCCAGAAGTCTATTTGTCTAAGGTCAAAGGGCACACATACTATTAAGAACATTAAAAACAGATTTTCCAATTTTCCCTCAGAAAGTTTATGTCCATGTTCATTAGGTTTGGTAGCTAGAGAGTAAAGAGAAATGTGTGCTTTTCTAGGAAAGATTTACCTTCCCTAGTTAACTCATACCAACACTTAAGGATGTGGGGATGGGAGTAAATTACAATTTAGTGAATGGATTTGATCTGTTTTAAAATGTCCTTCTACTAAATGCTTTGTAAGCCTGAACTACACTGGCCTATAGTTATAATAATCACCAAACTGATAAAAAGATACAATTAACTAGAACAGATTTAGTCAAACTGCCTAGGTGTTTATGGTAATTTTTCTCATAAGAATCTTTTCGATTAAAAAAAATTAAGTAATGATTAGAAGCACAGCTAGAAAGAAGTTTGGAAGAGTGTGACTTTAAGCAAAGCCAAACAACAGGGTGTCACAATTTCTATCAACTTTTGCGTTCAGGTTAGACACGGCTCATCCTGTTTAAGGTGTACCCTGATAGAGGGATAGACAGGATGAACTTACTGAGCCCAGTAGCCAAAAAATACAGGCTTTAATAATCATTCACTACTATTGAACAGAGCTATCAACGAAAAGTCCACTCTCACTAATAGAGTTATTAGTTATTGTATTTGTCTGGTTGGCCACTCCAACCTCCCTTCCTGAAAGGAGTTGAATGAATCGGACACTGATGCAACGTGTGGCTGACCACGAGCAGGGTAGTGGACAGAATACCCACATGTGATTTCCATCACTGTGGGGCTGAGGCTGCCCCCATTGGTTTTGGCCAGAGTATCACATTTCCCTTTCATACTTCTAACCCACCTTGGCTCTCTGAATCCGTTTCACTTTAATGCTCCAGCTCTTTCAATACTAAGTATAAGCTCCGTCAAGGAAATCTGCACACGCAGCCTCCCCAGGCTTGTGTTTTTGGGGCTTCCATCAAACCTGCCTCGTCATAGAGCAGACGGATGAAACTAGCATGCGACCAAGAAGGAAAGAAATCTGTCCAACTGCTAATAGGCTTATGATTCATCCTTTGACAGCTCTCAGGCCTTTCTGGACAACAGTGATTGGCCATCTGGTTTCATCGGGGATGATAAATTCAGCAATAAACATCACTCTTGGTTCTGTCCCTCTAAACCCAAGTCACAAATATTGTGAGTCAGATGTCCCCACCCAACGACACGCTGGCTCCTGAGCTCAAACACTCCTCTGACATAGCCCATGCCACCCAATTTCAATTATGCCTGGGCTACATTTCTCTTGGAGGCACTACAGAATTTTTTTTTCTTTAACAGCACACACACACACACACACACACACACTCACTCACTCACTCACTCACGCACTATTTTTTTTGAAGAGGGAGAGGCATCCAGCCAAGTAAACTGCGTTAAGCAGTGGGTTCCATTTTAGGTGTTGACAGTGTATAATAAATCCAGGCCTACCTAACATTTACAGGAACGTTATAAAATGAGTGAAATGGCATGAGCTGGTTGCCAGGCCAACCAGACAAACACAATAAACAGGCAGCAGTGACAGGAGTAAGTTACACCATCTCTCCGGTCTGAAATATATCACTTTACATTAGTCTTTGACCACTTTGAAAGCTCTTTGTTTTATATTTTTCAAAATGCTCTTTTACAGCATAGATTACCATTAAATCTTTTCAGATGAGGAAGTTTCTTTTTTTTTTTTTTTTCCTTCTCAAACTTGCCCAGCTCTGGAACGGGAACATTTATTTTTATTTTAACTCTAATTAAAAAATAAATTTAAGTCTTAAGAACAATGTTAAGGCTCAAACCCTGAAGGTCCCTTCTGGCAGATTAAAAAGAAAAAAATTTTCCCTAGACCAAAAAGATAATAAACAATAATAGTAGTTAGTATACTTCATTGGTTTAAAATGTTCTGTTAAAATGGCAGCATTTTCCAGTACTATTTAACTCCTTAAAGGTCAGCCTGCACTCTGAAGTACCTTCTCTCCTAGTGGAGAAGATATTTTATTATAAGCATAGGGTTCTAGGATATCCTAACCTGGAAGGATCTTAGAAATCAACAGATGACTTCTTTATTTGATGGAAGAGAAAAAGAAATAGATGAATTGGGGTTTTTAAATAATTACTAAAAATAATGACATCTCATTTCTGTTATTTATGTTATATAAAATATTTGCTTTTATTCTTTTAGCCAATAGTCACATAAGTGAAAGAGGCTCAATCTCACTTCTTACTTTCAGCTGAGGCTTTGAGTAGTAAAGTAAAATAATTCAGAATTTTCCATATAATATGAAATAAAACTGCTCTACCTGTAAAGCAAATATAGAATCCTTTAATACTCAGTTTAACCAAATGTGTTTGACCCTTACAAAATACTGCCAGATTATCAACTATCCTTCCAAAAGGCACACTTGGGAATAGATAACTCTCTTGTTGGAATTTGCCTGAGACATTCCACATCTGAGGACCTGACAGCTCACATCTCAGAAAACCACTCAACTCTGGGTAAATAGGTAGTCTTGGTTACACTCTTGTGAAGGCAATTTATTCTATTCTCATGGCTTTATAACATACTAAATAAAAACTTGTTCATAACTTATGCTTAGGAAAATTTCACCTTTACTGAAAGGTAAGTTCCTTGATAATGGTTCATTTATTTATGACCAACATAATTCATATTTGAAATATATTTCAATTGCTGGAGCAGTGCATTTAGTATGAGAGACTCAGCATATATAGTCAGTCAATCATGCTCCATGTTCAAGTTTTAAATTGCAGCTATGTCACAAGAAACATTTCATTGCTGATAGTTAGGGAGAAACTAGCCCAGTTTCCCATAAGGTTTAGCATATTTCCACTTGTGCTATCAGGACTTAGTTTTGAAGAAAACAATGTAAATACTAAGGAAAACTGGAGATGGGTAGGAGTCGATAAGGTTAGGGAGCACCCTGAATAACTTGATTATAATGCATCGTATGCTCCCAATGCTTTTAGAAAGGAAACCACGTAATGCTTTGACATCTCCAAAACTGACTGATATTTTAGTAGAAATGGCACAGAATTTATTATTTTGACTGATAAAAAGATATGTTCTTGCTTTTTATGGGCAGAATTGGAAGTCAACTCTAGACAGCTCTTCAACAGCATCCCTTGTCTAATTTTGTATTTTTGGCATTTTATATATCTATATGCAGCTTGATGTCTAATGAATTAAAGCTTGAGGAAATTAAGTTTTTTTTCTGATCAAAAAGTTTCTGCTAAGGAATGAATGCATGTAGATTAACTATATTAATAGACCAAATTCTTCCTCCCTTGCTGTTTTCACACTCTTTGCCGCATGCTTTGAAGTTCTTTTTTTAAATAGGTGGGTCTCTTTCCTCATTGAATCTGTGATGTATACTTCAGTCAACTGAATGCTATGGGAATGAGGGTGCACCAGTTTCACATTCAGGCATGAAGAACATGTGCATTTCTACTTTTCTCTCTCTTGATTCTCTATCTTTGTCATATAAACATGCCTGGGCTTAGGCTGCTAGAGAATGAGAAAACAGGCCCAGTTGCCATCTTAGTCCCAGCTAACAGCCACCCAAATGCCAGATAGTTGAGTGATCCCATCTGAGGCCAAAGAACCCAGCCAAAATTGGTAACTAACCCTGAGACTCATGATTTTAAAAATGCTTATTGTCTGAAGCCACCTGTATTTGATGTGGATTGTTATGTGGGATTACTGTGACAATGAGCAACTGGTAGAAAATAGAAGTAAAGGGCCTCCATAACTCCACCCCCATCAAAACACCACAATGTTTCACAGGCTCTGTAATGCATTGCAAGGCAGGTTTGGGTATCAATTATTAGGGTTTCGGTGGAACCTTACTGAAGCGCATACTGCCAGCTAGTCAAGGCTCACATGCTCTTCCTAGATACTCTATGATCCCTCCCAAAATAGCAGTACCTTGTAACATACTCAAGCTTGGCCATCATGCCCACAATGCATACTTATCCAGCCTCTCATTCTTAAAAAAAATTTTAATTTAAAAATTATACCTGTGCATAGAAATAATGAATGAACATCACCCAGAAAATTTTCATTTCGATAGCATACACATATAGATGGTATTGTATTAGTACAATGCAGTAGTGAGCCACTAGATTTCAAGAATTCAGGGAGACTGTTTGAGGAGGCAGTTGGCATATTACTTTGAAACTTTAGACCATGGCCACTGCTTAGCACAACTAGACTGACTAATAGACTGGTTAATCAATATGCTATTCGTAGAGCACCATCCGTGCCAAGCATAGCATTTATGTTTCTGGAGATATGGATATATTTAACCATGCACACAGGAGAGCTTCTGCAAAAGGTACCATTTCCATGTTTTAGGGGATTTCATTTCTCACTTATTATTGCTAACTATCAGTAGTCTCTTTTGACTGTATTCTGTATACAGTGCCCAGTGAATAAACATTTAGAACTTAAATTTCCTGCTCTTTGATATTATCAGAAATCTGGCACACAGTAAATGTTTAGTAAATGAATAGAATAATTATGAAGAAATTGAAAGAGCTGATTAAATACTCTATGACTACAGATAACTGACTTTAATAATTAGGCATAATTAAACAGAGAAATAATGTTAGAAATATAGTACAGCAGAATAAAACATTTTCTATTTCAAGTAAGACTTGAGAAACCTGACCATCCACAAAAGATGGATTTTCCTAAGGCTACAAGAGGCAAAGCCTGTCTATCTCTCTGGAACTACTTTGACATCATTCTTACAACATCGGATGGTCATTTCCATTGCACAACTTCAAATTAAAAATAAAATTACGTAAAACAGATATTCTATTGACCAATCATGGCCACTCCCATTCTTGAAACCTGCCCTCAGAAAATAAACAGGAGTGAAAGGGAATTCGAAGTGGTCAGAAAGGAAAAAGTGGCAAGGAAGGACAATATTGAATGTCACAGGCTGCTTTGAAATGCAACAAACCTTATTTTCTAATGCCCAAGTCGACAATATTTCACATAAATGGTAAAGAAATAAATGGTGAGCTGTTTAAAGTGTTTACAGAAATTTCTACATAATCAGCCTTGGAAGAGCTGGCTACAGCTGAATAAAAATTGCCTTAGCGCATGGACCCATTCTTAAATTTTACTCAGGTCCGTCTCTACGTGTTATTTCCCTCAGCTGCCCTCCCAGTCCTTGCTCACTGTGCTTTTGGAAGTCTCTAAAGGAAGGGTGGAGGGAGTCCCATGGCTCCTGGTCTCCTGCCATTTTTAGCTGCCTGCAACCTTTCCTGGCTGCCGCAATTTATAGACTTGGGCTCAGTGGCCTTGCCAAATAACAAGCGTCTGGCTCATGAACCCCGAGGTGGATTCCCATTAAATGGAAATGTGTCCACTCCACCATATGAAAGCAAAGAAAGGGCTTGAAATGTCAATGTGTGAAAAGTCAAGGTTAATGGAGTGCAAGATTTTTACAAGAGAACCACCACCCTGCAATGACTAATTAAACTGAGTGAGGTCCAGATGGCAAGCATCTTTAAAGATGCCAATTATAGATTCAAATGTTTCTGTGTGACACTGTTTTCCTAGAAAGATTAAGTAGGAATGACGACTTGCTTTTAGGGTTAGACACCATTTTATGCCATCAAAGATCTGGCCAGTGCCTCCCTTGGTTGTACCTATGTACACAATTGAGGCTAACTTTATAGTGCAGCCTAGGCGTAGAGCAGACACCATGAAAATTCAAGTAGTCGTGGCCAACCTGGAAAAAGTGAGTGGATATCTGGTGGAGAATCAAATTCCCCACATTTGTATTGCCCTACTCTGGCAGAGTTACTGCAGGCTTGGCTTTAAACCATTTAATTAAAAGATACTTATTGGATGTGCACCAGTAAGTTATACTTGATGAAACCAGTAATTTCCACCCTCAGAGCACCTCCTAAGAGGAAGAGTTCTGGACTGGTTCAAGGACACAAAAGATAAGGAGGCAAATGAAACTCTCAAAAAGACGTAGCCAGGCTGAACGAGGGTGAAAGATTCAAAGTTCTTAAGCATAGGAACAAGGTAGAATGAGGTGTCCCCAAATGCTTCCACTTTGGGATACAGAGAAGAGAAATCAATCCTTTTTCTCTTCTAGTGCATCTCATATTTAGATAATGCTCCTCAATCTATTATTGTGCTCAATAGTTCTGCACAGGCTGATTCTCCGGATGTTATTAAAATAGTCTATGTTCAAAACACTTTACCAAACTCGGCATGAAACTGAATTTGAAAGTTTTCTTTTTAAGGCTTTTCAGTCCCTTTATCTCACTATGGCGTGTCACAAATTCCTGGAAAAAGATGAAATGTTGTATACTTGCCCTACCTCCAACACACCTGTTTATACACACAAACACACACTTATACACACACACACTACATCAAGGGCTTTTGGATTTATTATCCCTATATAAGATGTTTAAAGACTAAACTGGTGAAGCGGGAGTGGAAATGGAGACGTGGATGTACAAGTCATTCAAGAGCAAACTTAATGGTTTGTGAACTTTCTATATGCTGGGAGCAAGAGAAAGGTCAAAGGTAATTCTGAGGGTTTAAGAATGAAGAAAAATATACCAATAAAAATTTGACTGGGGGAACTGGAGAGAAATTCAGTTTTGTATGTGTGGCATTTAAAGCAAAGGGAATCTTTTGGAGGGATGTTGCTAAAATGGAGAGTGAGCCTAGCAAAAATAACGCATGATTTTCAGAGAGAAGATTTGTTCCAAAAAGATGGAATTTCAAGCTTGGAAAGTCAACGACAGACTTACAGAGCTATACTATATGATAGGAAAGCAGGTAATAAAACTAGCGTCGGAGAAACACTTGAAGGCTGAAGGGGAAAATGTCCTAATGGGTATTGGGCAACTCCAGGATCACTTAACTAAACCAGAGTTTAAGGAGTGTGTGTTTGGGAGTGTTGTGTGTAAACATGTAGAATAGTTGCAGAAATGCAAAAGGAAACTTGAAAATGAGTTGACTTCTGTGGAAGTCAATAGCAACAAATTTGGTTAATATTACTGAGCATTTATTGAAGTCTAGGAAGTAGTTTACATAGACAATAAAAATTAACCAAGAGAATCATTATACAGATACCACTCCTCCCTTTATTAAACAATTGTATTGAGGTATAATATACTAACTTAACATTTACTCATTTTAATTAAATGATTTTCAGCAAATTTATTCTGCTGTGCAACTATCACCCTAATCCTATTCTAGAATATTTCTTTAGCCCAGGAAAATCCCTCATGCACCTTTACAGTTAGTGACTGCCCCCATCCCCAACTTTAAGCAAGCACTAACCTATTTTCCTTCTCTATATACTTCCTACAGGTACCATTTTATCCCCACTTTACAGCTGTGAAAATTTTACTTTTATCTCTTTCCTAGTTCCAAATAAAACTGACCCAACTAGTATGCAAATATAAGAAATTGATGCCTTTGCAAACCATCAGAAAACAATAACAAAAATAGCTGATGCTAGACACATAATATCTGTAGCATGGGAGATAGGAGACCTTTCTTGTAATAAGTTAGTATTTGCCATGTTCAAAAAAGTAAACAAAGAACAAAAGATGATTTTGGAGCAGAAGAAGCAAGAACCTACAGTAAAACTGGTATGGATCTAAAAAACAAACCAAACAAACAAAACAAAATAGAAACAAACTCATAAATGCAGAGAACTGGTGGTTGCCGCCGGGGAGAAGGGTGAGTGAATGGAAGAAATAGGTGGGGTATTAAAAGGACAAACTTGTAGTTTCATAATAAATAAAACATGGGAATGTAATATACAGCAGAGGGAATATAGTCAGTACTATTTTAACAGCTTTGTACAGTGGGGATGGTAACAAGACCTACTGTGGTGACAATGTCATATTGTATGTAAATACCAAATCACTATCTCACACACCTGAGATTAATTCAATATTGTATGTCAATTATTCTTCAATTAAAAAGAATTCTTGTACCAGGAAGATAATAAATGGTATTTCACTCTGGGCTGAGTTTTCAGACACCAATAGCCTGGCTAGGTGAGTTTGCAAATAACCAGATTTGGCATTCTCCAGGAGAAATTCTGATAGGCAATTATGCTGCACAGACAGTGTGGTCTGTGAGGTATTTGGACTCTGCCCACAGTTTGAGAAGGGGGCAGAAATGGACCACGTGGACATTGGTGCTCAGAGAAATTGCTTCTGGAAGGCAAACTTTCCAGGCTGCTGACCGCTCAAAATGTCAAGCTGTTTGAAAAAACAAACACTGTAACATAACATATACATGCAATGAAGATTTCAAGATGTTCCCAACAGAACAGCATGTACTAATCAGCACAGTGAACCTATCCTCCAACTCCCAAATACTGTCCCAATAACTAAAAGGAGAAGAGAAAACCTTGAGACTTAAGCAAAGTTGAAAAACCACCTCCACTTCCATTCATATAGTAATAATTGGATATTCTCTGTTAGCTTCTCAAATGCCCCACCTTCTGCATCTGGTAAGTGTCCATTCCTAAACTCTGCAAGAAGTAGCCTATTTTATATCTATTGAAAAGTTAAGCCTCAGGGATATTACAAAGATACACTCAGACAAAAGTAAAAAAAAAAAAATTTGCTCAAAATTACCTTGTGAATGGGATATTCTTTCAATGAACTGATAATCGATAATCAAGCCGGTAATGTAGCAATTGGACACAGGAGATCAAATGAAAGTTGGTAAGAATGAGATGATAAATCTTCTGGGATTTTTTTAAGAATACAGTCTGATTATATAAAGTATAAAAGTGAACTCTTACACTCTCAGAAGATATTTGTGGTTCACTGGTAGGCTGCTTGGAATTTCATGGTGGTTTCTTTATTCTTGCTCATTCTTAAAAAATGTGAGGAGCCTAACAAGCCTTGCATCCATTTTCAAGGCCCCGTGTTATAAAGTCTACCTGCTCCTGTCTGGCGAGCACTCCCTCTGCTGCTGCAAATTCTCTTCAGCATCAACTCGATGCCTGGTGTTCCGTTATCTTTCCCAGTTGCCCATGTTATTGTTCTGGTATCAGGTCCACCAAGCTTCAAAGTGTTTTCCATGTTCACAGCTTTTCACTTTTGTTTTGTGTTTATATAAACAATTGATAAAACTAAAGGATGAGAAATATGAGCCTAGAAACTTTTCAAATGTCATCTGGGTTAGGCATCTTAATTCTCCAGTTTTCTCTTTGAGGTAAAGAAGGCAATGAGACCCAGACATAGGGAGAAACTTCAATGGTATCTGTCTAGGCTCTGCGTCTACCTTTCTCTTTTTTTTGTTGTTGTTAAGACTTTATTTTTTAGGGCTGTTTAAGCTTCACTGCAAAATTGAGGGGGAGGAACAGAGATTTCCCATGTGCTCTCTGTCTCCACACTGGCACAGCCTCCCCCACAAAACCCCTCTGGAGTGGCACACGTGTTACAATTAATGATCCTACATGGAACATAATCATCTGAAGTCCACAGTTTACATCAGGGTTCACTCTGAGTCTTGTACATTCTGAGTTTGGACCGAATTTCATGACAAGTTCATCATTATTGTATCATAGAGTATTTTCCCTTCCCTAAAAGCCCTCTGGCTCTGCCTATTTGTCCAACTCCTAACCCCCAAGCCCCACCTGCTTTTGACAACCACTGATCTTTTTACTGTCCCCATAGTTTTGCCTTTTCCAGAATGTCATATAGTTGGAATCCCAGAGTAGGTAGCATTTTGGGGTTAGTTTCTTTCAGTTGATAACTTGTATCTAAGGTCCCTCCATGTCTTTTCATGGCTTGATAGCTCATTTCTTGTTAGCAATACAAAATAGTCATTATCTGCACATATCATAGTTTATTCACTTACCGACTGAGGGACATCTTGGTTGCTTCTAAATTTTGGCAATTGTAATAAAGCTGCCTTAAACATCTGTGTACAGGTTTTTGTGTAGACACAAGTTTTCGACTCCTTTGGGGAACTTTCAGGCAGTGCAACTGCTGGGTCATCTGGTAAGAATATGTTTAGTTTTACAAGAAATCACCAAATTGTCTTCCATCATGGCTGTACAATTTCACATTCCCTGCTAGCAATGAATGAGTGTTCCTGTTACTCCACGTCTTTGCCAGCAAATGGTCTTGTCGGTGTTACTATGCTTTTAAACAGTAACATCTGGTGACATGTACATCTGGCTGATTAATAGAACTATCAAGAAAAATTAACTGGGAAAAACAAAGCAACCAGCCATATCCAGTGGTTACTTCTTCCTTTTCATAAAGTGATTGCTTTATATTAATTTTAGGCCTTTTTGTTTTTTTTTTACTTGTTTTTAATCACATGGATAAGCATGATTCTTTTAGAAAAAAAATAAAGTACAGGTAAACAAGAGTAAAATTCACCCATAATCCCACATCCCAAGATAAAAGAAAAATACTACTAACATTTTGGTTTATATCTTTTCAGAAACATAAGCTTGCATGGCTTGCATTCATACATGCAGACACCTCCACACACACACACACACACACACACACACACACACACACACACACACACACACACACACACACACACACACACACAGGCATCCATGAACTCTGGCTGCATAACAGACCATCCCAAAACTTTATGATTTAAAATTACAACCATTTAATTAGTTGACGTTTCCTTGAGTTAGCGGTTTGTGCTGGGTTCACCTGGGAGGCTCTTCCGAAGCCACTCGTGAAGCCACTGCAGGCTTCACTTCTGGGGCTCATCGAGGCATGACTGAGCCACGAGTGTCTCATTATCCAGCGCATTTATCTAGCCTTGTTCTCATGACAGAAGCAGGGTTCCCAGGAGCAACAAAAAGCGAAGTCCAACCTACAAGCTCCTCCTAAGCCTTTAATATTGTTTCACCTGTGCCAACTGGCATAGCAATTCCCATGGCCAATGCATAGTCCATGGCTGGAGAGACAGACTCCACTATCCGTAAGGAAGATTTGGATTGGGAGAATGCGTGGCCACATTTGCAGCCTGCCACCCAAGGGGTGGAGTACTACTGACATTTTAGTTTATAGTTTTTGAAAAATCACACAAACCCACATTACATTAAAATTTGTTGTGTTTCCTCATATCAGTATGTATTGCTCTACCTCATTGTTTTTAAAGTAGCTGAAGGGTTGCCTAACTTATCTGTATCATAATTTATCTGATTCATGTCTTGCAATTCAACTTTAGAACATTTCCAATTTTTCACTATCAGGCCATCATAGACATCTTTATGCATTCATCTTTCCATCTATCTGTAGTTATATTTTTACATAGCCCCTCAACCAGCTTATTGCTTTTACCTTTCAAGGCTTTCAAAAATGCAGCCTTTGTTCATTAGGAAACATGGAAAAAAGAGAGTGGAAAGGATAGAAATAAAGGCCACAACTAAAACCTTGATGGTTTATCACAACTTGTCAAAATACTAAAAAAAATAAAATAAAATGGAAAAGCAAAAATGAATATAAAGATGTGCATAAAATCATTATGGGATCTTGCTTGTTTACAAAGAATAATTTGCATGTATATCCTCAACTCATCTACTTCTAGTGCCTCCAACATGCAACACAAGGACATTTTTTATTTCTGATGGCATCAGCCTTGGTAGCTGGGCCATTTCCTTTAGCAACATATCGGCCTATTCATACGGTCGGAACAGAGGTGTTGCATGTTCTGCACATCCTGAATCAGTTGCCTCCAGTTCTTACTTGGTCTGGATACCTGGGATCACCTTGCTTTACTGTTTTTCCCCATCTGTCTCCAGAGCATAGAAATCGATTCATCCAGTTTGGTTTCACTAGCAATGATAACCTTAGTGCCACAGCTCAGTTTCCCCACCTTCTTTGGGGCCTCCTCCAATTTACTAAGTACTTCCTCATCACTTATTTTTTTTTCCATTTCAAGAACAAGGGGAGAATTATAGCACTTGATGTGCACCTGTATGTTGTGGGTACCCAACAAGCAAAACAGGAGAAGAAATAAAATAAACACCTTATTATAGTCAAGCTGGACCAGATCCAAAGAGATGTCTGAAAGCTTTTGTCTGCAGAAAACCGAACTCTCTGGGCTGATAACGGTGACTGGATGTCAAAGGTATAATAAGAAATAAAGATCTTTAAAAACAAACTGCAAACACCATAAAATTGTATTGTTTTCAACTTCCTTATTTAGTGGCTTTGTTATGCGTGTGCATTACAGCAGACGTCCATGCCAACAGAAGATAAGAATATTCTATGCTTGTCATATGCTATTACATGGCTTCCGGAATTAAGGTTGCACACATGAATCTTTTATTCACACAATAGAATTGATTGGGTAAGTATGGGAGAATAGGAAGTTAAAGGGCCTGAAAATATGCTTCAATTTGCTATTTTTCTTCCTTGCATGATGGTTGCATTTTCAGAAAAAATTTCCATTCTTCTCATCTTGTGCTTTTAACTTTCCATGGATATTTTTCAGGCTTCTAATCCCCAGTTTGTTTATTTGTGGTTTTTTGCATTATTTTTGCTAGTGACACATGGTAAGACATTGCTATATTGGATAATTAAATTTGCTCTATTATAAAGGATTTCTGTATGGAAAAATTAAGGCAAAACTTAATGGATGGGAAAAAAAAAACCTAAAATATATTTGTGACCTAGGGTTATAAGATTACAAAGATCATCGAGATTTATTTTAATCTAAATAATTTATAGGATGATCTAATTAGCAGTTCTTATCCAGAATGACTATAAAGATTAGAAAACAACCTTACTATTGAAGTTGTCATTTTCCACTACTCAAAATCTTGTTCAGAATAAAATGAAGAGTATCAGTGTCTCCGGTCAGGTTCCTAATTATTAGCACTTAGCATCTATAGGATCTGATTTTCTCCAAGGAAACAAGGAATGCCTCCATTCATGGAGAAAGATCAGTTGCATTTTAAGCATGGCTATTGATGTCCATGGCAAGTCTGCTGACTGAAGAGAAGTGTTTATTGATTCAACCTTTCCATAACCCTCTACTAAAGTAAACATGTCTGAGACAACTAAGCAAAACATCAAATTTCACTCAACTACTATGTGGCCCTCTTTGCTTAAGGAACTTGGCATGGACCACCTCCCAGCCCAGGTCCCAGCACAGAGGATTTGCTTTGTGCCTGGTACAGTAACCCTCACCTTTACTTTCCCTTTCATTGCTCTGAACAGCTTTGTTTATGTTCTCCCTCATCTTCCCCTATCTTCAGTTAACTGCTGGTGGCTAAAATTGACTATCATCCTCACTATAATACTTTGTAATATGTGTCACTTTCATCTTGTTGTAAGTCGGTATATGCATCTTTTCTTAGGAGATGAGGGAGTAAGTCTGCACAGTTGCATCATCTTTGGAAAATTTCACCTTGTTGATGATGGTGTACAATCATGCGCCACCCATGACTTCCAGGTCTGATCCCAGGCAAGAATTTCATATTGTCAATGCCCCAAATCCCCAACTCATCTCAGTCTTAACTGAACCTCAGATTTTACTCAACAGGAGTGAATTAATGAACTATATCCCCATTCTCATATATAACTTTCATAGTACATCCGTCATGGTTAAGGATGGTTAAAGGAAACGGCTACAGACATGCCCATATGAGAGTTCATATTATGCTTGTATTTGCATTCACAGTTCATTTATTCATTCAACAAATATTACTGGTCATCTACTATGTGTGAGGCACCATACTAGGTGCTGAAAACACAATGATAAATACAACACATTTTCTAAAACTCATGGCGCTAGTTCCCACCGGAGAGAAATGTAAAGACAGTGTCCTGTTGATTACATATAAAAACAGTAATCAGAGATAAAAAATGGGCAATTTATTATTGATGCATATGTGTTTTATTAAAAAAAAAGGCATGGTTCTGAGTTTTTCTTTCATACAGTGATTTTTAGTTTCCACTGCTCCCTGAACAACTCTTGGAATACAACTGTAAGATTATGTCATCCTTACGGACGATATGGTTTTCTCTTTCTTGTCTACAGCAGTAAAGTCATGCATTCAATTAATCTTAAAGCTATATAAAATTACGAAGGCATAAAATAAAAACAAATCTTAGGACATACTCATTTGTACAGCATTTCAGATTATACTTTTGGGGGTTTAAAGCCCATTTATCACATTCTGCTTCTCATGGTGGAATTACTACAAATACACTGAATGAGACTTGAGAGACTTGGATCAAAAATAACATCTTACACCTTGGCCTATATAAAATATCTGGGTATAGAAGTATAACTTGGAAAGACAATGATGAAATGCTGTCAACAATTTTAATTTTATCTGCATTTTTCAGTTGCATGCAACCAAAAATATCAATAGTCAGTGGTAGAAAAGTTGTGCCAGTAGCCTGCATGCTTCTCATGAAGAATCTGATAAAGATGCAAAGAACTTAAGTCTTGGGGGAAAATACAGTTTGGAGACATTCATCAAATGTCCACATTAAGAGGAAGGCAGATAATGTTTTATCCTTTTTGTTTTATTCTAAATCATGTAGGTTCTTTGAGTCTGCTCTAAGTGAAGGCTAGAGAGGAGTCAGGACACACCAGGACCGTAGCCTAAAAATGATGAGAGGATTTAAATACTTTCAGTATTGTGTGAACATCTCAGAGAAATTTCTTGATGGATTATAAAAGAGTATTGTTAACATAGGCCGGTGAGATAGAATAAATATTTCAGTCAATCTTTCTGGCCAAACTAGCGCCACATTCAGAATGTGTCCCAAAGGTCCAATTCACTAGAAAGCGACTCACAGTTCCTTATGCCCTCACCACCACCCCACGGCGAGGGTATCGGCATCGGACATTCACCCCGAGGTGGTCCAGACCATGCACCAAACTGCCAAAAATGGTATTTAAGGACATATGTTCTAAAGAGTGTCTGCCCAGGTTAGCATTCAGATTCTACCTCTAGTTATGTAACCTCGGCTAAGTTATTCAAGTTCTCTGTGCCTCAGTGTCCTCATCTGTAAAACTGCAGGAGAGAACCTGTGGGCTGTTGTTGGGGTTTAATGAGGAAATATATTAAAGAGTTTAGAAAAGAGAATGGAATATACTAAAATCACTAATCACTGCTATTAGGGTTGAGTTCTGTCGGCACATGAACTGAGAAGACAAAGGGTTTAGGGTGGGACTCTTTCTCATGGGTTGGGAGAGAGACAGACAGAAAGACAGGGAGAAGTAAGAACAGAGAAAAGGCTTAAGTAGACAGAGAGAGAGAGAGATGAGGACAGGAGATTGTATCATCAGGGTCTGAGAAGGAAGGTGCCACACTCAACGACAGGTAATCTGAAGAGGTTTTCATTAGCAGGGTTTGCTAACACCCCTAGACCTAATGGGCGTGGAGAGAGAGAAGTTACTAGAACTGGAAACCAGAGGTTCTGGAAACGCCAATGGAACTGCTCATTCCAAGAGCACGTGGCCTTTGAGAGATGTAGTCAAGCGCGGTGACCCTTTCCAGTCAACTGAAGGGTGAGAAATACCCAATCTCGCTGTCCTCATCTCTAATCTTCTACCAAGGCTCCCCACTGGCTGAATCCAGCCAGAACGCAGAGGGCAAGAGAACCACGTGACGGCATCACGCAGGCCACCCTCTGGGAGCAGAGAGCTGGGTGGGGAGGAAGGGAGAGTGCAGCTGGGGGATCCACTCAGAGCAAGTCCTGCACCGAGATCATCTGGGTGCAGAGAAGGAGCATCCACTCTGGGGGCGGCCCCTTCATGCTCGGGCACATCCTGCCTTTGGGTTTTATGCATTACCGCTGCGTCTTTATAATGTATTTCCTTTTTAGCCCATGCTATAATAAGCAAGTTTTCTATTATTTGTAACGCAAGCAGCTTTGGCTTAAGCAGAAAAGTTCTGGTGACTAAAAATCTGTGTAGAAGGTCTCCAGGCATAAAATCAGAGGAAAGGGAGTATCAGCATGGTATCCTTCGCCCGCGATTCTGATGAAGCAATGCCACGGGCACACACGCAGCATGATTTCCATTTGTCACTGAGCACAACGGTGATGGTGAGGCTCTGGGCTTTGTCTAGATATATAATATTTTTGGAGAAGAATACTATGGACTTTTTGGATCACAAACTCTTTCAGAATAAAGAAGACACCTTGCCAGATGTTCCACTTTAATCCCTGAATCTTACCATTCGAGCGAAGACTGTTTCTGTTTTTGTCATTTAGAATTAACATTTTTAGTGCTGCTAACTTATTACTGAACTGGGGAGAATATTTGGACTTCTCAGACCCAAGCCTTCAGGAGTGGGAGAAATCTCATCAAGGGGTATAACATGGTAAAAGACAAACTCATCTTTCGGTATGACCATTATTAAAAGGGATTGGTAAACTTGCTAAGACTGTGAAAATAAATGAATGGGTGACAACATCAGGATGTGTAAAGAAATGGGAGTGAAAGAATCACTCTTAATAGATGATGAGATCATGTATAAGAGCAAGTTTCAATCTATTAATGAAACAGAATTCCTCATAGATCAGACATGTAAGATGAAAAATAAGGGAAAGCGGATGTAGAATGAAGATGGAGAAAGATCTGGTTAGGTTAGTTCATGCCAGGCTTGATTGTTGTATACAAGACCCTTTGCAAAGCCTATGGTCAGTCTGAAATTGGGCCATGTGAGGAAGAAATTTAAAAGATCCTCCCCATGCATTTTAGTACACAGGACTCTTCCATGGCTGTCCAGATACAACATGTACAAGAGGTAAATTTAGGCCAGTGCTCTTAACTTAAGGACTTCTTTTGAGGTTCTGTATTGGGTCTCAGGTTAATGGAAAATTGCTATGAGCTTTCTGCTTGGAAAAATGGAAATTCAGCAACTATATGACCGCTTATACATGCACTCATATAAGGGTTTAACCGTCTGAGGACAATCTTATTTCCCTCATTTTCTGATTATTTGGGGTTCCTCATTGTACCTACCAAACACTGACAATAACCATAAATGCTAATATAAGGGCTTCAGGCAAAAATATGGCCATGACCTTGAGCCCCACATTTTCCTTTTTATCCGAGTCACAAACTTAGAGAGGTTAGCATTGTTTCCTTAGATCACTGGTTCTCAACTGAGGGCAATTTGTCCCACAAGGGACATTTGTCCATGTCTAGAAACAACTGTGGTTGTCACAATTGGGTGGCAGAGGTGACGGGGTGGTGTGGGGTGTAGGCTATTTCCAACAAGGTTAGAGGCCAGGGATGCTGCTCAATGTCTTAAAGCCATCCCCCTCAACACAAATGCTCCAGCTCCAAAATGCAACAGTGCTGAAGCAGAGAAGCCCTACCTCAGATGTTCTCTTAACTTGAAAATTATACTTACTATGTCCCTGTTTAAACATCTCAGTGTAGATGGTAACACTACTGGCTTGAGGACAATGGCAAGCTTTCTCCAAATTTCTGTAATTTTCCTAAGCCTTCAGTGGCTTTCTTTTTGTTTGTTGAAAATTCTTTAAATGTTTATAAAGATTTTATCATAATTAGGGATATCAATTTTTTAAATATTTTCATATATTTTGGGGGATGAGGCTGTCCAGTGATGCTAAAGACCTAAAGTGTCCATATAAATTAGAATATTTTCAGAAGGAGAAAGAAGCACTCATTGAATAGATGCTCCTGAAATATGTAGGGGAGTTTATGTCTTTTATTTCTCAACAGATATCTCCAAATAAAGAATCAGGTAAGTTCTTCTCCCTGTAAGAGGGTGAAAGCAGATTTGATGTACTGAGTATTTTAAGTGGTACAGAATGGGGGTTGGGAGAAATCATCACTTTGGTTTATTGCAGATTAATGTAGTCCAGGGCTTTCATAGTATAAGGATCGCAATTCCAACAGCAGTTTAGGAATGTTCAAAACCAACAACTAAGTCCTGACAACTAAGGCTTCAACTCTCCATTTTCACTTTATGTCTTTAGAAAAACTGGAGACCAGATTACTTGTGTCTTAGAAGTTCATGTGATTAAAGATGTCACGATCTCCAGTTAGCTCCCTTTCTCTCCATGTTTACTATCACCTAAATTACTGCTTTTAGGCCTTATTTTCCAGCTTTGAAGATATCTGGGCTCATCTCTGAACCTTCTCCATATTTCCTTCACTTCTATTCAGTGTATAAGCCCAGAAACAATAAAAGCATAACAAACCCAATAGAGTAAAATTCTAACTAGTGCATTACACAAAGCAGGGTTTGTAACTTCTCCTTGCTTTGCTGCCAAGAAGCTCTCCTAAGCTTCATAAAGACACCCAGAGCTATATTAATATATTCATAGAACACACACACACACACACACACACACACACCTTGATCTTTTCACATTGAAGCTTTTTTGGGTGAGAACCATACTTGACTAATTATACTTCATGCCCCATCCCCCGCAACAAAAATTTCCAAAGAAAACAGTTGAAATCTTACCGTGGCCAGTGTCTGGGTGAAGCTGTCTTGAGAATCACGGAATAAGCAGCTCCCTCTGTGGGGGGGAAAGAAAGTGATTATGCCATATGCAAGGCCTTTAAATTGAGGGAGAATTAACTCAGCTTATAATAAATCACTGTTGACATCCTCACTAAAGACTTCATGTGCTCCCAAGCCAGGGGGAGTTTTTAGCTCGCCAAGAAGGGAACTCTACAAATGCCGGCTGTTATTTGCATGTGCAACCTTCATACGGGAGGTTCTGAAGGGTATTCCCTATAGGGTCTGAACAAACCCCAAAGAGAATAGCTACCCTCCTAAAACAAACAGAGGTTGATTAATAACTTATTATCATATTCTACAATTGAGACTTTGGAAAATGTGCACCCCAGCAGGGTGCCCTGTCTTCACTTCGCTTGTTCTTAACTCATGTTGGTCTTTAGCTAAAGAAAAAGAAAATCAAAGTAAAACAATGGAGGAGAGCGATTCTTCCTTCCATGGTTTGAAGAAGAAAGATTTTTTTCTTTGTATCTTTCAGGTAAGAATTACTGATCTACCAACTCTTGTGAAATTTCACAGACTTTATATAGTGTATAACTTGCTGATTTATATATCATCTTATGTATCTCCCTGAAAAGTCTCTGAAGAGGTGAAAGCAATGTCTATATGACAATTCTTTCAGGTAAAGGAACTTGGGTCTGAGAGGTGAAGTGACTTAAGGACACCAGGGTAAGAGAAGGAGGAGGCAGGAATTTACCTGAGCTGCAGTCCAGAGCCCCATTTCCATTACAGAAATACTTGCAAAGAGGATGTTGTTCCTTAGTTGATAAGACCAAATTTTATATGAATGGATTTTTCGGAAACATAAAAAAAGTCTCAGAGTGCTATAAAACCTCTTTGAGAGTATTTTTTCTCCCATGTCTGTTATTACCAACATTTGTACTAACCATACAAAATGATCCAATGAAAACTGGATTCATAGGATTAATCTCTGCATTCCCCAAAAGACTTCCAGCTCATCTCTGGATGAAACTAGCACATCACAGTATTATTTTCTTTTGGATGAGGGTATGATTCAAAATTATGTATACATTAAATGTGCATGAAACAAGATTTTAATGTGTTTCCAAATTAGTAAAATTTACTTCCATTAATACGTTTCTCCAAACAAGTATATTCTTGTGTGCTGGTCAACTTCTGCCTGACCCATCAGATACGTTCTCCATTTGGGCCCTTCCTGCTTAGTGTCCTGAAAGGCAGACCCTGTATTACAACAATGATCCCTTTGTCTTTGAGCTCCATTTAGGTTTAACCAACAGCAGACTCAGGTAAGAGATAGGAAGGAGGGAATAAGATGAACCTGAAATATTTATGCCCTAGCTCATCTTGGCTGGAAATGCTCAGATGGTCACTACTGTTCTCCCAAAGATCTCTCCAGGAAACTGTTCCCTCTTCCTTCCAGGAATGACTCTTTCATCTTGCTCTATCCAGCCCTGTAGAACTGCATTTTCCCCTTGATGATGTCCCTAAGCTTTACCCACATCAGTGTCATCAGTCCTTTTACCCAGATTGGATCAGAGTTAGACAGGGACCTGAAAAGAAAGGGCAGGTACACTGACTGGGTTTCCATCTTTTTATGGAACTCAAAACAATGAGCCCAGGACTCTACACATGCCTGAGATGTTGATGGAAACAGTCTACTGAGATGGGTTTTAATTGGCCAAAAGGTACAGCTCCTATGTTGGTGTCATGGCCCAGATGATTAAGAAGCGAGCAAGCAAAGAGATTTGGAGTAGGAGCAAAGTGGTGGGGGGAGACTGACACAGAATTAAGTATCAATTAAAAGTATATGAACCAGATTTGAATGATGTGTTCAAATTAATATAATTTACACTCATCAGTAGATTACTTCAGAGGAATAATAAAGAAAAACAAGAATGATTAGAGGTCAGCCTGTATGTATTGGGTAAATTTGCCTATTTTCACTTAATGGGATATTAGCTTGAGCTAATTATCATGCCATTTGGGTTAAATTAAGTTATATGCTCTTATTAATTTTTTTGAAAGCCCATTTTGGATCAATTAAGTCACGTGATTATATTTACATATACATGTGTGTGTATATACATATGACATATATAGAAATCCCTCTGTTCACTTAATGATTTCTACAGCACAACTTACAAATAAGGTATATGGGTCAATTCTGATTTGTATGTTTCTAATAAACAAGCAAACAATAAATTAATACATAGGTTTTTTAAAAAGGAGTCTTATGTTAAATAATATATGTATTTACAATTAGTTAAAGCATTTAAATCTAGACTCATGTGGCTCACTGAGTACTAATTATTGTTTTCTCTTGCACCACACTGTGGCATTTTGGTGAACTATTTCAGCAACAGGGCATTCCTAAGTACAGCCAATAGGCTCTTATTAATATAGTAGGATATTTTTAGCTTAGGCTTTAGCTTTTCTAAACCACACTGTTTAAAATGTCCCCTTACCAAAAAAAAAGTTTACTATAGTCAAGCATAATCCCATCTGTGTATGTATACCAGGTCCTTTGGCCTATGAAATGAGCTCAATGGATATAGAGATAAATATGTGTTGAAATTTTGTAAGATTCCCCCAAATAGGTGAAATTTATAAAACAAATATTTTCATCTGTTAAAATTATTTTCTTACCTCCTCTAGAGGGTCAAAGAAGTGCTGGTGACAGTACAGATGTGCTGTTTGTATGATTATTTAAAGAAAAGATGAAATTGCCAATGATTAAATGTACATCAAGCTCTCTACAGTCACATGATAGAATATGACATGGCTATGAAGTCACAAAAGTGGGCTCCCCAACGCGATTTGCTTGGTTGCCGTGTGTGTGTGTTTCTGGTCTTTTTCTCTGCAAAGCATTCTACTCAGCCAGCCAGGGTAACAAGTTAGACAAGTTTCCTACAAACAAACTCAACACTGTTAATCAATCACTCTTTGCACTTTGAGAATTTACTTCCCCCTGAAAACCACTTGGGAAATGAACCAGTTTTCCTCTTCTTCAGATTAGGGAATTGGTACAGGGAGAATCAACACACTCAGGGTCATATAGTGACATTTTGAAACAAGTGAAATTAAAAGCAACAATTCTTGCTGATAGGTCTTCAATTCTGCCAAGTGTAGATAACATTGATAATACAAGAGCCATTCATCACCAGTTGTTACTTATTTGATTTTCAGTTTCTACCTTTGTGTAATGAAATTTGCAGCTGAATCCTATATTCTTCACAGAACCAGAGGCTAACTCTCTGGCCATCATAATGGTCCCAAGCAAATTAAAGAATTACAGAGTGAAGATAACTGCACCATGAGTTTTATGCACATCACGCAAAGTAGAGCCACCAGGTCCTTCCCTCAAATGTTACTTATTTTCATGTTATTCCAGCTTTTCTCAAAGTGTTTGATGGTTGATGCTTTTTGACAAAGAATCCTTCTGGGGAGAATATTGACACAAAATGCTACACTAAACACATTATTTACAGGTTTAACAATTTTTCTCAGAAGCTTTAATCTGAATTTAATCAGAAGCTGCTCCACTCTAAATTTTGGGGGAGGATACCATAAATTGCTGTTTCAGAATTTATTTCAGAATTCATTTAGTAAAGAGGCAATCATGTCAAGCTGACTATTTGATCTCAAAAAGTCTGGAAGAAAATAAGGTAGATTGGTAGGGAAGATCATTAAGATTAGGCATAATTATACCACCAATTAATAATAGCTGATATCCCGATAACCATATAATGACAGTACTAAGCCGTAATAATTCATAATATGTGATGGGTTGGAGCATTTTCAGTAAGAACAAATAATTCTATGAAGTCAGTTCTGGAAGATTTGCTAGGTTCACAATACAAAATAATTTGTGTTCTTAAAGAATGACCTGTGCTCATCCTCAAAAGTATAAGCAATCAAATATTTAAAACAAAGTTGGGTGAGACTTAAAGAATTACCTAACTTAACTTCCTCGTTTTACAGAGCAGGAAACTGAAAATCTGGGAAACCACTAAGCGGTCAGCATAAAGAACAGTTGTTTTTTTTTTTTCAAAAAAGAAGAAGATAGAACCCAAATCATTCATCTGTCACCTTAAGCTAATATCAAGCCATGCCTAATACATTAAATAGTAGCAAGTGATACTGGTAAGTGATAAATTTGGTCAGTCTTTTTATCTGAGGTAAAGGTTAAAATCTGGAGCCAAGTATATTCATTATTTACTGTAAATCAAAACTTAATTGTTGGGTGATATTTTCAATCATTCAACAATACGGGAAGTTGTGAAAGACACTTTGGGGGGCTCCCCAGATCTCGCTTCAATGAAGAACTTGGTGGCCCAGAATCTGGGAATGCTGCTCCCAGATCCCCTGGCGTGCTCAGCAATATCCTTTGGAGCCATATTGGAACCTGATGCAGAAAGAAAAATGTGTACCCCTAGATCAAAATATCCTCTTATGTTCTGAAGCAAGGGGAAAAAGCTAATGCTAGTTCTCCAATCTACAAAACAAAAACATAAACAGGAAGAAAAAAGACTGTAAGTGGAGTCTGCATTGCTCAATATACTTGCACACCACTATCAATCACCATCAACCCACCATATACCCGTGAAGAGATCTGAACATCACCATCTGATTGGAAATGACCATTTCCATCACAAGGCCATCAAACAGATTGTCTTTACATTTTGATGCTATGCCCATTGTAGATATTTTTGAATGAATTTTGATTTTTAAAAATTGTATTAAAATTCAGTTATCTTGACCACTGAGGTTTTGGTGTCCCTTAAATTCTGCACAGAGGAGACTGACTCACTCATCTCACACTAGTCCTGGCCCTGACCCTCTGACCTTTTAGAGATTGCCTCAGTTGTGAACAGCTGCCTCGTCAAGGTCATGTTCTTCCCAGGTGGTCCCTTTCCAGTAACTGGTCAGTGTGGAAGGAGCCTGGCCATCCAGGCCATCCTGGGGCCAACTCTGCAGGGTCATTCCGGCTCCAGAGCTCCCTGCAAGGTTAGCCAGAGCTGAATTTTGATACTGAGTTGTACCTGGACTTCTTCCGCTGCAAGTGTTGATTTCAAGGGCACTTTGTAAAAACATCCTGCTCCATCTTTGTGGATATTTCTCAGGGAACCATACCTGTACAAATTCCAACTTATATTAGCTAATATTTAATGAGCACGTGCCAGGTTCAATGCATGTTTATAAGCATTTTTATTTTATCCTCACGATCAATAAGTAAGGTAGGCTATGAGCAATGTGCAATTTTTTTTACACAATGTAAATGCCCTTCCAGTGGATAAAGTGACAAGAATGAGCCTACATGGAACCATGTAGTAACACAAAATGTCAATGTTCTTCCTTTCCACACTGGCCTGTCATAAAGACGCTTAACTTCATGATGGAGCCTCATATATACAGCCCAGAGCATATGCCTTAGGAAGACAGAGAAATATTTAATACACTTTAAGGTTTCAATTCAAAATATTTCAAATTCAAAATAAAATTCACTGAAAGACATGCACTTCAGCTATTTAGAAAGTTCATTATTTCCATTTCCTTCTTTCATAATACTATGGATAAATGAGGTTTTAGTTTCATTTAGTAAACATTAGTGATATTGGTTCAAATTTAAATGTTTCATAATCTTAACATTTTTGCTTATTCTGAAGTAGAATACCATTAAAGACTGCATTAATATATGGATACCAATTATGACCTCTCTCTATAAAAATATAAATACATTTGTTTGTCAAACACAGTAAAAATATTTTCACTCAAATCAGATTTTATTTTGCATGTGGGGGTCCACAAATTCATGTGAGCTCTTTTGAAGTGTAAATCACCTATTACAAATCGCTTTGGCACATAGCATTCTCTTTTTAAAATGCTGTTTGATCTGGATCAGTTGCTAAATCATACTTCTGAACCCACTGTGGTCCACCTTTTATTTCCGCAGTTTGGGTCCCTGTATTTGCGAGCATATTATATTTTATATTCAGGTCTCTCAGTGTTCTGGTTCATATGCAATGGTGCTATTTATTTATTACAAGATCTCACATTTGTTTTATCCATCACAAGCTAATGTTTGTATGAATTAGACCCTAGAGATGTAATATCATCTTTAAAAAGCTGCCCCAAAGACAGAAAGCTGAGAATCAAAAGCGAAACAAGAACCAAGGCGCAAAACCTGAGTTTCCAAGTTCATATTTCTGGCATGGAACTATGTGAACAGCTTAGATCCACAATCCAGTTTTGTTTTGTTTTGTTTTTTTTGGTGGGCAGCAGGGGTTGAAATAGCTATGAGAGTGCAAGGAGGCTGTAAAACCCATGGCAGTGACTGGATAGAGATGTCTCCACAATGACTCTGGGCCAGAGCCAGGAGAGAAAACAATAAATGATTCTATGAAGCCACTACGCTCTCTTTACCTGCTCTTAATTCACATCTCTCAGCCTTTTTCCAAATACGATGATATTGAAAGTCTGTGTCATTGTACTGGTTGACTTTTGAGCTGTAAATGTCCCCTAAATATACTACTTTTTGGCAAATTAGTCTGAAGGTGTGAAATTGCTGAAGGTAGTTAGCAATTAAATCTGATCTACTGAAGCAATAGAAAGACCCAGGTGCAATTCAATTTTGTGAATTAAGTTAGCCACTTGTGACCACCTGGTTTTCCTGGGCACCTAGCATAATGTCAAACAAGCCCATCTAAATAATCATTTATTGCACTTCCTTCTTATGTGACTGGCCCAGTACTTAGCACAACAGATTCAAAGATCCTTTGTTGTACCTGCTCTTCTAGCACTCGGTGTTAACTGAAAGGTTTTCTACAAAATGAAGGCATCAACTTATTACCATGGCAAACAGGTTTTTAAAATGGTAGGCTAGATGCTCATTTTATTAAAGTATTAGGGATTTATACCTGAACGACATTTCAGGTTATGTCCATTTAGTTTATTGCTAGAGGCCAAGCTGGAGGGTGTTCAATAGAAATAAAATTCGGCAAAGATGTTCAAGGGAAGAAACTCACCTTTACTCTTAAAACTCCAAGATAATCCAGCTGGACTTTAAGGTGAGACCTTAAAGATGACTGATGTCAACTGATACATGTCTCACCAATGGGTTTCAGTCCTGGGCACGTTCATTCTTGATTTGGTGAGCCCGAGAAATGACAATGGAACGTTCTTGGGGTGAAAGGGTTTTTACCCAACTTGATTCCCACAGTGGCAGGTCAAGCACTAGAATCCCGTCCACTCAGAGGGAGTCTGCAGGCAGCAGGCCGGTCTCTGCCTCTGGGCCTCTCCATCCCCGCGGCCATCTCAGTCTCTGCCCTCAACGCTGCCTCCTTTCCAGCCTCTGCTCTCCTGCAGCCGTGTAGCCCAGAGCACTGGGGCAGGGGCGTGGGGGTGGGGAGATCTTTATATAGAGTCAGTAACAACGTATTGCCTACATGTGTGCAGTGAGCAAGCTGGCCGGGGTCAGGGGAGCATCCCGGCCATAGAAACTTACGTTTTCTCTGCAGCACAAAACAATATTCAGCAGCAGAGCATACATCAAGATTCTAAAAATGTGAAAAACACCCAGTTTTACAAGAGAGTATCAGTGTAACCTGGAAGGCAATTATGGACATTCTTAGATAGTTTGGTAATTTTATGGACGTGCACAGGATTGCAAACAAAACTCTGTGTTGGGAACCAACCATCATTTTACCATTTTAAAAATCATAAAAAATGCTTTATTTAAACAAAACACCTTCATCCAATGACTTGCATCTGCTTTGTTTCCAGAGGATCCTGACCATTGTTCATATTTCAAAGTAACTTCTTCAGTGACTTTTCAGGAGTTTAACAAGCATCTGACTTCAAGTTGCATCAGACACTGTCCCCATGAAGCTAAGGGATCTATGACATAGTCGTCACAGAGCTCCCAGACTGTCCACACCAAAACACAGCTCAGGATGTGTGCGCCTCTGCCCAAACATGTTTCATATGCCAGAGGATGTTGAAATGGTGTCCTGTTGGCACAGGCTCTCTTTACCACACTGCCTTGACTTCATGAGTTGGGGCACAATCTATTTACGTTGTGTAAGCCAAGGTCATCATTGCATAAAGCAGAAGCCCACAAATTGCTGTTTCTTAGGTGACCTGGTAGTCAACGTGCACAGCAAAGGCTGAGTGAGAGTCACCCTGGGTTGCTTTGGGATGCAGCAAAGTGAACTTACTCAGAGTTCCTTAGCTGAATCCAGGAAAAAAAGTCAGCTACTAAGATGAGTCACTATGGAGCAAAAACCTTGTCTGCAACTCTCTTTAAAGGTTATGTGCTCTTCTAAAATTACATATTTGGATTGATATATTAATGTGGCTGCATTGTGGTTGCCTAGAGACGACCTGGAAGCCACTGAGTTGCACGAGGGTGTCCTTTATCAGTGATAATCTCATCTTAGGCATCCTGCTTCACTCACATCTTTCACAAACAGAAATACTGTTGCCCTTTTTCACCCACAAAAGAAGAGGCATTTCATATATTACCTTCCTCTTCCCCGTTAGGAGATATTTAAATTCGAGGGCACATTATCCATTTGGCCATGTATCTGTAAATCACTTGGACTGAATATTATCACTTCGAAGAGACTAAAGTGACAGGAAGGGAAGACATAAAATCTTAAGACCAGCTTTGTGAATTATTTTTGTTTTTCTTTACTCATTCCCTCAACAACTTTAACAGCTATTATGTGTGATGTTTGGGGTGAGATTCTAGGAAGAAAATGAAGATGAAGACAATGCTTGTTCTGTTCTCAAAGGCTATAGGAGAGATGCCATATATAAAACAAAAATGATAGGAAGTTACTACACTGATGGACAGTGACTGCACTGGGGTGTGGGTGGGACTTGATAACGTGGGTAAATGTAGTAACCACATTGTTTTTTCATGTGAAACCTTCATAAGAGTGTATATCAATAATACCTTAATAAAAATTTAAAAAATATATTTAAAAAGTAAATGATAGGACGTTACAAGAGAGATGTGCGGTCAAAGGTAGACTGCTTGCCTAGGGCCGAGAGGATCAGCAAGGACTTTTCAGAAGAGTTTCTTCGGTCTGTTCTTAAAAAAAGCATAACTGTTGACTATTGAGAGACAAGAATGGTGGGCTCTTACGTTGCATAAACCAAGGTGCAGGGGTGGGAAAAAGCCAGGAACTGAATGTTTATGTGGCTCAGGAAGGGTGATACGTTATGAAATGAATCACAGCAGGTATCTGAAGGTGGCAGAGGGCACATGAAGGGAAATATGTCCATATTTGGATGAAGGATCTTGACTACTGTGATATTGTTAGAAATTAAAAGCAACACGTAAGTGGGAGGAAGGGCATAAGTCAAGGCACAGCACGAGATGCGGCGACAGCATGGGCGGGAGTGAAGAGGGCGAGGATTCACCAAGAGCCCTTCTGAGACTGTGAACCTGAGACGGTAGAAGAGAGAGCTGAGAACAGAACCTTGGGTATCAGGAAAAGACACTGACGTGACCCGGAGGTAGAAAGGAAATGAGTTCCCCTTAAAACATTTGTATTTTCCTAAATGTGATGACCTTCGGGTGGTAATGGCTGAGCCAGGTGAAGGTGTCCATCAGATACTTGCATTCGAGGGACATAACTGGGACAGGTATCAGAATTTGAGTTCTATGAAGCATAATGTGAAACTATGGAGCTAGAAATGATAGTTCTGGTCTCAAATTAGGCTGCCTCTGCATATCATGATTCAATATTTTTGCTCATTTATCTTTGGATCAAAAGAAATGAAAGAGATTTTCACTTCAGAGATGAAGCATTTGTACTTTTCCTATTCTTCCTGCTAAGAACAGCTTTAAAACCCCTGGATAGTATTCATAAAACTAACATAAATAGCCTCTGAAAGGTAGAAAGGAAAGGCCAGCTGGTGATGGACCCTGGGACACAAGGAACAACAAAAATGTCAGTTCTCTGTATTATCTTTGTGCCTTGTATGTCTCAGACCTTGAGCTGAAGAAGCTAGTAATCTAGAAATGCCAATGAGTATGGCATAAGAAACCCCAATAAATGCCTGCTCTCTCCAGCCAAAGACCAGGAAAAGGGCAAAGGAGCATGAAAGGACACTACTAGACAATAACCGTTCTACTCCAGCCAAGAAACAGAACTCGTGGGGCCCTACCCCAGCCCCACAAGCAGAAGCCCTTTGGGAAGCCTTTACATCTACCCTCATGTGGCAATAATGAGGCGGTGTGACCCCCACCCCACTTCCTCTGTATGTCAAAAAAGCCATCAAAAACAGAAGATTCAGATTCTTGTCACACCATACTCAAAATGTCCAAGTTTTCATTTAAAAAAACCACTCATCATAATGAGAACCAAGATTTCAAACTGAACAGAGGGAAAAAAAATTGGACCAACACTGAAATTATTGAGATAGTTAAGAATTATCTGTCAATTTTAAAGCGGTTATCATGCATAACAAAAAATGCTTCAATGAGCAATTATAAAGCTTCCTAAAACAAATGGAAAACAATGAAAGTCTCAGCAAAGAGACAGAAGATAGAACGAAGAGACAAATGGAAACTTTAGAATGAAAAGTTCAACAGCCAAAATGGTAAAACTCAATGGATTGACTCAATGGAGGGGACAGAGGAAAAAACTAGTGAACTTGAAGATGGAACATTAGAAATTACCCAATCTGAGAAAGGGATAAAATAGACTGAAAAAGAAAACGAAGGGTTTCAGGGACCTGGGGAATTATAACACAACACCTAATATCATTGGTATTCCAGAAGGAAAAGAGAAAAATAATGCTACTGAGATTCTTGAACAAAGAAGACAGAAAACAAGCACCACTAAAACATTAAACTTCATGCATCACTAAGGGTTTGCAAATTACAATAATAATGAATTGCCAGCAGACACCTAATAAAATGACTAAATTAAAAAACACTGAGAATGCCAACTGTTGGTGAGAATGCAGAGCAACAGCAATTCTCAGTTATTGCTCATGAGAATGTAAAATGACAACACCATTCTGGAAAACAGTTTGGCGGTTTCTTATTGAACCAAACTTGTAACTACCACCCAGTTGCCCTCCTGGGCATTTATCTCAGAGACATGAAAATTTATTTTACACGAATTTATGCCTATAATCTTTAGAGTAGCTTTATTTGTAATAGCTCCAAACTAGAAACAACCCAGATGTCCTTCAACAGATAAATGGTTAAGTGAATTTGTATATCGGTAACATTGCCACTCAAACAATATAAAAGGAACAGACTATATGAATATATACAACAATTTAGATGACTCTCCAAAGAATTATACTGGATGCAAAAGCGAACCCCAAAGGTTATATACCGAACTTTTATAACATGTATACAACATTGCTGAAATAATTAAACTATAGAAGTGGTTCTCTGAAGTGAAGGGGTGTGGGAGTGGAAGGGAAGTGGGTGTGGCTATAAAAGGACAACGTGGGGATCCTTGGGTTTATGGAATGTTCTGTATCTTGACTGTATCAATGTCAATATTCTCACTGTGATATTGTACTATAGTTTTGCAAAGTGGGAAACTGGGAGAGGGTATACAGGATCTCTATTATTTCTTCAACTGTATAGGAATCTCTAATTATTGCAAAATAAAAATTTAATTAATAGCAAACAAAAAAGAATTAGAAAGTATGAAGGTTAAAAGCATTTTAGCAACATCAACTTGTCCAACATGGATCATCTGTAATTCCTGGACCAGTGGTCAGTGTTCTAAATGTACGCTTTTTTACAAGGCATAGAAAAAGTTGGGAAATCAGTGCTGTGATGAAGACCCTATGTTTCACTTTGCTGAGCTATGGATATTTAAATTTGCAATCCTAAAATTATATTGGCATGGGTTATGCAATTTAATAAAATAATGTTCCAAAAATGAGGGAGAAAAGGATAATATTGAAAAAGCACTAATCAAGCAAAATTATTGTCATATATAAAAATGCATTTGGGAGGATTAAGTAACATGACATTTTGTGTGTGAATTAGTAAGTATTTTCAAATGAACTAGACCACAAAATGAAAATGAGTCATAAACGTTACATAGTCTGTCCATTTTAACATACCCATGGAAAATGGGACATTTTGCAACAATATTTCCTTTTTTTTTCCTCTCAATTTTATGTTGTCATTAAAAATCTTCCCAGGTAAAATCAAAGATAAAAAGTGTCCCCTTCAAAGTGGCTATCCCTCTGAAATATTAAAAATTGCTTAATGATTCAAATTCCATATTTTCAGTTTATTCTTTTAAACATATAAACATTTTATTTTGTTTTTGGATTTTTCCACCATATCTGATTGGAAGGGTTTCCCTAGATATTAAGAAGCTAGCAACAATTTTGGCTTCCTCAATTTAATAAAAGTGATTTTTCTTCCCCCAAATAATCACATGAATACCTTGTAATGGTGGGATGGGCTGGGCTGGGAGGTTGGGTAATGCATATTCTCACTTGAAGCACAGTGATGTTTCATGTTTACAAATTACTCCCTTCTGGCAAAAATGTAATACTAACATGTTCTCAGGCGATACCAACATGTTCTCACATATTACCCATCCCTGCCTTCTATTTTCAAGTTCTCCTCTGTCATGTATGTGATACAGAAATAGCCTCCAGCGTGCTCTCTGTGTCCCAGGCTCACTGAATGCCAATGAAGTCCTCAAAGCCTACAGGCCTTGCAGGAGCTGGCACCGCAGACACCAACTGTCCTGGGCCCTGATCATTCTTCTCCTTACTTGCTCTGCTAGTGACGCATGGTCCCCCTGTGGGTTCTTCAGATACTCAGCACGTTCTCACCTCAGGACCTTGGCACATACTGTTCTTGTGTCTAGAATGCATTTCTCTTGATTATCCACATGAGTTGTTCCTTCATTTCATCTAGGCCCCTGCTCAAATGCTACCTTATTCAAGAGGTCTTCTCTAAGCATTCTTGTCTAAAATAGCACCTGTTCCCTGTCAATCACTATCTCTGTATGCTGTTTATCAAGACCATTGCTTGTTTTCTTCCCACCACTAAAATGTAAGCACTGAGAACAAGAACTTTTCCTTACTGCTGCATTTTTAATGTTCAGAACAACGCCTGGCATGCAGTAGATGCTCAATAAATATTTTATAAATGAATGAATGAATTAAATATATCTACATATGATCTGGGTGATCTCTTAAAAATAATTATCTCTGGATCTCAGATACCTTAAAAAAAGGACTTACCATTTCCCTTGATTTTATTTCAAATGCCCCAATATGAGTCACAGGGTCCTTGACATGTGATCCCAACCACTTTTCTCCAACTTCTTCTTCCATTTCCACCTTGACTAAATCCTCCAGCGTAACCTGCTCATTACTTCCTAATCTTATCATGTTTGCCATTAACTAGCAGGGTGACCAACCATTCTAGTTTGGCTGGGACTGAAGTTTCCTGGAACACAGCACTTTTAGTCCTAACACTGAGAAAATTCCAAGCAAATTGGGATGCATCGGTCACTTGATTATCCAGACAACTTATTTTCCCCTTGGCTGGAAGGTCCCCTGTTTTCCTGGAACACCTGTTCAGGCCTCAGAGCCTCAGCTAAGCCTTTGTAACCTCAGCCCCACTCCATGATGTCTTCCCCACCATACTCAGTAGCAATTCTTCTTTATTATTTCAGCAAATATTATTGTACTTTAAAATGCATCTGTTTTCTTTACATATAAATATGTTTTGTTTGTCCAATGGAATTTGTCCTGAGAAAGCAAGATAATAGACCTCACTTTTTAATGTGTCTAATCAGCGAGCACAATGCTTGAAATGTAGTAAATAGTTAACAAATGTGTGTTTTTGTTAATGGATGTAGTCTGTCTTTTGAAACCTGTCTTAGATGGGTAAACAATAATATCTCCTGTAGGTGCTTAGAGAAAGTGTGAGTTAGATTTGAGAACCTAAGGCACATGTTTTTGGCAGATCCAAAACAGGAGGTTATTTTAGTTTAAAATAAAGGGAAGAGAAAAAGTACAGATTTGGATGGAAAAGGTATCCGATGTTCCTTCTTTTGTTCCATGTTGAATATTGTGAATCCATGAAATGTCCTTATGGATAAACTTTGAATTGGCATCTACATAATGCCAAATATGCAGGAAAAAGAGAGAAGACATAATGAAACATCTTGATGCCTTATACACCATATTTTAATATTTGGCAGCATCCTAATGACCAACTGAAGTTTTAACTTTTCATCTAGCTATTTTGGTGCTGGGGAGACACAGTCCAAGAACTGGAAAAGTAGGAAAATTGCCACAGCAATGCTGAATTTTACTGGCTTAGCAATGAGGGGAAACACATATTGCTTGCCAGAGAAATAACTGGCTTTACTTGGTGCTATTAGTCTCACGCTTTTTAGGAGCACTTAATTTAAAACAAAATTGTGGGCTACACTCCCACCCTAATGTTTTGAGACTGCTGTAATAAGCAAATGTTCAAAGTGTTCTTTATCCAACCAAGTGGGGAAATTTCTTGTGCAAGCTCCATCTATAAGAAAAAAGATTTTCATTTGGTGAGCAGCGATCCCTGGTTTAGCACAAGCAAACACATCAAGATGCATTCAGGCTAACAGCACAGAAATCTCTGAGCAGTAAGGTTGAGCCCGACAAAATAATCACTATGGAAAAACAACTTAGAAATCTCACTAGCCACCAAAATAGAAGCTGGGTTTCCCAACTGGCTTGTAATGGAAGCCCTGACACAATATGAGGGATTGTTAATAGAAGTTAAGAGTTACTATCTTATGCCTGCACTATAAACATTAACTATGGCCCACTGCTGGACAGCATGTATTACACCAGCACGTGAAGGATGATGGGATTAACCCCTTCCATACTCAGGGTATCTTCAAGACTATATTACATACACTTCAGTAAGTATACATCTTTGACTCTTTGGTGATGATGTTCTAGCTTTAATCTATATTTCAACTCCCTCAGAGACATGGTTTACTTGGATAAGAGTATATTAGGAAAACACAGGAGAGAAATGCCTCCTAAAAAGAGGAAGATAACACTTGCAATGTTTTTAAAAATTTTTCCCATAAACAGTACCATGGTGTCCTTCATCCTTGTGAAACCTGATCTTTTAACAGGAACAGTACTAGACAATATATGACACTCCTACTTCTATGGTTGTTAATTTTCCTATTAACACAGTATCCATAATGCTAAAATGCCCGACTTATGCTGCATTCATTTATGACATACCTGATGCCTGTTGAGGGATCACTATATCCTCATCACCATAGGGTTGATGATAAACAAAATTAACATACATAAAACAATACTTACTACCCTTTTTTTTTGAATGCCTGCTATTTTCAAGACATTGTACTGCGCACTCTGAAATATTACTTCAAACCCTCATGCCTATTTTGTCATGTATTATCTTAACCATTTCACAAATGAAGGGAGTTTTTGACTATCTGACCCTCCAACCACTAGATAACTGGTAGAGTACAGCCATACCTGACTATTGCCTAAACCCTCATCCTTCGTCACTGTTCCAACCACCCACTCTCTGGGTGGAAACAGTGCATTCAGAGAAAGGGGAGAATACGTGCCCTTGGGATAAGATCCTGTAAAGGCAGGTCCACTTGTTCTTCTTTTTAATTGTAAGAACATTTTACATAAGATTTACCCTTTTAACACATTTTTAAGTGTACCGTACAGGACTGTTCAGTACGGGCATGATGTTGCACAGCAAATCTCTAGAGCTTATTCATCTTCCATAACTGAAAATTTAATCCACTGAATAATAACTCTCCCTTTCTCTCTTCCCCTAGCCCCTGGAAACCCCCATTTTATTCTTTGCTTTTGTGAGTCTGGCAATTTTAGTGACCTCGTATAAGCAGAATCACACAGTGCTTGTCCTGTGACTGGCTCTTTTCGCTTAGTATAATGTCTCCAGGTTCACCTTCACAAGACCGTCAATGGCCATGTCTACGGAGAGCATCGTGTGGCAGAATCATACCAAGTGAACCATCCTGTTAGATACACTCTGTGGCAAGGGAGCAGGGGCAAAGTCAAACCAAGAGATGAATTTTCTGATGCATCCTATCAACCTGTGGAACCAAGTTGTAATAAAAGGCTCACATGAGGCCTTTTATGGTGTTGGGTAGCCCTCTTTGTGAAGCCTGTGGCTCTCGTTCTATCATATACTCTAAAATTTGGTTTAAGAATGCATACTCGAGGTTTATGTAATTGAATGAAAGCTTTTGACTGAAATGATTGGAATGTCTCAGGGCTACGCATTAGTCAAATCCTCCTTCTGTTCATTTCCCACTCTCCAGTGAGAGGTGATGACTACAGGACGGGAATGAGTCGGCTCCCTTTACTGACTGTACAGTCCTTTGTTTTCCCAAGGTCAGCCTAATAAATAGCATTCCTAGAAGTGAAACAAAGTTGCATGTAATTAATCATAGTGATCAATGTGTTTCTGATAGTTTCTGTGTCAATGAGGTCAGAACAATTTGAGATACATAGATACATTTTCCAAGTCAGAAAAACAAGCAAGGAAACAAAGCTATTGTTTTCCCAAAAAGAGTAGACAACAAATATCAGAATCTAAAGGCATTCTTCTCTCTGCACTACAGATTTGGGAAAATCTCTCTCTCAGTGAACAATTGCTATCTCCTATTTTAATGAATCAGTAAAGAAATATTTGGTACATATTCAACAAAAATTCTACTGTCACTGATGACAGTCTTTAGAAATTTTGAGACTCAAAATTACCATAAGTGGCAAGGTGATTATAATAGATGTTCCATCTACTCTGGCTCATTTTCTAGCTCTGCCCATTATAAACTAGGTAAATGGCTTTGGGTAAGAGTCTTCGCCTTTCTATGCCTTTGCTCATCTGTAAAATGACCCTAACAACAATAACTACTACATAGTGTTGTTGCAAAGATCAAATGAATTAACATATGTAAAGCACTTAGAATAGAACTGGCACCTAGTAAGTAACTTAGTAAGGTTAGGATGTGAAGGACTTGAACCACGTAGTAATGTGTAAATTTTCCTTTTCAGAAGGAAAAGTATCAATGGGGAATATTGAATATGATATTTGCTTTTTTAAAACTTCAGATCTAAGCCCATGGTGCAAATAAACTCTAAGTCAGGAGAAGAGAGCAATGGAAAAAATAGGAAAGGGGTGCAGAGTGGGAATTTGAGCGGCTTAGAAAAGTTACATGCCATCCCAAATATCCTGAAGTAAGAATAGTGTCTGTGACAAAGAACATCCTTCGCTTTTTTATTGAATTAAATCCTGCTGCATCTAACCAACACCAGCTACGCCCCACCAGACCTCTACTTTCTAACGTTCCATCTCTGCTTAAAAAGAAATCAGCTGCAAAATGTATAGACAATTTACAAGTCTCCAAGATCATATTTGTCCTGGGGTCTCCCAGCACAGATGATCCTAATGGAGGACCCGCTTGGTGGAACATCATTAATCAGGCAGCCATGGCCAAGGAGGTGGGTGGCTGCTGATAGTTTTGGCCCATTGGAAATGGCTTTGGATGACTGCCAGGTTGTGTGTAAAATTTTGAAATGTTTGAAACAATACAGTCTTTACAATGTTATAAAATACTAGGGTGGTTAGAGCAGGCTGCAGACTGGCTCGTGGCCAATAAAACCTCAGGATTCCAGTGAGCTGTAACCTAGAGTTTAATGTTGTCTGAGGTGTTCAAGGTCATCTCCCCCCAGTGTCCTGTAGGTCGACTCAGTCTTTGTAAAGCTGCCTCACTGAGCTACTGCTCTGCAATCACCCTGTTAGAAAACACTTTCATCAGTTTGCTTCCATTGCCCAGCCCCCACCAAAAATTCATTCTGACAGTTAACCTTAGAAATCTTATTTAGGAAAACCTTTTAGAAAACTGAATTTGCTTTATGCTTCCCCCCCATTTAAATAGAACATGCTTGCTATTGCCTTGTCAATAAATCTGAAAAATAGGAAAAGAAATCATACTTTATTTTATCACTCTAAGGCAACCTCCTAAATTAATGGAGTATTTCATTGTAGCCTTTTCTCTGTAGTTTATGACCATTAAATATAAATATATATATATATTAGAATATATAACTTGTAATCATCTTCTCCCAAACTTTATATCAGAATTTATTTTGTATGGATACAAATTATTCCTTAAGCACAATATTAGTGGCAGAGTATTTTATTTTGTATTTAATCATTCTTACATTAGTGAATGCTTCTCATGTTTCCTTTCTCCAAGAGGATGCTATGTTAAAGTGTTAATACCTACATACAGTTTTTCTGTATTTAAGTATTATTTCCTCATGATAACTTCTTAGAAATGAAATCAAAGGGTCAAGGCAGATGGACATTTTTAGAGTCTTTGACAAATGTTGTCAAATGGCTTTCTAATAGGACTTTTTTCCTGATTGACAGTCTATCAGTAAAGTAGAAGAGGGTTCATTTCACTTCCCCATCATCAGAAATAGATAATAGCAAGCATTCTTCTAAAGAAAGGAAATAGGCTAATATTAAAAAAAGAAAAGTTGTTCCATTAAAAAAATATGCATGCATAGGTAGGACATGGGAATTCCTCAGTCGAGTTACATAGAAATGGTCATGGAGCTACTCCAAGGATGATCTGTTTTGGGTTTGTTCTCCAAGAAGTAATTCTCCCAAACAAAGGGGAATTTAATCCTGGGGCAGCACCACAGTAAAGAAACACTGAAGACAGAGAACATAAGATAGAATGCTCCAGACAGGGGAAAAAAGACCTATGAGTTTATGCCACATTCCCAGAAATGAGTCATGCAGCCAGCCTTGGGAAACTTGATAAATGCAGAGCACTTAAAAAGAATTGAGAAAATGTACAAGCAAAAAATTAAGAAGATTCTATAATTGTAACAGAAAACTGAAATCAAGAAAAGGATGTTCCAGTAATAATAATAAAGGAAAAGAAAAGGATAGGAGAGAAGGAGAAGGAACCCAGAAGCAAAATTCATAGCAGAACAAAAGAGAGACATTTATTTGCTCTTCCCTGCAGTTTAAATAGCATGACCAGCTTCATGGATACCTACCTAAATAACTAGAGTAAAACCCATATAGTCGCCATTCTAGAATGTTCTTTGGTCAAGTCCCAAATTAATAAATCCCTGTTAAGTATCTTTATATACCTGGGTTAGTGGGAATGCATGTTACTAATACAGTTTAGATTTTGCTACTAAAAAAAGTAAAACTGATAATCACCTCCTAAGGAATGTTGACTCATTTTTGTCTAGATAGACTGCAAAGTGTGTTTACTTTCCTGGCCATGCATTTCTTTTTTTGCCAGTATTAGAGATTCTAGCTCTAGGAGGGAATTTCTTACACTTAACTCTTATTCTTTGCTTCTCTTCTGAAGGCTACAGTACACAGTCTTTTAAAGAACTTAGCATGTTAAGTTCTGCACTCAGGTGCTTTTAAGATATGCTTATGGGATCTCCCGTGTGTTTTAATGTTTGTACTTAATCCATGTTCTTAAAGGCTAGGGTTCTCCTCTGATTGTGCCCAGCACTACCTTTCTTCGTCTTCTAGGCTCCGAATGACATGTTATTTTGTTTTTGATTTTGTTTACCTCCCTCAGGCTCCCAGGATGCTACCACTATCCATGAGTTTGTGTCTCTTATTGATAAAAATGAAGTACAACAGCTCCCACCCGTGATTCCTTCATTTTAAGCAAAATATAATCTACAGGGAAAATCAAGACTATATCAGATGTTCTGGTTTTGGCTAAACTAGACATTTTCCAGATGTCGGGCACTTGAAATCTTCCATCTGTAACACAGTGTGTCTCGATTTCAATTCTGACGTCTGTTACTTAGCTGAGTACTTAACCTCTCTGTTCCTCAGCCAGCTCATCTCTAAAACAGAGATAAAAATAATAGCAATCCCTGTGGTATGAGAGAATTCAGTGAGTGAATAGGTGGAGTGCTTAGAGCCATCACTAGATGGAAGAGCACATACAATGTGTGAAACATTTTGCTAACTGTGATAAGGAAGCCCTCAGATCGCCCTCATACGGTGACGACAGTGCTTTTCTTTGCTTGAACCCCTTTCAAATGATCTTCCATGGTGTAAGCATCCCCACTCTGTCCATTTCCCAAAAGCTCTGTATAATTTCTTACCCAGTGGTACTTTCCCCTTTCATCTCCAGTGAATCGTTTCATTTGGACTATGTTTACCATTCTATTTGAAGCATAAATCCCAACCCACTACGTCTCTTGACATCTATGAGGCTATATATATAAGTTCATGAGCTAAAATATCAAGTTTACTTTATTACCTAAAGGCACCCATATAAAGCAATCTAGTATAAAAATCAGTAACTAATGAAATCAATACTTAATTCACTGAGTATTCCTTCATGAGTCTTCAAATTCTCATTTTAGGAGAGCTTACAATTATATTCTCAAGTGCCCTTGTATTTATGACACAGTGCTGGGCAGTGTGACTGCCTGCAGTTGACTGCTTTCACGTGTTGGCTCTTATTTGTTAGTGTCCATCCACATCATCGACTATTGCTGAAAGGCATAAAAGTGCTTCCTTCCATTCAAATCTATTACCGTTCCAACATTTTAATGATTCTGTCCATGTTTTAAATCTCTTTAAAAACGATTGTACTGTAATCAAGCAAAACAGTAGATTGATGACTGATTGCAAAGCAGCTGTGGCAAAAATAAACAGAGCTTTGAACTTCAACAAGCTTTCCTTTTTCCAAAATTTGCCGTGTACATAAATACACCCCATGTCCCCATATCCTCTCTATACTTCACACACATAAAATTATTCCCAATTAGGTGTTTTTCTATTTGCCTCATTTTTCTCATTAAAAATCATCCCCAGAGCTTAGCCATCTTCATTCACTTCGCTGTCTCAAAGTCTTCTGTACTGCCAAGCCTGGACTCTTGAAGATTTTACATTTACTGCAGACTGACTGAGTAAGTACACTTTGGAAACTCTGGTGAACAGCTCAGCCCTGCTGCTGGTCTTGATGCTGGGCCAACAGGCTCAAACAACAGACATAAAAGCTAAATCTGTACTTCCATTCAGTTCTGAGGTTGCCAAGTTAGTTTCCCTGATACTGTACCTACAGTATATCCATCTCCCAATGTCTCAGACTCACTTCATTAACTTTGTGACATCAGCCTCTGATGTTATGAACTCAATTTTGCTAATATAAATGATACAGTACTATATAGAAATTTAAGAGGTTGTAACATTAGAAGTCTCTTCAAGATTCCCGTGACAGTTAAAGAACAAGGAACCAAAATTCCCAGAACCAATCCTTGCTGGGAAATAATTCCTTGTATAGAACCTTAAAGCTATTCTCCCTCCCCACCAGTCTGCTTCTGATTTCCATTTATGTTGCGAATAGTTTTTAATGACAGAACAGGGAAATATATTGTGGTTTCACACTTTCAGGGATTTTTATGGTCACTTATTCCTAACTAGGAGATAGAGACACATAGCAGAAAAGGCTTTTAAAAAAAAAAAAACATAAACTAGTTTGGAATATATTGTGCTCTTTGTTATAAGGATATATTTAAGAAATAGCACTATTCAAATATAGAAGACTTTTCTCAATGGCAAGCCTCTGTATCTGTAATGCTCAGAATAGGATGGATTTACAAGACTTGTCACTGAATTGGTTTGATTGACTCATTCAGAAACTCCAATTTGCCACCGTGAATCTGCATCGGTTAAACGATATGAATGAATCTACCTGTACTCTTCACAATATGCCATGAAGAATATGGAACTGGTACACTATTGTGCTGACAGAAGTAATGATTATTTGTCTAATATCAATCATGCTGTACAAAATGTTACTCATCTCCAAAAGCCAAATGTCCGGAGTTTTTCTTGTATGATTCAAATATCTCCCTGTCTCTCTCCACATCTTCTCCTCTTTTTGACTGTAACTCCAGTCAGTAGTAGTGCTATGTGCTGGCTAATGTATATATAATGAGAAGAGTGCAGGCAGCGTCATGAAGTTAAGAAGTCAGGTGGCCTGGATGCAACTCCTGGCCTTACTATTATTTAATGCATGACCTTAAACAACTTCTTTAACAGCTCAGAGCCTTAAATTCTTTACTGTAAAAATGGGAAAAAAATCAACACGGAGCTGTGATGGAGATTAAATGCCAGAGTGCATGTGAAGCAACTGTAACAGTTTGTGGTGCCTCATAAATGTGAATGGATGGATAGAGGTAGAAAAATTATTAAGATGGCCGTACAGTTGAATATTTACTGAATCAAAGCAATGCAGAAATACTTGTCCTTAAACATCTCTAATGTAAATACTAGTCTTAGACTAAATTGGTTTCTCCCATTACCCCACCTTCAAAATCCCAAGCACATTCGTCCTTTGGAACATCAGTGTAATGCACCTTCTGTTGTCATTCTACACATCAGTGTATAGAGAGAGTAGAGGGGCAGACGGCAGTAATTATTATTAATCTTGGCCCAGGTCTTCAAATGACTCATTTGCTCTTAGAAAAGTCACAGACCCCTTGTTTTTAATATGAGTCTTTAAAAAATTTGCCTTTTTTTCTCTCATGAGAGCTTTTATATCCAAATCCCAGCTCGGATGCTCCATCTGCCATGAAGGCAGCGCTTCCGGTTTTCCACTGTGCCTGTGATGGAAGCGCTTAACAAGATCCTTCCAACGTGACCGATAGCTTCTGCAATCATGCTGTTTGTGGCCTCAGAGAGTAAGCAATGTAAGAGTGGGCTCTACTTTGTGTCTCCCACCAGAGACCCTACGAAAAGATTCTATAGATACTTGTTGAATGGAATAATCAAAGTGAAAGTTGCATCCCTTAACTATATGAAATGGTGGTTGAGATGGAAACCTAGATTGTGGGGTTGGTATTTCAGTAGAGCACGTGTTTCTCTTTTGCTAAGGGTGCCCTATTCCCACACTGGGATGCAAACATGCGTCCATCATCATCGATTTATTCCAGGTGTTTCCTCTGTTCTTTTCATATTTTCAAAAGACAAGAATAGTGCTTCACCACACAATGGTTAATGAAAATTCCAACTTTTTAAACTACAATAGGGGGAAAAAGGATGTAAAGTATCTTGGAAATGAATTTGTGCATCTCATTAGGACCATTACATAATCGCTTTTTCTACTACTCCAAATAATTACAAGGAGAAATTGTCATAACCATAGACACTGGGCTGAAGAGAGTTAAGGACTGAATCGAGCAGGCTCAGCAGGATTAATATGACACATCCCAGAAGTGAACAGAGCATAATCTTTTCTCAGACAGATTTCATTTTGCTCCCCAGGATCCATGAAGAGTATTTACGCCTAATGCAGCTAAACGGGAGAATTAAAAGTGGAGAAAAAAATATCTGTGGCAGGTATGCTGCTCCTGGCAGACCCCTAATTCTATTTCCTGTTCGACGTATCATTTTATTTCCATTTTCCCTAAATGTAATATAGGAACTTTCCATAATAAACGGTTCTCTAATTTGCCACTTCTTTGATTGGCATTTTTTATTTTCTTCTTCTTATTTTTTTTTTACAAGGAGTCTATCAGCCGTTCCTTCACAAGTTGCAAAAATAAACCCCAAAACTGAACCGCATACCATTGTTGGGCAGAATTTTCTGAATTTGTCTTGAAGCCAAGAGAATTTATTTGACTGTCTGGGGAGTATCGAGGCAGATCTCTTATTCTCAAAGAGATACCAAAGTCGCTTGAACAAATGGTTCGCGTTAGCTGGAGAAAGACGGTGAATCTAAACCATGTGCCTCTGGACCCTGTGGTTTCAAGTTGGACCACAAGCAGAGAGAAGAGCTGTCAGTCTCTTGTCTTGATTTCAGCCGTGCTCATGGGGAAGAGGAGAATTGTCGGTGCCACCTATTGTGTTGTCTTAACAGGGAGATCTGGGAGCTCGAGCAGTGCAGGCGAGTCGGCGGCTGCGTGAGGAGTAAGAGGTGGGATCCACACGGCATCCGGTGGGACGTCATGAAGATACACGATTTTTCTCTACAGGCACCCACCCAGGGTAAAAGGCAGCAGACTGAAGTCTTGCTTTGGAATAGAAACAACCCAGGCAGGCAAAGGAACATAAACACATAGTGCCTTCTTACAGCTCTCATAAAGCTGCAGAACATCCTAGAAGAATTAGCGGAGAGACCCAAGGTGGTTAAGGTTACGAGACCAGAAAAACAAGGAAGACAAATTTCTAAGTGATACCATGTATCAGACTCCCAAAGCAATGCGGGTAGGTCACAGAGGAACAGAAAGTGCTATTTTATATCACAAAGGCAGGAAGACCTCATAAGCACATGTAAGGGTGGCTGCCTCAGTGAGCACGGGCAGGCCTAAGAAATGAGATGAGGGAAGGAGATTTTGAAACATGGAGTAAGGTTTGACTTTAAGTCATCTAGCAACTGGGAGGGACAGTCACAGCATTCTCTGCTGCTTAGCCCTTGCTTTTGGGGCAGGAGCCTCTTTATCTCAAAGGGACTCATTTTAAGCAGCCAGCATGTCCACCAGTTTGTGTAAAGGAAAAAAGAGCAATGACAACAACAAAAAATGTAAATATTCATCACAATTAATATTAATTTTTCAGGTATTCTATTATTACTGATGTTGAAAATTAAATCCTAGGCTCTAATACTCTTCAAAAGGGACAAAAGACGTCACAGAGCACCACAGATGTTTCATTAGCATTAGTAGGGACAGTGTCATGTCTCCAATTAAAAGTATTAAATTTATTATTGTGATACACAGGTAACTAAAACCAAGTACCACTACAAAGTATACTAGGCGAATGAGGTATATATATATATATATATATAGCTATATAGCTAGAGAGAAAAAGGGATATATGTGTATCATATATATATATATACCCACACATACATGTATATTTTATATGTACATTATACATGTTTATAAGATATGTATGTGTTATATAGATATGTACAAGATATGTATGATATATACATACACATGGACAAATACAAGTTAATGTAAGACACACTTTATATCCAGAATCAAATAACCTTTTTGGGGCTTTGATATTTTAGAGTAGAGAAGGGATAAATTGAAATGACTTAAAAACATTGACCCAAGTTTCTTCTTAGAAATTCATTAGCCTGAGGTAATTAGATCTACTCTGCCTTAACACAAGTACCTGTGAGATGCACACATGTCACCTTTCACCTGTTTCCTGTTCTCCCAAGAGACTGAGCCCACTGAAAAAAGACATCCTGTGAAGAGCAATGAAAAAGAATCATGTAAGGTGAGCAATAGGAAAGCAATCCATTTCTGAAGTTCTTTTCAGGCCCACTGTTTGGACCGGTGGTTCTCAAATTTGCCTGTAAATGCAATCAATAAAAATTTTTAAAAATATTTTGATACCTGGGCAGGCAAAAATATAACCTCAGAGTGGTGGGGGCAAGTATTAGTATAGATAGTTTCGGCATGAAAAGAAAATCCTTAAAAGTACCGCATTAAGGTATGTCAATAATCTGAATAGAATTACAATATAAGACTCTAATAACTCTACAATTTGTAGTCAACTTGGAAGTCTTACCTAGTCCTCAGTTAGCTTGTATGGCTACACATGTTCTCTGATAATAAGATAACCCACACAAGTAGATTACCCCCCATTTTGTTCACTGTGAAAATTGGAATCATTTCGGGCAATCTGAATAAGCTGAAGAGAAGACTCAACTAAGTCATCGTTCTATAGCACATTCTAAAGCACAAATTTGTTCACATCAAACAAATGGAAACAAAACACGCATAGGCTCCCAAAGAGTCAATGACAACAATTTATATAGACCCTCAAGCTCAAAACTAAATTTGAGCCCATGTGTCAGTCAGGATTTATTAATCACCTACTATGTGTCAAGCACATGTGGAATTTCTCAGTCTATATCCTAATGCTACAGAATGTTCTTGGAATTCCTAACTCATTCCAAGACCTATGTTGACTGTAACGTCTGATCACGTTCAAACTCTGTAAATACCTATGTTGCATTGGCAAACGCTGAATGAGGCAAAACATTCTCAAATACCTCCATACATTATCTCTATTTAATTAACAAAATTCGAGCATGCATTATGTTGACCTATGCCATAATTCTGAACGTGTCAGGTGTGCTCATGATCAATTTAAAATGAAGGCTTCTGCTGTAATATCTATCTAGCTTTCTTATATGCTATGGGGCATTTTTTTTTCTATTTTACGTTTCTGAAATTAAGATGTTTCTTATAATTGAGTATGCATTAGGTTTGGACTTATTTACTCTCTCTACTCTCTCATTAGTCTCTCCAAGGCCCAAAAACTGATCATTAAATCAAATTTACATCTTGAAATGGGAGGTTGTTTAGAACAGAGAGATGCCATAATTTTACTAACAAGTTCAATAATCCTCTGCATACATCAGCCATGTAAAAAAGGAGAAAAGTACAAAGAACATGAATTTTATAGTTCTGCTGATAGACACGGGCCACATATTCCTGGCAGAATATCATCGTCCATATTATCAGCTTCCAGCAGATGGCATCTCACACTCTTAGGTTAAGTCTTTAAGGAGCCTATAGGAAAAAGGTTCCCCTGCCTGCGTAACACATGGAACTCAAAACTACTTGTGCTTCCTGAGAGCACTTGCCAGCACAGTCACCGAGAATGGGAATTTTCTCCAACTGGCCTCCGCATGTGGTTGCTAAGATTGACCACAAGCATTTGGTATTTTCAGCAGGACCAAAGCACAGCACACACTTTAATGACAGAACTGCCTCTTTTAGAACAGTCTGCACAACATAATTGTAGAGTGAGGTGGGAATTATGAGTCTTAAACAAGTACTGTAGGTGGGGTTGACATGTGTATTAAAATAACCCAAACCATTGGCTCTGTTTTTCTGCAGATAAGCCTCACACGGCTATGATTCCGAGCACTCTGATGCTTTCTTTCTGGAGAAAGTCTTGCAGTTCTTCAGTGTGCCTTCTGCTGGGATAGTCAACGTTTTTCTACCTTTGTTAAAATGCTAGTAAAACAGTTTTGTGTTTGGTACTTTAATGAATAAATAAAAGACAGGCATTAACATATGATTTTGTGTATTTGGCACCTCTTTTTGTCTAACAGTCACTTGAAGAGAACCTCCTATCGCAAAATCTAAGCATCTCTTTTTTTTTCCTGTATTTTATTAGACTTTGTGGACTTCCCCTTCTTGTTTCTAAGCCAGATTGCCCAATATGACATTTTTCTCAGCAGTCTATCTGTTCTTTGATTTCAGCAAAGGCTGTTAGTGAGCATGAGGACCAACAAGGAAAACAAAACCTCATGTGGCTCAATCATAAACCCTGAAAATGAGCAAACGAGATTGACGCGAAAGGATGTGCTTGGAGCTGTGCTGGGTCTTTGGCTTGATGAGAGTTCCAGAAGCCTCTGAAGATCAAATTGGGGAAATAAAGTCATGCATTAAGATAATACAATTCTAATTTTGTTTAAAGTTCAGATTGTAAAAAAATGATATATAACAAGTTGCTAAATGAACAGCCCAAAGAAAAGAATAAAAGCAGTTAGTATGAAAAACTATTAAAGGTATGAACTAATAAGAGGTACACATGGTTTTGATGCTATAATGGAGAGACAAGTTCAAATATAGTACTCATTTGGAAGGAGGTAATAAGAGAATTCATGGACTAAATGTGGGGATTGAACCAGAAGTTAGAGAGGAGGTCCATGTTGACAGAACACAGGCATCAAACATCTACAATGGAGTACCAATTTTAGAGAATGGTTTAAAACACTCATTTGGGGTTCTCTTGAGCTAACAGGCCATTACAATAGGAGTGTCTAGACAGAAACTGCAAGTGCGGATCTGGAAATCAAGAGAAGTTGGAGCCAGAGCTTGGGATTCAGGAATCTTCCAAGCTGCGATAATAGTTGAAAACTCAGAGCTGTGTAAAATATCTGATGTAGACTATCGGGAGAGAAATGGAGAGTCACAGGAACCACAAAAGTAAATGTAATTTGGGATAGATTGTTCTTCTCTGATATATATGACTTAGACTTCTATAGAGTGAAGCTGACTCCATTGTAATTGCACTTAATAATGAGTTAATAGATTTTTTCCAGCACTGTGTTCATAAGTCTAAATGACTTAGGATCATACTCACGTCCCTAGCACTCCTTAAAAACTAAAGGAAAACCAAATTATAATGTATTTATTTGGATCAACTATTGAACATTTTCCCTCAACTGCATGATTTCCCCTCTCCTTTCTTAATCAATGGTCCAATCCTTTTTAGGAGAAAAGAGAGATTATTTACTCTTTGCTTCAGAGAATGATTCTGTAGCTTTGCTTAATTAAATGGCCACTATCTAATAGTGACTAGACAACTCTAATAAAGACAGAGATTCAGCCTATTGAACGAATAAACCATCTTCACACATGGCCTTATCCCCTTTTCAGTTCTCATCAGTGAAAATGTATCCCCTGGATGTGTGAAAGGGGTCATGTCTGTCTTTTAAGGCATTGATTTCTAGGATTGCCTGGGGACAAAAGTAGAAAGTGACTATCAGTTGGGAAGAAAAAGTTCAATCCTTTTTTCATTCCCAGATGGAGCCAGAAATGACTGTGGAGCAATCGCAGGACACGTCTCTCTTCTCCGGCCTCAATTCCCTCCTTGCACTTTGTCCCTTCTTAACTCCACACCCTCAAAAACCTGCTCCTCGTCTGAAATTCACACACAGAATAAATGAAACGACTTCATATGTAGTTAACTTGGGTGGGCAGAGTACATGAGGAGAAGCAGAGTTGAATCTGCTTCTAAATCATATTGAATCAACCTAAAGAGACTGAACGCTAGACCTTAGTGGGGAGATTTCCAGCAACAACCCTTGCAAGGTTTGGGTGAGGGTCAGGTTCAAGGCAACTTTCACCTTGACCGACACTGGGCAGAAGGGGGTATGGGCATTGTTGGCGGCAGGCCGTAGGCAAAGGGGGAAACTGCGGATTTCAGAACAGGAATTTTGCAAATAATTTTGGGAAGAGCTCACCATTCACAGAAGCTAAAACAATATGTTATTTGTCCCCTGGTTTATTTTATAATCCACACAGATTTTTTTTAATGGCTGTCACACACCAGTCATATTTTAATTGTTTACCCTTTTAAAGATTGTGATGCTGTTCTTAATTTACATGTATGATTATGCTGTCATCATTTATGTCTGATTGACAAAGGTGAAGAGGGTTTTCTTCAGAAATCTATTAGAAACCATGAGCATTGGAAACTCTGAGGGTGCCCAAGCTGGAGGAGGACTAATTCCACAACCTACTGCTAATACTTTATGTTACTCTATTTGGGCAAGCTTAATGGGAGGAAAAACACTTTATTTTTCCACAGAAGAAGGAAAACACTAGTGCATTAGTAGGTTACATACAGGGGTTCAGTGCCTGCCCTGACGTTCCACCACATGTGTGTGGGTGATTCCATTCTCCAAGCAACAGAGACGCAGACAGAGATTTCTTCCTCTTTGGTCAAACATCCCCTACCTGAGGCACCAGGATCTTTTTCAGCACTTGAGTCCAGAAACAGCAAATTCAATCTAGCTGTGGCAGGCCGAGGGCGAGTTGGAATGCCAACTCCAGACCGGCATTCCAAACCACGAGCCTCTGGAAATAAAGCTGGACTTGGAGAAAGGACTCTAACTAACCTCAAGCCAAGAAATCTCACCCAGACTTTTAAAAAGCCTCCGTGCACACTGAATACAGATAAGCACTAGTATCACTCCCTTTTCATTCAAAACTTAGCAGGCTGAGAGTTTAATGCCGGGGGGTCATAATAAAGAAATGACATGCTTTTCCCTGGAGCCTCAGGCTTTGAACTATGGGTTGTTGACTAGACTGCAAATATAACAGTAACTTTTGGAGGTCTGGTGAGCTAAGATGGTCTTATCTCACTTGCGTATGTTTCAATTAGTAGTTTCATGCATTAGCTGTGGCTGCAAAGGAGAAATAAAATGGCTACAAAAAGCCTATCTATCCGTTTCTATTTATCCATCATCTATCTTGTATCTCTCTCTCTTCCCCCTCCCCACCCCCTGCCCAGGTCATCACTATGCCATTATCTTGACTCTTCACCCATCTCCCTGAACCGGTAGAGACAGGAAGGGCAGGAAGGTAAACTGCACCTCTGCCTGGCAGCACTGGGTTCTACTCCTCATTTCCTCACATCTCTGCAATCCTGTCTCAGGAAAGTCATTCTGGCCTCCCAGTCTACTCATCCATCACTCAAATGGACAGCACAGACACTCAGCAACATAGTACACTTTATATATAGATTTTTAAGAAGCTTCCAATGGTGTTTTAAAAAACATCTTTTTTTGAAACTTTCCAAAACTTAAAATGCGAATCTGCCTAATGCAATGCTTATTTCGTTAAAAAAAGAAAAAGATTTGTCACATTAGCCATGAGAATGGTTTGTCTGTGTGTGTGGGTGCCATGGAAGTAAGTTCCTTTTTTTTTAAGAGACATAGTTTGAAATTCCTGAATTGTTGGGAGGAAAACACCACTTACATCAGGGGGAGTGCATTTGAATGATGATGGTTGTAGAGGTGATATTGATGGTGATGGCATTTGTTGAGCATGTTTAGTCTGTGCCAAGAACCATGTCGGGCTTTACAATATATTATTTTAATTAACTGAACATTCTGCAAGTTGATCCTATATACTGTTCTCTTTCCTTGGCTTCTGAAGCCCATAAAGGATATCATGTCAACTCTTCATCCGTTCTCTCTCACACCTTAATGAACGATTTACCTTTATTCAATCAGTGGACACCAGTGACAACCAGAGGCAGGGCTAATTAATTTGCAGCATCACCAGACCAACGAAAGAACTAACAAAATTTAAATGGTAAATATTTCACACTTAACAAGCAAGATAATGAATTACCCACTTCATTAGCTACTGTATGGAAACTTGCCAAGCAGTGATAAGCTTCATAAACAGTCTCTTATTTTGGCATTTAATATTCTTGACACCTCGCTTAAGGGAATGATATTGTCTGAAGTTAAGAGATAGACCATCAATGAATAAATTCTAGCTTAATCTCATAGTTTTTGCTATATTCTCAACTCATGATTATTGCTTATTCCTAACCTATTCAAATTCTTTCATTATTATTAACATTTATATTTATTGAGCACTTAATTTATGCTTGACACTGTGCTAAGTACTCCACATAAGTTATCCTTTGGACCTCACAGAGCCCCTACACTATAGGTATCATATCATCTTCTCCATTTGAGAGATGGTAACAAGGGAGATTTAGTGACACAGTAGGATAGACCTAGTGAACCAAAGGAAGATCTGTCTTAGCTAGTCCATCACTCTAATTGTGTTTCTGTGCATGTTTGAGGTCAGGATGTCTGAGACTGACTCTGTTTTCCTTTACTTCAGCATAAGAAGGAGGGACTGCAAGCACAACAGGGGAGAGACGATGCATGACACAGCCCAGGGAAATGTGTGCTTCACGATTCTACAGTAATGGTCACTGGCATGTGGAGGTTAAGTACCTCTAGGTTGCCACACACTAGCCATCCTTAGTTCAACCTGAGAGATTCTGTTTTTATCTGTCCCGTGTATTACAGGTCCCAAGAAGGTATCATTTGAGGGAAAGTGATGGCTCTTTTATATATGAGAAAGATTGCAAGCTTGAAAACTCTTGGTATTCAGGATAATACAGCAGTCCCTCTGAGTGTCTCTTTTTCCAAAGCAGTTTGCCTGTTGTTCTGGCATCACTGTCTCACATTTTCCAATCTCCCAAAAATCTTCACAGAAGGAGGCTGAAGCCAGCCCTTCTTCCTAAATGCACGCACACATACACATTTCTTTATTAAGTTCACCTACCGTGGTAGAGAATTCATATAGCTAGCCTTTCTTGAATGTCCTTTAGTAAAGGCATTACAAAGGGCAACATGCTCCATAATCCCATGTCGGTGTATCTCTCTTTAGTGTTAATGAAGCACATATGCTTGGCATACGGTAAGATGTCATATCCTTGAATCAGAGCAATTAAATCCTTAAGTCATAAATGCAAGACATTGCTTTTGAACCAATCTTTCCCAGGTTTGCAATGAAGCATGAGTGAATTCTGAAAGTGCACACACCCCATATTCAAATTCGGAGACCTGTTTTACAATATACTGTATTTTACATACAAAGGTGATGATTTGCACTCATCATCATTAAGCTATGTAGTTGGAATTGCTTTTTAAAAAGTTTGCATAATGGGGAATGTTTGGTAGCATTTAGCTGAACTTTCTTACAAACTACTTATGATTAGTAACAGGAATTAGCAAGAAGGGCTTTCAGGGTAAGGTCGACTTCCTGTGACAGTGAAACAGATTAAATGTAACTGCTTCATGGAAGGTTGGCCCAAGGACTTGCCTCCAATAGTGAATGACAGTAACTGCCTAAGCTAACAGGGCACCTGGATATTAGCTACCCATTGCTTCTGCTTTTTTTTCCTTTATTTTTTAACAAGTCATAACTTGATTTTTCTTCATGACAATCGCATGCTTCAAAAATAGGACAATCACATTATGTACCTAGGTTCTTAAACATAGAGCAGTTTTGCTAAAGGAGAAATACTGATCAAATATCTAAAACCAAACACCAGTCTTTCGATCACCATCATAATAAAAAACACTATTAGTGTTTATGAACCACCTATGAGAAACACCTAAAAGAATGTTTCAGGAACTCTTAACTCACTTTTCTCCTGTTCTCAATGGGACTGTGAAGTACAAGGGCAGAGATTCTCTATGGCCAGTTTTCTGTGATGCTGGTCACTTGCAAAGGTGACATGGTCCTCAAAAAGGGAAGGTGATTCAAAAAAGGAGACGGTTTCCTTAATACAAAAAGATGTATGTCCACGGTTGAATGAATTTTCATTCATATTGGTCATGAAACAGACAATCACAATGAAACAGAGCAAGTATCTCATACACGGAACCTACTCGGCATACATCTGCATAAATCAAACTTATTTTAAGCCACTACTGTTAGGGAACGTTGGTCAGATGGGAGAAGGAGAAGGGAAGTCAGTGAAACTGGAGATTAGGAAGGAACAAAAGAAGAGAAATGAAAAGCAGGCTTCTGTAACTTCTGATCATTCTTAAACACAGCAGGATCCACGGTTATAAAGGGCAGCAAATCTTGTAGAAATGTGAGGGTGACACGTCTGTACTATACACTGAGTAATTTCCCGTGGAACAAAAAAAGCGAAGGTTTATTTTACTATGAAATTATGTACTCCACTTGGCTGCCTTGCTAGCCAAGCAACAGAAAAGCTCCAGAAATTGTGTTTGCTCTGTGAATAAGACACTGGGAGCAGGGGGGATTCTAGGCAGAAAAGGGGACCTGGGCCTAGTGCCCCTTCAGAAACCATCTTCTGGGGGCATGAAGAGGTTTCATCTGGAGATCTCAGAGCCAACAGTTATTTTCCCTCAAAGCCCTCAAACAACTTGTTAAAGTTCACATTAAGAGATCCAACGCATTTGTGGACAGAGCTTCCTTTATGAGCAGTAGTGGGAGATGGACATCGGTTTTACATATTGTGATTTTAAGGTCCTGAAAAGGAAGATTTCCCACCTTAAGTATCTTTTTCTAGACTCTTTCAGGTTCTCCATTTCCATCCATTGATGATTTGTTTCTTTAAGAGAAATCTTTTGTTTTCTCCAGAAGTCTCAGCATAAAATAAGCAGTGCCTAGGAGGGAAACACAGTGCCTAGGCTTGTATTTCAATGTGTTGACAAGAACGTCTTCTAACCTGAAAACTGGCTGAATGTGGCCTCGTGAGAAAATGCAACCCAAAAGTGTTTTGCCAAGACAGAGAGAAGGACGTGTCCAAAGCAGAAGCAAAAGGTCCTAACCAGAGAAGTCTGGAACAGGATCCCCACTGTTGGCTGGCGAAAGAGTGAGCAGATAAAGAAAAGGGAGCCGCCTTCTCTCTTGTATATACGACTCCAAGCATCACCTCTGGCTCCCTTCTCTAGGTGTTTCATGGTCTGAGCAGGGATGCTTCCATAATATACTTATGTTACTTCTGCAACTGACATCCATGATAGACTTATTATAAAAGTGTTACTGTCTGCCCCAGCCCCTTCCAGCTGCATTTCTGGTCTACAGCACAGGACAGTATGCCTGGAAAGACGGGGCATTTGGAAAATGTTTGGAATCCTCTTCAGGCCACAGACAATGTGAGGACTTTGCATGCCTGAGGAAAAGAGAAGCAACTGGAAGGAAAGGATGCTAAAATGGGATGTGTGCATCAAAGGTGAGACTCATACTTGGAAAAAGGGAACAGGGCAATGTCGACACATGAACCAGAGACCCACACTGTTCGTTTTCTCTGCAGCCTCAGTGTTTAGTCTTTACAGGGCCTGCAGGGAGGGAATGCCAGGGCTGGGAATGGAAATAGTGTGGCATCCAAAGCCACTCCTGAACACGCTTAGGTTTGCAGATACCTCTTTACTGAGAACCCTGGACCTGTTTTGCCAGAACCTAGTGATCTGCAGGGGATGAGGAACAATTCTCTCCCTATACTAAGAATGAGATAGAGAAAGACATGCTTAGTAGGGAAAAGAAGAGATAAAGGTTTATTAATCAAAAAATGGGAGCCAATTCGTTAATTTTGGCTGATCCAGTGACATAGTTATTTGGATACATGGAATTTAGAACAAATGCTTTGAATTGCTTTTTAGGGATGGTGAGAGGTTTTCTATGAACCATCCATACTTGGATCACAAAGGGAAATGGTAAAAGTTTTCAGGTCTATTGTCTGGGTTTAGAAATAAAATGAAACTTTGTAAATGGAAAGCTAAAGATACCGTTCAGGGGTCAAGCCAGTGACCTTGGCCTCATTAGCACCGAGCTCTAACCAACTGAGCTGACGGGCTTCCTGCAAAGTAGGAAATTAAATTCATGGGTGCATTCCTTTCTTTAGCATTAATAAAAGTCTGTGTAAGTTGGAATGGGAGGGATTCCAGCATTTCCACTACCAAGCGTGTGACTTCCTGCATATGCCCCTCCATTCTGGCTCTGTTTCAGTACCAGTAACATATTGATACTGTTTTTTAGCCTCTGCTGGGATGCAGGGAGGCAGAGAAGAGAGGAGTTGGAGGGGAGGAGTAAAGAGCAGAATCTAAAACATATACCCTAAATCCTTAGAAGAAAATACTATGTAAATTCCATCACTATCATCATTATTTTAACTGTTAGCACCTGTGATTCACCCAGTTGGTGAATTGAGACTTTCTGAAATCTTTCTGCAAAATTGAAAATATTCCCAAATTCCTGAAACTCATGGGAATGAAAACAAATTGGTTAGAAAATGTCCTACTTAAAGATATTGAAGGGAAAATTGCACGAAAGGATGGTTTGAGCTTGTTTTCTTCTTCAGTTGTGTTGCAAATAGTTCCCCCAATGAAACTTTGGAATTTCCTCCAGTCTGTTCCCCATTACCTCTGTGGGAAAATTGTGAAAAATCAATCTGTTTTCTGCATAACCGTATTACATCCCATTATTTGAGGAATGTCAAATGCAAACCCCAATGACCAACAGTATCAATCTTTTCCCTCTCTTTTCCAAGTTTAATTTCAGCAGTAGTTATGAAAAAGGAAAGTGCATGCAGAATATCATTATACCCCAGGCAATTGCAGATTTTAATAAGAATTTATATAAAACAGGAGGATGTATTCTCTTTATAGTTGATTACATCCTTGGCCTTGGGAGTCACGTGGCCTTCGTACGACTGATATGTTTTAGAAGTCAGTGAAGAATAGAGGCCACAGCTAAAAGAACCCAATGCCTTCCCTCTAACTGGCAATCCAAACTTAGACAATGTCAGGCCAAGATTGGGATTTCAAGAAAAAAAAAAAACCACTCTTTGTGATGCCCTGCTTTGGTGAAATTAGGTGTGATCTCATAAAATAATTAGGGTTTAGGAATCAACCATGCCTTATCTTCTAACCTCTCTTCATCCTTAATTTCATGTATATGTCAACCTTGGGCAAAAACAAAAGTCACGATTTCTTTTTAATTTAAGCAGAAATGCTTAAACACTTTCTAATACAGTCCTACTGGCACAGAAGGCACCTTCTATTTTAAAGAACCCTCCCTTTATTGCACCAGGAGTGCTTTTTCCTGGTAAGTTTTTCTTTCTCTTTTTTAATGTAGCTTTTTTTAGAAAAGTATGTCAGTTATGTATTTTTAACATACATAAATTTATATGTAACTGTTGATTCAATAGCTTTTATTTATGTACACAGTAGTTTACTAGGAATCTTTTTTTTCTAAAAAGAAGGAAATGTTAATAGTGTTTGGGAAACATGGGACAAAAAGAAAAAAAATCTCCCTTTCTCAGTCAGAGTACGTTCATCACATGACTTCTTCCTTGAAGTTCATCTTTTTGCCAGTCATTTTTATCTCTCAACATCTCTCATCCATTCTTCTAGGGAATCAATAAAGGAAACCTCTGGCCGGAACTGTTCCACTACAAAAAAGAGCCAAAGCCTGTTGAGAGTTAATTATTATCTTTCAAACCAGTCTGGAATCTTCTCATATATTCTTTTACACTGGTCACAAGGGAAGAGGTCCAGAGCAGAGAAAAGGAATTGTCGCTTGACTTTTAGAGGCAAAGAGTTTGTATTTGCTCATGGTTCTGCTTCCTACTGTATTAAAAACAACTACTTTGAGGTTCTTGTGAGGCAAGTGTGTATTAATTTTTTTCTTCAGATATAGGTCATTACAACTCCTGAGGACAGGGAACCCACTTAGCACTGAACTAAGTGTTAGAACACCGGAGACCGCTTCCCATGCATAAGCTCCTTCGACACTTGGACTGGTTACTGGAACTCTCTGATACTCTGTTTCCCTGTCTGTTAGATGGAGGTGGTTGTCAGCCTTCCCAAACAGTACCTATGTCGGCGTGAAAAGGCATCATGCATTTGTGAGCATGCACTGCTCTGTCACACGCTAAGAGTTCAATAAATGTCAGAAGAAAATAATCATACACTAGTACCAAGATTGGTCTAAGATAGTGATAAACACAATCCTTTGACTTCCTTCTACCAACGCTCTGAACTCCAACATCAGGAGAGGCACACATTGATAGAAATCGTTAAGAATAGACTGCAAAGTCCACTACTGATCAACAAACATTTCACATAGTGTAGTTGTGATAATAATCATTGGAAGTGAGAACCTCAACTGGATGATTATTGAAATGCAAATCCTATGCAAAGTAGAATGTCCACATCCTATGTGCATTAGGTAAGAAAAAATACCTTCCTGAGTTTGTGGTGTTTCCTTTCCATTGAAGATAATTATTTCAGATAACTTGTCTTTCCATGCCCAAACTGGCAAAATACACTACAGAGGTCATCAGCAAGACGGACTTCAGAAACTTCAAACTGAAAAAGCAAATGTGTTTGCTTTGCCCCTCAGCCCTTCCTCACCCCACAATCTGAACAATAGAGACCTTTCCAGCTGTTGGAGGAACACAGTTTGGTTGGTTGATGAGTGGAATCTGAGACCTGCTGTAAACCTCCATCATCACGTAGCTGTGGGAGGGATCACCCCACTCCCGTGAAGCACTTGGGCTTTCTAAATAATCTTTCCACCAGCCATAGACCTGAGCACAAAGGGAGCTTTTCTTCACCTCGTCTAAGGGAGTCACTGTTCTTGGGTTAGAGTGTTGGACCAGATTAACCAGCAGGAGCCCAAGTGCCAAACTATGCAAAAGCTTAATGAATGGGCAACAGGAAAAAGTTTGATTCTGTATTTCTATAAACACCATTTCTTTTTGGCATCTACTTCTGTAAATTGCACTAAGCATGAACCTCTCTGCAGAGATAAAACCATGGAGCATATCCACAAAATGATCTATACATGGCCATGGGTGTCTGTCCACTGCACCCATGCCCCTCCATGATTTTAAGCGTTTGACTCCTTCACTTTCTTAGTGTTTCATTTTACTTTCCTGTGCAACACTATCCTTCACTCTTTTTCTCTCGACCTCTCTCTTTCAGACCTTCTTTTTTTTCTAGATCATGTAAGACTATAAAAATAAAACAAAAGAGAAACACATTTGCCTCGATTTTCAAAGAGGAAGGAGACTAGCCTCAAGACAGGGAGACTGCCGTACAGCCAAGATGACTGACAAATTCTTGTGGCTTTCTCCAAAAGTCAAACCAAAATCGAACCAGCAGCCAGGCTTAGTTCTGGCAACCCTGCTTTGCCTGGAAATGAGTGCAATCATATCCTAATAGCTATTTGGATAATTGTTCATATGAGTGATCTGCCAACTAATGTTGGAAGCAAGTCCTTATTACAAATATAGCATGCAGTCTAATCTGGAATATATTAAAATGTTATTCCTGTAGCTGCCTACTTCCAAACTGAAATAATAACTAAACCATTTATCACGTTTCTTTTTAAGGAGAAGACCTTTTAAAGTACACTGGTAATATGTAAATGTGTGAATGTACAGTCAGTGGTTTAAATTCAAAAGCATTTTGTCTAAACCTCACATGTTATTCCTAAGTCCTATCACCTGAATCAATGTTCATCTAAAGAAGGATACTATTTTTTTAATGCATGGCCATAATATAAATGATTACATAAAAAAGGTTGAGAGTGATTCATTTTAACCCCTCATATTGGAAATAAACAGAAAGACTGCATGGACTCCAGATTTTCATGGATGGAGATACATGGTGCCAGACAATGGAAGTGTGATAAATAAGGTACTTCTCAGAAGTCTGCAACTGGAAGGCAATCAAAAGTAACATTTCCCAAAATTAAAATTACTACCTTATTTTGAGGTGAAAGGCTGTGAGTTAGCTGCTTCAGTGGGAACCTTCAGTCATTCCCATAAAGTCAGAGATAGACTGGAAAGCTTTTTGCCATATTTTCATATAAAAAGGCATTTGGCACAGAGAAAAGAACAGGGGCTTTGGAAGGAAGACAGCCAGGATTTGAATTCTAACTTGCTTCTTAAAAGCTGGAGAAGCATGGGTAACTTACATCCTTTTTCTGAACCTCCATATCATTTCACAGCACTGTTATGATGAGTAAATAAGATGGCACAGGTAATGCGACAGGTTCAGCGAGGCATCTGGTAAGGAAAGTCCTGCTCTGTCGGAAGGCAGCATATACTGTGGTGTCAGGAGAGCGGGCTCCAGTGCCATATTGCCTGATTACACAAGTCCAGGAACAAATCTTATCTAGCTGTGTAGCCAAGGACAAGCTCCCCAACTCCATGTGGCTCAGTTTCTCCATCTGTCAAATGGGAACAGTAATAGTATATTCCCCCAAAGGGCTGCTGTCCGAATCAAGTAAGCTGATAGCATAAACACCTGGCACAATAAATATCCAATAAAGTGGACATGTTATTATTACTATTGCCATGAATGTTAACTACTCCACTGGGGACTGAAAAAGCTAGCTTGCAGGTACCATCCCCACCTCCACGTTCATACTATGACTTCTCTTTTTCCCCCTTTTTTTTCCTCTGTTTCTTCCTAGAAATAGAAGGTACATACCCACTTCTGGGGGTTAAACAAACGTTGTCTATGGGTCTACCCTGAGAGAGGTGGGAAGAAGGCAAACAGGTGGTGCTGTCAATCATTTCCACCAACTGATTCATTCCACACTGAGGAACGACCTTACAGGCACGGCACTGCCCCAGGCACACAGCGGTGATGAAATGGCGACAGTGATCCTAAGGAGGAGCTCGGATGGCGAGGAACTGCGGGGAAGTTAACAAACGGACATGAAGAGGGGGTGGTGGTTATTTCCTTCTTGAGTAATCAGGGTGGGCATCAGGTACTACTTCTAACTAGTGTCATTTTAGGAGGATAAATGGTAAATGAGCAGTCCCTTAATAAAATGAGGAAGAAGAACACAACTTTGATAAACACAGCCAGGATGACAGTGGACTCCATGGCTCAACTCTAACGTAGAAATGGAATTTCTTCCACAGTCCTTAAGTACCAGAAATGACTTTTGTGATTTTTCCATATCAAATTATATCTCTCTTAAGCTCTCTTGACAGGATGAAAAGTAAATGGTATGGATTATCAGAGAGCCTGCTGCTTTTCTAGGACAATAGAAGAACCCCAGAGTTACATCACACGCAGTTCAGTGCTACAGGAAAGGACCAAAAGTTTGGAGTCCATCGTGGGAATCTTTGAGAAGGAAAATCCAAGGTCCGTGGTTCTTGGTCTTTACGTACCACAGGGCTCCATGAGAACTCTCACTACCGCTGAGATGCTGCCCAGGAAGAGTGTAGAACGAACGTCCCTGCCATGTGCAGAAATTGCCACCCTGCCCCTTTTCCCACCTCTTGGGGTCTTCTTCTTGGGTCAAGTCACCTCCAACACTAGCCTCATGCCCCCATTCTCTGCGGCTAACCCAGATGGGTCCAGCTCAGTTGTCCTCGATTGCAAATAGGATCCTACACCGGAAGATGTGTTCTGGGGACCAGCTAACTACTCTTTCTGGAAATAAAAAGCAGTTAAAATCCCTACGAGTGAGGCAAGATTCTCGAACAGAAATAGAAAGGCTAAGCATTCAGGCCATGGGGAGAAAAAAAGAAAAACATTACTTCTTTATTCTTTCAAGTCTGCTACAACAAAAAGAGGGATAATTTAAGATTTCATGAGTAAATCCTGCCACACTTTGGAAAAATCTACTGAAAGGCATCCAACAGTATTCATGTGAGGCTCTTAGGGTCTGTGTTCCATTTCTAGAGGCTAAGCTCAATTTTTGTCCCATAAAATTGGGAGGAGGAAGTTGTTTATGATTTTATATGGAGTAAGAATGACACTTGACATGAAATCTTCCATACATCCCATATTAGACCTCTTCTCTTCTGCGCACATATCAGTTTAGTTAGCTATTTCTATTCAGACTATTTAAGGTATATATATATATATTTCTCTCTAATGTAATTGTAGAAACAGGGACCTTTTCTTCTTATTTTTCTTTATGCTCTCAATGTTTGGAGCAGTTTTCTCTTAAATTCAATAAATGTCAAATGGATAAATACATGAACGCATGAAATAAATTCAAATAACATTCATGCATAACTAAAGGAATGAGGAATATACCCAGCACTTTCCCAACTTCTGAGAATCTCAATTCCGTTCAGTTGAACACATGTGTTTTAAACACTTTCTGCATGCCAGCGAGTGGACAAGGATCATGAGCGATATAGGAACATGAACCAGACTTGGTCTGTCCCTTGGTAACCTTCATTGTACTGATGGGGGTGGATACACATTTTGAATTGCCGCTTATGCTTAGCTTCATGACCCCTCTGTCCATCATTTACTCCAGTAAATGTGTCCTCGTAGCTGCGTTCACTAGGCTTGATTTCTTCTCTAGAACTTCTCTTCTCTGCATGATGGGATGCCTGAGCAACTTACTCATTGTGACACACGTGCAAACCAAGATGTGTGAGCAAACACCACATATGGCTCCTCTTACCAGATGGGAGATAGAGCCAATAGACACTCCCCTCTTAGGCCTCTCAGGTCCTGATCCGTTCTACACAGCTTCTCAGAGCGCTTCCCCGAAAGATGGGGATCCAGTTGTGCACACTGGAGATCAGCTCTCCCCTTGTCCCATTTACTCTTCCTGTCTCCCTCTCATGCTCCTCAGGATCCCTTCCCAAAATGAACTACCTGCACAGAAGCCCTAGTCTCAATTTATGACACCATATAAGCAACTAATCAGAAAACAAATGGGCTATAAAGATAAGCAAAGCACTATGAATAAAGGAATTATGCTGCAATTGGAATCTCTTTCCAAAGGTTTCCAAAGCAGCTCTGAAAATCTCAAGGTCCCTTCCTGCAATTCCTGCAGCCTGTGCAGTTTTCCTGTACTAATGCTGAGCGGTGAGCCTGATGTAGCTGGAGAATGTAAGACACAGAGAAGATAAAACCTGTTCTCAATAATTCTGGAAGTCGTGTTAACAGAAATTTGGAATATTTGATGAGATACTTGCGAACTTAAGAGGATCTTTCTCCCCATTAGCAGATTAACTCACATCTGTCCTTTATTTAAAAGTCTTCAAGTCCCCAAATTAGTAATAGTACCGAAATAATTAGAAAACAACAGAATGAAAGGAAAGAAAGAAGGGATGGAGGAAGAAAGGAAGGAAGGAAGGGAAATGAAGGGAGGGGAAGAAAAGGAAAGGAGGACACATTGTGCTTCGGCTTTATATTTCTTCTTAGATTTTAATGTTACTGCGTGAAATCTGAGCCTAGGCCTTCACCAGAAAACTGAAAGGAGGTTCTGTATTCAGTGAGCTAATCATCTAAAAATTAGTTAAGTTTTTAAATTCTAAATAATTAAAAAATAATACAGCACAACTATCTTGAAAAAAATATATATATATCTTTACTTACAAAATCCAGGCCATTTTCCACTTCCCGTCCCTTGAGTTGGCACAGTCTGATTGTGTTCACTTCCAGCAGGTGTTTCGCGATGTGCACATACGCTGGTGCAACAGAACACACGGGAAGAAGTCGGTGGTTCCAGGTTCTGTGCGGTGCCGATCAGCGTCCACGATCCCAAGGCCGGTTGACTGGCCTGACGACCCTTGTCAGCTTTCTGGAGTCCCATTCCTACAGGTTCTCCTTTAGATGTCAACGAGTTTTAAAGTTCAGTTGCTCTTTTGGGATGGAACAAATATAGAACCATCCCCAACTTTGTTCTTTATTTGTATTCAATTTCAAAACAACACATGGATCCATACGTGTTTTCGGAGCACTTCCCTGGAAGCCTCCTGGCATTTATAAATACCCACCTCCTACTGCGATTCGCTTTGGACACGCCTCGTCTTGCTTCTTTCGCAGTAGGGCTCATGTCTGAAACAGGTCTGGCTCTCCCTCACACTCCCCACCCCACCGTGTGATCCAGACTGATGCTCTGCATTCGGCATATACTTGAGAAATGGTTCCTAAAAGAATGAATAAAGCAACTGATGAGTAACTAAGTAAATGACATCTTGAAATAGTAAAAACTAAGGAATGATCTACACAACTCCAGGAATGCCCGTGGGCTATGATCCCTTAACAGCGCTACCCATATTGACACCCATGGTATGCATGTCAGAGGTTACATACACATTTGCATTAAGATGTGCTCTTTCAGTGTAACCAAGCTCTGTGTTCTGCAGATACGCAGTAGTAGCCGTATTTCAACTCTCCACCTTCACGCCTCCCACTGGTGTCAACCTCTTTTCCCTATGATTGATGTCTTTTTTTATTGTTCTGCCTGGGGCCATGCCAGACTGTAGGATCAAACCCCCCAATCTCACCAAACCCTTGGGTGACAGGACGGAAATCAGACTTGGTAGAAAGGCCTGTGCTCAGAACGTGGGAAAGGAAATGGCTTACTTGTCTCCATGGAAACGTGCACACTTTCCAGTTGTTGCTGAATAAATGAAAGTTGTGTTCTTAATTCACAGGTCTCGATCTGAGGCAAACCTAGCAGAATTCTCAGGGCCAGCCCGTCAGCATGTTCTTAAACACACAAGATCTTGTCGTGCATCTTTGTAGCTCTAGAGAGCATTGAAGGGGGCGGTATTTAATATTTTATTTCTTGTTTGTTTCTCCATCCCACCCGCTAAGCACATAACGCAATAGCAATGCCCTCCGGATGGTATCTGCAAAGTAGCCAAGGGAGTACTCTATTCTTCAAAGTATGACATTATTGATTACAGCAGCTTCAGGATTTAATCTCTTTAAGAACTATTAGAAAACTTCATCAAGCACGTTGATGTCCAGACATTGAGTATGTGGTATCGTTTCACCAAAGATACAGCCAGATGCAAAGGATTTTTGCCTTGACACCATGCTTAAATCCTCCACAAAGGTTACTGAAGGATGGCTTCTTTCAATTACACCAATATTTGTTCTCCACTCTTGAGTTTTTTGAAGAAAACTGACACTGATGTCATGCTCATACAGATGGGCAGGGCACATCACCACGAGCAGTGGATGGTTTAGAAATTACAGACCTCAGGGCCTCCACTCAAGACACAGTACATCACAGCCTCCAGGGGTTACTGAAACCTACAGACTCTATATAGTGTGGTAAGGTACTGCATGCAGTAGAGGATTTAAGGTGGTAGGCCTTGGAGCAGCTCTGTTCATACTTCTTAGTTACATGGCATTGAGCAAATTATTTGACTCCTATGTTCCTCATTTTTCCTACCTGTAAAATGATAATATGAATAATCATTAAAACAATATATTTACACTAGTATCTGTCATGGAAAGTTCTCAACATGTGTCTGTTTTCTTCATTACCACTTCCTAGTTGTGTGTTTAATATGCTTTGCAGGTGATTCACATGCATAGCAAGGGTTTAAAAACTATGATGTACACCTTCTTGGCCCAGTTTGACAGTCACTAGCCACAGGTGGCTATTGAGCACTTCAAATACATCCAATGTGAGAAATGAAGTGAATTTTTAATGTTATTTAATTTCAGCTATTTTAAATTTAAAGCTAATGCTTGATACAGTTATTGGAAAAGTTTTAAGTGTGCTTAGAACAGCTGGGGTATGTGAATTTATGTCTCAATGGTATGTTTTATGGAATATAAACACAGATCAAGTGTTTCCAAAGAAATGTTAGCATCTGAATTGAGATGTAAATGTAAAATGCACACCATATTTTGAAGACTTTGCACACACAAAAAAACAGTATCTCATTAATTCCAGGCCCTACGGAAGGCTATTTACAAACCACTTAAATACCTGAATGGAGTTTCTTCCAGCCAAGTGAGCCAGAGCTTTTATACTTTCCTTCTGTAATGTACACAACCCTGCCAAAAAGTCTGATATTCTCTTGTCTGTTACTAGGACTCTGTCCTTTCTGAAAACTGAGTGTAAACACTGATGTCCATCTCATTCCCTCTTCTCTTTTTACTGTGCTTTGTTCCCAAACCATGGGAATTTGGGGAGCCCCCTGAATCGTCAAGAATTCCCCACACTTAACACATGACAGCAACTGCTAATTCTGAGTCTCCGTAGCTGGGGAGAAGGCACATTGACTCAAAGCCCAGAGGTTAAGAGACTGAGCTCTGAAGTCAGGGTTTCAATCCTGCCGCCATTACTTACTGACCCTGTGCCTTTCTGCAAATTATGTAACTTTTTTTGTTGCAATTTCCTCCTTTTTGAAAGAGAAAGATGATAATAGTACTTAGCTTCTGGGGATATTGTGATAAAATGGCATAGTACCTACAGGCACTTAATACACATTAACTATTATTTTTATAACTAAGCAATAGTTTTGACTTAACTTGTATCATAACAATCACAACAGCAAGGTGTGTGTATATATATATATATATATATATAGGTATATATATATACCATTAAAAAGCCAAGGTGGATGTGTATAATGCACCCAGTTTTTAAACTGTGCTTTGAACACATACAAATTCCGAGAGACCTTGCTGCTGTCATTCTCAGGGCTCCTTTGGGGCAGCTGGTTCAGAGAAGTAAGACACTGTAGCTCCAAACTTCCCAGCTTCGTTTGGCTAGATCATTCTTCTTTCACACATTTAAAGTATATATTCTGCAGTTTGCCATGCGAGCTATCTTTTCAGATCTTGATGAAACCTCTTCTGATCTCGTGAATGTTAGTAGTTCAGAACAAAGCTGATCCTGTCTGTCATCTAATGAAGTATAGACTCAAGTAGGATGAAAGTTAGCTCAAGAGTTGTCTTCTCCTTTCAACTGTCCGGGCGTTAATGATAGTAGGAAGATGACACGAAGCCATTTAGGGTCATGATGGGTTTCTATTAAATTAATGCAGTTTTGGGGGAATAATAACCATCTGACCAAAGTAAACCAGAACTAGTTAAGTCAAAGATCTCCCAACAATTTCCAGAATCACCTTGTCCTTGGGTGTTGGCCTATTGGAACTGTTTTCCTAAACCAGTGCTAATAAAATAAATGATTTATAGGACCAACTGCCTTGAGTGAAGCACAAACCGTGCCAGGCCCTGATCAGCCTCTGTACGTCCACCCCAAAGCTCACGCTTTTCCCCTTAGTGTTGACCTACAGTCTCGTTGTGTGATTCACTGTTAAGCTGCGGCCAACCCCACCTGGCCAATCAATGCGTGTTGGTACCAAGAGGTGCCAGGTCATTTTATTATATGGACGAATGCCCATTGACATTAGGGAAAGACCTTGTAAAGTCATTTCCCTCGAGACTTAAAATGTTTTTCAACTTGAGTTTCCTGAGATAAAAGATTAAACTAAAACTCATGAGACTGTCCATAATTACCAGTGACCAGATACAAACCTAGAAAAAAATGGTAAGTAGCACACAAACTAGTAAAGCACCAGTGTTTTGTATATCTTAAGCCAGGGGCAGGCAAACTATGCCTCAGACCAAATCCAGTATACCATCTATTTTTGTAAGGCTCACAAGCTAAGAATAGCTTTTGCATTTTTAAAGGAGGACATTTCAGATGGTAAAAAAAGTACCACCAACATAGTATCCTTGATTTTGTCTTTTTTACAGAAAATTTTGCTGACCCTGGCCTTACACTACAAAAAAATATGCTTTTTATTGTTCTCTTAACTCAATAGTTTACTTTTCATCATAGACTTTATTTTAAAGATTAGAATTAGTGCTATTCTATGTAATAAATTTTTTTCTTCAAAAGTTTTGGGTGACAAAAAATACTGTTAATTTTTTTATTATATATCATGTACTATCTGGATTATATATTATCTGAATGAAGTCTCTGATTTAGGAGAAGAAAGAAAACAACCTTCAAATATGAACCCTTAAACATCCAGAGAAAATAACGTATTCTATATTACCTTCCTGTGTAAAGCAATCTGGTATTAGTGCCCCAAGCAATGGTACTAATGAACTTTTCTTATTAATTTCTTTGCATTTTTTTAAATACAGTGTACACACCACATTTGTTTTGCATTTCAGAACGTAGCATGCTTGATGAGTTTTATTCTTTTAATATTTTTTTGGCAATGGAAACAATAGCTTTAAAATGGTTTCCACAGAGGTGAATTGTCCCTGGCTTCATGATATAGGTGTTTGAAAGTTTCTAATGCAACAATGAAGCAGGAACGAAGACCCAATAACAAACAGCTGAGTGGGTCAATAACCTCTATGTTTCCAGTCCATGCTTATTTAAAGTGGTGGATGGAAAAAAAAGGCTCTCTATTTATATCTGGAACTTAATGAAGTGAAATTATCACAGCCGACAGGCGCTGGTGCTGTAATTCAGAGACAGGGCTTGGCTTAGAGGGATTTGCAGGCTGTTTTTATTCCAATTTTTCTTTTTTTTTTTTAGGGAAACTTAATCCCCTAATCAGTTCCAATTTACATATTTGCTGGTCTTTTTTTTCCAGCTCGATTCTTAAAGGAGTGGTGTTGGAAGCATGGAGAAATTATTTGATTAAATAATTATTCATCACAATATGCCCTGCTCTATTCTGAGCAAGCGGTTCTTTGGCCAAAATACAGATACACTTATAAGCATAAAACTGGAGACTTGGGAAGCCATTCGAAGCTGTTCCCTTTCATATGTGCAGGCATAGGTGCATGTGTGTGTTTCACTTGATCCACCCTGCAAAGCTTTGTTCACACTGGCTCTCCTTTCCAGTCTCAGGGGCTTAATATTCTGCTAAATGAAGTGTTGCAAAATTTGAATTTTATTCTGCAGCTAAATGGAATACCAAATGCTAATGCTTATAGTCATGGCAGAGTTCGGTTCTATCACCGACTATCCTCAGGCGCACGTGAGTAAACCTGTCAGTGAAAATATCTTCCTTTGGTGAAATCACCAAGCCCTCAAGTTACACTTTTTCTTTTGAGTTACATTTATAATAGGGAATTTTCAAAAGATCAATGACCATCTTTTCCAGGGTTCATTTGTTTTCCTTCCTCAGAGATGGTTGTTACTCCCAGAGATGAGAAGACAGTAAGTACAGAAGGAGAGTACCTGAAGACAATTAGGTAATAGTGAAGTATTAACCCGTCATTTTCACCAGTTTTCTAGAGAATCAACAATGATCTTAAAGCTCTAAGAATCTTCATGTATCTCAGATTCCTTTTAGAACAATCAGGAAATTCAGAATGATCTCAGGGAATAATTTCTTTCTAATTGGACCACAGACTCACATTACTAGTAATCTGAAGAACTGCAGTTTAGTTACCAGGAGGCTGCATTAGTCAAATCTCAAAATTAATCCTAGGTTTTCAGTTTTGTACTCATCCCTTGATACACATTTATTGAGCATCTACTAAGTGTAGGCAGTGTACCAAGTTCTCTGGGAAACCAAACATGAAAAGTAATCAAATGTGAGCACAGCCTTTCAAGAATGTACCCTGATATACAGAAACCTAAAGAAATCTGGTATCAGAGCTGTTTTCTTTTTATCAGTTTTCATTGGAAGCTATTGAATTTTTTCTTTTAACAATAGAATGTTATGGTGAAAATGATCCTGCAAAATTTTTTTAAATAACAACTTTTTATCATTTAAATAGTTAATTATTTTAAAATAATTCTTAATAGAATATGTTGATATATTGAATAGAGACTGAAGGTAGCCACGCCAGTTAGTAAGGTACTATAGTAGTTTGGGCAAGAGGAAAGAAGGCTGGCAAAACAATAAGAAAAGCTGTGAGAACAGGGAGGAAATAAATGGGATTGGTAAGCCCCACAGGAAAACCTTTTTGAGAAGCACCTAGAGATAAATAAAAGATGTCAGGGCTGGGTTTATAGAAGGTCACTGATGAGAAATTCTCGAGGAAGAACTCTGGAACTCAGCCTGTGCTCATGATTTCCCCACTCGTCTTCAAATACCTACACACTGGAGTTAGGGGTGCTGTTCACTTTCCCTTGTTGACCCCTGCTTGCAAAGGGTAAAGGGCATGGTGGGAAAAGTATCAGTTCTGGAGTCGCAACAATGTAAGTTTTAGTCCCAGGACAGCATGCCTTGGGCCAACTTGTTTTATATTCCTCACGCTCTATGTTCTTTCAAAAGAAAAAGGGAAAATTACATTATCTATCACACGTATGAGTTAAATGAGGTAACAGTTGAAAACTGCTTGACACAATGCCTAGTATATAGTTGGTACTCAAAACAGCATTTGTGATTATCATTTTAGTTGCTTCAACTGAGGGTTATCAAATCATGGCCCTTAAACATGGTATTCCATAAAGATATTTAGAAACTTTTCATGCTTTGACTTGCAAGAAGACTCTAAGTAAGAAGGGTTAATCTTTGAAACAGGTTTTCCTACAAATTTCCGTAGGAACTTTCAAACATTTGATATGAATTATATACTATTTTCTAAATTGTTTTCCCTGGATGCTAATTCAATTAAAACCAGAAAGCATTTCTTGATCATTTGCTGTATGCCCAGAAGCATGGCAGGCACCATGGGAGATATAAAAATATTTTTACAAGCTCTCTTTGTGGTTAAGAATATTATAGTTAAGTTAGAAAGATAAAACTTGTGCCCACGAAACAAGGAAGAAATGTTAAAATAGAATATATGCAAACACTTGGAGTATTGCTTCAAATGAGTGTTGTGACAAGAATTCAGAACAGGGGAGCCTTGCAGCGGCTCTGACTAATCAGCACAGTCCTCGGTTTGCGAAGCTGGAAGTGATTCCCGAAGGAAGGAGGGACCGATTCCTGCAGGAAGGATGGATCTGCATTTAATGGAAAGAGAGAAAGCAATTCCTAAGCTGGAGAAAATGGAAGCAGAAGGAATGAAGACAGTGGACCGCAAGTTCGAAGACAGACTTGATGGTGGATGAGGAGGTACGTTCAGTGGGAAACTAAGCCAGCCGAGTCAGGGAAATTCACTGGTCAGTGACCTCAAGGCCAGGTTTAGAAGTTTAGGCTTCACCCATGCATTATGAAGGGCAATGAACTTTGAAGCTCGTGAAGAGTGCCCCTTTCAGCGTGTAAGGGCAGGACACGCAATAGTGGGCGTGGCAGTAACAGTGACGACAGTGAGCTTATCATCAAAAGGGGAAACTAGGCAGGTGATGAACAAGCCAGTATATCACATACCGATACGGACAAGGTTTCTAGGCAGCTGCAGGAAGGCAGTTCACACAGGGAGACTAGCATAAGAGAAACATTGGCAGTGAGGACAGGAGGCGAGAGAAGCCACTTTTCAGTGGATCCCCTATATTCTACTCTTCCAAATGTGAATTTATCTGCATAATGTTTGAGCACCCTTACATCCAACTTCACCCTCTACAAGCAATCATATTTATGGCGTTCCCTACTGGCCACCCTGGTGTCAACTCTGACCCATCTCTAGTTTCTACTAGCAAAACTGTGGTTTTCCTGTTCTTGTATCTTGATGTCCTTATTTCTGTCCTTGCAACTTCCACATTGATAGTTAGGGCTGTCAAATAAAATACAAGATGGTCACTCAGTTCAATGTGACTTCCAGATAAATAATGAATGATTTTAGCATAACTATTGCATGGCACATACACTAATAACAGTGTTTATTTTTTTTTATCTGAGATTCAATCTAACTGGGAATCCTGCATATTATTTTGCTGAATCTGTCAACCCTACTGATAGCATCATACTCTCTCATTCTCAGTTACATACTGTTAGAGGTCTTTCCAAATCAGTTAGATTTCAAGTTCCCAGAGGACAGGAATTACGTTCTATACTTCTCTTTCCCTTAGGACAGAGGAGACAGGGAAAAAAGAAGGCCAGGTAGTGGTTAGAACAGGATAACTAAGGCCTGAAGTGGTCTGGTTTAAGATAATGAATCTGCAAAGTTGGAGACCGGAGAGGTGTATTGCCAGAGTGACGGACACCGTAGACATTTCAGCAGAATGTAGTTATAATTAGATCCGAGGTGCAGGAAGAGGAATTAGGCTACCTTTGTTCTCCCCTAACACTTCTACTCAACAAATACTTAGCGAATACACAAATACAACAAATACTAAGTGAATATACTTAATGAAAACTAAAATCACGATTATACAAATCACCGATGAATGCACTATTCTGGATACAAAGTCAGCATGATACTCCGCCTGCCCTCAGGAAGCCAATCTCTACACAGACAAGGAAAGTGAATTATATTGCCCATAGGAGTGGTACCAACCATAAAGCAGCGAGTCTCCACTAGGAGCAATTTTCTCCCTTCCCTCAGGACACTTAGCAATACCTGGAGACACATTCCATCGCCGTGACTAAGGGGGTGCTACAGGCATTTAGTGGGTACAGGGCAGGGATGCCAACCAAGTCTTAAAATGGGCAGGACCGATAGCTAGGGTGTCCAGATGGAAAAAGAAAGATCTTCCCCCAAAGGACCATAGTTGAGACACTGCCACACTTGAGAAACTGCAGTCTCTCAAGTCCTTGGAGAAAAGGATGCAGTTAAAAGATACAACACTTCTGCTCATGGTGAGCAGAGAAAGCTTCCATATGGGAATGCGGATGAAGACCGTGCGCGGGGCACGGGCAAACGCGGCGAAGTTCAACATCTGGTGGAGGCAGAGGACAAAGCGTTGATTATCTCGAGGTTGTGGTTGGAGACCAGTGAGTGGACAATAAGGCCAAGAGCATCGGGGTCAGAACTGTGGTAAGCATTGAAGGTCAAGATACGAAACCCTAGATCTCCAAGCCTTGTCATTAAGAATGGTGATGGAGTATGGGGGAAAAGGACAATTGGGGGATGAGGAGGTGGTGAAGAAAAGTTCAGTAGAAAATTTCAGTGTATACTGGAGAAGGTTTGAAAAAGTAACTGAGGTTTTTCACTTCAATGGGGTCATGCTTCCAAAATAAAACAAAACATGGTCGTTAGGTAATCTTGACTATGATTCTAACTGAAACAGGGGACTTCCCTCAACTCTTCGTTCCCTGCCCCCAGAACTGATACTATGGCCCGTATGAGGTAACCTTAAATTTTTTGTTGCTGTTGTTAGCTCACAGTTTTAATCCTTCCTCCTGATTCTGTGGTGAAGTCACAAGAGTCCCATTTTCGTCTTAGGCAAGTCTACTGCATTTTACATGCTGAACCAGTCCCAGAACTGGGACATGAGAACAAACTGGATACATTGAGAACCTATCTTAAATTCTGTGGTTCAGAATTTGGAACTGAACCCAAATATTTTGGTATCGGGGCTTATTTCTACTTGGCAAAACACAGCCTTCTGTTTTAAAGGCGTGGGGGTAAGGTTTTATAAAAGCTTATTAAAAAGTCTCGAAATGCGTCTTCAACATCAAATAGCTCCTAGAAAAATATTTTGATGAGTTAAGTGTAAATGAATCAGAAACATATGGATTACATTTCCTTTAGATTACACATGGGTTTCAAAATTAAGGGGGAAAGTGCTCAGGGCAAAATGCATTTTGGATTTTATTGAACCCAAAATATTTGAGAAATAACTCAAGATACTCGAAGAACCCAAGATCTTGCCAGGCTTCCCAATCCCTTGTGCAAAGCAAATTAGATTTTAAAATTCTTTTTGCTTTAGTGATCTATGGTATTATATTAAATGCGGATGAAAAACTCCTTTTCTATATATATATTTTTTATCCTGGATATTTTCACTTACAACTCTGGCAAAAATTGAGACTCTAAGTATAACTGTAGATTGGCTAAATTGGCTAGATGGCTCAGTCTCTCTCTTCCCTTCCCTGCTTAGTGACAAGAATACTTGATTTGTCTCTTGCAATAAATCATAGGACAGGGGGATCAATCAAAAAGCTTCAGATAGTTTTACAGTAAATGGTAACACAATTATAAGTTGCCATTTTGCAATCAGTTTTCTATTTATTCATTGAGCATTAGTAAAAACATCTCCATTATTTCTCAGTTCCCCTATACCTTCAGAAAGCCTGATTCTAGATTTCAAAATTATAAAGTGACTCATGCCTGTTCATTAACTCATCTTTTGGTTATTCCAATGGCAAAGTCAAAACGTGGCTGGAGAAGGGCTTTATGTTCCCTACTATTTCCGATCCCCCAAAGCCACAATCTATGTAAAACCAGCATACTTGCTAAGCAAAACACTTCAAGACAACTCCCCTAGCCATACTTCCAGTGTGCCTTGCCTAAGCCCCTCCTATCTAGAATTTTAAGAGCCTTAAGATGCATTCTCTTATTCCTTCATTGAACAGACTATTTCTTAGCACCTGCTGTAATGGTGTACACAGTGGTGGGTATGAGGGATGTGAAATCAAATAAGGCACGGCCACACATTTTTAAGGAGCTGAATATGTGTATACATCACTCCCCAGGACAGAGAACCATAAATATATAGTCTTCAAGAGTACACTGTGTCAAAGGGGGGCGGCCAAAAGGGAAATAGCTGCCCCAAATCCTAACGACATAATGGTAGTTGTTGAAATCTAATCCATGTGATTTTGCTTGGAGTATTTTCTAGTGAAGAACATTTACAGTGAAGTGTGCCTATTTTGTGTCTAATATATTTTCCTCCACTCTTCTGCTGGCAAACTCTCCCTTGTAACTCAAAATCCAACCATATATCATCTCTCCTGTGCGAGTTCCCATTTCCACCATGGTTGAGTGAAATATTTCCCTGAATCTACATCAGACATTGAACATGTACTTGTTTATATCATTTTTTTAGCATAGTGTTCTAATTATTTTACTGACACCTTAGAGAATACTATTAATTATTAACTTTTTCAAGGAAAAGGACTCCATCCTAGTCTCATTTTTATTCCTAATATAGAGCATATTGCCTGGAACATACTAAGCACTTCATTGTTATGGAATGAACAGACGATTGGGTAAATGATGCTATGATTAAAAGAGGAAATGGAAAAAGACAAAAGTATAACCAGAGTTCCAATCTCAGCTACATTACCACAAAAGGGTTAAAGAATCTCTTTCTAAATATACTCATTGTATCCTATGTAGAACAAATGACTTATATTTATGAAATTTCATTACTAATGAGAAAGACAGCCCAAGTCAGAAGAAAAAAACAAAGTGAATGTTTGGATTCACTTAAAGAAATGCATCCATTCATGTAATCAGTCATTACCCAGGCTTTCTTCTATGCTGGCTGGTAATTTCTTCAAGGCCTTCCTCACAGGCTTTAGTTCCAGAATCATGGGTAGAACACTAAGTGGTTCTAAATATGATATACTAAACATTTTTTTAAATATCCCTAATACAAGAGCTGATGTTATCAGATGGGAAAGGTACCCCAAAGTTTCTAGTTTAGTAAAATACCCACAAGGTAAATTTTTTGCATTATCAAAATATCCTTTTCAATAGTTATTCATAGCTTTTCAATTTTCTTTGATTTTTATATGGTTTCTTGGATTATAGATAATACTACAAAAGACACTGGTGTCCATGGTTAGTGGGCAGGGATATTATAGTAGACTGTTTTTTTTTTTTTTTTTCTCATGGAAGATATCTGTGAGGTTCCCATGCAACTGGAATAAAACAAGAGAGTAGCACACTGATTGCAAAACCTCAGGATCCTCCAACATAAAAATTTTAAAGCCTTTTTTAAAAAAATTTGAAATATATAATCCATATTCCATGAGACCTTGCCTCTCAAATGCATGCATAAAAAAATATAACAGGACTCAATGTTTAGTTTCATTCTTGAAGTTTCCCAAGTCTTTGGTCTTTCCTGATTTTATTTAAAGCCTCTATTAGTTTATTAGTTTGACAGGAGCCCAGGTAATTACACCAGCTTCTAAGTCCTACTGTAAGTTTCGTCTGCATCTCCCTGAACGCACACAAAATTTAGTGCCACTGCAGCCTTTCTCAAAACAAATAAAAGATTTGTGAACTAGTCACCAAGCATCCGACGCAATTAAACTGCATTTGTTTCTTTTTTGGCATTCTCACACAATCGAGGCCTTGTAAGAGGTAGGCGCTCCTCAGATCAGACTGTGTTTTCTTTAGAGGAAAGCGTGCCAAAATCCTCCTACCCTACGTAACTGAAGTCTCAGCTAACAGGAGGCGGACACTTGTAACACACACACACACACACACACAAACACAGTCCTCCTCCTCTCACCCCTACTACCACCATGATGTGCACATAAGGAAAGAAGCACAAATGCAAAACCACAAAAACATTTAATGTAGGGAAGAGGGCTCAGAGTTGCTAGAAACGAAGTGTTGCTGCCCATGGTCTCAATTTCAGCATTACTCAGAACAAAACAAACACAATTCATTTAAAAGCACATGCGCTGGTCGTTAAGAGTAAAAGCAGAGAAAATAAAATAAGTGTTTTGGAAGAATTGGATTCGTTCTTTTTAAGTGTTTGAGACCAGTCCAAACAGAGCTTACCTTGAGGTACCTAGATCCCAACAGCTTTTAATTGCCAACTTCAAGCTGTCACACGTTGCACATTTTTTTAAAGAAAAAGTCTTTATAATCTGGTTAATTAGAACTGACTACCATTAACTCTTTGATTGATTTAGCATCCTGTGGTGCTGGCTCGTGCTTGCTGGTTCCCTACTGATTTTCCTGAGCTGTTTCACCACATTGTGTGGATATTAGGTATGAACTTGGAGCCATTCAACAGTCCTTGCTATAAAGATCATTTATCAGAGAAAAACCAAATCAGGTATATGTGTGGTCTAAGCACACCCAGGTAATTGCAAAGACTTATACCCCAACTGAATATCGGACACCCCTTTAACCTTTCCATATTCGGTCTCCTTGTCTGAAGATATAATACACCTCGGGAAGAGCATCTCCAATTACCTCTGTGAAGAAATTATACATTCTTTGCATATTTCCATTAACACTACCATCTATTGAGGAATGTCACAGTTTGATAAACATTTTCCATACATTATTCATATAATCCCTCAATGTAGGTAATGTCATCCTTATATTGAGGGTGACGAACCTGAGAATGAGCCAGTTTTAATTAACTGGCACCTAGTAAGAATCCTGAGTTTTATGTGAAGACCAGTTTTTTGTCTGGTTCCAAAACCCAGCCTCTCCATTCCTCTGCACTGCTTTTGTCTGCCGTGTTCAGTTTGGTCCAAAGTGCCATTACTGTAATTCTTGCCCCACTATTTTATAGGGACAGAAAGAAAGCAGAGAAATGAATCTTTAACTAAATACTTAATGGAAATAATAGAATGTCCCTTCTCTTCCAGACAAGAGTGCAGTGTTTGGAAGTATAGCAACTTTTCTTCATAACCTCAGTTGGCTAAAATGTATGTTAGGGCTTGAAAGAACTATAGCTTTTCTCACAGTGGTCTTTTGAATACTCATTTGCATGTTGAAAGGAACATTTTGCAGAATGATAGACTCTATAGTCATCAAAAAGAATGGTATTGGCATGTATTGGGAGACAATTCTCCAGAGATCTCTCATATTTCTTCATGTCTTGCAAGCAGACTGACTGCCCTGTGTTCTGAAATGTCTTTTCAAGGATGTTATACAGAGAACAGCCTTCAGATAGAGAGATAATGTCTTCCTCCAAAGCAATGGGCAGACATGGTTCTTAATGAGCATCAAAAAATTCAGATTTCCTATGCTCTAAGCTCTTCACCTGTAATACAACCCGCTGTGTGTGTGTGTGTAGGTGTTACCTGATCCTCACTGTGTAGACTTCTGGGAACTGGAGCTTGGCGAACCAGTGCAAAAATGCTAGTATTATGGTCACTATTACTGCTGTGAGTAACGTCTTTCATCTCTGATCCAGGAATCTTATGCCTTCTACCAGCATTCATGTAACTATGGCAGACTAACAAATCTGTAAGTATGGTAAAATCTGATTTTCATCGTTTACAACAATATAACAGGTCCCTACTATCAGTAAGTGGTTCACTAAAATTAGCTTTGTTAGCCTTAAATATTTATAGACTATGTTAAACTAGAATTTGCAAAGATTTATTTTATATTCTATAAATACGTTATTTATATTTATATTCTCATCCCTCCCTCCTACAGATGAGATTGAGGTCATCAGAAGTTTCTGAGATACGATGTGTTCTTCATATCGGCTCATACCCTACCATTGTATCTAGTTTCCAAAATATAATATTGAGTGCCTGCCTATATTTTGTTGGACAGGAGGGCTCAGGAAGTTTGTAAAGCTGAGGAATCTGAGGCAGGTATAATTCAGCTTCATGGTCATTTATATGTTATCTTATTATTTCCTAAATATTGATACAATGTCCTTCAGAATATTACCAAGATATTTGTTATTAACATTAAAGTAACAAGATACTAACAAGATTGTAAGATTCCTTGAATACGAGGACTGTAAAGAATATGAGGACAATTCTATTTTTAAACTATTTAAATCCCTATGGTAACCAATCTTGGATTTTATGGGAATGGCTTCTGAAAACAATTTGAATGACTTGAAAACCATTGCTCATGAGCAAAGGAATCTTACGGCACTAGTGATCATCTCCTGATTTTGGCCACTCGAAGTTCCATGAACACTCATTTCAAGCTGCTCAGGGATATGGGAGGGGTAACTGATGCAGTAGGGGTGCAGAGAACCCAAAGTTTGCGTAAATTACACTGAGTCGCATATTAGTTTCCTGTTTATTCTTTTTCCATACTTGCTACTTATTTCCCCATTGGAAAAACACTATACTCAGTTGGTGTCTTTAAACCGTCATAGAGTTCCTTCTAGGTCTTGCCAAATAGACACGTGTGCCTTCTTTTGCTAGGACCCTATAATCCTAAAACTTGCTGTGTCAAAGCTCCTAGTATCAACTTCACTCTAACTCATCCACTGCCGTGAATTAGATACTTTTTTGTCCTATAGTTGTACTAGAAATATAATTGAAATTTCCTACTCAGCTCTAAGAATCAGTGACATAGATATCAGAATGACAGATATATCAGATCATCCTAGATCTACATAGGTATAATATGTTAATGATAATTTGTCTCTTTGTGAAAACAATGAGATAATTTATATAAATGTGCTTTAACAAGAGTGAACTAAATCTACTACGACAATAGGTTTAAATAAGAAGAGATATAAAAATAATAATAAGACCTAGCTATTCATTCATTTGTATGGAGTGTCTATTATCTACACTTACAACACAAAATACTAGAAAAATATCAGTTAAAGGAACAGATCAAGTGCCAGGCATCATGAAGAAGATGTGTTAGTAGAAGTGATTCAAACATAGAACTGGGGTATCTTTATGAGCAGAGAATTAAACAGAAAAAATAAACCAAGAAATAAAATATAGGTCCAGAAAAGTCTTCTAAATTCTACCTAAGAGCACAGGCATATAATTAATGAAGCTATTACTGATAAATAAAAGCTAATGTGCCTTTTTGAGTTTAAAGAATTCTATGCAGAGACTCCATGTAAAGCACAGGTCCCAAAGAAAATTAAACTTACCAATGCGCTATGAGTATTCTGCAAAGAAATAACTGTTTAAACACGCAATCCCATAATTAGCCTGGATCTCTCATTCAAGTGAGACTGCAGGTCAAAACCACCAGCTTTTCCAAGTCAATGGGGAAAAACCTTCCATTTCTCTCTTGTGTATTTGGATGTGTGTAATTAGACTTCTTCTATGCCAACAAAAACCCATGAAGGCTTTTTCTATACAAGTTTAGATTGTTCCTGCTCCAAAAATGGGATCAGAACGTGCTGGTACACCATGAGCAACACCACTGGATGGGAAATACCACTGTGCCGTTTCAGCACAGAAGTTACTGCTCTCCACTAAGATAAACAGCAGGAATGAAAAAGAAATTGAATAAATGGAGCAGAAGAGAATGCTATTAGTCTAATGACTGCACTAGATTTGATGCTGAATTCTGCCTGCTCACTTACATGGGTTCCCTTGGTAGTAGATGGTTAAGCTGCCCCTGCACATGGGTGGGCTATTGATGTGGTAAAATATGAGGTCACTGACCGCTGCATCAGTTGTTTTTGGTGGGACTACGGATTACATAAAATCAAAATAACAATAAGTAAACATGATACAAATCTAATTCCCGCACACACTGAAAACAAAACAGAACACACAGAACCACGAGTTGACAGTCTAGGGCAGTTACCATGACTCTACAAGGTTATTGGAGACCCTGTATCCTTACCATTTTGCTCCATCCTGGTGGCAGATTGAAATTTCCAAGAATGGTCACAATGTGGAATCCAATTACCACACATTGTTATCCATTATGACCTTGTTAATCTCTGATGAAGAGGAGGAGAAGAATCATCTCTCCCCTTGAAAAGGAGCTGGAAAGCAAACACTAGAGTGTAGCTGAAAAGATGCTGTCTTACTTCCAAAGTCAGGTCAGCAAAGACCATGCTATTTTGCCTTAGGGCCCTGGGCTCATGGAGGATTAAAGAGAAATTATGATAAACTAGATTTCCATTAAAATTAATAATTACCTAAGGATGAGAGAGGAGGCAAACCTTTAATATTTTTATTGTTTAGACAAACCTGGTTAAGATATTGATTGCTGCATGAGCTGTTCCACTGATTTTATGTTAGAATAGTTTAATTTAATACGGAAAGGTCCCTCTTATTGCCACCATATCTTTTGCGCAAATTATAAATGCCCTTGTCTACTTTTGTGTAGGGTTCCAGGTTTATTTTGCGTAAAGGTATGTTTCTTTTCATAACCAAAATTTAGCTATTGATAGGCAATGATTAGCTAGGTTTAACCTGGGCATGGATTTCATTCAGACTGAAACAAAACCTTACCAGAGGACTTCCTGCATAACCAGACTAAATATTGATTCACTGAAAGCAAAATACGTAAAAGCTAGTCAATTTCTTCTTTGAACACCGGTATCTAGGGAATCTGGCAAAATGCTGTAGGGATTTTGGGTGGTTGGGCTTGTATGTGACCCTTCCAAGCTGGAGAATGCTACCAGGTATTCAGTGTGGTATGGTCTTAGAGTGAAACTTGTTACTCTATTCCATAGCAACAGGGCCCTGAGGAGCCTCAGAAACATTTATTGTGGCCATCGTGGCAATAATAATAACAATAAGTAATATTTAACAATGATAGCAGATATTTTTCAGCACTCATTTGCATCGGGCACTTCTGAAGAACTTACAAGCATTATCTCATTTAGTCTTTACCACAACTCTGAAATAGGTTCTCCTGTTATCCTCACTTCACCAGTGAAGAAGTATAAAACAAATAACAAGCCAGCATCATGCAGAACTAAGATTCAAACTCAGGCCATGAGGCAGATGACCAGGCAAACTGTGTGAGTGGGAATCTGTCTTTCTATCTCATACATATTATTTCTTTTGACATGGGTTTTGATCTGTATAATGGTCGAGGGGTTTGCCGTGGAATGAAGCCAGTGGCCGAGACAGGAGCATTCTAAACAGAGGCACTGCATGTAGACAGAGCTAGAAAGTGAGACAAACAGACAATCAACAGCAATGCCGCCAGGATGTAGGTGAGTGTGTCATGGGGAGGGGAGTCTCCTGCCTTCTTCCTTCCTTCCTCTTTTTTTCCTTTTTGCAAGACATGTTGCCCTGATGGAGGCGGGTGGCTTAGAGGCAGCCTCCCTTGAATGTGCTTTGGGAGAGAGCCTAATACCTCATATTTTTTAAAAAGGAAAAAAAAAAACACATACACACACACACACAAACACACACACATTCGCATATATATCCAAGCCAAAAACATCAAGCCGCTCATGGCTGTTAAAAAGCCAGGAAAAGCGGAGTCACACCCTTCCCTGTTTTCCATTCAGACACACTGACCACCCTCTCTCTTCACAACATCTTATTTATTGAAGCACATGTTGTCCAAATGGAATAAAACTTTGTAACCGTGACATTTGGATTCTGCCCTAAGTTCTCTTTCACACTCTCTCCCCCTCTTCCTCATTTTTCCTCAATTCAAGGCATCCCAGTAGAAATATCTCCTCCACGGAGATCTGGAGGGAAAGGGGTTAATGTGACAGGCTCGGAGCCAGGCCTCTCTTAACTGGGGAATTGGCAGCTCGCAGCTTGGACCGCTGCCTCAAACGTCTGAGTGAACGTTTTTATTATCCTTTTTGCCCAAAGGTGGCTTTTAGACACCCACAGCAGCACAGGGCCTTCTGATGGGGATTCGACAGACGGGAGCCGCAAAGCCGTCTGCCCCTCCCGCGATGCCCGGGGAGCCCCGTGGAGGAAACCACCCCCCCTCCGCACCCCGAGGGTGTTCCCCCTCCCCTTCAATGAACTGCAGACCTCCCAGGGGGCTTGTAAAATCAGGGGAGTCTGAGAGTGGGGTGGGGGGCAGGAGCGGGGCTGGAGACCCAGAGGGGGGAGGGAGGCAAGCCCAGAGGCAGGCTCCGGGGAACACGGGGAAGAACTGGACGGCTGAAAACAGGGCAGTGACCCCACGCGGGGGTCAAGTGGAAGGCAAAAAAAAAAAGAGAGAGAGAACGGGAAGGGACAGAGAACCGAGAAAAAGGAAAGAGCAGAGCTGCGACAGTCCTTCTCCAAGAACCTCCAGTTCCCGATTCGCCTTTGTCAACAGCAATTATGCTGTGAAGGGTCTGAGTCGCCAATTTTACGGAGTTATTTTAATCGCTTCATCCTGACCTGTTCAATTAAAATCGACTGTAGGTCCTTGGAAATCTTAGACGGGAAGCAACGCAGGCTTGAAATTAGTACTTGAGTCTTTAGTCTGATTTCTCTGTTTCTCAACAGGAGACACAATGCCCCCAGGTATTTCAAAGCAGGTTGGAGTCAGCAGGAACAAGGGGCTGTTCTGATACAGCATGAGGGTGGTGAGCACCCAGAGAGGCTCTTGGCCACCGTGAGCCTCCTTTCCGTGCCGCTCGCCCTGGTAAATGTGGGCACACTTCCACCAGCTCACAAGCTCCTGGCTTAGACACACCCGAAAGTCCTGTTGGTTACAGGTGGGGAACCAGGATCCTACCTGACTAAAATGCACTGAGGTTAGGGAGTTCTGAAGCCCTGAGTGCTTACGCTTACTTAACAAGAAGATAATTAAAGTTTCCAGGGTTCAACTCTACATCAAGCCTCCTGCTTACACGTCTTCTCTTTAGATACACACAACAGCACGTCATACAAAGAATGGCAGGTGTTATTCATACTGCCAGTTGGCAGATAAGGGGCACAACAAAGCGCGTCTAAAGGGCGGTCTGCAGACCACATTCTAATTACCCTGTTAAAAATGCAGATTTCCTGATCTTCACTACATAGCCAGTCTAACTTGGACTTCCTAATGGAAGCTGAATGTTTACCTTGCACCGTAATGATTCCCAGTACACTGAATTTAAGCAGCACAGGGCTAGCAGATTGAAGAAGTATATTATCAACATTTCAGTGGGGTGTTTCCAACATGTCATTTATTTGCATTTTTACAGAAGGTGAAATTGAGGTTCAAAGAGGTTAGAGACATGTCCTAAGTCACGTCAGAGTCCACTGCAAATAGGTAAGAGATGTGACTAGAAATACAACAAACTAGAAATGAATGTATCAATAGAACTGACTGAAAATATACTCTAGATCTTCTGACTTCTGGTTTTCTTTGTTCTTTCAACTACATCAGACTATCTCCTAACACAGGAGAAATTTGGTACTGGTTCTTTTGGAATCTCTGCCATGCTGGCTCCCAACAAGGGTAATAAGATGTGCACTTGTATTTATGCCTCACAGCGCCATTCCTGACACCACAGGCCAGCCATCTCGGCCGTGCTCCTCTGTATGTGGTCCACTCTCCACTCAGACACTGAACTATTTTAGATCCTAATCAAAATCTTTAAAGCAGGAGAATTGGAAGATCATTATACCAATAGCCAACATGTAATATCAGATGTACAGGGTACCATTCTACACTTGTAATCTGTCTATTACATTAAATAGATGAGCTCATTCATTTTTTAAAAGCAAACCACTGGGCTAAGTATTAGCATGACCTAATGAAGACGGGGAGACCCGATGTGACTTTCCCAAGTTTACGTAGCCCTAAATTGTGGGGCTGGGCTATGAAGAAAACTGTTTGGCTCGAGAGGTAACCAGCTTCACCACCACTAATGCTGCCTCGCTGTCTGGGGAAAACAGGGAGCACTGGGGTTGGGGAGTTCTATGGAGGTAAGTTTTAGTGGAAAGAACTAGAATCACCCTCATGGCTCAGAACTATTCCAGTGATAGAGAACCATAAACTTATTTTTGCAAAAGGCTTCTAAAGGTACATTCAAAATAAGCCATCACCTTGAAAATCAAGTCAGTCAATCAAATAATGCAGATGTGGATATGACTGTGTAGCTGGTGTGATTTGATTGTTTCATAGATGAGGAGGTCAACGACTGAGAGGTAAAACTATCTTCTCCAAAGTCTCAGATCACTCAAAAATATCAGGTACTCGCCCAGTGCGCAAGTTACAAATATAATCAGTTTTGGAAACAGCGCCTTAGGTGAGCGTATCTGCGACCGACTGATCTATTGCCATGATAAGGCTCCATCATAAGCAATCACAAAACCTCAGTGGGATGCAATGACAAGTATTAATTACTCTCAAGTCTGGTGTGGTTGGCTGGGTGCCTCTGCTGATCCTAATCTGGCTCCCACATTTCTGGAGGTCAGCTGACTGTGGCTGATCTAAAATGGCCACAGCTGGGGCAGGTTGGTTCTATTTCATATGTCTCTCATCCTCTAGCTTGGAAAAATTCTCATGTCAATGGAGGGGGTACAAGAGCATACGTGGAAATGTGCAAGCTTCCTTTTTAAGTCTCTGCTTGCCTTGTCATGACTCCAATGTCCTCATTGGCCAAGGAAGTCTCCCGGCCAGACCCAGACTAGAGCGGAGGGCGCTGCAGTTTACCATTCATGCAACTGACCCACCCCAGCGAGGGAGGAAGAACTGCGCTGTATAGAAAGAATTTCAAAGAGCAGAGAGGAGATCAAACAAAGCCAAATTATGTAATGTTAATTTTAACCTCCCCACTTTGAGGTTACACCTTCCATGTTGGGGAACACTGACTACATTTTAAAAATCAGGAGAAATGCATCACTTGGCTAAAATGAAGGAAGTGCCAAAGTTGAGAAGTGTACATTGTTTTATAAAATTAGGTTCACCTTGCTGGCAAGCGCCATACTGACTTTGGGGACTCGGAGCTGATTGGCAGATAGGTGCAGGTAGATCCTTTTTAAGGAAGATCTATATGTAATTGAAATTAAATTTCATCATATACATATCATGCTGCAAAGTGAGTTTTCTTGGGCAATATAAATACAGCATCATTTATAAAACATTACTGTGTTAGCATTTTATAAAAGTTGAATGCATTTGCAATTTTACAGAATTCACCTGGACTAATTTGGATACATGCGATGAATGATTCAAATGCTTTTCAATTAGGGATCAATTTTTTTTTTAATGGAGATCTATTTTTTAATGTGTGTGAGTGTATGGGGTGTTTAGGGATTAAAATACCTTTCTCAGGAAGGTAAAATTCAAGTGTCACTTTTTTTTCAATAACTGTAGCTGTTATTCCCAGTGAAGGCCAAAGTGGTTTGCACCTCTGCTCCCCTCTGGTTGGACCAATGCCGTAACTCACCATCCTCCCACTATCACTTTCCCAGCCTCCTGAAAAGAGTTCTTTAAGAGCACACATGTATTCACACAGCCTTACAAACAGGCATGCACCCATAAAAGCAAGAAAACATAAAACAAACATATGCAAAAAAATAATAGACACAATCCTGCTATACAAACTCCTGCAAGATCTGTTAACAGAAGGTGTCTCACATATTGTATTAAAGTCCAGTTACAAAATAAAACAGAAATACAAATATCAGATGGCTTCCTTATAGCTGTTGGCTTCGCCAGAAACAGATTATAGAGCTTTGGGTGTCTTTCATTTCTTTTAAATGACATTGTCACCAACAGATTAATATGGCACTGTGACAATGGATCCCTTGCTAGGCCATTGGAAGAGGTATATTGTTTACATTTTGCTGTTACAGTGTTATCCTTTAAAATGAAAGACCACAAAATGGCAGCAGACTCAGAGACTCCAAGAATGAACTAGTGGTTACCAAAGGGGAGGGGTGTGGGAGGGCGGGTGTGGAAGGAAGGAGAAGGGGACTGAGGGGTATTACGTTTAGTACACATGGTGTGGGGGGATCACGGGGAGAACAGTGTATCACAGAGAAGGGACATAGTGGATCTGTGGCATCTTGCTGCACTGATGGACAGTGACTGCATTGGGGTGTGGGTGGGGACTTGATAATAAGGGTAAATGTAGTGACCACATTGTCTTTTCATGTGAAACCTTCCTAAGAGTGTATATCAATCATACCTTAATAAAAAAAAAAAAGAAAGAAAAACAATAAAATGAAAGACCATTTTAGACCTATAAAGTGCAAAGCAACAATATCGAAATACAAGAATTCCAAGTTAGTTTTGTCAAAGCTCCCTGCTCTCCAGGCAAGTGGCCTTTTCTTTATACTGCAGGGGAACCCCATATATTGTTTTACCTGAAGATCTTTGATTTATCAGAAGAAACATGTTTCCTTAATCCTGGAGGCAACCGCAACTTCATTAACCTGCTGGTGGAGAAAAGTAAGAGTCATAAAAGTAAAATGAGTTAAAGAAAAGGAATGACCCCAAGGTCCACAGATTGGATCGGTTGTGGGGTTCTCTTTCCCCTATTCGGTGACAGACAGAATTGCCTCCTAAAGAGTAATTCAGTTTTCTTGTGGGATCTGTCCATTCACTTTTTAAAAGTTTAATTATTAATCTCCAGTCACTGTTTATCAAGAACTGCTCAATTTGGGGGTATCTTGGGACATACACCTGTTCTCTCTAGCTGTGTGTTTTCCTTTTTTGATTTACAACCATGAGAGATCCCCAGGGGAAATCTGAAACTGGCCCCCATACGTGGAGGGCAAGGACAGAAGTAAGAAAGAGGCAGGCCACTTCAGATGGGAGGGGCAGGGTTAGAAAGTAAGGGCACTTACTTACGAGGCTTGTGTTGGGTGCTACAAGGGAAGGTCTCCACACCTGCCTGCCCGAATCTTAGAAGTTTAAAGAGAGGTCTTGACAGGGTTCAGTCACATACACCATCCAGATGGTCTCAACACTGATTGCTCTCTCAAGGCTGCATCTTTGAAAATGGCTCCCGTTGTAGGAAAGGTGGTCAAAATATACATTGAACATCCAAGGGCGGGGGTGGGTGGGTGGTAAGGAGCCTCAGATTACCCGGGTCTGGTTTGCACGTCAACTGACAGCTGCCTCCTTTTGATGATCCTTCAACAGCCTTATATTTGATTCTTATCTTCTAAGATGTGTCAGGAAGGGTTTGTATTTGAGTCACACCTAAGGGATTCCTAGGGAGTCAGATTTTGTCCAAGAAATGAGACAGGTCCATGTTACCAATCTTCACACCCACTGGAGTTTGTTTGTTGTTTTTTTCCTCTATGAACAGAAATGTACCAATGGACTTTTTACCAGTTGAAATCTTCCTCTTCTCTTCACTCTGTCCTTCTGTATTTTTGCATTGGTATCTGGTTGTTTGCAGTTATAAAGGTGGCAGAAATGTCCCACTATTTGAAGTGACCTATTCAAATACCTACACATACAAAGTCACTGTAACAGGAAAACAGCCCTCATTTTGTTTGTTGTTTTGCTTGCTTGCTTTTATTTGCTTAATCCTGGGACTGAATTCATAGGTAAGAGCTGTCAGACAGACACAATCTTACATCATTCCTATTACTCCTTGAACATGCATGTTTCCCATTTGATTAGCTGGCTTGCCCTCTGGAAGCAAAATAGCACATTCCTTTGAGTATCTTACTCTTTTCTAATAGGACAGATGGAAGAAAAAAAAAAGAAGAAATTCCATAACACAGGTGGTTATGTATCTAATAGATACAGCTCATGTGAATATATAATATTTTTTCAACCTGCTTTCATAAGCATTATCTGTTTGATCCTTGCAACAGCCATGTTAATAATCCCAGCTGAAATATTTTTTAATCTTTCTAAATTCCTAGAGCATTTTCCTATTTCCTCCTGAAAGTACATGGTCTATTAGCTTGCATTATTATAGCTATTCGTGGATATAGCTTGTCTGCTCTAATACATCATAAATGCCTCAAAAGCAGGGACTAGTTCTTTCAACCTCTGGAATTCCCCATAGCACCTGGTAACCTATGAATGAGGGCAGATATGCCCAATTAGCAAATAAACAACTGAGCCATCAAGAAAACTAACCCAGTTTTCCTTAAACTGAAAAGCAATTTTATGTCTCTGGTAAGTGATTTTAACATATGTAGGCCTTAGTCAGCTTAAGCTGCTATATATATAACAAATTACCATAGAGTGGATGACTTAAACAACAGAAATACATTTCTCATCATTCTGGAGGCTGGCAGTCCTAGCATGCTAAGAACTGGAGGGTGGTGCCCACATGCTAGCCCACTTCCTGGTTACAAATGGCCCTCTTCCTGTATCCTCACAGAGCAGAGAGGGCGGAAAGGAAGATCTTTATCCTTTACAAAGGCATTAAGCCCATTCATGAAGGCTTCACCATCGTGACCTAATCTCGCAAAGGCCCATTTCCAAATGCCATCATATCAGGGATTCAGGCCTCAGCACAAGGATGGGAGGGGAGGGGGTGCAATCAGTCCACAGCAATGCATCAGCTCCCTTCCAGATGTCTATGCTAAGGCAGTATGTGTAGATGCAGTCAAAGAATGCTCATCCTAGCATTGTTTAAAATATGATTTCAAAAGAAAGAACATGAAAATAAATATAAAAAGAAAGTAGTCCTTAAAGATGAGGGTTTAAATGATTTTCAAGTAATGAGAAAATACAATATGTGGGCATATTAAAAAAACAATGAACATATGGACTTTCGTTATTTTTTAAGTTTGAGAATGTAATTGTTTAGATGCTTTTCAAAAGCATTACTTTTTAAGGAGACATATTTATGGATTAAAATGATCTGGTATCTAGAATTTGCTTTAGCAAATATTATGAGGTGAAGTGAGTGGATGACGGATGAATAAAAGACGGGCCATGAGTTGATAATTTCTAAGCTGGGTGATGGGTACAATGGAGATTATTTTATTATTCTGTCTACTTTTATATATGTTTAAAGTTCCATAGTAGAAAGTTGTTTTGTTTTGTTTTTTAAACCTGTGTAAGTAGAATGACACAGGTGAGCCAGATATCTTCCATTTGTTCCTCCTAATATTAATTCTCCATCCTCATCCATGCTGGTCTGTAACAGATACTGACCCAAAAGGCCAGATTCATGGGCATGTTACCTGTGCAGTTGTCTATATTTCCATGTTCCCATGTTCAGAAAGGGCCCCATGCTTGGTTTAATACTCTGTAGCTACTATCTTGAAACTGGTAATAGTTTTTGAACAGGTGCACTGCATTGTCATTTTGCACCGGCCCCCACAAATTATATAACCACTTCTGCTAAGCTATGTGGGTGTATGCAGTAAATAATGTTCTTTGCACAAAGGTTTGGCCCTTTGCTCTCAGTTCTTGAGAGACAAACTCTAAGTCCTTGGAATGTCCTGCCTGAAAAGAGTGAGTCTGTTTACCTGGTAGTGTTGGACCATAACACATAGTCTATGGTAACAATGTAATTTATGGTGCAGTCTTGGGCCACATGGCATCAAGCTCACCTTCTGCAGGGGTTGGAGGCTAAGGTCAGTCACATAAGCAGTCAGCTTTGTCTCAATGACCAACTTTCAACAACACTCTGAACACCAAGGTGTGGTGAGTGTCTCTGGTTGGCAACATTCCGAGTGTACCGTCATGCACTGCTGCTGGGAGAAACAAGTGCTAGCCACGTGACTCCACTGGGGGAGGACAACAGGAAGCTTGTGCTGACCCCTGCTGGCCCCTGCCCTAAGCACCTCTTCCCTTTACAGATTTCAACCTGCATCCTTTCCCTGTAATAAACTATAACCATGAGTGTAACAGCCTTGCTGAGTTTGACAAGTCCTCCTAGCAAAATATGGAGTCTGAGACCACCCTGAGTTCTTGGGGACTTTCTGAACTAACAAGGTGACATTAAAAATTTCCCACTTCCTCTGACTTACTGTCAGGTTTGGTCAGTGGGGAGGCAACACAAAAGACAGGGAAAGAGGACCAAGGTATTTATATTTGTGAATCTTTCCCTCTGAGAGAGCATCTTGAACTGGCCATGTTTCTGAAGGTCAGAGGGCTTAACGCCCCTTAAAAGACATCCTATTCTACATAACTGTCTCTCCTGCTGGCTATTTTTGGCAACAGCCCTTCCCTGCTTGCCCTGGGTTTTTGTCTTGTGGGCCCCCAACAATTAGCCACACTTTTGTAATTAGTTCCTTTGTAAATAAACTCCACTTTTCTTCCCTAATGTGAATGTGTCCTCTGTTTCCTGTTAGAACCCTAACTGATAAAAAAAATTTAAGGACAAAAAGGGTGTAAAACTTTGGCAGCAATGATTTTTATGTACTATAATTGTTCTATTGCATTGTCTTAAATTGTGCTACAAAACCTTTAATACATGTATAGTCAACCAAAAATATTAATTTGAAAAAATAGTAGTGATGTATCCGGACAACTAGCAATTCCGCTCTCAAACATCTTAATCCCTAAATATAGCTTCTCTTCATTTGACCAGCTCTCTGAGGACAAGAATCCCTTACCCCTGCCTTTATCCCTCGCCATCACACACTGGTTATTTTGGCCACTGGACCATCTCTCTTTCTCATGCTATGGAAATCCCTTAGACTTGCTGAGTGTCTACTTGCTGTGAATCCTGGAGTCTTTGTTTTTATTTTACTTTGATTTCCCACATCTATTGAGGGTGGTTTCTGAGAGGGGCGGTTTGGCTCCATCCCCCCTCCTTCCTGGTTCTCTCTGGATTTCCTGAGATTGTGGAAAAAGGTGGCCGCAGGAGGGCAGGACGGACAGAGGGGCAAACAGGACTGGAAAAGAGCAATCAAAACATTTCATTTCTTAAAAGGAAATTTACCTTATTTTTAATAATTATTTTACAAAATAATGAAGATAATATTTAGACCTTATAAGGATTCTTTTAGTTGCTTTGATTGCTTTATATTTATTCCAGTTTCTGGGATTAGTAGTAGGAAAAGGCAGTTTTCAAATATTATGTAATATTTAGTCATACTTAGTTACTTGTAGAATTATGAGGTAATTAAATATTTTGTATAGTACTTTTCATAGGGACCTTATACGAGGGAATAGAGATGGTTAGAAATAAGTGCTCTGGATAAAGTCAGGGTGGGTGGGAAGGAGAGAATGAAATTTTATTAAACATTTACAACATACTATGCACTATAATTCATGCTTTCCAGACATTGCCTTGTTTAATAATATTTTGAGGTAGATATTATTATTTCCATTTTATAGGCAAGTAACTTGTCCAAGTTTTATAGTGGGTAACTCTGATTTAAATCTTCAATACATTTTACTAGAGCAAACTGTTGGATTAATAATGTTAATTTGTCTGGCAAACATTTTTTTCTTCAAGTTTTATCATCTAGAAATTTGCCTAGTAAATATCTTTTGTCCAAATTCAAGCATGGTAAACTATTGTGTTACCTGAAGACATTTTGTTCATTTATATTAAGGAATAATAACATCAACTAAGAGAATTTTCAGACATTAGGAAGAGTGGGTTACTTATGTAAGAAGCCAAAAGTGTTCAGTTAAGAAAATAAACCATCAAAGATAATCAGAGTGCTACTGTGCAAAGAAGGATCTGAGTAATAAACTAAGTATGAACTAGTCATGTTTACAATCTTTAATATGGCCAGAATAACAACATATCTAATATTGATCAGGTTTCTGATTTCCTCTTCATAGCCCACAGTAGAGTTTCTAAATGCTCTTGGCACCCAAGTTGACCTTTTGTGGCCCTGAAACTAGATTCCCAGGTTTAAAAAATATGGGTGCGACTATGTCTGGAAAAGTTCAGGTCCGGGTTCATGACACAGATTATGATTTCGTCACGTACTAGATCCAGCCTTTGTTAAGTTCGTTTCATGTAAGTAATGTGCCTTTGGCCCTATTGGGCAAGTCAAAGATGATCTACCCCAGGGCTGTCACTAATGCCAGGTGCTTTTTCTTTTTTTCCTGATCCCTTCAGAATGCTCTAGATTGGGACATTGTTCTCTCATCTCCTCAAAACCATTGTCTTCTTGGTCTGCTGATTCTGATTCAAACCACTAAACATAAGCAAACACCCAGCAGAAGATGAGATTTATTCTGCCGAAAAATTGAACTAGTACATCTCTAGACTCTAGGAGTCTGGACACAGTAGAAGAGAAGGTGACTAAAGAGAAGCCTGCACTGCCACCTATGAAACACAACCCCACTGTCACCTAGAGAACATATCTACAGATCTCCAAAGGAAATCTTCCAGCACCTCTGCAGCTGACAGTGTCGGTGGCACCTCTCACCACCACCTGTGGTGCTGTGATTCCCTCAACCATTTCAGTGCATCCATCCCAAGCCTTGGTGAGTTTCCCCTTCCATGAGCTGGGATCTCTCATGAGGGCAGTCCTTGCCACTGGATCCTCTTTGTCCTGCATGCCAGGGAGAGCCACAAGGGTCTGGGAGTCATTATTGCAATGCCTTACTTTCACCCCTGGATGGCGCTTATGAAGAGGGAGTAGGAAAAGTCCACTCATGTCCTCCACCCCACCGATTCCCTGCAAGATTGGAATGGAGCTGGGATTTTGCCTGGAAACTTTGCTGAGATTTTGCCTCACTAGGCTTCTTCGCCTTCTCCACCGTGCTAATCCCACTGACCTAACAATCTCACGTGGGCCATTGCTAAATAAATCACTTTCATAGAAATCTCCTGCTTAAAGCTTCTCTGAGGGAACCTCATTCAAGACGGCACCAAATCATCAAAGAGGAGAGTGCCAAACACACAGACTTTTCAATATGCTCTTCAGTGCCTCAATCCTAAATACAAATATACACCCAAGGCTCACCAGGCATCTGCTGAGGAAAACTTCCAATAAGAAACTCAAAGACCAAAGCAAAAGAAACAGTCAATACAGGGATCGGGTAAGAACAACAATTACAACAGCAAAAATGCCCAAAGGTCAATGTCACTGTCAGTATTTAGAGGAGTTTGACTATGTATGTAATTTTAACATTACAAATAGTTGGTATGAGCATCATTACCTGGGAACTTGTAGAAATGAAGTCTCAGGCTCACCTCAGAGCTACTGAATCAGAAACTCTGTGGGTAAAGCCCAGGGATCTGAGTTTTAGCAAGCTTTGGAGTCAGAAACATGTAGTATGAAAAAAAAAATTCTGATATAAATCCATCAAGAGGATGGGAGAGAAAAGTATCTGTTGGGAGAATGGGGCATCAGAATCTTGAACTCATTTGCCTTAAGTAGAAATCTTATTTTTTTTTTAATTTGCCTTAAGATAAATAGCTACCAAAAGATAGCACCACTTATTCATTTAATGAGTATTTATTGAGTACTTATTATGCGCTAAGCATGGTTCTACACTCCAAAAATACAACAGCAAGCAATTACAAAAAAGTCTCTGTTCCCATGACATTTATCTCTAAGTGGTAGACAATGAACACACAAAGAAGGAAACAAGCCAACAAATCCGATGATGAAGATTGGTCTGCCTAGTTTACATCGAATATGTCAGGGATACTTCTCTGATAAGTGACACTGGAATGGAGAAGAGCTTGTAGCAGTAGCCGGGGGCCCAGTCATGTAGAGATCTACAGACTTTAGGAGAAGTTTTGATATTTATTCAGAGTGAAATGGAAAGGCAGTTCAGGATTTTGAGCAAATAAGCAATTTATGTTAAGGTTCTGTGGGTGTGGAAGACTGTATTTTCCGAAATACATCATCCCACATACATTCATGATAGTCACCTCATTAAAAGGCTAAATCTACGTCTCCTCTCAAATCTGGGGACGTTTGTGACTTCTTAAAGACCACTAGTGTTTAGAGTCCTGCCTTCCATGTAAGAGACCTAAGGCCATGAAAATTTCCCTGTAGATGGCTACAGATGTTCCAGGGAGTCATCCTAATTTTCATGTCCTCCTAGCTCAGGAGCCAACCATGTGTGTGTGAGTGAAGAAACATTCAGACATTCCAGTCCTTAGCCATCAAGTCCCAGGCTTTGACTCTTCCTGGCTGAGGCCTTAGATGTGCTAGAGTTTCAGGTAAAAAAAAAAGACAGGTCGTGCCCTGCTGTGCCCTGTTTCAGTTGCTGACCTACTGAATTATTAGCATAATAAAATGGTTATTTTACACCACCAAGTTTGGGGGAGTTTGTTGTAGAGCAATAGTATTTGGAACAGTGAGGAATAGATTTGAGGACCTTGTCACTTAAAAGGCAGGCCAAGATAAGTAACAGCATCATGACCTGGAATTGGTTAATAATGTGAATCTCAAGCCTATTTCAGGCAGACAAAAACATAATTTGCATTTTAGCAAGATCCTCAAGTGATTTGAATGCACATGAAAGCATTTTTCTCACGTTTCAACTCATCAAGTTAAAATAAACATACAGGAAGATGCAGAAATCATAAGTGACTATTTACATATATATAAATCTGCACAATTGCCACCCACCATGACTATATAGAATAGGACCATCATATACAGCAAATTTCCACATGTTCTGAGTCAAAAACTTCTCTCTCAAACTCTCCCAGAAATAACAATTTTGCTGACTTCTATCATCTTAGTCAATGTTGACCCTTGAACAACACTGGCTTGAACTGCACAGGTCCACTTATATGTATTTTTTTCACTAAACAGATTGGACAAGTTTTTGACAATTTGTGACAATTTGAAAATATCACTTTCTTTTCTCTAGCTTACTGTAAAAAATATGGCATATAATACATATAGCATACAAAATATGTGTTAATCAGCTGTTCATATTATCAGTAAGTGTCCTAGTGAACAGTAGATATTAGTAGTTAAGTGTTTGGGTAGTCAAAAGTTATACAAGGATATTTGATTGTGCAGGTAGTTGGCACCCCTAACCCCTATGTTGTTCAAGGGTCAACTGCACCCACAAAAGAAAGAAAAATATTTCAATAGACAGTGAAGTTTTCCTATTGTTACAATAACACAGATGTATGTTCTTAATATCAACAGTCAAACCAGTGTAATCATTGCTTTCTATTACCTGTAAACCACAATCTGTGAACTGATTTGAAGAAGTCCCACATAAATCTTATCTATTTCCATTTAATGACAATAAAGAGTTTTAATGCCAAAGAACAAATAGCACAGAATAGAAATATACTGACTTTGAAAGTTAACTGGGACATTGCAAGAGATTCATGAATGGGGATATCACAATCTTACTTTACAGTGATTACTGACTGATCTCCTGGTACCTGCTTAGAGAATTCTCTCAAAGCATACAGGAAGCTTTCTCCTTTAAATGAGGCAGAAAGAACACAGCCAAAGTTTCTTATATATTTGAATGTTTAAAGCATTATCTTATGCTTTAAAAAGAAAAAGGAAAAATAAGTCTTCAAGTGCTCAGTAAAAATTAAGCAATGTTGTTGGATATAGTTGCATAAGTATAAAAATTGACATGTAGTCAGATGTGGCCTGTACAAAACATCTTTTGATTTTTTCTTAGGAAGTGTCTTATGCATTTGAATTAGATCCTGGTACATGTGAGTGTGATAGATTATTTAAAAACATTATATTGCCCGATCACTATGAATTAACCATACACTAAATATCATGAGAACAAAAGCATTGGGGAAACTCGTTCCAGTAAATTAAGATCCTCCTAAAATGTCATTTCCATGAGCAACCTTCAGTTGAACTTGACTAGAATGATTATAAGGTTTTATTCAATTTTGACCCAAGTTGTATTCATTTCACTAATAATAGAAATAGCAATGAATCTTTTCAAAAAGTTATATATGTTTTTCTCATGCTAACATAATTTATTAAATATATGAAAGATAATATGCTCATTTTAATTATTGAACATTACTGGGTATGTTGCTTTTGACAAGGAAGATATCTTTATTTAAAACCAGTTGATCCAAAATTGGAAAAAAGCATTTGAGAGGATCACTGAGGCTTCAAACCCGAAGCAGGGGGAAAAAAAAAAAAATCACAGTTTTGTTAATGTGTGCCATTTAATTTTATAGAGAAATAATTTCCCACATGGCACTGTGAAACAGTTAACATGCTTCTGGTCATTCAGAAAGAGAAATGTATATCCTAGGGAAATTTAGCCTATTCTTCCTTAAATATTTACCATTTTCTCAGAGGTATGTGGTAGCATAATGTTACCATTTTTAAAATACTACCAATGGCAATGTGGGTGTCACTGCCCTTTGAGATGTTATGCAATACTCTCTTTCCTTGGCCAAGCCACAGATTCAAATTGCCCAGTTAAATCCTCATAAAATAGTGTCTTTGACAAACGATTGTTTTTTCCCTTCCCAGCCCAGAGAAATGCCAGACTGGGCTATTTTCACTTTCGGTGGGAAATGTTCCACTTAGACGGACATGCAATTACGTGTCAAATGGCCTGATGTTCTTTTCTTGTCATAGAGCTGAACTTTAGAGAGTTGTGAAAGTCACCTAATAATTACAATAAAAATAGCTCGCTTGGTATGTTCCAAGCATGGTATTTGAATTATTTCATTGATTTGCCATGCCAAAGCTGAGTTAGTTACTGTTGGTACTCCCATTTTACATATGGGGAAACTGAGACTAGAGAAGACTAGGTTATCTATAATCAGTAAGTGGCAGCCTCATTTTTACCATCTTTGATCATTCTTCATGAGTACTAAGTAGTAAGACTTTCCACCCATTTAAAGATATTAGAAATACTGTTGAATATCTTTTTGGATTGTAAGTACAAAACTGAGTGTCTCTTATATATAGAAAAATTTCCTATGAAGCCGTATAGATTTTTGTGAGTTAACACAAATTATGAAGGGGATTAATTTAGATGTTGGATACCCAAAATATATTCATATAGGAATATTTATGAATGATCAATAAAATATATCATTGATTAGTAAAAACAGACTATTGAAAAATAGTTTGTATAGACAGAGAGATACAAAAATATATACATGTATATATACATATATAAACAGAAAGGACTCCTAGATTATTATGTAAATCCTAGACAGTCCTTAAAGTGGTGAAGTTCCAGAAGACAAAATGCCTGTGATACAATGTAGCAGGGAATTACAATAACTCTGAAAAGCAATGGCCCCCAAATTGTTAGCATGGTAATGAAGATGAATCCTGATTGGCTGGTAAACAGTCTCAGTCCAAGACTAAAGTTAAGTCAAAAGGGTGGGTGGTGAGCAGCTGTCTTTACTCACTAACTTTATCTCATTTTTCTCACAATTCCTATGCAATATACCAACCATCCTTAGCCTCTTTGTTGATGGTTATTATATACCAGAAATGATCTGTGGACAAGTCTTGGAGTCTTCTGGAATGATTACCACCATCTCCATACCTATGTTTCTCACTTTCATACATTTTAAAAGTCTTCTTCATCCCCACTCTACCCTATGTGAGCTACCTTTTTTTTTTTTAACTCCCATAACAAGGAAACTAGCATTCAATGACCTGAGATCACAGTTTCAAAGATTGGCCCTTTTTGGTTTAGAACATAGGTCAATAAACTCTTTCTGTAAAGGTTCACGTAAAAAATAGTTTTGGCTTTAGAGGCCATGTCATCTCTGTCACTACTAAACGCTGCCACTGCAGTGCAAAAAATAGCCTTAGACAATTCCTAAGTGCAGGAGTAAGGTGATGGTCTAATAAAATGATTTATAAACACAGGAAAGGCCAGATTTGCCCCCAGGCACCCAGCTTGCCAACCCCTGGTTTGGAATGATGCATTGTGTGATTCTGGTACTGGGTTCTTCCGAACCTTCACCATCCTTCAGTCACGCAAAGGCAAGGAGTTAAGCACATCCCACAGACCAGGTTGTCACTGTAGCTGCACAGCCATGGCCTCTGCCAAGTCTTGTTGAGATACTGCATCCTTAGATGGTTTTGCCCAATGGTATCAGAAGATCAGGTATCAAATATTATTTTTAGTGTTCTCTCTGAATACATTTTTTTAAGCCATGGGAACATATTTTATCTCTGGCTAATAACTGCTCATGTCATGAAAAATAATTAGTTTACTATTTCCCTTAACAGAGACTCCCTTTGAGCATTTTCCAGAGGATACTGTCTTAGCTGCACGGAGTGGCTGAGCAGTGTCAGACTTCACACATTGGTTTGTTTGTACAACGGCATGTCTGTGGCTACTCAGTTTATGTGTGTAATAGGTGGGTGTACTCTGCCACACAGTGTGGATTTTTAAAAATTAAAGGCTCGTGGTTGGTAGTTTCAGAGGCGTTGTGTCATGGAGAGAGAATGAAGAAATTAAATAGTAAACATATCCATCTTTCAATAGGCCCATATTCGGCATAGCATTTGAGCACAACCTTCCTGAAGGGGACTAATGGTCTGAGCTTCCATGTGTCCAAGTGACTAAATGGTAAAAGATGGACAACATTACATCCAAGGGCTATCTCAGCAATCTGCAGTAAGTAGGAGGGTTGTTCAAGGGAGGGCTCCTGGCATAGCCCCGGAACTAAGCTTTTAGTCTAGCTCCTTTTTCTAATCCTAAATCAAACCACTATACTCAGTCTCTCACTTTAATAAGCACTAAATCCACATGCTAGGTTTCAAAAGAAAGAAAAAACCAACCTTAACTATTAAAACTTCCCTGAAATCTACTCATGGGAACAGAGAACATATGGTGTTGTAATTTTTTTTTTTAAGCAAGACATCTGTACTATTCAAGAAATAGCTAAAATCTGTTGGATTCCAAGAAATTTTATAAGCTGAACTCCAAAACAGATAAATTATTTTTATTAGATTCAGCAATGGACAATTCATGGAGATGATTCTAGCGGGAAAACAACTTTTTAAAAGAGGAACTTCGGTTAAGTGTAAGTTCGCCTCTTGATTTCAAACAGCAAGTGCTAAGAAAATTAATTATCAATGCATGTGTGACTGAGTACAGCTTAAAAAAGAATCCTGTACATAAACAAGGGGATACAATGGTGATCAGATCAATTCTCCTGCTGTGGTCTCTCTAGGGAGCATTTCTGAGTGTTGCTGGCTATTCACACAACAAATATTTTTGAGCACCTACTATATACCAGGCATTATGCAAAGCACTTGGAATGCAGCGCCACACAAAACAACAGAATACCAGCCCACAGAGAGCTTAAATCTAAAGACAGATATTAAAAATGACAGATAATTAATTGACTCTAATGCCTCTGGAAAAACTTACTGAAAAGGTTGGTTTTTACCTGAAGACTGAACGTTGAGTAAATGCTCATCAACGCAACAGCTGGCTGGGGAGTCTTCCCGGCACCTGGAACAGCATCTAGGGCTTAAGGAGAAGACATGAAACATGATTGAGGAAAGTAAATCTTCTTCACATAGTTAGAGCAGAGAAAATGAAGGAAACAGAAGTGTGCAATTCTGAGAGAGGGGGATGGGAAAAGCACTACAGGGATCTAGATAACACACAAAGGACTTAAATTTTCATCTGCATAATCCTTTTCTTTCTCCTTTCAAAAGTGGATTTCCCCAAAGCACTTTGGATATATACTCCATTCCCAGAAAGAAAACATGCCATGCAACCGGCTCTAAATACTTGGATACAATGCTTAAGCCAATCTTTGAGTCACTGCACACAAGTTTTACATCATAGCTTCTCTGTTCTGTAGAAATAAACAGGATTAGTTAGTAAACAGTTTATCTTAAAGGAGATGTCTGAGGTACCACAAAGAAGCCAAAAGAGGGAATGGGTGCCTAGTACAGTGAAAAAACATATAGATATTTCACATTTTTCACAGCGATGCACTTCTTTCTAACCAGAAAATGACTAAAACTACTTTCTAATGGAAACAAAATAAACTAAGTGCAACGGAACAAGACCTGTCACTGAAAAAAAATCCATTATAAAAATTCCACATAACAAATTCAATTGTCTGGGGACAGAGAAGGAAAAAAAAAGATCTCATCACTCCTATTATCAATGATTATATTTATTTTTATGCAAATTGTTGTCCTTTTTTGTACCTTTACACAATCATTCATTTAGCTTCTGTATGTTTCTGCTTAATGTTCTTTCCACAGTTCAAAAGATTCCCCATCACTGTCATTTCTAATAACTGCAGACGCACCGTGTCTAAGTAATTAACTGTGGCAATTGGGTCACTGTTGGATGATGGAGAAAGCTCTTTAAAAAGGAAAAGGTTTTCTGCACTAGGGTTTAATATATATTTGAGTCATTGAATTTAAGTTAAAAGAAATGAATCACTTTAATGAAATTATTGGAATGGAGCACGGGCCTTTCACCTTGAAAATCCGACAGTGCCAAAATGAATGGAATTAAATTTCAGAAATCTCAATATCTGCTAAACCCAGTTATTATTTAAATACTAATTATTTTTAATAAACTATTTTTTAGAGCAGTTTTAGGGTCCACAACAAAACTGAAAGGCAAGTACAGAGTTTCCATTGACCCCCACTACCGCCACCCCCAACACATGGCCTCCTCTACTACAAACATCTCACACCACAGTGGTACATTTGTTACAGCCAATGAGCCTACCCTGATACATTGTCATCACCCATAGTCCATAGTTTACATTAGGGCTCACTCTTGGTGTTGTGCCTTCTATGGGTTTTAATCAACGTATAATGACATGTATCCACCATTAGAATATCATACAGAACAGCCTCAGTGTCCTGCCTATTGATCCCTCCCTCCTCCATAACCCCCGGCAACCACGGGTCTTTTTCATTGCTTCCAAAGTTTTACTTTTCACAGAATACTATACAGTTAGAATCATATAGTATGTAGCCTTTTCAGACTGACTTCTTTCACTTAGTATTATGCACTTATATTTTGACCATGTGTTTGCATGACTTGATAACTCATTTCCTTTCAGCACTGAATAATATCCAACTGTCTAGATGTTCCGTAGTGTATCCATTCATCTACTGAAGCTTTGGAAATTATTAATAAAGTTGCTATAAACATCCACAGGCAGATTTTTTTCTTGGACATGTTTTCAACTCATTTGGGTACAGATCAAGGAGGGCAGTTACTGGATCATATGGTAAGAATGTGCTCCGTCTTGCAAGAATCTTTGAAACTGCCTCCCAAAGTGGCTGCAGCATTTTGCATTCCCACCAGCAATGAACGAGAGTCCCATCTGCCCCACATCCTCAACAGGTTTCGGTTGTGTCAGTGTTTTGGATTTTCACTATTCTCATAGGTGTGTAGCACTACTAATTTTTTTTTTTTTAAGGAAAAGAACAAAAAAAAATACTCCTACTTCAGTAATGACTTGAAATCATTTTGCCAAGTTTCTTTCTCCATACTTCTTGTTTTCACTAAGTATTGTGAAAGTATTGATACCGAAGAATTGATAATACAATGAAACTCCATTTCCTGCCACCCAGGGGCACAGTCTCAAACAGACCGTGGAGTCATATTTTGGACCTTTCTTATTTAACATTTTTATCAGGAGTATTGATGAAAATAGAGAGAAAAAGTCAGAAAACTTGCAACCAAGCACACCGTGTACATCATGATCTCCGTCTCTTCCTCTCCTTTTCTTTCTCTCTCTCTCTCTCTCTCAACTCTTCAGGCCACTCCCAGCACCCTTTGGCTTCCACCACTCCAGAGAAACTATTCTTGTCAAGATCACCGACTCCTTATTGCCAAATCCAGAAACCAACCATGTGGCTACTAGGGCAGCTTCCGTGTGCCACACTTCCCTGTAACGCCATGCACCCCCTTGAACACACCACCTCATTCTGTGTCCCTCACTGCTCTACCTCGTACCCAACTCTAAACTTCAGAATCCAAAAGGACTCAGTCATAGAAAACCTACTCTTCATGACATATACTTTGTTCCGTAAGGAATCTCATCCAATCTGGTGGGTTTAAAATCCTCCATCTGCTGATAAGTTTGAAATTCATAGCTTGAGTCCTGAACCCTCCCTGAACTCTAAACTCATAAATCCAACTCTAAAACTTAAAATATATAGAACAACTCGTTCATAAATCTTCCTTTTCACATACCCCATCTATACCCTAGATGCAATAATCTTCAGTCTCATGTATCTGAGAGAATGGCATCTCTCTTTGTTCATGGGTTTGGGCCAAACATTCTAAGTCTACCTTTATCCCTCACTACCTCCAATAGCCAAATCAATAGTTCAGTTTTTGAAGTTCTATCTTCAAAACACCCTAGTCATCACCACCTTCCTTCAAAGCAGTCACTGAGTCTCCCTGGGACTACTATTGCTCACCCAGTCTCACTCTTCCCTTTTTCCTAAGCAATGCATTCTTTACACAGTGGCTGGAGTCATGAACACAGTATAAGAAATGCTCTCCTTGCCCTAGTTTCACCAAAACATCAATATCAGGTACCAAAGCATGTGTCCAGCAAATCCTCCCATGCTGGTTTTCAAAAAAAATCCCCAACAACTGGTTGGAAGCGTATTGACTTCTCCCAGCCATTCTTAACCAGAAAGAGCCCGGCAGGAAGAGGATTTGGGAAGATGCTAGGTAAAGGAATAGTTTTTTGCCTCCTGTCCCATAGAGCTTCCAGGCAGACAAGGAACTTGCAATAGAAAGGCCTGGAATGCTCAGCAGCCTAGCAAAACTGTTTAGTGGTCAATTTTAAAGAGACAGAAAGAACCCAGGTCCAAGGAAATACAGGAAACCTGGGCCCACAACACTGTCTCTGAGGAACACAGCCAGGTCTCACCCCCGCCTGCAAGGGGAGTGCAGAGAGGCCCTGCTGGGTGGGGAGAGAGGTCAAAGCCACCCCTTTCCAGTGCACGCAGGCATCCCACAGAGGTCCAGCCTGACTGGGAGAAAGGAGAGAAATGAACACTACGTCAATTTCAAGATTTGGATTGTTACACAGGGCTGGACACTCTCCTGAACTTAAACTCTGTTTGCCATTTCGAGTCATTATCAAGCTGTTTATGATGAAAGAGGGAGCAGAAATGTGGTGGCCTGCCAGTTTTCATACATCACCAAGGCAAGATGATCCCCGTTGAATACATTTTAAAGAGATGGTGGGAATAATACATAAGGGCATTTGACTTTTGTTACCAGTCACGCATGTTCAGAAATCCAGTTAGGTGATCTACTAAAAATATAAAACAGATTATTTGTCTCCTCTATAATGCCCTCCAATGCCTTTCATTGTATTTAGACTAAGATCTAAATTTCTTCCATGGCATTTATAATAAAATCCACATTAGATCTATCTCACATCCTTCAACACTTTACCCAATCTGACCCCCGCTGAGCTCTGCCACCTCCCCTCTAAGCACCTTCCCTCTTGATGACTTTTTCAGCCACATGGTCTTCCTGACATTCTTTGAATATGTCAAGCTTTGTCCTTCCTGAGGGACTTTCGCCTTGCTGTTCCTCAACTCTGGAGTTTTCTTCCTTTAGATATTTGCAAATGAGAACCCTCATTTCTTTTAGGTCTGCTAACATATCACTCTATCAGAGGGATCTTACTAGATGGCATTATCTAATTATCACCCTCGTGCCAGCCCATGATGATCACATGACCCTTCATTAGCTGTTCTCATACCAATGATCACCACATAGAATTATATTTTGTATTCATTGATTTGTTGGTTGGTTGCATGTTCCTTCCTCACTACCATAGTCATAGTTCGCCTTGTTCACCACCATGGTCTGAGCAATCAGAAGAATGCCTGGGACACAGTAGACTCTCAAACACTCTTTTTGAAAAAATCAACGAGTCAATGTACAGAACTGAGTAATTAGATTGTTCTTAAGCACAAGTCATAGCAAAATGTCTGTGCCTTTTACTGCTGCCTGCTCTGGACTGAACTGCGTGCCCTGCCCAAAAATTCAGACGTGGAAACCCTAACCTCAGCTTTAGAGTGTGACCTCGCTTGGAGAGAGGACCTGCAAATAAGTGGTTAAGTTAAAATGCGGCCGTAAAAGTGGGCCCTGATCCAGTTTGACCGGTGTCCTTTTAGGAGGAAGAGCTCAGACACCTGGAGAGAAAGTGCAGACGTGCGCACACGGAGGGGCACCCAGGTGAGGCGGGAGCAGCAAGGCGGCCGTCTGCAAGCGAGGAGCGCGGCCAGAGGCATCTGCTTCCCTTCCGGCCCGCAGGAGAAGCCAACCCTGATCCTGGGCTTCCAGCCTCCAGAGCCGTGAGAACGTGCATTTCTGTTGTTTACGCTGCCCAGCCTTGGTGTACTGTGAAGGCAGCCCCAGCAGACCTGAACGCACCGTCCCTCCCCACCCACGCCCCCAAGAAGGTATTCCTGCAAGCTCTGCAAAGGAGAAATTTCAAAAAGTTAGTAATCAAGCACTTCATCACCATAATCACAATGAAGAGTATGGGATATGCAAAGACCCCTTTTAAGTTAGAAGAATAAGGGGTTTTTTTTTTTTTGGCTACAGATGACTAGCAAATGGACTGTTGAGAATAATTTTTTATCGTGATAAAATATATATAACATAAAATGTACCATTTAATCTGTTTTTAGTGGACAGTTCAGTGGCCTTAAGTACATTCACATTGTTATATTTCCTACCAACCATCTCTATAATTTTTTCATTTTTCCAAACAGAAACTCTACACCCATTAAACACTAACTCCCCATTTCTCCTCCCTCCAGACCCTGGAAACCCCCACTCCACCTTCTGACTCTCTGACTTCTACTACACACGATATTTGCCCTTTTATTCCAGCCTTGTTTCACTTAGCATAACGTCTTCAAAGTTCGTTCATGTTGTCACATATGTCAGAATTGCATTCCTTCTTGAGGCTGAATAATATTACATTGCATGTATGTACTACTTTTGGTTTATCTATTCATCCCTTGATGGACATCTGGGTTATTTCTGCTTCTTGGTTGCTGTGAATAATGAGGCTATGACTATGTATACAAATATCTATTTGAAACCTGCCACCGTTTCTTTTCAGCACGTATCTAGAGGTGGAAATACTAGCTCACATGGTAATTCCACATTTAAAATTTGTGAGGAACTGCCACACTGTTTTCCACAGCAGCACACGGACTTTTAACTATATGGTAACAATCACAAATGTGTGTGATTCATTTTCTCTGTGTCAGGTCTTTTGCGTAGGTGCCTGACTTATCACATTCCATTCGCTTATGAGACAGGCTTGTCTTTTATCCTCAGTGTACAGGAGAGGAGAGTTGCCCGAAAGGAAACATTAGTTCAGTTGCAAAGCCCAGACTAGAGTTCAGATCAGCCTGACTCCATTGCCCATGCCCTCGTCCACCGCACTCGGTTCCTTCCTCGATCACCTGTGTGGCATTGTCAGAGAGGAGAAGTGTGGCCCAGCTATCTGTCTGTGGCTTGCCTTGCCAACAGGTTTGTCTTATAAGCAGATGGCAAGATAATACATCGTCATCTCTAGAAACCAAAGAACTCTTGGCATCATAAAAGGTTAAGTCCAAGGAAGCAGAACTCGTATTTTACCTGTAGGAAAGGAAATGATGAATTGTTGTTTATTTTTACATGGTAGATTATTCTAGGCTTGATTCTGTTAGCGCCTGAGCCGTTTTGAATTGAAGGTCACTTTCTGAACTTTCTTCCGACTTAGATGTATGAGAAAAGGCAGACAACCGTTTCGTAGAAGAATTGCAGATGAGCCAGTATGTGGACACATGTCAGTGAGACAGAAGAAGAAGAAAAACAAGTGGCCTTACCAGGCAACCACTCATGGCATTACTTACTCCTCCAGCCGCAACCAAAGTGACCTCCCCAACAGGAATATCAAGACAAACAGGGGTCTCCCGCCAACCTGAACAAGGCCTCCTTCCACGTTCTAAACCAGGGTTAGGACAGCAAATTACACTGAGACGCAGACAACATGCCAGTAAGCAGCAGCCCAAAGAGGAAATCCCAGATTTTATGATTCACTGTTTTGAGCAAATATTAACATTGGCTAGCCAACATTTCTCTTTGTTTCCCTTTTCCAGATCGCCAGAGAGTTATATAATACTTCAAAGTAGTCAATACAGGCAGAATAAACTAGATAAACTAGATTACAAGTTTCATTACCAACAGCTTCAGTCAATTTACTATTTTTTTGAAACACAAAAGAGGGACGAAGCATTTCCCAGGGATTAAAACAGATTAGTCCTACTCTGAGAAGGGCCGAGCTAAGAAAGGATCTAGACAGCATTTCTTCCACCAGCCAGTTTCACATCATCTCAGTGTGTGAGCATAACTGGAGCATCACGGAAACCAAGTTTTGCAAACGTCCAAGCGCCCCTTCTTCAGAAACTTTTACCTAGACTAACCCATTGCACCGGCATACACAATATGTTAACAAATCTTTGGCAATAACAAACAAACATAAATAATATAGATTTCTCTGCTGAGATGGGTAAACTCACTTTTTCCCTGGGAATTACAAAATAATAACAACATTGTTCAGCATATAAATGTGCCACATGCAAAATGATAATCCCATTGACCTGAATCAAAGGATTAGGTTAGATGCACTATAAACTAAGTCCTTCCCAGACCTAAATCCTTAAGGTTCTTCATTTTTCATGAAAACCAAATTTATATTTTACTTCCATGCTCTCATATAAGCATAAGTAAGTACATTGCTCCTCCTTATTCCATTGTAGGTGTAAGGTGTGCAGAAATTTTGTGTAAGGTAGCTGATATGTGTGAGGGGATATGCTGGAGGAGATTGTGGATAAGGAAGACTGGGCGATTTATCCCATAGGATTTAGTGACCGCACAAGCTCTGGGATTTTCATCTTTATTATTTGCCCAAAAGTGTCCAGAAATGTCAGGAGGTCATAAATGTTTCAAAAGTGTATTGCATTTGCAGAATCCTGCACTGACTGTGGCATGGGTAACCGTATGTGAACACACATACTGGCAGAACAGAGGGCTTGTAGGGGAGGGTGAAGAGCAGTGGGTGAGGGGCATCGGACGGCAGGAGAGCAGAAGGGAAATTCAGTTTTTGGAACATACACATGAATTAGGAACCCTTGGAGACCATCAAGTAAAATAAATTCTCAAAGGACACAAGAATTTCTGTATGTCCTTCTCATCAAGTGATGAGAAGAAGTGTGTGTGTGTGTGTGTGTGTGCGTGTGTGTGTGTGGCTATATAATACTACAGAGAATAATACGCGTGTATATAGTATAGTAATTATAGGTACAATTATTCTGGAAGACATAATTTCTAAGATGAAGTTAACACCCAGGAGAGGAGGAAAGAAGACAGAGCAAAGAAGAAAAAGGAAAATTAGCAAGGTCATAGTTTGGCTTTGCTTGGACAATTATGGATTCCCCTTAACCTAGCTCTCGCTTCCTAGGCTATCGATTCAGCTTTGATTCGAACACTGCCTCTTGGATGCCACGTGCTTCAGAAACAGGAAAAAAAAAAAAAAAGTCCATTGATTTTTCTCATGGTCAGTCTGTTCCCGAGGCCCTTACAGCTAATCAGTTACCACCTCCTCTCACTTATCTTATCAGGGCTTTAATTTCCTCCATTAAGAGATGTCTGACTCTGTAGTTGCTGAAATCTCGCAGACTGGGTACATAAGGAGATTAAGTTGAGTCACTGAGACCCCTTGATCTTCTCTACTTCCCCTTATCGAAGGCGTGTCTCTGTTTACCAGGCAAGATAAGGGGCTGCAGACAAGGCAAGAACAGGACCTCAGCAGATGCAAAAGATTTAGGTATTTGTGTTGTGTATACAGTAGGTGACAAGAAAATTCCACATGGAAAAACTAGAAAGGGTTCTTCAACTATAGTTCATTATATCCAGTTTATGAAAAACCCAGGGCTCTGATGTCTGAGGGTGTAACCAGATTCCAGCCCTTTTAAAGAGTAGTGATTAGTTGAAGTGTGTCTGACAACTAAATAAATATTTTCTAAATAAAAATATACTGTATGTTTTAAATGGAGTATCAGAACCATTTTTAGAAAGAGGATTGCTACTCTGGGATTCCTGAGCTGCCAGGTTCTCTTCTAAGTAGAAACTGCTATTTTCTGACTGTCGCCAGCTGGAAGCTCCACTGTGCCCAAATTAAGTGGCATTTTGGTTAAACCATATGAGGTCTAGAGCTGCAAGAAACACATCCGAATGAGTAATGCAAGCTTTAGAAAAGTCAATTTGGAAAGCTTTGTGAAAATATGGGTAGACTTCCAGATTCAGAGCCTGAATAAATGAGCAATACTTGAAGAGATACACAGAGAAATATAGATTCCCAAAGAGTCCGGATGAAGAAAGAAACCCTTATCATGCAGTAACCAATCCCAGCAATGGTGGGTAGCATGGGAACGACAGAAATCAGTGTGGCAATGCTGAGTTTTCTCTCTCAAGATTAAAAAGGGTTTACAACACAGTAGGAGTGAGACGTAACCAAAGACAACTAGAAAAATTCACAAAACTGTGGAAGAACATTGTCAGAGTCCTTAAAGACCAGAGTGACTGGAGAATCTAGATTATAAATGTTTATGATTCTATTATAATCATACATAAACTGAGTAAAATCTTCCAATAGCACAAAAGTTACTCTTAATCCCTGCCCCTATTCCAAAGAAGCAATCCCTTAGTTTCTTACATATTTTCCAGGAATTTCCTACTTGCATGCAAGCATAACTTATATCAGTTCTCAAATGGAGGCAAATTTGTCCCCTTTCGGAGCTCATATTCCAGTTAGAAAATAGAAACTGAATAATTATTTCTATCAATGACTTCTAGAATATCTGGAACTAGGTAACTATAACAGAAAGAAATGATCTCAAGGCAAATGTCAGAAATCCTTACACTCACGAAAACCAAGAGACAAGTGAGATCTATATTGACTTCAAAGACAGAGATTGGATAATTTCTGATAAAAGCAGACTAGAATCAGAAGGTCTGTGTCTAGAATCAGACATTCTGGAACACACTGTCAAACAAATGCCTCATAGACAGAAAATGTGTAATCAACACTAGAGGTTAATGTGGGTCCCAAAGAATAAATCACATGAAGAAACTTTCTTTTACGTTTTAATGAAATAAAAATGTACATCAGGTGAAATATACACAGAGCAGTTTTATTCAGCAAAATATTTGTAGTTTTCCATGCTAGCATGATTCATAAGGTGGAGACATTTATACAGGAGAGTATTATTAGGCAAATTTGTATCTGGAAAACTTTCAGGAGTGTCAACCAGAAACATCCAAGTAAAAGGGTCTACATGTAGTAGTCAATGCAAATTCTGTCCTGTAGGTCATTTTAAAAGGTTTTTTTTGACAAAATTAATTTAAAAAGACCTTCAGAAAAAGCACATTTATTAAATTTTAAATAAGTTACATTGTTGTATAGGTAGCTAATTAATAGTAAGAATTCTTCTACGTATTCAGCACTTAACTATGTTCTTTGCTTTTTTTTCCCACTGTCTAGTCTTCACAAAACATTATCACCATAACAATTGAAGGGGATACTGAGGAACAGAGAAGCTAAATAGCTCATCTGAAGTCACACAGCTAATACTTTTGGATCAGAGCTATGAGTCCAGATCATCTGGTGCCAGAGTCTGTGTCATCAATCATGATGCCTTCCTGCCTCTTGCATATAATGAAGTCAGGAATAATACATATGGAAGTCAAGATTCAACATTATTTCAATAGGCCATAATATCATGAAAAAGCTTGTTCGTGACAAATGTCAAGTCTCATACCAGTCTCCAAAAAATTCATTATTTCAATTATAGCCTAGACATCGGCACTTTATAGGATTAATATAGCAATTCTGAACGCCTGACAACATCAGTTTTCACTCTGTCCAGCTTTGCTCAGCTGGTGCCTGGCAGGTGTGAGCCAATGCAGAGAAGGTGGGTTCTTACATGTAGCACCTCCTGTCCACCAGCAGAGCAGGACTTGGGAGTAACATTTCATCCGATACTCAGTTTCAGGTAGTCACTGGGGACCTGAGCAATGACCACACCAAACCTTTGCCTAACTCTCACAAAAGGCAGATTGCTCAGAAATTGAGTATTCCACAAGGCAATGGGCTTGGGTTTCTGAAAAACTTAAGTAATGACCAATGATATATTATCTACATCATCCATACTAGTAGGGGCTTCAGTATACTTCACACAAAAGCCCTCAGCTATATGTTCGTACAGAAAGGAAAGTAACTTTGGAATAAGCAGGTCCAGGAATGAAAGAATATTGGGGGGACGGTTCCCCACAGGGGTTCCCTGCAGTCAAAAATCATGGAAGTGGAAGGTGTGGGTGTATTTCAGGCCTTTCAATGACAAGGACAGGAATCTGGGGGTAGGATACAGCACCAGGGGTCTTTAAACTAGGACGAAAACTATGTTTCTTTCCATATGCCAAGTCTAACTGATACATGGTGGCTGCCTAAGGGTGTTAGAGAAAGCTTCTGAGGCTGCCCCCCTGCCCTGTGACCAGGTGACTGGTGATTATTCACATGCATGGCTTCCCTTTAGCAAATAGCACTACTTTATATTTAGTGATATGGGGGGGTGGGCAGTCATGGTTCTAGCAAACAGCTCTCTGGGCAGAAGCAAGAAACCCCAACCACTCTCTGGAAATATGTGTACAGAGGATAATTCCAGCGAGAAATGATGAGTCAGAGTTAGGCAGGCTTTCGGGACACAGCCCCACCCCGAGCAGGAATCAGAGCAGGGACGAAGAGGGATGCTACCGATCACAGCATCTGAATCCCCATAATGAGGGTTAGGAGGGAAAATCTGCCTGAACAATCCCACTGTTGTACACAGGCTCAACCGAGGCACACTGGACCCTCAATTACAGATGTCACGATACTTAGCTGTTGAATATACAGTCCACAAATGAAGTGATAGAGCAATTCTCACAAATATGTGAAAGAAGTTTTCACATTTTCATTTTAATTTATTTCAAATATATCATACTGTCAAATACGTAAGGAACTTCAAACACAAATTTAAATGTTAAAGGAAGAAGGCTACTCCTATCAGAAGGAAATTTCAGACAGTCCTTTGGAGAGCAAACAAAAAAGGAGACAAATGAAGATGTTCCCACCACGGTGGTCTTAAAAAGCTACCTGTATCTTTCTTTTGAATCATTTCTATCCCTGGGTGGAAACATCTACTTCTAAGGATTCTATTTACCTCTTTCACCCTAATAATCCAAATTCAGAAGTTAAACAGAGGCCTTTTTTTTTTGCATCTTAATGGAACATATGTTTGGGAACATGGTTCTCATTTGATATGATATAGTTAAGGTGTGAAATCAATAAAGAGAAACCTCGCAGAAGCAATCGGAAGCCTTCCAAGGGGCAGTTACACCACTTGATGTCTGTTGCCGAACCCAAGAGAGGAACACTCAATATAAGCACATGCCCCAGTAGGGAAAATGTAGATACATCTCCTATAAGAGACTGATTACCCTGAAACTCAGCCCATGAGAGGCCATCATCACCCTGAATTCTTACTCATCTCCAATGAACTTTTGTTCAGAACCACCCCTCCCAACTTTCTCCTTCTCCATAAAAGAACCTTCCTCTCCTTTGCTGGATTTGCCTGTGGTTTCGCCATAGTGCGCATGTGTGAATTGCCGTTCTTTACTATTCCCAAATATATCCATTTGGCTGGTAAAATGTATGGTGGTTTTATTTTTTAGGTTCACGTAGGTTTTGCCTGGTTACTCATGAGAATGCACTCTAATGAAGGGCCCATGCTCTTAAAACTGCTGTTACCGAGGTTTTATTACTTTTTTCTTTTGTCATGTAGGATTCCAGACATATTTCACTATTATCATTCAGCTGTGAATGAAAAATAATTGCAGTAATAATAGAAATAGGAATTACTGAGAAGCATCGTTTGGCTTTCAATAATCCCATTGACAGCCTAGATTTGATGTCATGGTTTAATGAGTGGTTGCTATTTTTCCCCTGAGAAAATGAGTAATGTCTCTTCTGTTAGAAAGTGCTCTTCTGCAACTACTATTTTCAGAAAATGCAAAAGTATTCATGACTTTTTAATGAATCAAGTGACTCGCAGCAATAAAAAAGAAAGAAAGAAGATGAGATAATTAAAAGGTAAAGAAGAGAATCCCCTTTCTGGAGAACTAGGGACACCCCATAAGTTCCTTTTGATAATCCACCTCTTGTCATTTTCTTAAAGTGACTTCTATTTCTCCTTACAGCCTTCCATGAAAAGCAATGTTTAAGTCCAAGATACGATAAAGCTCCAATTTAAGGACTTTCGAACCGACATTGAACTAAGACACCAGGTATTATCTTATCACTGATGCTATCATTAAAATGCTAGGCTACCCTGTTTACCAGACAAAGCAGATGGTAAAAAAAAAAGGATGAAGGTTTAAAACTAGGTAGAAACAAATTATTTCACAAACTGTTTCATTGGCCAACTACTGGGTTATAACTTTGGGGATTTTAAGGAAAATTGCTTCCAAGATATTTAAAAAATATATAAAAATTTAATTAAAGAACCATCAGTCCTATATCAGGTCAAAATATTATGTGTTCCATGTGACTTTGTAGCAAGAAACTCAGAGAAGTTTAAAATAACAATTAGAATTAACAATTAAAAGAGACTTGTAATTATCAATTAAAATACAGTTGTCCTGTTCCATAATAAGATTAACACCAGAAATTGAGGCATTCTTGGTGTCCCTCAGGCCTCCCTCAGAAGGTGTAGGAGATTTAGGATTCAAGGAACATTAGGACCACTTTCATTGTCTTTTGTATCTAACCAGTTTAAAGATAAACAACTGGGTGAAAAGAAACCCCAATTTTTCTCTCCTCTCTGTAACCATCTTTTATTTCTTCATTTGAGACCCTGATTGCCAGCATCTCTACATTTATCCCTTTAACACATTTGTCTGATTTCCCACTCATAAAAAGTTTCCATTTAGAAATAAAGATTATGAAAATCCAAGACTTTCTATCTAGAGTCCTTTCTTTCCCAACATTTCTGCAGAGCTAAATTTCCATCTTTGCAGTTCCATCTAATGCAGATTGATTTTTTTTTTTCTCTCTAAAGATCATTGCAGTGTGAGAGATTTGATTTAAAGGAGGTATGGGTGGAGAAAGGAAAAGTCTCTATTTAACTTCTGGTGAGAAATTATACTTACAGACCTCACACTAGCCCTTAAAAGCCATGATTTTTATGATGGAAACACTACTTTCAATTTTTGCTTTACGTCTGCATACCAGCTTCATTGTGCATGAATTCCAAAGATCACAGATCACCAAAAGGTCAGGGACCCTAAGGCCGAGCATCGTCTAAGAGCTGAATTGCTGATCATAGAATTATTTCAACCATGAACACTACAGTGACTTCGGAACCTTCCTCTCTTTACCTGGTCACCACACAGTGCAATTTAGTGTGGGTTGATAATCCACTGTTACCCTACTAGTATTCTTCAAGATCATGAATAACCTCCATAGGCCCACACCCACTGATCATTTCTCATTTCTGTATTTTACTGACTCTCTCAGCAGCACTGGGGGACTCCTCTCTTGTTTGAATTATTCTTCATTTGGCTTCCATAATACCACATTCTCTGTTTTAATCTCACTTTACAGACCACCCTTAGAGACTTCTGTATGGCTCCTTCCTTTTCCATCAGACCTCTAACTATGAGAACAGCCCTCCCTTCTATCTACACACTTTCGAGAAAGCTCACTCATCGAATCCCTTCACTTTAATCTCAGCGTAATTGCCAAAGATTCCTGAAGTGGCTCCAGTCCTCACTTCTACTCAGAATTTCAACTGCCTTCTTGATATCGATATTGATGCCTAATAAGTACAATTAAATGCATATTAATCAAACTATTGGTGTTTTCCCTACAACTCTATCTGATCACAGATTTTTTTTTTCCCTACCAGAATGAACCACAGCATCACCCTCCTTTATGCTGAAGCCAAATATGTAGGAATTATCTTTATTTCTTTTGCTCACTCCCCAACCAGTTCACCCTATACCTTCAAAGGCAGACAAAAATCTAGTCATTTTCTCCCCATCTTCCCTACCATACCACTAGCTAGAGCCACCATCAGGTTTTACCTGGACTTCTGAAATGGCCACCTTTCTTTTTCTCTTGTTCTTCTGCAGCTGAGCTTCTGCTCATTACAGCCAGAGGGTGTTTAAGATACACAAGCCAGACTGGCTTGTGTCTCTTCTCAAAACCCAACAGGTGCTTCCCTCAACAATTAAAATTGAGCAAAAGTGATTCCTCTCCTTTACAAAGCTCACAGAGCCGTGTCGGCAACTCATTTTGTACCAAAGTCTCCTTCCCCACTACACTGGAGCATATGTGCCTGAAACACATCAAATTGTTTTCTATTTTAGGAGGATTGCAGCAGCTGGTCCCATAATCTTCTACACTGATGACTTCTGGACATTCATATTGAGACAGGGACCGTGGGTGTAGTCAGAGTAGGGTGAGGGCCTCCAGAAAAAGTAAGGCAGGATATTTACAGTCAGAGCAATGTAACAATGTGTAAAGAAGTCCCTTTAGAAACTCTATGTTAAGCATTATGCAAAGTTAAGGTCACACTAATTCTCTAGGGTAAAGATACCAGACTAGGAATATAGACATTCTTCAGTGAGATCGGTTAAAGCTCAAAATTGCCAGGAGAAACTTGGCCTGGAATGTTTGAGTGTTCTGCAAGGGTACCTCAGCATAACCTGTGACTTCACTCTCTCTCAACTATAAATAGCAAACAGACAACAACCCAGCCCACCTTGGGGAAAGGGCAGGTGGTACAAGTCTGCACCCCTAGCCCTTACCGACATTCCTGAAAATCCTTAGCTTACTATAAATCCCCTAGACAAACATCATCACGGGCTCTCTTGTCCCCTCCTGGCAGGAGCCAGGAGCTCTGTCTTCTCACTGTATCTCTCCATAAAAGCCTCTCCCTGGCTCTCCAACCTTGGGTGTTTGCTAAGTTCATTCTTCGACTTCACAAACAAAGACCCCGGCATCAATATCACTGCCAAACTATCATCTCAATAGACTTTCGCTGAACATCCACATTTTCAGAACCTACGTAGTCTCTAATAAATTATCAGCGTGTTTCTCCTCATGACGGCAATTGTTTATTTCTGTCATTTTCCATGGAGAGGAGCAGCTTCTCCAGCTGCTTTGCTGATGTGCCTCCACCACCTAGAATGAGGCCTGACACTGAGTAGATAGCTAAGATTTTTTTACTAAATGTGGGTAAAATTGCAGTATTTCCAGAATCTCTCACCCAGACTTAGTGCATCTCCGTATCAATGGGTGTTTCCAAGGGGTGGGGAGAAATAGTCCATCTCCATATCAAGAGGTGATTTCAAGGGGGTGGGAGGAGCGAGGGTATATCTGGACTGGGGAGATTCGGTGGGGGGGTCCTTTTGCAGCCAGGTCGCAAGAGACACAGGCGAGCAGAAGTAGATGACTGCTTGTTGGCGATAAATGGGTTTCTCCCACTTTATTTCTCCCTTGGATTTTGGCTTCAGAGGTTATTTGCCTCAGGCTGGGAACATATTTTCCCCCTGGAGTTACACTAAATAAGACTAAATTTTAAATAAGAAGACAAAATGAACGGCAATTCCCATGTAGGTCCGCTCATAGCTGACTGCTACAAGCTCGTAGCTAGTTACAAGATGCAGAAACTCAGACTCAGAGGCTGTTTTTTACTTCATTCATTTGCATCCTGATCTACTTCAAACAGGCCTTATTTATGGCTGGGGTTGTTTTTTTTTTCAGAAGTGTACCAAGTGTTTACAATAAAGAAAATGGTCATTTATATTACTTAGGAAAAAGAAAGAAATAGAGGAAAATGGAAGGAAGGAAATATGGAGGGAAGAAAGAAAGGAGGGAGGAAGAGAGAGAGAAGGAGGGAGGGAGAGCAGGAGAGAAGGAAGAAGGGAGGAAGGAAGGAAGAAAGCAGCTGAGGAAGGAAGCAGTACTTAGGGGTGGAGGAATGCTTTTATGTATTTGAGCTTTGTGTTCTAAACAAGGCTGTCTCAGACTTTTCTTTTCAGTTCTTTTCTGCCCTGTCAGTGTTGTCTCCATTCCTTTTGGGGTAGCCCTCATTCACAGGGCCCCCAGACATTTTCAAGGCTACAGTATGAAGCCAGAACCAAACTTATGAACTGGTAGACCTCGCTTTTATGACCTGGTGGGTACCTGAGCCCACAAAGGCTGCCTACCCATAGATTTCTTCCCACCCACTGCTCTGTCCCAGGGTCATTCAATGATTTCTTTTCTGAAGGCTTTCCAGGTTTTTGGGCTCCACAGCAAAATGCTAAAACCTCGGTACTAATTCCTCTTGGGAGCCAGAAGGCTTTAAACCATTATCACAAACACCTAAAGGGAAGTACTTGAAAAAGGGGAGCCAGATTAAAACCCGATGGGGTGAGGAACGAAATACCCAGGAAGGGGAAAGAGAAGCACTGAGAGAGGAGGGAGAGGGAAGGTGCCAAGACAAATCCCACCTCCCTGCCGGATGTCTCAGAGGTACTAAGTGAAGTGAGAGATGCTTCTGCTGATACCAAGCCTTTCTGAAACCAATACTTTCCATGGGAATAGAAAAAAGAGGATACGATGTTGCCGTTGATGTATTCATATATATTCATATATACATTCATTGAAACATAATCAAAACCTTCTCATCTCAATTTGGGAATGGGTTCAGTTTTCTGCAGTCCTTAGTGGCAGCCCATTCTGTCTTTGAGCTTGTTTGTGCTGGTGAACTCCCTGGTGACAGAGCAGTCTTCTGAGATCATGTGGTGGAGTCAATTTCTAGAACTCTTCCCATATTTTCTGATGCAATCAAGTGTAACAACATTGTATCCTAGTAAACATGGGAAAGGAGCAAGGGAAACATTACCCTGTCCATTTCTGAAAATAATAGACTGGGTTAGAACTTAGGTTTGAATCCAGGAACTTGCTTGAAGTCTTCGTTTTATACTAGGCTCTTATATTCTGTTTGCCTACAGATGAAAAAAAATTAGCAAGAAGAACAGGAGCCAGCTATGTAAAACCCATTATGTATTCAGTTATACAGATTTCAGAATGAATAGGTGCCAAAACAGGCTGAAAACATACCTGATCTTTAGACATTCCAGCTGTCTTTCCTATATACAGAAAGTTGGATTTGATCTCCTGCTATGCAAATGTCTTTCCTTTTCATGCTAATCTTTCTGGCTAGGTGGCAAGGAGGAGACCCTCTTCTTGTTATGAAATCATTCACCAATGTCTGACCTTGAGGAAGCCTCTAATATCTCTGGACATCTATTTATTCATATATAAGATGAGAGAATTATATTAGGTAATGGCTAAATTCTTATGAATATGAAATGCTCAAGAAATAGACTTCTAAACTTTGTTTTTCTATATTTTAATTAAAAAAAAATGTATCCTTAAACAAGTGCACAGCTTTTGTTTTAAGAAAGTACTTGGATTTTTCCACATCAGAGAACATTCCAGATTTCCTCCTTTTTATTTTTAAATTGTGCTAAGAGTATTTAACATGAGACCTACTCTCTTAGTAGAATTTTAAGTATACAATACAGCATCATTATCTGTAGGCACAATGTTGTACAGCAGATCTCTAGAGTTTATTCTTCTTGCATAACTGAAATGTTATACATGTTGATTAGCAACTCCTCATTTTTCCCTCTCCCTGGCAACCACCATCCCCTTCTTTGCTTCTTTGACTACTTCAGACACTTCGTGTAAGTACAATCATGAAGTATTTGTGACTGGCTTATTTCACTTAGTGTAATGTCCTCCAGGCTCATCTATGTCATTGCATATTGCAAGATTCCTTTTTCCTGGCTGAGTAATATTCCACTGCATTTCTGTATCCATTTTTCCATCAATGGACATTCGGTGTTTCTATATCTTGGCCTGTGAATGACACTGCAATGAAGTGGGAGGACTAATATCTCTTCCAGACCACAATTTCAATTGTTTTGAATAAATAGATTCAGGAGAAGCATGAGTATTTGGTGCCTTATTCACCAACATTAAATCATAGCTAACTAGAATAACAAGCTCAGCCGTTCAAAAACCTGGTAGTGCAGTGTCTCACATAATTTAGAGAGAGAATGATTTAAACTTATTAATTGTAATTAATACATGTGTGTCAAAAGTAACTTAAATGATTCACATCTACTGCACCATCTAACCTTTACAGCAACAAGGGGTTTTTGGAAAAGGAAGCTGAGACTCAAAGGTTGAGGAACTTGTCTTAGGGCCTACAGATGTGAGGCACCACAGGTAGCCTTCAAACTCTGGACAGGGACACACTAAATACTCTATTTTTCATGCCACATACTTTCAGTGCCACATATTCAGAGCTACTTTGTTGTGTTGTTATTGATGTGAAACATATTGCCAGAATGTGCAAAACATTAGTATTTCCACTCCCGTTTAATTTTTTTAAAATCACTGTTAACAAGTGATCTGCAAAAACTAAAGATAGACTTGTGCAGAAGAACACACTTCACTTTAATTTTTCAAACGCTTTTGGGTCTTTGCATTTCATGATTATGTGACATTTAATAATAAAATATCAGATTAAAAGATTTTAGTAGGGTTGAGTTACATTTCAAATATACCCAATAGATAAGAACATGCTTCTTGCATGTATTTATTGCTTGCTCAGTACAGTTGGGAAAAGTTTGGGGTAGAGATAGGAAGTAGGCTTTTGAATGTCAGAGGTAAGGATTTACACAGCAAACAATTTTCTCAGCCAAACAGGTTACCCAGTCTAGACCTATGCTTAAGGTAGACTTTTTGAACTAAAGCCCTCTTAGAAGAACACTCTAAGGCTTACATCAATATGTGATGATTAAATGCCTTGGCCTTTTTTCAGTATCTTACTAAACAGGGGAGATTAAGAAAATCGGGCACCATAAATCTCCTTATCCCTGGCTACATATGGTCTAATAATAGAGTTGAAACTTTGAAACATCTTAATCTTTTCAAATGGAGGAAGATGAACTCATATCATTGGACTAGATCCTTCTTCAGTTCAGACTATATAGTTGTGCACTTTCACTTACTGAAATGAAGACAATTTAAGGCTGCTCTAAGCAGAATGAGGTATCTTACAAGTTGAGACTTTCTCCCTCAATACCAAGATGATGGAGGGGAAAGCTGCCTTTTGTCAAGAGCTCACATATTGTTGGACTTCTTCAAAACTGTGATGAGAAAGGAGGCACAGGAGACAGAGAGTCTTGGGGTCCCACTGTATACAAGACAGTAGTTACACATTGCACAGTATTACAGAGTGAGTCAGGATGCTACCGGTCAGCTTTTAATTTCCACGATTTCCTCTTTTTATTCCTGTTTCTGGAATGTTCTCAGTAGAATGTGATCACAACAAGGCTGAAGTGAAAATGATGGAAAGCAAAGTAATGAGCTTTTCTTTAAGAAAGTCTCTTTTGATGGCGACATTATAATTTGGAAAATTAAAAGCCTATAGCAGTAGCTTAGACAGAATTGTCTGTGACAGGCCTAATTCTTCCATAAAGGGTTCACTGTGGTCCTCTGTTATTACAGGTGTCTAATTCCTATCTCCCATGCTTGCCTACAGCTGAGTGGGCGTGAGGGGGCAGGGGATGGTCCCTCCTTTATAAGAACTCACCCTACCGGGTGGCCAATTATCAAATAGGACTTTGTAAGTTTCCTTCTCATTTTTCAGTCAGTCCAAACCTAAATCAATGCACCTGTTTTAGCATGAGTAATGCTCTTCCCCACTCCCTGCATGAGAAACTCTCTTTAGTCCACAGCACAGAAAGTAGGATTGGTGTTCTATGCTCAATCTTTGCATAACACGTTGCTAAAAATCTAGGTAAAACATGACTGATAATTGCCAAATATCATTTCCTTTGTTTTGACAAGTCAGGGGGTGAAATGCAGAACCTCGTTTGCATCAGCAGAGTCAAAAAGAACCCATAACTGAAGGAAAACGAATCAGCGTGAAATATCACAAGGAGGAGTAAAACAGAAGTGATAATTAGGTGGGCCACAGGTTCAAGTGAATTCAGTGGCCTCATTACAAACACTTTCAAGTTACAGTTTTAGTTAAAATGATCACTACCCAACCAAAACTCCTTACACATACCCTTCTCTACTTTTCATGAAGAGACGGATGCCAAACCTTTCTGGTCTGGACTATTTCTTCTAACCCTCAAATATAGCCCTAGAGAGGCTGACTTTGGAAGCAACAAAAATAGCCCACTGTCTACCACAAAATAGAATGTTTCTACTACTAGTCCAGTCCTTCTTTAACCAATCCGATCTGTGCAGGAAGGTATTCAAACTGGGATCGGAAAGGTGGGAAGAGATGCTTTTTCCAAGTCCCAAAAAATAGTTTTCTTCTCCAGTCCCGTGTAACGCACCTGAACAAACAGGGGACTGGCCTGGACCGATGCAATTGTCTTATGCGAACCTATCTTGATTTTCCAACTGTCAGGTGTTCGTTACAATACCTTGCCTTAGAAATCCCCCCAAAGATCTGTTAGAGGACAGGATGGCACAGATTACAATGAATAAATAAATAAAAGAAAGAAAAGGGGGAGAAAGTGCAGCCCCGTGTTTCCTTATTTGTGATAAGTTACAAAATCCCTTCTCAGCCGAGTGCCAGGACGATGCTCGGGGCCAAGGGAAGGTTTGTTAGAACACGACTCTTTCCCTGACTGAGGTATTCTTTTGTAAGGTGGAGAAACCTCCTTTCGCTTTAATGACTTTGACAAGAGGTGGGGAAAGGCGCTCATCATTTCTCACAAAGGCCTCATTGACGAAAGTTTATGATTTTTGTTCGAAAGCACTTCCTACCAAAGAGCAAGACTTTGAAGTTTATTCTTTGTTCAGTCATGCTTGCTATGGTTTCCTGAAGAAGAAATAGATGACAAAAAGACCCTGCTACCTTTATGACCAATTCTCTGCACACAGAACCTTTCAAAAATGCTTTTGGTTTCAAAGGACCCCAAGTCAAATATCAAATCCTCCCTCCAAGTTGTTCATATCACACCTTCGATTGCTGAAGCGTGAAGTTCCCCAAGTAGTGGCTGATATGGTCCTCTGTGTATGTAGTTTATCCCATTATTATGGGACTGTGTGTGTGTGACTGTGTACAGTGCTATTCAGCCTGGAGAATGCAAACACAGTTCTGTAACGGCCATCACTTCACTTTCTAGACCTGTATTTTTGGGTTTGTCCATGTTCACACAATTTTAAGAGAATGCCTAAAATGATCCCTGCTGAGATTTTTCACTTGCTGCTTTTTTTTTTTTTTTTTTGCATCATTTTGGACATGGCAATAGCCTTGCAACTCAAATCTACATTAAGCTTCATGGAGCCGTGTCACTTTAAATCACTGATTTCTGGAAGTTATTCTTCCAAGGGAAGGGGTACATATTGCTGGCAAGTACTTGCCACATGTTTGGGTCTGGTTACTCCTAGGGGTGTTTCACTCTTTTGGTTGTGCAGTCGCGGTGGTCTAACAATTGTTTGTGTTGTTCCATCCACCTGGCCCCCAGCTGTCCACTGCTTCTATAAAATCATGTTGAAAGCTCACGGTGTAGAATACAAATACCAGCCAAGGAATCAAAATGTCAGGAAAAGTGTCCCACCGAGGAAATGCAAATGCTCCTGTCCTCCTGTGGCTGAAGGCGGGAATGCTGTGTCTTTGGTAGATATTTCATGAGCAATTTTATTTCAGACTACAGACATTATAAAATCACTACAGAAGATTTCCTGTAGCTCGACCCTCTGCTCCTTCTGCCAAGTACACTAAACGTATTTTACTTCTTATTAACTTTCTTTTCATAGTGAACTTTATATCGTACACTGCCTCCTTTTATTGTTATCCACCAAGGAGCGGTTTCTTGGCATAGAATGAGGGCGAAACATTGCCAAAAACATTTTTTGGCATGGGGCATCAATTAAAACTGATATACCAGCCTAGCAAAGACAGAGTCAAGTATTTCCCAGCACTGTTTTCTTGATTATTTCAGAACAAGGCAACAGAGTTGTATGTGCTGTTTCTTTGGCATGGACGTCATATCCAAAATTATTCATTTGAACAAAGTCCTAGCATTGTTTATCTTTGTATTATAGTATCCCTATTTGAAATCATCTCTTGTTAAATCGGTTGTTTTCTTCACTTCATACCTTTTCCTTGTCACCTTTCCTTACAGCTACTAGTTTTTAGAGTTTGAAATACAGATTAAAAGTAAAGACACTGCTGTTCTGTGATTAAGTTGCAGTAAGAATGCCAGATAAACGGGACACAGTTAAGTACATTTAACATCAATAATACGTCTGTTGTTGAAAGTGACCTCAGATATCAAATAGTGAGAAAAGGCTCCTGCAGACATTCTAGGAGCAACGGATGAATGGTCAGACTGAACTTCCTTTGGCAGCAGCTCAAATATCAAGCTGTTTAAATGCATAGCCCATAATAATATCACCGCCAGTCAAGGCCACTTGGGCTTTGTGGTCTTTTCTGATGCATCTTTTCATATCCTGGCCCTAGGAAGCCAGCGTAGCACAGAGGGTTGGCCTGGTCTCTGAAGTCAGAATACCTGAGTTTAAAGCCCAGGTTCACTATATTCTAGTTGGCTGACACTTAGCCAGTGACATTTCCTCCACTAGAATGAGGGGCAGTCATAGCAGCTACCTTGTAAGCGTCTTTGAGGGTTAAAGGAGAAAACATATGCAAAGCATACAAGGTGAACTACTATTGCGTTATGACGAAGACATCAGTAACCACCGTCAGTCCTAAACATCCTGGGATTTCTGCTCAATGAGAAATCTCCTTTATTTTAACGGCAATCAGAATTATGCTCTAAACACTTAATTCACTCCTCCTTCTGCCACTGTGCTAACTGGGATTCTCTGAGGGATCCTCTCACCTCAGAACAACTAGATTTTAAATACTAAGACTTACCCTCAGAGACACTGATGTCCACTCTAAGCGTGGGCTGGAACTGGAACAGGAGACAGGGGAGTCACGCCACGAGCAAACACGAAGGACAGTGGCCCCATTGGAACACTGAGCAGGAGCCCACTCCAGAAAGCAGAGATCGCCATCTAGAGGCTCTGCAATTCATCAGAGACTTCTAGATTCCAGCAAAAGCAAGCCTTCTCCACAGGAAACGTACCCAATTCAGACCTTCAGATACTAAGAAGCTCACGATCAACATCACCAAGTTCGTAAAAAGGCAAACCTCTGTGAATGAAGTCACAGACATGAGCAACAGCAGAAACATTGGCTAAGTATGTGGGTGCCAATAAAAAATGGACGACAGCCTCCCTCAGAGGTGGCCCTAAAGGTCAGCAGTGAAAGAAAGACCTCCTAGTGGGCAGAATTTTGGCGAGTGCACCTGGTTATCCATTTGATATGTACAGAAAAATGGCTGGAAATAAGAATAGACATAGTCTCATGGCCAATGGTAAATGGTTGGAACTTGGAAATATTGGAAGACTGGGGACAGAAGTGCTGGGAAAGAGGCATGTGGATGACCCAATGGGAATGAACGCAAAGAGTGAGAATCTTTGTGTCTCACGTTCATGTTGAGCAAAGAGCAATGCCCACCACAGAAGAGAAGCCAGTCTCACCATGGACCGAATTATGCCTCCAGTAGATGTCAGCCAGCCTCTGACAGCTCTGGCCATTCTAGGGCTCAAGCAGTGTGCTTGTGTACAGAGTGCTCAAAACAGCTGAGAAGGAGCTTCTACATAGGCTCAACAGCAAGGGTCGCCTCTCACCAATGCTAACACACCTACCACCGGTGGATGGCTGACCTAACAGCAATAGGGACCAAGGCTATGGCCCACCCTCCCTACTAGAGTCCAGTTCCTCCAGCCAGCCATTTGCGACAAGTTGGAAAGGGTGGTATTTCATTTTGGCTTGGGTTCATTCCAGTTGCAGATATGGGTTTGTCATTTTTGCACATAATGGTTCAGCCATCACCACTCTACCAGTTCTTACAGAGTGTCTGATCTACTGGCCTAGGATCCTACATGACATCCCATCAGACACAGGGACCTGATTTACATCACACAAAGTGTGGCAATGGGCACATGACCACGGGACCCACAGGTCCTCCTGTATGCCACACCCACCAGAAGCTACTGCATCAAAGGAACATGGCCTCTTAAAAGCTGAGCCCAGGCACCTGGTTGGAGATGACAACCAGAGGAGATGGGGCACCACCCTGCAGGATGCAGCACACATGTGAAGCCAGTTTCTCATGCATGCTGCTGTGTTCCCAGGGGGTAGAATGCATGCGTTTGGGAATCAGGGGCAGAAGCAGGATGGCCCCATTCACATGCCTGGTGACCCACGTGGACACTGTGTGCTTCCCATCCATGCAAATGTAGGCTCCCTGATCTAGACGTCCTGGTTTTCAGAGGCGATGCTGTCAGCAGGGAGCGCAGTAAGCATCCCACTAAAATGAAAGAAAGCTCATGCTGGCACATATGATTTGGGGGTTTTCATGACAGTAAACAACAGGCGCAGGAAGTCATGACCCTGAGGAGGTAGGACCATTGCTACAAAATAGGGTCAGAGGGGAATATGTTTGCCACCGGACATCTTTTGCTATCCTCACATCCAGTTTGAACTATAAACGATTAAGCAACTAAATCAACAATGACAGCAAACAAACTCAAGGGCTCAGCCTCCTCAAGGATGAGAATCCGTGTCACCCCACTAGGGGGACCAGCCCACCCGGACCCGCAGAAATGCCAGAGGAGGAGAAAGAAGCCTAGAAAGAGTAATGGAGGAGAGATGAGGATCAGTTACTGCCTTTGGGACCAACTGCAGGAGCGGGGACTGTAGTTAATCTCACTAACACTTCTTTTTCCAGCATTGCTGAGGCTGTAATGGGGTATGGGATCTGGGGGAGGAGATGAATTTAAGTCTGATTCATTCCCTTGCATGTGCCAAGTAGTCCATAATCAAGGTAACACATGTATTATATGACCTAACTCTCCCAGATATCTCCAGTCTTCAAGGATCACACATCCTTTTAGTGATTTAAAACAATTCTGGCTTTCCTTTCTGCTCAAATACAGGAAGTTGGTTTTTACCGAATTGCCTACCCCTCCCGCCCCCTGCCAAAATCTTCCTGATACTCTCACTAAGAAATGCTCATTCATTGCCCAAATCAGTCAGCCGGCCCCCCAGACAGAGGTAACAAGTTTGTACTTTTTAGGTTGCTCTTAGTGCATTTCAAGCCTGGCTTCTACCGTGCTAATGCCACTCCCTCTGCAAAGCTGTACCTCTTAAGGCTCCCTGGGCTGCAGGTCACAGAAAGCACCTTTCAGATCGGCTTGCACAATAAAAAGGATTTACCAGCCTCCATACAGGAAGCCCATCTAGAGCGAGGGCTGCAGCTGATGAACCAGCGGCTTGAAAGTGTCATCAAGTACACATTTCTTCTACTGTTTTCCTCTGCCTTCAGGGTGTCCGCTTCTCCCTAGGTCTAACTTCCCTCCATTCACACTCCCCGTTACCCCATGGTCATGGAAACCTGCCAGTAGTAATAAGGCCATGTTTCCTCATTCTTGTGTGCCGGGCCCAGCATTCCAAAGAACAGCGCCTAGATGCCCCCTGACTTACATCGGCTTACGTTGCATACCTGCTACAGACCGAACACTTGTGTCCCCCCAGAATTCCATATGTTGAAACCTAGTCGCCACTGTGATGGTACCTGGGGGTGGGGCCTTTGGGAGCCAAGTCATGGATGGAATTAGTGGCCTCATAAAAGGGGCCCTGGATGGCTCACTCCTCACTTCTGCCAGGGGAGGACAAGGCAAGAAGACAGCCATCAGCGAATACATCCTGATAGGCTGAACCAACCAGAACCCACCTCTTGAGCTCCGTTTCACCCAAGCGTGCTGTCTGTGAGGAAGACAAGTGAACAAAGATAAAACTGGGAGGATGAGTATAAAAATCTGAAAATAGGTGATATATGGAAACAATATTTACTAGAAGCATCTTTTTTATAAGCACAGAAAGCACCTCCTTTTAACTCCCTGTGGAGCTGAAGACTAAAAAATAAAATAACAGAACAAAGAATATTTACAAAGTAAAACCAAAATATCTTAAAACAGAATTGTAAGAATGACCTCCACAGGCCAGGCTCTCCCCCATGGGAGATTCTTTGTGTACTAGTTTTCTTAAACTATGTGCATACGTGTCCTTGGACATCTTGTGACGGCTGAGTGAGGCCCAAGTGCAATTCTAACAGGTTTCAGGTGATGCCAGGATACTGGTCTGAGGACCCCAGCTTTCCCCCACATCTTCTGGTCCACCACCAAAGGACTCCCCTCGGATGGGAGGTGTACGTGAGCAGGACTCTTCTCCTAACTCCCTTGATCCCACAGGAAGAGGTGCCAGTCTCTAAAATGAAATGCTTGGCAGAATTGTAAGTTCCCCTCCAAGAAAGACACATTTTATATAACTACGAGAAGAGTGTAAGTCCTCATTATTTCCCATCTTTCCTTCTGAATAAAATGTTTGCTTTGCCATGGCAGAGTCAAAGGAGTCCCTACGTGTCTCTTCTAAATGCAAAGGTGTATATTTCCTTGATGATGAATTTAAACTTCTGTAGCCAGAAGAAAAATCAGAAATGCTGCCATCATTAAAAACTCCATAAACAAAAACTTGAAAACGTAGCTCTTCCACATTTACAGCTTTCAAGAATTTTAAATCACAGGCTCTCAATAAGGAGATATGTATGTGTGTGTATGTGCACGTGAACATATATGGACATATGCATATATATAAGTAGTATCTCCATATGTATATATGTACACACACATGCTTACTAGAACAAATTATGCCAATAGCTCATGACATACTTACTTCCCCTGTCCTCTATTTACTTATTTATTTATTTTCTGATGCTTTGAGTGGTTAGCCTGGGACTCTAAACAGCATTTATAGTAAGATTTCCATCTGACTATGTATTTCAAGTCTAAGCAACTTTTCAACTTTTCAAAAACAATTCATCTGCCTAGAGGAGACGAGCACACAGGTGTGGTCCCCACGGTACAAGGTGTCATATGCCAGCATGGATTACTTGCGGGCACACAGGGGGACCACAGAGGCACGGTAAGTGAAACACATAACCAGATTTCCCCAGATGAAGTGAGCTTGTGATTAATATTAGTTCTTGGCCATTCTATTTATGCTGCTTCTTTAAAGTAAGCTTTTTGATATTTAATTCCCTTGCATTCCTGATCATATTTAGTTAGCAACAGAGAAAAATACTTCTGTTCTTAAAGAACCGGGGATGGGCTTCAAAGGGAAAGCTTTCCATTGAGTCCGGAGCCTGCGGAAATGCCTTTTCAGGTGAGGATGGCACTTCTTCGTTCATGAGCCTCTCTTTGTGGTTCTGCCTTTGTCTGTAATTAAAGGGCCAGGAGCTAGTTTTATATATAACTCAAGGCAATTGTAAAATATAAGTATATTGTCCCTCTGTTTGAATAAATAGAATAATTTGTCCCATAATCGCATTGGTCTCTGTGAGCTCTTGAAGTTTTATTAAGGTGTAACTCATGAGTCACACTATTACTTGGTTATTAAGCTTGAATCGTACAGTACTTTTTAAAAATATGAATCCTAACTTTGTGTCATTTTAAAGAACGGAAAGGTTTAAAGAGACAACCCTCTGGAAAACGTAAGGTCCTGGCATATCCCTCTTGATCTGAACATAACCCATTGCAACACCAACCGTGTGTTAAGAGTCGAGAGGCAGGCAAGCACGGTGGCTAAGAGCACATGCTCTGTAGTGGGACTGTCTGGATGTAAAGCCTGGTCACCTCTTAGCTAGTTACAGTGTTTTGGGAAAGATGCCTAAAACATTTGTACCTCAGGTTCCTCTGCTGGAAAAAAAAAATAATGATAACACCTCTTACTCTGTTGGTAGAATAAATGAGCTAATAAATGTAAAGACTTTCTCTTCTGAATGCATTCAATGAACGTTAGAGATTGCAATCAGCAGAGTTCAGTGGTACTCAACTGGGGGAGATTTTACCCACCCACCCCTGGGGATACATGCAATGTTAGGAGACATATTTGATTGTCAGGACTGGAGTTGGAGTTGGGAGTTGATGCCCTAGCATCTAGTGGGTGGAAGCCAGATCAAACACCTTACAATGCCTGGGATGACCCCTCATCTCCATCTCTAAGAAGAATTATCCAACATAAATACCATGAGTGCCCAGGTTGAGAAACCATGCCATTGCATAAAATGTTTCTTGTATACCAAGGGCACATCCCAGAAAGAAGTTACAGTTAGTGGGTTAAAAAACTGTGGCAACCTATTCCACCCTATTCTCCATCTAGTAGGAAGCAGAGCTTACCTCTTCCAAGTGTAATACAGAAAACAGTGCATATATCGTAAGTGAACAACTCAGCGTTCTCACACACTAAATACACACATGCAACTAACACTTGGATCAAAAGTTAGCATATTAAAAGGACTCCAGTTATAACCTTCCCTAAAATTGCCCACTTTTCCTGATCTGAAACAACATAGATTTTTTGATGCATTTACTTTAAAACATGGAATTATATACAAAGTACTTTTTGTAACTGGCTTTCTTGCTCAAATATTACATCTTTGAGATTTATCCATGTGATTGCCAAGTGGCTGTAATTTGTTCACTCTGTGCAGTACTCCATCGCATGGAGGCTCCAGAAATTATATATTCATTTTACTCTTCAAAAGCATTTTGGTAGCTTTCAGCTTGGAGTTACAATGAATAGTGCTGCCACGTACATTCTAGTGCACTTCTTTCGACATACAAACGCTAGAGTTTCTGTTGGATGGATACAGCATGACACTTTGTTGGATGGGTACAGAAAACATAGTCATGATTTTCTATTACATGTCAGGAAAACCCAAAGACCTTTGAGCGGGCACACTTCCTGCCAACTTGTACCTTCGTGTCCTGACAGTTGCTTCACTTCAAAAGTGTCCCACTTTGGACAACAAAGATGTCTATTACCCTATTCACAGCATCTTGCCTAACCTTTCCTTCTTATTTTGCTGACTCTTTACCTGCCAGTGTCCCTTGCTCACTCTGCCCAGCCACACTGTTCCCTTTCTGGTTCCACAAACATGCTACACATTCTTCATGACTCCATGCCTGCATAATATCCATTCCTCCACTCTGGGAAATAGTTAGAATCCCCTTATCTTTCAGTTCTGAGTTTAAATGTCAGCTCCCAGCGGGGTACTACCTGGTCAGGCTAGACATATCTTGTATGTTCTTCCCACAGGCTCATGTTCACTGTGCCTACAACCCTCTTTCCTTCACGGCATTTATCACACTTTGCAATGGTTTATTTATGTGCATGAGTGTTTTTTTATGCTCTTTGAAGGGAAATATGTGGGCCGAGGGGCAGTAAAGCAGATTAGTAAGATTGTGAAAGATGGAGCCCCATACAAATCGCAGCTCTGCCGCTTCTTATGTGCCATTTACTTTGGGCCAGACAGGTAACTCAAACCCTGTACTTTGGCTTCTGTATCTGTAAGATGGGGACAATTCATTTAGTACTTATTTTTACTGTATTGTGAGAATCATAATAAAAGTTAATAAAAGAAACAAGCTTAGAACAGTGCCTGATGAATACTAAGTGCTGTCCGGATTTTGCCTATGATTATTATCCTCATCTAATTCACCAGGGTCCCTGTGCTACTGAGAGTCAAAGCAGACACCCAAACTTGGCACCCACCGATCCTACCTGACACCCACCATGAGTAGCGTCCGTACTCTGGAAAGGACTTCCTGTGCTTTTTACTGTAGGGTGGTTCCAGAAAAATATAAGATTATCTTAGGTCATCTAAAAACATTCATTGACTGAGGTTGGACATGCAGAAAAAAATAATGCAGACAAGTAGAAGGTTAAGCATCCAATTCACAGACAAAATCTGTGGTTTCTACCTTAAAGAAAAAATCATTTCTCACTAACTCCTCTGCTGATCCCTAGACCAAGCTTTGATCACCTGTTTCCAAGACCAACGCCAAAGACATTTCTCTCCACTTCTCCGCCTCCCTACACTTGATTCCCTGCACAGACTTACACTTTTAAAATGCAGTGATAAGATGATCACTCCAGCACTCAAACCCTCGGCCGGCTTCTGTCCTCCCACTCGCAATATGGTCCGAGGTCCCTGCCAGGGTCCACCAGTTCTGCACGCTCCTCCCGCTTGACTTCATTGCCCTCCTACCGCTAGAATATAAACTCCACGAGATTAGGGACTTTGTTTTATTCTCTGCTGAGAACATCAGCTGGTATGGAGTGACTATACCTTACAGGACTAAAGAGATATTAATCACAGGGGCACTAACAATTAACCACATGGTGAACCCACTTCAGCACATATCATCTGTGGGCCTCTAAGCTGGGTACTTTTTATACATTATCGAATTTAATCCTGCTATTAAATGAGGGCTATTACTATCCCTGTTATACATAAAAAGAAACAAAATGAGAAAGGTCAGATTTGCTTCAATAACACAGCTAGTAATGAGCAGCCTGGGAATTCATTCACATCATTGCCTGACTCAAGAACTCTTTATAATGACACTCCATGAAACACCAATGATCAACTCCAATTAATTCCAGTTTCCTTAGGACTAGTTGCAAATGACAGTGATGAAACAGAAGCAGTTATAAAAGCATATCTGATCCCTGCTTTCTCCTGTCCTTTAAAGTAAAGTTGCTAGTTGCCAAAAGGCAGGCAGCGACTTGAACTTTCACATCATAATGCTTATCAGAACGAAGAGAATTTGGACATAGCTGCATGGACAAAATGCAGAATTCTCAGCATAAGAGATGCCTGCTTTCAGAAAGAGCCTTGAATTTATCTCCATTTTAATGTCTTTCCACATTTTAAAATATTAGTTGAAAAGGGGGATTTGAGAGGGCGGCCTAGCCAAAGCAAACATTCAACACACTGTTACACTAGAATTTTATTATACTCAAGTTCGCAGGCGTCTCTGCCGCTGCTGTTCCCTGTCCAGCAACTGGTGAATCAGTGGTTGTGTCTGAAAAGGAGACAAATAGGATGGAAAAAAATATCCATTTCTCAGTCTGTGTGTGCATTTTAAAAGGCAGGGCAGTTGCATCATGCCCTTATGATAACAAAGTGGTAAAAAAAAAAAAAAAGACTGGTTTAAGCATTAAATTAACTTCATTCTTTATACCACCAAGACACAGGGTTTTTTTTATCCTTTCTGTGCACCAGACATTTATATTTTCATATTGTCATGGAGACTGAATGTGATTCAAATGATTCAGCACGTTATTATAGAATAATTTGTCTTCTGTGAAGTCATTTATACAGTGATATATTCTGTGGCTACAACAGATTAAAGAAGCAAGCTAGAGAGGGTCTATTTATGCAATGCGACAAGTACATACACAAAGAAGGATGATGTAATAATGTAAGTAATTTAGAGGTTCAGGCACGTTTCTGGGTGGTAAGCTATGATTACCATCGACTTTTAAAAGTTGGGCTGCCTGCTCCTGGAGAGATATCTTGTTTATGTTTTTTCAAGAAATGTGAGGGTCTAGATAGGATTTGCTCAAGGCTAAGAGTTGCTAATCTTCCAGTTCTGTGAGAAATAAAGACAGGTAGGTGTGCTTTCAATTTCTTCATATATAAATTGGGATTCTGTTATGAAGTGTAAAGTTTCTTCCTGAAAGATGACAATGAAGAAGTTGAAGAAGCAAAAGGCAGCTCTGTCCGTAAGCCTGCTGAAAGGTCTCTCCAGCATTGACAGAATCCCCTTGTGCTGACCTCCCCGTTCATACTTGGCAGAATCAAAATCATTTCAGTTGCTGCAGAGTATGTAGCAAAGTGTGCGATGTCTGTAGAGCCTATTTGGGGGATGCGTTCCAAAACCGATCTGGATTAAAGTAGCAGAATGCCTTTGTTTTTTCTGCAATTGTTTTCTTTTAGGAAGTACATTTTTATTTTGGAATAATTTTAGGTTCACAAAAAAGCTGAAAATATTTTACAGACAGATCTTGCCCAGTGCACTTGAAAGTTGTTACATTCCTATGAAATTTGTCAAAACTAAGAAACTAAAAGTGGTACATTCCTGTTCATGAAACCTCAGTCTTTATCTGGATTTCAGCAGTTTTTCCATTCACGTCCTCTTTCTGTTCCAGGATCCAAGATACCGCATTGCATTTAGACTCTGTAATTCTTTAAATGGGGTCAGGACATGTGGGAGAGCGTAGGGCCCACTGGGTTGGGCAGCCAGGACCTGCACCCTAGACCTGTCACTAAGGAGCTGGGTGACCCTCAACTATTCACCTTGCTGCACTTCTAAACTCCCTACAAGCCCATTCTTTGCAAAATGTGGGGCAAGTGTGCCAGTATCAGGCAGGGAAGGACACTGGTGAGACGCTGCCTTTCCTTGGCCCTGCCCGCCTGAAACAGAGTTCGTGCTACCAAGACAACTCCAAGGAAAAGAGACCATGGAAGCCCTCCTCATTGGCCCCGAGTTCTGTGTTTGTCCAACTGCAGTGGACTCTGCCATTCAGGAGAGAGGAAAAGAGAGAAACCACCCATCTGTCAAGCTCTAGGCAAAGGATGTTGCCGCCTGGGAAAACGAGGGCAGCGAAGCATTCGCCAGGTTTCGGCTCTGAAGAAACCTGCTTTGGAGTTGAGATGGGAATGTGTTTGTGGCACAAAGAAAGGTGGGGGGTCCTGCCTGGAGGAGAGACCAGGCGAATCAAATCCAACGTTTCAACTACTGCGCCTCTCCCTCCAAACCCACCCCCCTTTTCCCTGCCCCCTGCCTTTTCCACTCTGCCTGCCCTGTTCCTGCCTGTTACAGCTTTAGCAACGTCCCTCACCCTCAGCAGGACACCAATCCTGCAAGCCTGCAAAGGCCAAACAAAACCGGGACTCACAAATATGTAACTGTTTTCCTTAGCTCGTGGCATAAATCAAAAAAAAAAAAAAAGAAAGAAAAAGAAAGAAAGAAAGAAAAAAAAATTCTGTTAGCACAGGGCTCAGGAGTGTTTATTTTTTTGCCAGCTGCAACATGCTACCCTCACAGGGGATCACCTAAAACCAGTTATGGTTTAGGTTGGAGGGGGATGTCAAACTTAAGCTGTGGGCTTGGCCTCTCTCAATGAATTACGACCTTGTCAGGAACCTATTTTTTTAAATCAATGCAGGTTTTCTATCAAATCAAATACCTGCACACTAAATTATATTTTTGGTGCCAGGCTGGCTCTCCAATTTTTTTTTTTTTTTCCCTTTGCTAGTTTTTTCCAGCCTCCTACCTCAAACCTCCCCCTACTTCTCACCATGATACAGACAGTTTTTGTCCCTAAGAAGAAACTGAAAAGCGAGCCCTACATTTGGGGCGGGAGAGGGCACTGTCCTTTGCCATCCTGGGTGCCTGCACTACCACCGAATACCATCTGTCTCAGCTGCTGAAGCAACGACGTGGTCCTGTGGACCCAGAGTAGTGGGGCCCCCTGGGATCATCTATCTAGTAGCAGTAAACACATTTGCTTTGGGAAGAGAACCGTTTGCCTTCTTCTTTTAAAAAATTTTGGTGGTGGGCATGGGATAGGGGTTGGGGGAGCTTCTAATACACGTGTTGTGGTAGAGTCGCATCTTTAGATCTTTTCAGTAGGGTTTTGAGACATGCCTTCCCATCGTGTGGCTTGATAAATGTGAACAGATTGTAGACAAGCAAGGACACACTCTTCCTTCTTCCCTCCCTCCCTCCCTCTCTCCCTACCCCCTTCTTTCCTTCCTTCCTTTGGTTCTTCAATTATTTCTTTGAAACAAGGGAAGAAACTCTTCTGCCCTCACCTCCTGTTCTTTCTGATGCGTTTGATACCTGATTTTAGAAGTGAGTTCAGCTCCTAAACCGGAGGCTTAGCGGGGACAGTACGAGAGCCGGAACTGTCTGCCCTTACGACCCCTAGTGGAGCCAGCAGAGGCTTGAAGCGCCTCTTCGGGAATTGAGGCAAGGATAATTTTTCAATAACGGGAATCTCCGTGTATCCAGATCCACTTACGGCAAAGCCACGGAGGCCTGTAGCTCAGAGCTGGCACCAAAGGCAGCCCCTCTTACATGGCCCGGAAGTCTTTATTTGGTGGTTTTTTCAATTAAATGCCACATATACTTCAGGGCATATGTAAAGAATCCTCAGATGAATTGCGAAGTGTTTTCAGTAGCAATTGCAATGGATAAAACACCGACCAGGAAATCCCAACCAGCTGCATTTGAGTCTCCCAAACCCAAACCAAATATTTTCTGGTTGGACTCTAGACATTTCTGATAGGTTGTCATGGTGCCAATACTGTCTTCTCTGCACACGAACAGCTGGTTTGGCAAGGATTCCTCTCCTCTCGTGTCTCCTACCTTATTCAGCTGGAAGCACCCACTCCTGGTACGGCCTTGGTTGCTGTAGGCATGCTTAAAATGTTCCTCCGTCCAGCAGTCTTGGGTGTATTTTCATCACTTTAGAAATTCAAGGTGGGACGACATACCAAGTCTCATCCTGGAGGGGGAAAACAAAGAAAGATAATAATCCGCAAACTTAAGTCCAAAAGCCAAGACACAGGTATGTCAGGCAAATGCCTAGGTGCACGAGGCCTACCGGCTTTGACCATCTCTTCCAAATACTTGTATTTCAGTTGGACCCTTTGTCTCATGAAATTCTTACTATGCTAAAGTTTCCGGGCTTGCTGCTATAGGATAGGACCTGGTTCCTAATCAGAAAAAGCTACAGTCTGAATGGAGAGAGAGGAACATAAACCACCAGTGATAATACTTCCCACATAGATGAAAGCAAATGATGAGCGGACAGGTTGCTTTCAAATGTCAGCATCCACTTACCTCTTCTCACTGTTTATTGAGAAAAACATCCCCATTACCCCTGAACCCTCAGTCCATCTGATTTGGATGGACTTGATCTTGGTCTCAATTTTAGAATTGGGTCCTGATTGATTTTAGCAAAATGAGGAATCCCATCCTTCTAGTTTCAGTGAATGGTTCAAAGATGGGGTTACCACCTACTTCTTGCTGATGAGAACACAGTGTACACAGACTAGAGTCCACATCCAAGAGGAAGAGGCCTGGAGTTGGCTCATGTGAAGTCAAAGACCATAATCCAAGAAAGTTAAAGAGTAAGCAATGTCTGTAAAGCTCTTAGTGCAGATTCGGGCAAATGGTAAGAAATCAATAAATACTAACCATAAAAATGAATGTATTTTTCTCACTCTCAATAGGACTTGGAGATCAACTACACTGGGGAGGCAAGAGTAGAAAAAATTAAAACTAAATCTTAGGGATTTTTGGTGGTGTTGTTTTCAGTTTTGTTTTTGTTTTTATTAGGGTAATTGAATCATGTTCTGCCCAGGCATCTATGACAGAGAAAATACAAGTGAACATTCATCCCCAAAGTACAGCAAGCTCTTTAACTAATAAAGGCAGGCATGGTATTCAGGAAGTGTCATTTCATTAGAAAAGTCACTGGTCACTGAATTCCCTCATTTTATGGTTTTTGCCTAGGGTCATCCTCACTGGGGTTCTAAGCATGAAACTGCCGCTAAGCGCTCCCTGGGCTAAGTTATACGCATGCTCCCTTCTAACCTTTTGGTTTCTAAATCTGGTATTTCTTGGGGGAGCAAATCTTTGTAGGAACTAACTAGGCAAGAAAACAGTGCCCTGGGATAACTTGTTCCTGTGGGATTTCAAATCCCTGTAAATCAGGGGACCCCAGAAGAGGCCATTGCTTGCCGGAACTGAGAGAATAACTCAAGTCTGCTCATAATTATCCATATTTATTTCCACTTGGGAGTTAGTGCTCTTGAACCACCATGAATAGAAGCATCACACAGTCATATGTTATTTCTATTCTGGGACTTTAACTGAAAAGGAAAAAGAAGGGGGGATTGCTGACTTTGGCTGCTTGGCATCAAGAGCAAGGCAGTGAAGATAAACTTAATTTTATTACAATCATTATTAAATAAAGATCTGGGAAAGCAGCAAGGGTATATTTGTGATAGAAATTATAAGAAATTTATGTAAATAACCATGTAGATTTTATACATCCCTTAGGCTCCAACGAATATTCCAAATCCCCACTGCGCCTGTGGAAACTTTCCTTTTTTTGAGGAGTTATCAATCCTGGGGTTCCTATTAAATTGGGCCTAAATTGAAAAAGTATTTTCAAGATGAGAAGCTGGCTTTAATAATCAAAGATTTGTTTACAAAGGGATGCCCTTTCCTTTCAAGAACTTGGCTTTTAAATTCCGAGATTACGGTTTTGTTTTTACGGCAGCACTAACCAATTGACATTTTCCTACTGCGTCTGGTAGCTAAGGTATTTTGTTTCCTGTTCACAGAGCAGTGTGCTGGCATAGGGCAGCAGAAAGAATACAAGGGCTGAAGGCCAGGGTTTGAGTTCAAATCCTTCTGGCCTTCCTATCTGCCTGCGGTATGCAGCAAGTTGAATTATTTCTCTGACCCTCAGTGACTCTCAAGAAAGTACAGATTGCTGATACTCACTATGCCTGCCTCAAAGGAGTGTTGTAAACATCAAATAAGAAAATGCACAAGAAAATGAACTGCCAATGGCCACTTTTTGTAGAATATTCAATGTTTGATAAAAACGAAACATTGATGAAGGACCTGGACTTTGGCCCAAAGGCAGAAACACAGGAAATGGAGAACAAATAGCGGTCTGGAGGGGAAAATAGCTCAAGAGTGTCATGCAATGAGGGCTAGCCCAGCATGGGAGCAAGCAAAGATTCTAGAAAAGCACAAAAGTAGGACATCAAAAGCATAATAAGACATAAGGGAAGACAGGGAAGATGTTATCAGAGCCAAAATCTGAAGATTCCTTCACCACCTCATTACATACTTAAAATTAAATTCCTGGTAATCAGCAATGGATGATTCTATTGCTTGATGTTCCTGGCACAGAAGCCAATATGTTTCATGAATTACCCAGATTATCTACCCTGGCCAGATCTCCCCACTGGACCCTCCCACCAGTTAAGCATTCAGCCCTCTATTCTGTGCAAGGGGAAGGTTTCCGAAGTGCAGGGGAATTGCCAAAATCCAGTTTGAAGTCCAAGTGAGTAAAAGAGGTATTATTTTTTTCTCTCTTTTGTAAAAGCACAGTGATGGGTTCTTAAAAGTCTTGCCATTTGGTATTAGAGCATGGATATTTAACATCCAGAAGTTATGGGACTTAAAGATGTTAATGGCTTCAGGTTACTTTCCACATACAGATCCCAAAGTTGCTGGTCGTTACATACACTCCACTTGGACCAGCCTCCAGGATAAGAAATTACTCTGGGAGATAACATACTCGCATTCAGTAACGGCAAGAGAAAAATGGGGCAGAACACACTCATTGGCACAAATGCTGCTGTTGATATGTATCATGTTTAAGGGTATGTTTTTGAACAAATTATTCTGTTACTTGTTATATAGTGGGATTTGCAGTAATAGAGAATCCTCAGATCATTGCTATTTCTCCACTCCATCTGTGGTGTGAGTTACTTCATGAAACACTCTAAGGAAAAAAGAAAAAAAGAAAAAAACCCTCTCCCCACCCAAGTTGTGAAGGTCATTGGTTTATTTTACCTGTTACTAATATCAACTTTATAGCACATTTTTGCCTGCTTAAAAAAAAAAGAAAAGTGGCCTGTATGAATCTATCCAGTATATTATTTATGGTATTGTGGCCAGATCTCCTTATGATAAAAATGTAAAACCTTCCTGTAAAAATTCCTTATTTTAAATAAAACTTACTCATTTCTCCCCAACTCAGATCAGCTCTTATTTTGCTCCATAACCACCAAACCTTGAAAACTTCATTGCCACTAATCAATAGACCAGTCTTCAACATGCATTTTAAAGTCATGCTTTCAATCCACTTTTGCAGTTGCAAAATGACTTCTTTCCCTGTCTGGCTAATTAACTGATACGACACTAATCCTTTGCACATCTGGTACTAAATGTTTGTTCACACCGGTTCCCCAGTGAGGAAGTATGGCCAAACAGTGACTTTTGAGTGTGCTTGATTTCACTTTAAAATCTTTACTCTCTGGAATTAAAATCTTGAGATAAAACATCTGGATTTCAACAGTGTCCCCAGGGATTGAAAGTTATAGTTCTATAGAATACATATTGCACATAATATGGTCTTGTTATTTCTACATTAGCACTGCTCCAGCCAGTGCCCGCCATTAGCATGTCAGTCTCCTGACACATCATTAATAAACAGGTAATTTCATAACCGATTTCCACCTAGTGTCATGTTGAAAACCACCTGGGTTTTCGTTTTCACTAACATTAAAGGGATAGGCTGGAGGGAGGCCGTTATTATTAAACTGGGACTAATTTAACTGAGTAATGGATTGAATCAGCAAAAAACAAATGCATATGTAGAAGGATAAAGGAAATTTCCAGGCCAATGGATAGGTCTGGATCCACTAATCAAAATGTGACTGTTCCTTCCCCTTCCCCTCACCAAATGTACACATGAGGAATTACTCTAAGAAAGTGCCCACTGCCTCCAGGGAAGTTCCAAGAAGCACCAAAGAAGCAACCATTAGGGCAAAACTACCCTTTTTAAGTTGGGACATGTGAAACCAGGTCTACAACATGCTTACCTATGCACTGAATTTTAAATTAATACTGTATGTATTATGTTATATGCCATTTTAGATTAAAAACACACTCACCAAGGTGAGCCATTGTCACATTTGACCTAGAGAACTACCCAAATGCATAGTGACAATCACATTGTTAAACGTAATTAGAAATGGTAAAGGGGACAGAATCCACATCTTGGCCCATGATGGGAATTTGGGGTTTTTTGTTTTTGATTTTGAATCCTGATGTTATCATTCCAACTGCATGGGAAAGTAGTCGAGAATTGCTATGTCCTGCCTTCACATCACCAGACAGGGGTCTATCTAGGGTTTGTGAAGGGGCCTTTCGATCTTGTGGTGTATTTGCAGAGGAATTTTTAACTTTCTTCATGAACCACGGCTAACAGTTTGACCTCTTGGTCTCTGACTTGCGCTCACTTGAAATCACACTCACAGCACGGGACCCAAAGAATGTAGAGCAGTATGACAGCATCTGCTGTCCTGACCACTTGTATTTAGAAGACTCGTATTTAGGGGAAAAAAGTTGTGTGCCACAACCACTCTTTGAACCTTCTATTCCATTTTCAACTCCTCAATGATCTGCTGTCCTTCCTCCCACCAAGACTTTAAAAGTACAGATGACACAAAATCTACTCTCAGTGGTTTAGGACAAATCCCAAGTGGAAAGTGGGAGATGAAGAAATGTGATCCCCAAATGTCCCTAGTTTTGTGTTTTTGTAACAAAAATTATAAGAAATGATTCGGTTTACATATAAGCATTGCATCCCACTGGTCCTTCAACACAACGTAGGCAGTGAGAAATCTGAACATATCTATTATATTATCTCTATTCAATGGTTGAAAAAACCAGAACAATAAAGATAATTGTCTAAAGTCAATAGCTGCCTAAAGTCTGTCACAGAGGTTATGGTAGAGCCAGGATGGGAATTTCAATACTTCTAAAGAAAAAGTAATGTTACAGTAGAACATTAAACTTTCTGAACGAGGCTTCCACTATAAACTCACGCTTATAAGCTATTTAAAACATTTCTTCTTCATAGTTCTTCCTACAGCTCTAGAGGACTTCTGTTCATGCTCGAAGTGATACAAGCCATTAGATGACAAATTAATGAAAGAAGCCAACATTTTGCATGTATATAAGGTTCACCAAACTATGTACCAAACTTAGTTAAGCCTTTCACTGACTCGTGGTTCTCAACGGGGGCTTATTTTGCACCCCAGACCAGGAGACAGTCGGTGATGTCTGGACACATTTCTAGTTGTCACAGCTGGACAGGTGGGGAAAGCTGCTAGTATCTAGTGGGTAAAGGCCAGAGATATGGTTAAACATCCTACAGTAAAGAGACAGACCCCCATGACAAAGAAATATCTGGTCCCAGATGTCAATAGTGCAAAGATACAGAAACTCTGATGTAGACTATTTGCTAGAAGCATCGATAAAGCTAACCAGCTTGTGAGACTCTAACAACCAGAAAGGTTTCTATAGGGTGTGTATATTTCATCTAAGCCCCACATTGTTCCATTCCCAAAGCAAAACGTTACGCTCTCCGGAATCTCCAGGGAAGCTAGAAGCATAAAGCTTTGGGTGAAATGTAAATTTCTTAAAATATTTATCCATCCATAAGTGGCTACATTTTTGACATTATTATAGGGTTTCTCAGTGTTCCATTTTATTAAAAAATATTTATTTGGTTTCTAAGATTACTGCTTCTCTGACCACAGAAAATTCAATTACTGAAAACTGCAGCTATCAAATTGGTTGAAAATAAATAGCCTTTTATCCAAAGCTGGCAAAGATTGGTTTGCTTTTAATATGCAGCCATTTAAAAAAAAATAAAATAAAAATAAGAAAACATTTCCATTGCAAGCTGATGGACTGCAGAGTCAGAAGCCAAAGAGTCCTTTGCATCATCAGGTTTTATTTAAAATAGGATGAGGAAGGAGTGGGGGCAGTTTAAGAAAAGAAGTCATCCTAAAAGCAATTTACCGTTATTTTTCCTCTTTTGTTTTACAAGACAGAAGAAATGTGAGCCTTTTTTGCCAGTGGAAATCACTTTCTCCTGCTTTCTCTCTGTCTCGGTTTGAAATGTTTAGTAATATACAGGAAATGTGGTAAGTGAGATCTACAAACGTGGGCTTCCAATATCAAGGCTAATTATGTGCGAAGCAATGGGGATGGCAGCAGCCCTGCCAGGGAACCATGAAGGGGGCTGAATGGGATGCCTAGATCTTTCTCTCATTTGCTTCTCATTTGCATTGTAATCACCTACACACCTTTTTTTCTCTTTTTTTTCATCTCTAAAAGAACACTGTTCATACTTCCTCCGTGAAAAGTAGTCACCCCACAAGGAGGGGTACCTGAACAATTGACAGAACCATATTGTAAATAAAAGCAGAGTATATTCACCCTGTGAATTTTACACAATAATATTTCCATCTCCAACCTGTTGTCCTCTCATCACTGAACATGCACGTAGGTTATCTCTCACCTGAGTGAGGTTGGTCTGCACACCATTTGAGTTAAATGCTCTATCAGGCAAAATAGAACATCACTGGGTATTCAATGCTACTGAGAAAAGCAATTAATTCCTAGGTCAGTGATCCAGGACATCACTCAACCCCTTCTGGACAATTTGCAGAGGATTATTAATGAGGTCGTGAATTAGAAGAAGCTCTTGAAAGATGGGAATCAGGAGACGTAGCTTTTGCTTGCTGTTCAGCCATGCATCAGCCGGGTGAACCTTAGTAGGTTAAACCTCACCGAGACACAGTTCCTTTATCTGTGAAATGAAATGGCTGGAAGAAAGTATCTAAGGTCAGTTCTGTCTCTGTGATTCTTGGCCTGTTTGGACAGGCTTTGATTCTGTTCACCCGGCAAAGCATGAGCTCTGGGTTAAAGACAATGCCACCGTGAGCAAGAAGCATCACTGCTTCAGTTTGAGATTAATTTGTGCAAAAACAATTTCCATGGTGCTGATAATGAAAGCATCCTCTTTGCCGTTTTATTTTCACAAGAAGTGCTCCCTTAAGATGGAAGTGTAAGTGATGATGGGTGATGCTAATCACGGCCTTGGAAACTTGGATTGCTTTGTACATATGAGTCACGCACAATACGTGCTTAAGTGGCACCAGCCATGGGCATTCAACCTGCAGCAAAGGACTCTGCCTGCCGCTCTCTGCGTCTCCCTCTCTTCCTCTTTCTCTCTCTCACACACTCCCCACCCTGAAATGACTCTTCTTTTAAGAGGGTGAGAGAGGACTGGCAGAGAAGGTTAACCACAGTAAGAGTATGGTGTCCGTGACAAAGCACACGATACGTGGAGAAGACAGAACCATCTCTGTGCAGTGGTCAGAACTGGAGCTGAGAAGGGAAAGACTGACTTCATGAGGAGTTCCCTAACACAGCAAAAAGAAAACATAGTTGCTCCGTTTTCTTGTCCCTCTTGGTTAGGGGGGAACCACAGGCTCCCAGCTTTTACTGTCTGGTTTTGTGGTCTTATTGAGGGCTAATGTGACGACAGACAATAATGGTTCTGGGGCCTCCCATTCTGAAAGTTCTTTATTATTTTCCTTAATCCTACTTACCATATTATAGTTGTGGGTACAAGATAAAAGGTTTGACTTCTTGGAGCTAATCCCACCTGCTTGAACCTCTCCCACTTTGTTACAGATTATAGCTGGAAAAGACCATATCTGGAACTTCTTTTGACAAGTGACAAAGATGAGCATGGAAATTAGCAAGTTCTGGGGATTCAGTGTGGATGGAGAAAATGGTATTTTCAAAGATATTTTTGTCTTTAATTTTAAGATTGTTTCGAAACCTATCTCCACCAAGGCAGAGCAATTCTACTGCAGTTGGGTTAACTATTCCAGACCAGTGACTTGAGATGAGGGGCTGATACCTTCCTGTCAGAGAGCAAAGGGCATCAAAGGATGGAATTTAAAACATCTTTAAAGAGCACAGGGTCAGCCGATCTTTGTTAACAGCTTCTGTTAGCAGACCTGCCAATGTGTGTCCCACGCTTTTTGGTGGGGCAACTCGGACTGATGATGGACAACACTGTGCTGACGAGAACTGACAGTATCTCCCATCCAGGCAGGATGTGCAAAAGGGATTAAAAGAGATTGGGGGCGGGGGTGAGGAGGCTCCGTATTCCAAGTCTTTTTAGCTCTAACCAAATGCGTAGCTGCAACTGCTAGATGACGATCATAACTATAATGCTGACATCACAGAGATTTAAAGTCAACATCTGATTTAAACATTTCAATATAATTTAATTTGACATACCCAGCAAAATTCTAAAGCAATAGTCAGATCAGGCAAGTACAGGAGTAAGGTTGTTTGTTAAAGACGTGCAGTTGATGGAAGAAAAGCATTTAAACCTAGCTCTTTATTTACTAGAAAGCAAACGTATTAAAATAATTGTCAGAAATGAGAGCCTGGTGAACAGGATTAACTGATGAACAGATGAAATGTGCTATTAAATCAGGGTAGACATAGGCAGAGCACACAGGTGTTCTAGGGCAGTAAATTACTCTAAGATACTATAATGATGGATATCTTACATATCAAACCTATGGAATGTACAAGGCAAAGAGTGAACCCTAGGTAAACTGTGGACTTTGGGTGATTATGTGTCGATAGAGGTTCATCAAGTGTCACAAATATCACTCTGGTGCAGGATACTGATAATGAGGAAGGCTATCCCTGTGCAGGAGCAGAAGGCCTGTGGGAGATCTCTGTGCCTGCCTCTCAATTGTGCTATAAACCAAAAATTGCTCTAAAAAATAAAGAAAAAAAAAAAAATATATATATATATATATACACTTCGAGTAGGCTATATGACTGCACCATTTAGACAAAACCCAGATATAAGAGGTACATAAAATTCACCCTGTGATACATTGTTTACATCTTGGAGGTATATGGGCAAATCTAAGCAGAAACTTGAGGCTGTGTAGGGAAAAAGCGGATAGGTGGTAGACTGACAAGGACCACATTAACTAAAACCACCAGAATAAAAGATCTAAATTCTTCATGTGCTTTGCCTAAGTGAACAAAACCTTAGCATTAATAGCAGAAAGGAAATATCTTTCTATTTTAAGAATGACTATACTAGTTTCATGAAATTAACTACACTTAAAAAAAAAAAACTAGCTCAGTTTGACAAATTAATTGGTGATGTACTACTATGTGCCAAGCATGAAGTCTGTAGGGTACTGGAATTCAAAGATAAATGAGTCTTTTCCTCAAAGAGGTTCTCCTCTTACATGAATGTCCATTGTACTCTTCTAATTATTCTTCTGTCTCCTTTTACAAATACAGGAGTTATTGAATTGGAAACTCAAACAATCACACAGGAGACGTTTAACTTTTTTTTTTTTTTTTTGGAAATCAAAGATTTAGGGTTACAGAGGGAAAATATCAAACCATATTTTCATTTGTCTTACTGCCATTAAAAATGTTTCTGCATTTTTGTTGAAAAAAGGTTTAGACGCAGTGTACTCAAAACTAGGGAAAAACCATATGGGCACAGTCTGCTGTTGAATATGTGTGGCAAGAAGCAGGGAGTTTCAAAGACAGACAAATATATTGTTTGAACATACATGGCAGGGAGAAAGGCTGAAAACTCCCACTCTAATCTACTGTCGATATGATTTCCAAGTTCATCTGGTGGCTGGTTAATGAAATCCAACCGCTGCACATTTGAGACATAATTATGTGGAAGTAGGAAGAAACCTTGTAATTTATACTGGTGCCGACCCTGTGCGAGCTTCCAAGAGACCTGACCCCTTTCCCCAGCCTCTTTTTGACCATGCCAACTCCACTCATTCCCCAGTCAGATTGGAAGCTATGGGGTCCACTGGAAACATGGTTTATGGATAATGTATCTATAATGGACTCTCCACTCAAAACCAATAGAGAGCAGTAGCCTAGCCATCAGCAATCAGGCCATAAAATCTGCAGTTACCTTCTTTTTTTTTTCTTAAAAGGGGCAGGAAGCTAATGGATTTGAAATTGCAGAAGCGGACCACAGGCCTTTTTAATAAATGAAAATAAAATTGAGTCTCAGGTTTATGTTGATCTACAGAACTGTGAGTCCCAGAGTCCTCCCACTGTTTCCTTCAGGGTTGATTCCTAGCCTAAACCACCCAACATTTATAGCTGATAAGTGTCTACTGAAGGGTAATAAAATACGGTGTGTGTAGTTGTACAGAATGTAACTTATCACTTTCATCAAAAGCTCCCTGAAAATGTGTTTATCTAAAAGGCTTGTATGTTTGTGTATATTTCAAATATCTCTGCCGTTAGATTGAGCTGCTTGGGCATTAAAAGCTATTCCTTGAAAAGGCTTCTTTGGAAACTATTTAGCTGTGGGTTAATGGTTACATTTCCTTGGACTGGAGATATCCTCCAGGTTACAGAATTCATACAAATATATACAAATGAGACATTGACTATTGCCCAATTTTATTTTCTCACTAAACCAAGGTAAAGATTTAAAGCCTAATTCATAAAGGAGGAAAAAAAAATCTTTTTGTGGGTGTTAGGTGATTTTTGACTCCAGCACAACTGACGCTGGGAACTTTCCAAGCAAGCAGCTGCCTGGTAGAAAAGAAGAAGAAAAAAGAAAGGCTTCAGATGTTGAGAAAATGTTTAGGACTCTCTGGCAATAGCTGTGGAGTATGACTGCAGTCACTTGTAAGAGTCAGCTGTGCCACAGATGGATTATAGCTGGGGTATGGATGGTCTTATCTGAAAATGATTCTAGACCACTGAAGAAACAGACAAAAACCAGATTTTTCCAATCAAACCCTGTTCAAGCTATAAATGTCCCCTGATACACTGAGGTTTTCCTAAAGGAAGGTGCTCACCAAGTATCAATGATGGAATAGTTGTTAAGGGAGTCAGAAAGTAATATATTTCCTATTATATGTATTACCTGCTGGCAAGTCTGGATGTGTCCATGCATACCTAGGCCACTTACAGAATAATGCACACAAAATGTTGCAAAATGTTGAGTATTTTCATAGTTCAGAAAATAAGTGGTCTAATTTGCTTCCAGATGCCCAGTATCTGGATCATCAGGCCAATCTACAGAGCATTTGTGATTTCACTGTGACAGTTTTATGAATGGGCTTTCATGTAGCACGGTCAGGGAAAAGCCCTTTGTTTTCTCCCAAACAGACCATCACGGCATCGCGGGGCAGCAGGCTCACTGCGATCAAGCCTGTTAGTCTCAGTTAATTTCCTTTCTGCAGAGTTTGGAAAATTCATTTCCAGCTAACATGGTGGCTCCTATTCTGGACCGAACCAACTCAGAAGGACACCATCAGTGCAGGTCTGGGGGTAGCACACAAGACTTTCGATCTGGAAGGCTTTTCTTTTTCACCCAGTTTGAGGAAAGATCTTGGTGAATGAGTTGTGACCACTCCTATTTGGTACCGTGATATTCACAAAGAGACTCCCCTAACAGAATGAAGCAATTACTATATTTTTATCCTCATATTTATTTCTCCCAGTACAAAAAAGAGTGTGGCTGTAATGAGACTCAGTGAATAACGGCTCATCACTGACTGATAATTTAACCTCTTCTTTAAATTCCATAAGATAGGGGAAAATGCCAATTAGGGACTTAAAACCTGAATTTTCTAGATCAGTAATCTTACACTAACCTAACTAGCTAGACAGTTGTTCATTTCTTGACTTTTTCCACATTGGACACATCCTTAAATTAATATCTGGGTATCAAGTTATTTTAGGCTTTGTAAAAAATAGAAATACCACTAAAAATAATGTGTATGTTATAAAATGGAACTTACAATAAAAATAATAGCCTGTAATGGCTTCATTCATTCGAAGATCGTGCCAGTTTCACAGCTCTAAGTGGTGGAACCAAGTTTCAAGTTCATGTCTTTGAGCTCTGACGCTTAGGTGCTCACCTACCAGGTTACATGTGACACACAATCCCAAGCTGAGCTGCTCTGATGTGGGAGCTGCATACACAGGGTACAGAGTTATAGTTCCAGATAAACTAGGAGGGCAAACCAAACCAGGACTGGATCTGAGGAGTTAACCTAGGTCTTATGTGCTGTTTTTTCTTCTTTGGAAGGCAAAGACCACATATCTAAAAAGGGTTTTCAGCTTCTGCAACAGGTAATGATCAAAATAGAGAAGTCGCCTCTACATGCCTTGCGTGTAACTCCACCCAGGCTTCCTATTATAAGTGTACAAAAGTACTGCGGCAAACTAAGACCAGCAGGGGCAGGGATCACTGCGTTTTCATTTGGAAACCTGGTATTTGGAGACTATAAAAATGGTAATAATAGTGAATTTCTTTAGGAGTAATGCAACAGAATAGAATATAACCTAAAGACTTCTATCTGCACCTCATTAAAACCAGTCCTACAGGAGATCCACACCCTTGAAGACCAAAGTCCTCTTCCTCTGTTGTTCTTCTGTGTGTTTCCCAAGATTCCATTTGATGTTTCGATTTGAATATACATACAAATTTATATATATATATATATGAATTTCTAGTTGACAAATAGCTATTATATATAAAATCAAAATGCCAAATGGGACCTTGGAAATAGCTAAAGAAACAGAATCATTTAATGTAAATAGTTAACAATTTTTTCATTTTCAGGAGGGGATTCTGAAGCTCTGTGGACACATTCAAATGGAACGTCCTTTTTATCTTACGATCTATTTAGGAATTGACTGAAATAAACCAGCTACAACCCCAAAAACATTTTCTGGAAATCTGAGGTAACTTCCACTCAAATCCACATGTCAAAACTTTTGATTTCTATTTGGAGTAATGCCTGAATTCTCTGAATTTCAAAACATAGCACTTACTAAGTGCCCACTGGACTCACCAAAATGTTCAGAGAACGAATCTTTTTCAGAAGGCCAATTACCAAACATTAAGGTAAAGCGCTTTCATAACAGTGATGCTCATAATTTTTAGTATTTTAGAAAATTCTAAGGAAATTACATGCATTTCTTATGTGAGTTTTGATGTCTTTCCTTTTTCTTTTTCCTGTTTAACTCCTTTCTTTGCTATTTCACACTATCCGTCACATTCTGAACTTCGGTGCCCTAAAAAAATCTCACCAAGAGAATTTCAAAGAAAGACAGGGCCCTATTTTGATTCTGTAGACTCTATTACAACTTCTTTTTATAGAAGCAAGCCAAGCCAAATGGAACTCAGTTCAATAACTGACAAATTACCAAAGTAGCCCATATTATAAATTGTGTCTCCTGGAATATATTGAGCTTCTTCTGAAAGAGGAAATAAGAGATAGATACCATTTTAACCAGTAGGATATATCCAAATGCTTTTAATTTTAGAATCAGGCTGTCAAACAAATTAAAAGTCTGAAAACCTCTCTAGATTTTGGGCACACATATCAAGAAGGGTGGAGCAGACAGGAAACTTCAGTCTTTTCTGTACATTGGATAAAGGCACCCTTGCCTGGGGGAAATGAGGGTGGAAAAAACACCCGTATTTCTCTAGTTCAGGGATTCCCTCCACCCTACAGGGTATGCAAGGTTTCAAGTCTGACTTTTTCTGACAAAAAAGGGAGGAACAGTTGAAGTTAGTTCAAAAGAACTGTCAGAGAGTCTTGTCGCAGGTAAACCTGAGTGCTTGGCTATTAGCAACAGAAGCAGCCACTGATTTCTCTGCCACATGTGCTGTCAAGGGATTGTAGCAGTGTTCACTTTCTTAATGCACGACTTCATGTGCACGCACACACACTTCAGAGAGGATTGTTTTTCACATGTATTTTAGCTCCGTTTTAAAAAAGTTAACCTCCTTGAAATCAGCGGCTAATGGAATTCCCAACTCTGGTTACACTGCTGATTTATAGAGCTTTGGCTGGTCAGATGTATGGCTTCCCCCAAGAAAATGATAATATCTGTGCTAATCACTTCCTGAATAAGCTAGCACTACTTTTAAGTCTCTCCTTCGGCTCCTGAGAGTTTTATTTCATCATTTGCATTTTTTATCTCTCCTCCCCAAGCATGTCAGCTTGTATATAAATTTTTATTCCACCAGGTGCTCTAAAGACCATCTTGAGTCAAGATGTGAAATGTGGGTGTATATAATAAAGGCATTTTATCTGTGAAAAAATTAGTGTTACCATTCTTTGATAATTCTACCTTAAACTCAGTCAAAGTAGATGAATTTCTTTGTGACAGGTGATTTTTACTCAGCACCCAATTGTTCAGATCAAAGATAAAATGATCAGTCATCTAACTGAATGTTTTCTGATTTGTTAAAGCTGGGAATCTGTTCTCCAAAATGGAGTGTTTTTTATATATCGGTATTTTTCAGAAGGTAAAGAAAGATACTCAAGTGGAAACTGTCGTGAGACCGTCTGTGGCCACAGACTCTCGCCCAAATGACTTCTCTGTGCCCTTCTCCGGGTGCTCGGGAAGCACCGCTGCCTCACATTAAGCAAGTCGCTAGCCCACAGGTTTACCCATAAGACCCAAGTCCCCAGCCACCAAGGTACCTACATAACAAAACTGCTCTGACTCATGATAGCCAGCTGGGTGCTCGAGTCTTTCTGTGTACTGAGCAGTAAAACCAATAGTTAGAAGATAAGCTTTATTAAAGCCTGTACGAACCACCTACATACAAGCCTCTGTGCTGGACTTTGAGTTCTATAAATACAGTTTTGGAGGGTTTTTTTGTTGGTTTAGTTTTTGAGAAGTGAACAGCAGGATGTTTTTTATTCAAGAAATCTTGACTTAAATTCTACCTCTGGTACTATGTGACTTTAGGCCAACTTCTACTTTTTTTCGATGTCATTCTCCTCAGCTGTAAAAGGTGTATTCGGTATCCACTTCTAGTATCTGTAGGGTTGAATTAGATAGTGGGTGGAGAAGAGCAAGCACAATGTCAGGCATATTGTTGACACTTAAAGGATATTAACTGAATGAATAAATATATAAGAAACTATTACTGCCCTCCAAAAGTTTACCGTCTACCGAGCCATAGGAATTCATACTAATGTGAGCTGATTTATTCAGGGTCTTTTTTAGGAATTGGTTGATTTCAATGGTGAGAGTGGTAAGGCTTAGAGGTCTCTTGCTCCACAACCTCATGATCAGGTAGTATGTTGCCGGGAAAATAATCAGACTAAATTCTTCCAGATATCCAAGCCTTTGAATGTTAGTGAGCAGACTCAGATATTGTCAACCAGTCTGTTGTGGTAAAAGTTCTTTCCTTTAGGTAATCTGACATGTGCAATATTTTGCCTGAAGGTTTTCTCAAGGGAGATGAGACAGTAGGACCCAAGTAACCTTCTAGCCTGATTGGAGAGTTCTCAGTTACATGACGTCCCCTAGACTCCCAGATTCTGTCTCCCTCTGTACACAAAGGCAATACCAATCCACACCCTCAGACGTTAAGATTCATTTCACCCACGCAAACTTATTTGTAATATAAGCTGCTTAGTGAGCCCTCTAATGTTGATGTAGGTTAAATAGTTGAAGCCTTTTAAAAGCTGTCTGGGGAAAGAGCACTCATAATTAGTGCCTTTCACATACTAACAGCTCCTAGGGTCTGTATTGCAAATTAAAGTGCTTCACCGGTTAGCTAGGCATCCTTAAGGTATTGATTAAAAGAATGCATTGTTGACAGTATTGCAAAGAAAACTACACACTAAAACCGATATATAAAAACCTTGACAGGATGCCTAATAAGGCAGGTGCCTTATTTCTTATTACTAAAATTTTGTGAAAGCTTTAAAATTTTATGAGAGCTTTATTCATGAAATCTGGACTTAAATTCTGCCTCTGTCATTATGCTATGTTATGCCAATATGTCTTACATATCCACAGACCCTTACAGGGAGAACTTCTCTAACCATTGTCCTTGGGGGAAAGGATCCCTAAGCACGACTGTAAAGATAAGATGCTGTCAGCGGTCTGTACAAATCCACACCTGACTGGAGCAGATCAATGGGTCCATTGATTAGCCCTGTGTTTCTCTAGTGCACATTATCGACATTTTGGCCAAGACAGCACTTCACTGCGTGTGACTGTCTCATATGTTACAGGACAGATGATACCCCTTGTCCTTTCTCCACCAGAGTCCATGTTTCCCTTCTCCAGTCATCTCTGTGGTGGGAGGAAGTCTCCACCACCAGCTGAGGACTTACTGGGCTAGCTGATGAAGTGGCCTGTTGCAGTGAGAGTAACTGGGTACTTTGGTTTCTAGGCCTTAGGGAAATTATAAGGAAGCCTGATGTCTATACACACATACCCATCCAAATTATGGGGGGTCTGGACAAGAATCCAGAGAATGAAAATGTCACATACCTAAGTAAGTTATATGCATTTATTTAAAAATTATAAATCAAGGTAATAGGCTGTGTGATGAAAATTGGACCACCTTCCGAATTTGACAAATATACCTTTGCAGAGTCCTGGAATGCTCTGTTAAAACTTGGGATTCTCAGAATCCTTGGACTTTTCATGCCAGAATGTTGCTGTGCGGGGAGAGGCAGGGACCGCTCCTGGATTGGCACCTGCTCTCCTGTTTCTATCCTGTTTCCTTCCCACATCATTGAAGACCTTGTACTCGTCCACATGGAAATCGCACATGTCCAAACTCTAACTATATTTGCACAAACAGCTGTCTTTTGGCCACCTCTCTGGAAGGCTCTCGGTCCCTTTCAGGGACCCTTGTTACTGAATGTGGTTCAGGGGAGACAGAGCGCAGGCTCTGAGTGAGCATGTCTGCTTTGCCTAGAAGACTCCTTGCCTCATGGAAAATGGTGTGGGCAGAGGAGGATCTCTCTCTAAGACGTGTGGTGCTGGGAAGGGTCCTCTCTTTCTATTCTAGGGACAGAACTGATTATAAGCTACTGTGTCAATGGAGCATAGACCATGAATACACAGAAACTATCAGGTAGAGAAAACAAGTGTGCAATAAAAGGAAAGAATAAATCGGTTGAGTGTGAAAGAAGAAAAGTGTGCAAATACACACAGGGCAGCAGATTCACAGTGAAGATCAATCAGGGCTCCACAAACGCCAGTAGCCGGAGTGTCGAGAGCTGCCTAGGACGCTGCATGGACCTTCTGCTCTTGTGCCTTCCTGGGCCATTTAAAGACCATTGCTTTTTGGATTTCCCTGTGTCCTCATACCTATATATACTTCCAGGAAGTCTCTCTTCCTAGAGGTAACTTGAATGAGTCTGTTGTTGCAAATAAAATAGACTAATTAATTCAGGAACACTTAAAAGAGACCGATTACTCAGTTGAAAATCACTAACTAGAGAGCTCATTCTAGATGTAAATGGAAGGGAAAATCCCCTTAAGTATTTTATATGTGGAAGTTCAATTTGCTCAGATAGAGTATCATCGTATTTATTATGATGAAAAAGTGGTATATTATTTAATGATTGGGATAGTTATTAATATAATGTCCTAAAGGAATTAAGACTTTCAACTAGTTGAAAAATAATATATAAAAGCACAAATAATAATTTGTTGTTTAATATAAATAGTAATATAATATTTGTATAAATATTTAATATTTAATATAAATCTTTTAATATTTTATATTAATATTTTATATAAATATTAAGAAGGAGCACTAATTAGAAAATGTAATAAAACATTATTTTCTTATGGTGCTATCAAATGTTTATAAAAATTAAACAATAATATAAGGCAAAATAATAGGAATTCTATCCTATCATAATTATTTGCTATAGTAGCATCCCTAACATCAAACAAAATACCCTCGAATGTGCAATTAACTTACAGTGAATTAACTAAATGTAGTCCATAATATTTTTATAAAAACGTTAAATTTGGAATTTCTTGACATCTTGCAAGAACTATCTAAAAAAATACATCAACTTTTCCGCTTAAAAATTTCATGCAAGGATAAACTAAAGTCCAAAAACAAATACAACAAATGGGGAAAAACCAAAAAGAAACGAACAACACAAGGAGCCCTTTACAATATCCATAATAAATCATCTTTCATCCAGATATAGTCAACAATATAAAGAATATGAAAAAGGCAGAAAATGTTAGAGAAAAGAGAGGTACTCAGACACATTTTGCTTCAATCGCTTACTCAAAATCACAGATTTTACAAAAATAATTGAAGGAGATGATTCTGTATAGTTTTGAATCCTTGTTGGTTACATTTTTAAACAAAATATACTGAAATGATTGCTTATAGACTGACAACTATATTCAGTGTTGATGAGAAAAGGTTTTTGATATTTATGTTGAGTCATAAATCCTAAGAACAAAGTTCCTTCAAGAAAACATGCTAGTGAAGACTTGTGTTATATTCCCAGCTATCAAAACAGTTACCAACATTTTAAATATACTATTTGAAAATAAGAATGCATTTAGTACTGGAAATGGGTTTTTTTAAAAGAGGTTTCAAAAAAAAGATCTAGGGGCTGATTCTTCCAAGAAATAATTGTTCCTACAGTAGAGTGTAACACACACGTATTTGACAATTGTAATTTTAATGATAAAATGTGAAATTAATGGGATTTCTTAATAAAATGTCATATATATCTTCATATCCCAGCAATCATTTCTATGGTAGTGATCTTTAATTTCAGTTTCTATCTGAGGTTTGGACAGATATTGGCTAAAGTGCTAGGCCATGTGGCACTTGGCCAAAACGAGTGTTTGGTGCGTGTCTAAGTATATATTGAAGTGTGAAAAAGGCTGAGAATCCAGTTTGGAAGCTATAATCAGAGGACCTCAAATGCCTAGAAGATGAGACCACTTTTAACTCAATTAGCAATTGAAAATAACTGAAGACATTTCCTCCATTTCACAGTCAGTTAGAATTTTGCAATTTAACTAAACATTTACTGTGTTGTAGATACAAAACTAACTGTAGGTATTAATTATTCGACCACTTTTTTTCCTGTTTAAAGTTAATTTCTTCACTTTTGACATTCAAGTAACTGGTAGTACATTTGCTGTCACAAAAAAGAGCTCATATGTATTTAACAATTACTATATGCCAAGACCCCTGAAAGGTCTAATCATATTTAATAACTAAAAAATAAAGTTGCTTAGAAATAGTAAAGAAAAGATTTGAATCTACAATCAATACTCTTTCTTCTATTAAAAAAATGGTTCGAAGACTTAGAGGCCTTAAATCAGATCATTTTATAATCATAAGTAATCAATCTAGTGTCACAAACAATATTTTTGTGTGTATGTTTATATTATTACCATCAAATCGGTTCCTAAATTAACTTTTACAAAAAAAATATTTCGTTTGATGTTTCCTTTAAGTTTCTTTTGTTGCAATGTAACGAATCCCTAACACATGAAAACAGGCCCGAATACAGAACACCCTTTGCATTGAAGGTTTATTCCTATGAACTCAGCCTGGAAGTGGCTATTACTAACGTTGAATGCAACCTCTACTAGTCCTCTTCCAACAATTAAATGTTGATTCTTATTATGTTTATTTTCATCATGTATATCAGAGATTGTGCTTGCCTCTCTTACATAATATCTTATCCTCCTGCGAATGTGTCACATATTCCAGACAGAATGCTTATTGTACCAGCCAAGACACACCATGTGTCTGAAGAGTCTTGCTCATGACTTGTTGTAGAAGTGATCTAATCAATTGGAAAAGGTCTACCCATGACGTGTGAGGTTTCCCACTGTCATTTCTGATCAAGGAGCAGATGTGCTAGGTTTAATGGGAAGCACAATATGAAGACTGAGCAACCAGGCTCTCCTGACTTATGTGAGCACAGGTTTTACCCAAGTGCAGCTGTTGTCAGAAAAAGGAGATGGTAACCATGACATCTTTTAGGTGTCATTTTATCACCTGATATGACCCTTCTTCATGTCTTAGTCAGCTTTTCTGCTCACTCTCTAGAACCAAAAACACTGGGATCTGGGAAAGTCAGTCCAGGCTTGGCCATGTGACCTCTAGCTGCATGCCTTACATGTAACATAACACAGACAGGGAACCACGTATCACCCAGGAACCAGTGTTACTAGTTCTGAAGCAAAGCCATGATACCGACTTAGCAGCCCAGATCCCAGACAGGGCAGCCTGATGTGACAGCTACAAAGAGTTTTTTTGAGCTTCTCAGCCAATCAAATACCAGCTGTGGTTGGCTAAAATCTGGACCAGACAACTGTACAGAGAACTCCTCTAGAAGGCACGGTGCACACAGAAGCAATAACCTCTCTAATAAATCTGCTGTGAGCACTTCTTAGCCTCCATCAGCAATTCCAGGTACTCACTTAAGAATAGAAACAGTTATTTTAAAATATATATATTCCTTTCTAGTATAGCTATAAAATGTGCATGAACTCGATGCCAGCTTTTGACAGGGAAATTTAGTTTTAGGTCACTCAATTTATGCCTCTGTGGGGCACAAACTCCCCAGAAGATTAAACTTTCATTAAGTTCTTTCTTTTATTTCCTGCCTCTGCACCCATCATATCATAAGTTCCATAACTGATGTCTTACTGTGGTCATAAAATGGCTGGGCTTAAACTTTAGGGAACTGTCAAACACCTCTCTCTCTCCCTCTTCCCTCAAATAAAAAACCTTTTAGAGAATGATTCTTAAATTGACAGTCTTAGTGGTCACCCTCCCCAGCCTACGTCAATGAGAATGTGCCTAGAAGAGATGGACAAGGTAATGTGCACTTGAGACAATCACATTGTGAGGCCAATATTCCACACTTCCCTGTCCCCCACCCCCCTATTGTTATGACTAGACAAGGGATCATACTGAATAGATTAACCAGTCATTGACTCAGGACACCTACTGCTTGGAATGCCATTGCGCTTCAAGTGAAAGGGGATAAAAACGTCTCCCCTCCATGCCTGATCCCGTACTCTGTGGCAATATTTCTGCCACAGAAATGCTTGGCTGTCAGCTCCAGCAAAGCAACCCCGGATAGCCACAGTAGTTTGTTGTCAGAATGAAAAATGGTTCCGTGCAAAAGGTCTCGGGGCTGAGATGCTAACAGTCAAGGAGCCCTAAGGCAGGCATTTGACAGAGAACTTTGGTCTTGCTGTTAAATACCACTTAATACTGTCCTGCCTGGTAATCCCTGCTGTTTAACAACTGTGCAATCATGGCCCAGCCACGGCAGAATGCCTTTTCGACAGGGGGGAAAAGAGCCAGATGTCATACATTTGCTTGGGAGAAAAGAAAAAAATCTCTTCGCATCCAATGAAAATAATAATGCTTCAGAAAAAAAAAGACAATTGCAAATCCATTACAGCCTTGATTCATCATGAGAGTTCACAGCCAAGAGAGAAATGAAATTCGATCTGAGGTTAGCTATAGGTGAAGAGCAAAGCAGCTTGATAGAGCCATTAGAACTCCAGACAGCACCTCTGTTACTCCAAATAGTTGGGTGGGTGGTAGTGAAAAAATTCAAACTAGTTATTTGGCTCTGGGCTTTAAGTAATAAACTGACTTTTTCAAGCATGTGTAGTCTTGGATTTAGAATTGTGTACCAATTTATCTATTTGTGGGAACTGTTTTTTTCCTTTGTGCAGTTACTTTGCAGAGTAAAAGTAAGGCTGTAACTCTAAGTTGATTTCCGCACTTTTCTAGTGGTTTCTTAGATAATATGCTTTAAATTTGACCATGCATATGTATATTCTGTCATGCTTTGGAAGGAAGAATTTAAATAGACAAGCATATTTATATTTTAAAAAAACCTAAATTCAGTTTAAGGGAAACAGAAGTTTATCACTGTAATGAACCAAGAGAGGAAGCAGAAACACTATTAAATGTAAATTTGAGTCCCTGAGGATGTTCAGATGGGTCAGTGGCCTCTCCAAAGCTACAGAGGATGAGGTTATTTTTCTGAGGATGAGACTATAAAATATCACCTGTACATGACTTCATAGGATGCCAAAATACTAAGGAGATGTATGGAGATGACATGAATATATTTTTGAACCCACAAAGATATGGAATGATTTTCTTACTGGTCTTAATACTCTATACTTTCAGAATCACCTTTATTCCCTGGCTTGGAGATTGACACCCACATTCCTTTTTGGTAATCTTTTTTTTTTTTTTTTACTTTATTCAAGAATAATTAAGGCATAGCAGGATTATTTGACACCCTTAGAATGATAACAGATATGATATCAGCCATCATAACTTGATTTTGCGGATAGGGGATGGCAGTGGTTATGCACTTAAACCTGAATCTAATCCAATGGACATCTTTGACACAGTCAAATATGGCATGGATATGCTTCATATCATGGATATGTCACCCCTACTTACTCTTCTCACTAAACCTCCAACCTCAAGCCACCAAAGAAACAGACAAAAGCAGAACAAAAAACAAACACGTAGAAAGAAACCTATTAGACCTCATACTTGTGGTTTATTTTGAAATCTCTGTGAATTCCTAAAATAGTTTACTTGTAACTTCTCTCATGGCTTTGTCACTTCCTATCACATAGAATAGCTATTTTTAAAATATGCAGTATCTTCCCTCCCATTGTGTAAGTTCCTTGAAGTTAGCACTGGTATCTGATTAAAATACAATGAGCATAGTAACTCACTATCAGCAATACTATTCAATACTGTGCATCTCGTAAAATATGTAATAAATGTTCTTAAACAGAGGGTGGTTTGGTTTTTTTTTTTTTGCCTACATGAAAATAAAACTTTCAAGGAGAAAAAATAACTTATTAACATAGTAACTTATTAATAATCCCATAGTATATTAAATGAGATTAATTTAGAATCATTCATTTCCCCTTCATATTTCATAAAACCATTTTTTTCAAAAACTTGAACAGAATTTTTTTAAGAAACAAAACTTTTTGAGCCATTTATAATACTTTTTTCAAAGCAAGTGACTTTTACCTCTTCCTAAGTACTTGTGACTCTGTCCTTTATGCATTCATGAATATGTTGTTACTGGAAGTTTTATCACAAGCCATAATCCCCATTTGGAATAGATATTTGTTTGGTTCAGTTGATTGCAGGTATGTTTGTGATCATCATACCAGACTTCATTTTTAAAGTGATCTGTAAATGCCTAATCCTAATTTACAAGGACATGATTTTTAACTTTTTTTAAAAATTTATACTCTCAAGTAATCCTATATGCATTAAAAACTAATATTGATTGATGTACTTACAAGTTAATCTGTCTTTCTAAACTACTAATTGCATTTCAAAATAACTAACTAAAAGAGTATCCTATAATAGGAGAGGCTTTTTAAAGATTGAAATTTAAGGTGAGTCTTTTTTTTTTTTTTTTTTTGATGGATGGTTTTGTCAATAAAACTGTCTTACAGTCAGGCATATTTATGTGATTCCCCCTTAGATCCTACATTCCACTTAAGACATTAGGTTTTAAAATGGTCTGAGCTGTTAAAAAAAGAAAAAGACTGAAATTTGACCATTTCTTCAACCATATCTTATTTTTGTGAAGCATAAAAATAATGTGTCTGAAGCATCTGATCTAGAACAGGCATACAACACACAATAGCTGCCAATTTTACAACTAGTATTTGCTCAGTGTCACCATAATAAATGATGCTAACAGCAGTCAGTGAACACTTACTATGTGCTGCATGATTTGCTTACAGAGAGGTGTTGCACAGAATTCTTCAGTAAGAAAGGCAAATTTCAATCCCACATTTTCAGGTGAGGAAGCCAAGATTCATGGATGTTAAATCATTTACATATCTAGATGGTGGTGCCGCTAAGTTTGACACGGGGCTTATTTAACTCAAAGCCTGCTATGATGTTCTCAACGGGGGTGTTTGCAAAACTATTTTTTATCAATGCCATATTTGAAACAATCATGCAAAGCTGCGGAGAAAGATTTCTACCCGAAGAGAAAATCGCGATCCCTATCTCAGCCCCTCAAGATCTTTAGTAAGAAGGACAACTGGGCTCCTTTTTACCAAATACATCCGAACACTGCTTGTTTCCTTTCCTCTGTGGGCTTTCAGACCTGTGAGCAGAAAGAAGCTGAGACGTGTGCAGCCAGGACCTGCTGCACATCTGACTCACCTGGGCTGAGTCAGCACTCCTGCCCCGGGACCTGCCTGTACCCTCACAGGCTCCTCTGCTGTTCTCTTCTGGCTTGTGTTTATGGTATGCACAAATTGCTATCTGGAGGATCAGCCGATGGAAACCCTATGATTTGCTAATTAGATTTCCCAAAGATACTGTCAAATTAAACCTGGCCCTCTAAATTCATGTAAACATCAAGGGATACAACAGCCAAAATCTGGGCTCCCCTTGAGAACTGGCAGCTGTTTTCACCCTGCACAACCGTTCTCTTATCTGAGCTGAAGAGACCCGCCTCCAGCAAGCGATGGCCTCCAGCACTTAGTACTTGAGTAAACCAAAGTGGTGCCGAGCTCAGGGTGTTTTCTTGGCCCTGGTGCTCCCTCTTAACTGCACATGAAATTCAGTGCTGGGCAGATGGAAGGAAATACTACTCTCTGGGTAGTTTGGCCACCTGGTACATAAGAGCTGCCGTGGATCAGCTAGGATTTGACTCTCAGCTCCGCTGTGCAACCTTGGGCAAGTTACTTCGATCTTCCAGTCTCCTGTCGAGTCCTCGGCTTCCTCATCTGAACATGAGTATCCCTGATGTCATGGGGTTCCTACAAGCTTGGAAAACAAGCAAAGCACCCCCCCACAGGCCTGCTCTTCAGTAAGCCCAGGACAACATAAACTCACTTGCTGCTGTTTCTGGTATAAGATGTTGCCCAGCTGCTGATGGGATAAAGGAAGATGTCAAAACATCCCCAAATCCTGTCTACACCAAGAATAAGACTTGAAGTGAGCAGGGACAGCAGCCTTGATTCAGAATGGCTGGTCTCAGAAATCTGAGAGGGTTCACTGAGACGAGGCCAGGAGACAAGGTGGAGAACCCACCTGGATAGCTCAGTCTCTGGCTTGGCGGGGATACACTTGAAAGGGGGCCCCTGGAGAGGATGTGTTAGAGACACATCTAGTAGGTAAGATGGTCAAATACAAAGCATATGGGTTTTATCATTTAACTTTGAATGGCAGCTCCATCACTCAACACTTCTGTTAGTTTTGGAAAGTTCATTTCTTTGAACTTCAGTTTCCTCTTTCTTTTTTAAATTTAGAGGGGATAATAATATTTCCCTTCCCAGGTTATTATGAAAATTAAATGAGATAATACTTCTAAAACATTTGAATTTTGTTCCCAGGAGGTGTTAATCTTTTTTTAATTTTTTCAATTCACCCTCCCTACACTCTTGTCTTCATTTTATGATTCAGATGACAGTAAAAAGAAGTTGCAACGAAGTGAGAAAGAAAGGATAAGAGTTGTGAGTAGAACCAATGGAAAATGTGTAGAAGAAATGAAACGCATGAAGCCAAACCGCTTCTAAGCCTAAATATAGTACAACACAAAAAATGCTAAATATGTTTAGAGGGCATCTAGTTAATTTTGAGATTCTTATCATAGGGAACAAACACCATATTCTGAATCAAAGCATTCATTGTGACAACTCTAAGAAGCAGAGAGCTATTCTGAGACCAGATGACCATTCTTTTGTTCTTCATTATAAGTATCTTTTCATGTTGTGAGGCTCCAACTTTTCAGTCATTTACTCAAATAATCCCATACTTTCATAAAAAGGCATTTTGTGATTTCAAGAAGACCATATTTCAAAGATGCACCAAGGATATCTTTAGTTGCTAATGTCTTAACTCTGAGTTGAAGCATTTTGGACTCCTTAAGGAGGAAGAAGAAAAGGTTTGCACAGTGAAAGGGTTTGTGGCTGGATCTATTTTCCAAGATATTAAAAACACCAAATACTTAGACCCCATCCCTACAGGGCTCCTTTCCAGTTAAATGGAGCAATCAGGAGGCACAAATCCACAGAAGGCATGGGGAACGGCTGCCTGATGCCGTGGCTCCATCAGGCACCTGGTGAGAAACGCCGGGCAAGTCAGCTCCGATTCACTGGCCTGATCACCAAATGCCATCATTCATCTTTTTCAGAGAAAAAACTTGAGTCTCTGATGAAACACCTACACGAGGAAGGGCATCCCGCGTTTCACAAATGGTAAAAATGTCTAGGTAAAGAAACTAGGAAACAACCACAAAATTGTCCAAAAACAAAATGTAGGGCCTTATTCATCTCCTGTTAGCTGAGATGAAGTCATAGCTGCATGCTCCTTTCCTGCCAGACCGAGTGTTCTTTAACCATCCCTTGTACCAGTCCTGCACTATAGACAATAAGTATTATCTTCTTGATATGTGAGACTTAAGATTTCCAAAATTCCTAGCACAGATGTCAAACCCATAAGACAAAACCCCATCAAGGTATGCACATTGCTCTTTTAGACATAATGCTATTGCCTACTAAACTCTACAAATAGGCAATAGCATTATGTCTAAAAGAGCAATGTGTATACCTTGATTAAAGAATAACTTATTGCTAAAAAATGCTAGCCATCATCTGAGCTTTCAGGAAGTCACAATCTTTTTGCTGGTGGAGGGTCTTGCTTTGATGTTGATGGCTGCTGACTGGGGTGGTGGCTGCTGAGGTTGGGGTGGCTGTGACAATTCTTTAAAATAAGGCTACAGTGGAGCTGGTTATGTTGACTGACTCTTCCTTTGGTGAACAATTTCGCTGTAGCATGCCATGTTGTTTGATAGCATTTCACCAAGAGTAGAAATCTTTTAAACTTGGAGTCAATCCTCTTAAACCCTGCCCCTACTTTATCAACTAAGTTTATGTAATATTCTAAATCTTCTGTTGTCATTTCAACAATCTTCACAGCATCGTCACCAGAAGTAGATTCCATCTCAAGAAACCACTTTCCTTGTTCATCTACAAGAAGTAATTCCTAATTCATTCAAGTTTTACCATGACATTGCAGCAGTTCAACCACATTTTCAGGCTCCACTTCTAATTCTAATTTTCTTGCTATTTCCACCACATCTGCAGTGACTTCATCCACTCAAGTTTTGAATCCCTCAACGTCATTAATACCAGGATTGGAATCAACTTCTTCTGAACTCCTGTTAATGGTGTTATTTTGACCTCTTTCCATGAACCACAAATACTCTTAATGGCATCTAGAATGGTGAATCTTTTTCAAAAAGTTTTCAATTTACTTTGCCCAGACCCATCAGTGGAATCACTATTTATGGCAGCTGTAGCCTCATTGAATGTATTTCTTAGATAATAAGACTTTAAAGTCAAAACAACTGATCCATGGGCTGCAGAATAGATGTTGTGTTACCAGGCATGAGAACAACATTAATCTCCTTGCACATCTCCATCAGATCTCCTGGGTGGCCAAGTGCATTGTCAGTGAATAGTAATACTTTGAAAATAATTTTTTTTTTCTGAGCAGTAGGTCTCAAAAGTGGGCTCAAATATTCAGTAAACCATACTGAGAACAGAAAAGCCGTCATCTAGGTTTTGTTGTTCCATTGATAGAGCCGAGTAGATTTAGCAAGGTTCTTAAGGGGCCCTAAGATTTTTGGAATGGTAAATGAGAATTGGCTTCAACTTAAAATCACCAGCTGCATTAGCCCCTAATAAGAGCATCAGCATGTCCTTTTAAGCTTTGAAGCCAGCCATAGACTTTTCCTCTTTAGCTATGAAAGCCCCAGATGGCATCATCTTCCAGCATAAGGCTGTATTGTCTACACTGACAATCTGTTGGTTAGCGTAGCTGCCATGGTTAATTATCTCGGCTGGATCTTCTGGATAACTTGCTGCGGCTGCTCCATCAGCACCTGCTGTTTCACCTGCACTTTTCTGTTACGGAGACGGCTTCTGCCCTTAAACCTCATGAACCAACCTCTGCTAGCGTCTGACTTTTCTTTGTAGCTTCCTCACCTCTCCCAGCCCTCCCAGCCTTGAAGAGAGTTAAGACCTTGCTCTGGATCAGGCTTTGGCTTAAAGGAACACTGTGACTGGTTTGATCTTCTATCCAGACCACAACTTTCTCCATATCAGCAGTAGAGCTGTTACACTTTCCTAGTGTTCATGTGTTCACTGAAGTAGCATTTTTTTTCCTCCTTCAAGAACTTTCCCTTTGCATTCACAGCTTGGCTCACTGTTTGGCACAAGAGGCCTAGCTTTCAGCCGGCCTTGGCTTTTGACGTGCCATCCTCACTAAGCATAATCGTGTCTAGCTTTTGATTTAAAGTGAGAGAGGAAGCTCTTCCTCTCACTCGAACCCTTCGAGGCCATTGTTAGGGTTATTAATTGGCCTAATTTCAATATCATTGTGTCTGAAGAAATAGGGATGCCTGAGGGAGAGAAAAGGGAACAGCTGGTTGGAGGAAGAGTCAGAATACACACACCACTTATCAATTAAGTTCACTGTCTTATATGGGCATGGTTCATGGCACCCTAAAACAATTACAAAAATAACCTCATAGATCACCAGTTACAGATCACTATAACACCCATAACAATAATGAAAAAAGCTCAAAATATTGTGAGAATTACCAAAATGGGACAAAGGGACATGAAGTAAGCAAATGCTACTGGAAAAATAGCACTGATCAGCTTGCCTGACACAGGGTTGCTGCACACCTTCAACATGTAAGAAGTGCAGTACCTGTGAAGCACCATAAAATGAAGCTCGATAAAATGAGCTGTGCCTGTACATCGTAATTGACGTGCACAAGTATGTGCACATCATAACATCCAGTGAAAGTTAATCTAACGAAAGATGAAGGGAAACATACACCCACCTAATATTCCTTCATCTCACCATGGTAGCTTGGGCAGATAATACATTTTTAAGTTAAAAAACATATGATTATGTTTATCATTTAAAGTTTCCAATACTTGTTATATTCTTCTTCTTTTTTTAAAAAAAACTTCTTCCAAACCTATACCTTTTAATGTGCACTTTGGCTTCAGCTTTGATTCTAAGGGGAAAACAGCCATAATACAGAGTCTGTTGAAATTAATGCAGCCTTTGCTGTTGGACTCTGTCTCTTTCCCTCTCCTTTAATTAAGTTTAGGCCATATCCTCAGCAGACATTAGTCAACCGAAAAACACAAAGAGGGAGGGAAAAACTGAGTAGTTAAATGTATTATTCCCCTCTCTGTATGTAAAAGACCAACCAATAACCTCACTTCCTGGTGTGATCGGTATTATTACAGTGCAGTTCTTGATGCTTGGTTTCATTACAGTAAACGTAGGGTTTCACTAAGCCGTTTTCCCACGAGAACATTTTAATTAATTTATTAATTGCAAATGAAGCTACAGGTGTTTGAGTGGGTTGGTGGTAGTGGTGTGTGTGTGCGTGTGCGCATGCGCACCTGTGTGTGCACTGGAGCACATGCACGTGAGTGTGTGTGTGTTTTAATTGCTTCTGCATCCACTTCCCTGGCTCAACCTGTTCAGGCCAGTCAGCAGCCCTAGCAACTGATTCTGAGACAAGCCTGTGCGGGTGTCCTGTCATATGTTGGGATGATCCTGTCAGGCCCATGCAACTATGCAGGAAAATAACATTGTCATAATCGGGTGCTGGCTTCTTGGCAGCTGGACCTGGCTCTGGGGTAGAAATTGGCAGCAGTCTCCTTAGAGATGGTTATTTCTGACCATAATCAAATGTTTAGATTTTTTTTTTAAGGCTTCTCTTTCATGCCAAAGAAGGTATGGTCTCCCATGCCAGTGTTAGCACCTTGCTAATGATTCTCAGATCTAGGTTCTAACCTAGAGGTAGCATCTGGGCAGCGGTCCTTGCTCTCCCAGCATAAAACCTTGCAGATGCATCTTGGGGTTTCAACAAATTACACTGGGCAGCCAAAGATGTGAATATGTCCGTTTCTTAGGAGGAAATTGACGTGGTAGGATCAGAACTTTGGGGTGAGACTGGGAGCTCTTCAATGCACATTCTGTATTCAACTAAATATTGAGCAATTTACCTAAATACCAAGGAATCGCATTTTGCTCATTAATAAAATAATAAAAACAGCTCCTTTGGGGCCATTGCCTTGCCAAGTCAACAGAAGAGGAATATGAACTGCTTGACACAAAGTAGGCACTCAGTAAATGTCTATTATTTCTTAATGTCATTACTATTATTTCCCCACAAGCTCTTACCATAACTATTGAATTGTCTTCATTCTTAACTCTATGATTTCCATTTTTTAAAAAAGATTCATTTCCATTTATAAAATAGAATATATGAAAATAAATTAAAGCAAAGCAACCCAGTTCTATATTTCCCTTTCCCCTCTCATGCCAACTTAAGAATATGGAATATGACTTAATATGCTTTAATATGGTTAATTATCTGTTTGCTTGCTCTGTCTTATTTAAATTAAAATGTAAATACCTCGAGGGCAAGAGCTAGGTATATTTCACTTTGTGTACTCCCTATCTTCTTCATTGCGTTAGGAATTACTACAGTCTTATGAGAGCTCTGTGAAGCTTTATTGATATACTTGGGGGCTATAATCAAATCTTATGGAGTAATATCTCTCAGTCTAATTAGGAATCTTTAAGTCATATCACAATAGGGTCCATAACCTTTAAAGTGCCTGTATTTACAGTTTAACCTCAAATGGGAACTGTAATTTGCAAAAAATACAAATACAAATAAATTATAAAAATAATGAATGTCACTGGATGACAACATCAGCACTTATCTTGTAGGGATGGCGTTCAATGTGCTGATAAAATACACCTCGGTGCGTTTCCCTGTTCAAAGGCTTATTGCTAATTAAAGTAAACATTAGATTCCTGAGGTTTACTGAAACTTTATTGCCCTTACTTTTTTAAAAAAAGGGCAAGTGTGTGTGTGTGTGTGAGAGAGAGAAAACGACCGAGAGAGAGATAAAAGTTAATTAATAGAATCTGGCCTTCCTCCAAAACATACTCTCTGAGTTTAAGGTATTTGAGATTGGGTAATTCAGGTTGGTTGGTATGTGAAAAACATCTGTCATGATGGGTCTTGCCATTAAACATGGCTCACTGGGAAGACACAGAAGCATCTTGGGCACCATAATAATGACTTTCAAAAATGTACCAATTCTGGCATGGCACCATTAAGTGTCTGGGTCCTGCTGGGGTGATATTCTGTATCGATTATTACGCTTTTCACCTTCTGAGATTGGCTTCGAAAGCTGAGTGGCAAGTGAAGTCATTAGTTCCCCTTGGAATTGATTTATATCTCCAGTGGGAACTAGTTTTTCCACTACGTTTTCTTAAATGGAGTTGGGAAAGTTTGATTGGGTTTGGAGTACCATATCTGGTGCTATTTATAATCTACTAGTCCCCATTTACTACAGGGCCTGGAATTAATTGCACATAAAAATTCCCAACCAGTTTCAGAATTAAAATAGTTACTTTTATGGCAAGAGCTAAGTTTCCCAAAGGGTGTTCCATGAAATACTAGCACCATGAGATACTCTTCAGAAAGGGATTTGTTGTTTAAATAAATTAGAAGGGAAACAATCCACTGACTCCCCCTCTTGTTTTCACGTGGCCAGATTTTAGGGTCCACCATAGCAGTATCAGTGTAGATATTGTTTATCTTTAAAGCACAGTGAAGAGTATAGCGAAGAACAAATGGTAAACGTGTATTAATATTGCTGACAAATGAAATTAATGAAGGCTCAGAAAGTCCTGTAGTAAAGAGATTCATCCATTTTCCAAATTCGTAATGATGATGGAACCATTCTCCTTGTACAAAAATATTAACATTACATAGAAGTAATCTTCCCAAGAAACAATTTAGGAAACCCTGTTCTAGAATACTAAACACGTTCATTAAAATAATTTATATATATACATCCATTTGTTCCACAAGTCTTTTAGTGCCCACTACTTCCTATGTCCTGGGAATACAGCAGCTAGCAAAACAGAAGCCCTTCCACTGGTGAACTTGCAGCCTACCAGGGGAAATATGATACATACATTTTTAAATACAAGGCAGCATGTGGTGTCATATGAGGAATACAAATTACAGGACTACAAAGTGAGAAATGGAAAAAAGTACACTTGGATATCCTCTTCATGATATAAAAAAATGGGGGTATTGCTTGTTTGTGTGACCCAAGTATGGTTTTCCTACACTTGGCTTTAATTCACAGGATGTATCGAGAAGAATGTCTACTACCTCTAGAGAGAGTAAAGAGAAAGGGTAAGGCTGCTTTGATATCATCAATTTTTAATGAGCCACCTCTAATGGCCCTTCAAGTATTCTGCATTTAGAAATATAACAAGTGGCTTTATTCAGAGTTATCAAAACTAGCCCCTGCATAGTTATTATTCCTGCCATCAGCAACTATAATTTATTTTATTTGAATTAAAGGGGCTACAAACTTAAAAATCCTATGGAGGCCAAGCAAGCCCTAGGAATGAATGAAGTGCTCTGGATGTAAGACAATAGGGAGTGGTGGGGACTGTGTTTAACAAAATAGTGCATGCTTTCTTTAAAGGGGGCAGTTACAAACTAGATACAACTACCTACCGTCATGAGCCTTCTATTTGTTAAGAGAAGCCATAAAACTGGATTTTGATCTGCAATATTTTATTATATCCTTATTTTTACATATTGACAAACATTTCCATTATATTTACATACACACACACACACACACACACCTACATACATATATGGTAGATTAAATAGACCCATTAAATTTCCTTTTCCTCATCTTGTTAAAAATTATAATAAAGTGATTAACAGAAAGATGTAGACATCAAAGCTGTGTAAAACTGGAGAGAGGCAACAGCAATAAAATTCAGGAAGCTGGGTAAGGGGATGGGCCAGTGGTAACTGACTTAACTGGTCCAAGAAAGCCAAGTCTCAGGCTTGGAATAAGGAAAGGTATTTTCTATCAGAATTTTAAGAAAGCTCTGTAAGTGGCACCTGATGCCCCTGAAATGAGGAAGAATTCAAGAAGTATAACACCAGAAGGACTGAGAAGTGGACTAAGAAACACTCAGATTCTCACTTGCTCACTCTAACACACTCTGAGCAGCTGTTCCTCCCCCACACTTCCAATAATTAATACACTTGTCCTGTGGCCAGTGTAAAATAGACGCCAGGCAAGGATGAGCATGTGGGTGTGTAATGAGTCACAACAGGGGAATCAAGGAGCCTGCATGATGAATCTCCAAAGGAGACACCCTTCACCCCGGCCCTCTTTTCTCATTTGGCTCCAAACCTGCTGGTAGCCTGACCTTAACCCTCAGACAAGAAAATGTTCTCTTGGGGATCTGGCCAGTATTCTTTCAGGATCCTAAGGCAGTGGCCCATCTAGATCATCCTACAGTATTACCAGCATAGTCCCAGCAGCATAATTCTAACCAGTGTGTAGTCTCTACCGTTCTTCATCAAGCTGACAGCCAAGAATCAACAGATAACTCAAAAGCCTCTACTGTGTTGGGGAGGGGACCAGAAGAAACCAAGCAAGATAGAGGAGAGACTATAAAGGAAAAAAACAAACCTTCAGACAGGGACCTAGCATTCCTATTTCCTATTTAGATATTTATTTAGTCCCAGGCTCACACTATAGCCACACCAGGTACACCAGCTTGGTGAGTCCTAGGTGACTCAAGCCTTACTCATCAACTTGCCTACGAATTTCCCCAGGAGGAGATTTGTCAAACTCTCAGGGAACTGAAACCAGACCTGATGCCTGGTTGTTTTGCTCCGTGGCCTTCTTGTATATCTTTTGGCAATACTGCCCTGTCCTTACCCAGCAAGAATTGGGCTTGCTATTCAGGATTACAAACTTAACAGTGCATCATTTAAGGATACACGCGTAGATGGTACAACTTTCAAATCAAATATACAAGCAAGTGAATACTTATCACAAAAGGCAGGACAGTGGCTTTTGATGACACTGTGCATGTTATATGTGCAGATGGCTGTGCATGTTACATATGTGGACCAGATTTAGTTAAGGGTGTCCAGTTAGCAAACTTAATCTAGGAGAATATGTCACAGGTCTACAATAAATAATAAGAAAGATGATGAAGAGTTTTTTGGTGTCTCCAATTTCCTCTGGACTTGAGTCTGTAGGTGGGGGAACCTGTCTATGTCCCTTTAGAAACATAGTTGGATAGCAGCCCCAGCAGTTCTTTTGAATGCCCATCAGGATATGTCATCAAAATAGCAGTTTGGGCTTGATTTTGTTCTGTCTTGGAGGAGACAACATAGGGTTTTATCACTTCAAGAAACCAATATCCCAAATCATTCTATATTCTCTTCCTTTTCCCATGTTTTCCAGACTCTAACAGACTTTTTAGAAAGAGCCAAGTGTCTGAGTCTAAGGAATATATAGTTTTAGAATATATGTCTAACTTATCACCCTATGTGAGATGATAGTATTTTTTGGCCACTCTCTTGACATTTTCAGGTGCCAATTTTTCTTTTCCTTTATCCAAGCCAATCTGTCCTCTAGGGATGCTGGGAAACCTACAGACTTCATGAATTTTGAAACAGCAAATAAGTTAGCACATTAAAAATAATCAGTAAAAAAGAAGTCTAACATCAGAGGCTACTTTGGAAACAGGGTGGGGGGGCGGGGTAATCTTGTCACCGGGAGTTCTCCAAGTAAATTTCCATTCAATCCTAAAGCAAGATACACGGCCCCCATGGCATCTGGCAGATATCCTTAGAACTGCACTTATCAAATGACTGAGCTCATAATTTCTCTGGAAATTAGGGCCAGGAATTGAATGATCCCAAAATGAAATTTTCTTACTGGCAGTATTTGTCTTTTATTTTTATTTTTTCTAATCTGGGCAAGCAGCAGAGGAAAGAGAAAATTTAGAAAAAATTAAGTACTTTCAGTTCTTTCAAGGACAAAAAGTTAACGTTCTAAAATTGTCAAGCAAGCTGGGAGACTATTGTTATTAACGGTCACAAATTAGAGATGAGCAGCTAGGAAATGTCATCAAATTTTCAAGTCTGAAAACCTTACAAGTATACAAGAACAAGTGTATGACTTCTTCACAGCAAAGTTTAAAGCAGTTGTCTTCATTTAAATTAAAGAAGCAAAAGCTAAGCGATGATATTATATAGGAATAATAGGCAGGCGTCATAAGCAGAGTATTTAAAATTTGTATTTTTTAACCTGTATAGGTGTGAACAAGACTAGGTTTCCACTGAGTCAGGGTTGATGTTATCTGGATATTATTTACCCTAAACCTATGCCTGAAACTCAGCCTGACCCACTCAGGTACCAGTTAAACCCAAGTCCCAGTTGGAAGCAGAAGTCCTGGGCTGCTTCCGTTTCTGCTCATCTCCAATTCCACGTGGTCTTGGATCCTGACGCTCTGGGCCTGGTCTCATACCTGGTCTTGCTCTCACGTTTTGGACTTGGGCATAAGGTCTGTCTGGTCTTCTTGGTTTGGCCCCCTAGTTACTTGGCACACAAGACCAAAGCCAGCTGCCCCCCTTAAATGGGAGGTCCTTCTGCCGTCTACACCTCTACTCTAGGCTAAACTCACTTCTTGTCCCAAAGGGGAAGATACTCCCTTACCTTAGCCTACAACTCTCTTTCTATGTCTTGATCTCCTGCCCTTACAATGAAGTCTCAGCAGGTTATTTTACACCTTAAGGCTTTTCAGCAAAAATCCTATCCCCATGCCCTGTGATGGTGAGGTCGCTTCTCTGATCAAGGTGCAGTATCGCTGCATCTCACAAAGCCAAGGCTTGTAGGAGTTGTCATCCCTGCTCTGCTTTGGTTTGGATTTTAGTCTTAAAGAGCACTGGATATGGGTTACGATCACCCAAGTTCAAGGGGGGCTGCGTGAAGTTCAGCTTAGTGCCTTTTCACTTTCTCTTCATTTGTGATTTGCAGAATCTTGGGAACTATTTTAGGTCTTCATTTTCCTTAAACCTTAGACCCAAGTAGGAAAATAGGTAAAAGGAACAGAAGAGAATCTATAGATTAAATACGTTTAGATGGTTTTGGATTCAATCTTGTGTAAGACCTTCCTTTACTGCTGAATTTTTCCAAACGGTTCATACTTTCCGTGCTTTTGAATAGCCACCTGAGGCCATCTTGTTTATGTTTATCCTAACGGCAGCCTTGAGGGTGTGTGTGTGTGTGTGTGTGTGTGTGTGTGTGTGTGTGTGAGAAAGAGAGAGATCTTAGGTTTTTATACATTTGATGGAAGTCTAATGTAAATTTTTAGACAAAGAATGTTGTGAGTCTCTAAGGGCACCCTCAAAATAGAGGTGACAGGATTTCACTATGTTCAGAAGATGAAATTTCCACGAAAGAAGAACAATGCAAACCACACCTTCTGAGGTATAGCTCCTGAGCAACTTTTCCCAAAAGATGACACCGTGTAAGTTTCCTGCATTTGTCTGGGTGACAATTGTTCCACACCTAGTCATAACATTAGTAATAGTACCTACAGCATAGGAAGCATAAGCTATGGGCCAAATCCTATGCTCAACATTTATTGTGTTTTAATGAGAAATCGACCAAGACTCAGGAAAAGGTAAGAGTGTTCCCTAATTTTTTACGACTCAGTAAATGGTCAAGCTCACATTTGAACCCAAGACTGTCTAACTCCATTCTACCATTCATTCAACAAATCTTTGTTGAGGGTATATATGTGCAAGAAGTGAGGTATGAGACCCTTATCCTCATAGAAATTGATTTATATTTTTAAAAAAGATAAAAAACAATTATACCTAGTTAAACCTCCCATGAAGATGACACTAAAATAACAGAGCTCTCCACCTCTAGTATAAATACAGATCACTCTGTATTTACTACAAAAGTTAAAAGGTAGCATTTGAGTTGACTGATGAGGAAGAGTGCTTCATAGAAGGCTCTTAAGGAATACTATTTCTCAGTAGGAGAACCTGCAAATTCAAGGCCTTTTGTAGGAATGATTCACGTTTAGAACCTAAAAACCAAACTTTTATACAAATCATGAACACATTAAAAAAAAATACAAGTTGCAAAATACTTAAAACTGAATGATTAAGATACTCCAAGCCAAAACTAGCAGAATGATAATTCAGTTACAAGATATTGGGGTAGAGACAAGTAGGCTACTTTCGCTTCTTGAAGTCACCAAAAACTAGAGTAAGAAAGAAAAGAATGCACACGTCATCCTCAAGGAAACAAAGAGGCATCTGTCACCTCGACCACAATAAACGTTCAAGGGCTGCCAGCTGCCCTGATTATCAACCGAGGGATGGGAAGAGCACGTTGTAACTATATTACCTCTGGCAACGCCAGCAGGACCCGGTTTTTCCGAAATACATGGCACGTTGGAGGGACTAACCCTTATCTGTTGTTTGGAACAATTAAACCCAGGTAGTCAGATTGGCAATGAGATCTCCTTGGACCTGTCTGATGAAATGAAACAGTAAGGTGGTTAGAACAAGTGGAGAAACAGATAGGTGCCCCATATTTGCAGGAAGCAGCCAGTAAACAAGGAAGGGGAGAGGGGAGAGACTTTGAATTGTGAGCAGCCCTGCAGATGGCTTTCTGTTTCCCTTTCTCTCCCTCCTTCTCTCCCCGACTTGCCCTCTCTCTGTCTCTGTCTGTCTGTCTGTCTCTCTCACACACACACATACACACAGGGTCATAAGGAGCTTCACTACCAGTCAGTGAGAATTCCTTCTACAAGAGAACACAGCCATGCTCTTCACCACTACCTCTAAGACTCTTCCTGTAATAAGTGATTCATGGACAATTCACAACATACAAAGATAACATATAATAATCACAAGGCAACCAGAACTGGCTGTTTGATGTAAAATAAATGGACAGATGCTGCTGTATATGAAGGAACTCAGGGGAAGTATTTCCCTAAAGCCTGTCTTTGAAGAAATGGCTAGAGGAGGACTCACCACCCAAGAGATGAATGGAAAAATTTGGGCAAAAATATTACCCATGAGTATCAACTCCATTTAGCCACAGGTCTGAAACAACTATGGGTTTATAGTTAAAGAAGAGAATGTCATATACTTTACATAATATAAATGTGATATCAATCTATATATGTGGTATATGACATATTGTATGCTACATATATATACACATATACACATTATACATAGTGTCACATATACCATATGAGGATATGCATAGATATGTATGTATATGTATATAATCAAGACAAATAAAATCAAAATTCAGAGAACAGGGATAGAAGTTATGAGATACTATAATAGGCACATTTTTTAATACCCAGAGTTTAAAATATATGATTTAAAGAATACAAAACAAATAACATAAAATTATACTTAGAAGCATAAATACAAGCACTAAAGGAGCTACAAAAATAATTCAATCAATTAAATTTTGGTAACGACGTACAGGATGAAAAAGCAGGTAAAGTGAAAAGAACAGCAAAGATATGGTTTACTTGCTCAGTGAATAGATGCTCTTGGGAAGAGTGAGTGGAATGGAATATCTAAGTTCTGACGGCAGAAACTGCTAAATGAAAAATAGCGGTTGAGACTTTCCACTAATGAGAGGGAGCCACACAACACACAGTGGAGCCAGGAAAAAACAGACACAGTTGCCTAAGTAGGAAAAAAAGATGCAGTGGCTGTTAGTAGATATCGAACAAATAACAGAAATCATGGCTTCTACTCTTAGATTTTATCAGTAAATGTAAACTGTATAAAAGTGTGAAGGCCAGAAAGAAAACAAAAAAGCACCTCCCATACTAGATCAGCAGCTCTGCACTGCAGAACTCTACACAACCTCGCAACTCTATCCCATGACGGGGACGTCAAAGCGAAGGGACCTGACAGAGGAGGTGGAGCACAGGCTGGATGTGGCTGAAAATAAAAATGTGGACCAAGGAACAATAAGCAAATGAGTAATAAAAAAAAAAGTAGAGAGATTCTAATCTTAATATTAGTGAGGTTGAATTCAGAGGAAAAAGCATGAAAAAAGGCTGTGGTAGGGAACATGCAAATTCTCAATCCACATGCATATCTAATAGATACGGATGACTGTGCACCAGGAAACACACTGACAAATTTCTTAAGGCAAATACAATAAGGAATACAAAAACTACACAGAATCAGAATAATAGTCGATTTCAACGTACCTCTTCTACTCACGATAGTGGATAAGAAATGGGAACAAAAATTAAAAACTTTAGATAAAAACGAATAAGGGAGACGTGTGTGTATTAAACTCCAGAATCAGGAAAAAGAAAACAAGCCTTTACAAGTGCCCATATTGTATCCCAAACGGACAGTATAGGAAGCCCCAGTAAAACCTTATTAAATTCCAAAGAAGCAGAAATGGGACAGTGGGACAAAAAAACATTTCCTCATCAAAATAAAAAGAACACATGGTAACAAAATTAAGGGGAAAAATACTAATGAAATAAAAATTTGTTGACTAAAAAGGAAAATATAAGACTATGATCTACATACTAATGAAATAAAATGAATATTAATGACATGAACTATAGATACATAGATACAAATGAGTTATTACACATATGGAAGACAGGATGAGCCACTGAACAAAGGTTACTGGGACAATTTACATATACATACTCTTTAAAAATTAAGTAAAAAATTCAGTAGAAAATGGGCAAAATATTGTAATAAGTTAATTCACTGAAGAGGAAATCTAAATGACAAAGAGACATATAAGAAAATGCTCATACATCCTAATGATGAGGAAAATGCAAAATAGGGTATCACTTCACACTTGTTAGATTGGTAAAAAACAAATAAGTTCAAGGTCTGATAAAAGATGGAGAAATGAAAGCATTCAAGTACTTATCACTGTGAGGGGAATTCACTAAAAGACCAATTTGTTTTTATCCCACCCTGAATCTTCTATGTCCCTAAAGTCCCTTGGTTTCACATGTGTCCCCAGACCTACTGAGGAGTCACCTCACTCCTTTCAGAGGATATTTTTTAAAGTCCATCTCTAACTTATTTGCATTTCAAACCCCCATCTCCATCCAGACTGGGCATCAAAATGATTTAAAAATTATGATGCAACCACACAATTCATGAAAGGATACACGTTTCCCTATACTCTTCTATTGCACTGACTGGTTTTTGAACTTGTGAAGATGTATTTCAGATGTAAGCATAAGTCCACAGATCAATTATAGTGCGCGATACACAGACCTCAGTGGCACACTCACTTCGGCTGGTGACAGAGCAGCTTGCAAAATACCACCTTTTCCACAGGAAGAAGGCAATGTGTGTGTGTGTGTGTGTGTGTGAATCCCCCAAATCCTCTGCATACATCGGGTTCAGCTGGTGTGACTCTAAACTTCTATTTTATAACCGATCCACGTGGAAAGAGATTTTCCACACTGAAATCAAAATGGGTGGGATCAGTTTTGTTTTATTTTAACTGGTTTTCCTTCAAATGTGAGACTTCTGGCACAGAGCCTGAGAAGTCTGCTGTAATGAAATGCATTTCGTGTAGAGGAGGGAAATAAAAAATGCCGTCTTCTTTAAAAAAATTTTTTTTTCCATGCCTGTAAACACTCCATTTCACCTGGCAGAAAAAGTTGTTCGTGACCAAAGGCTCATAGGCAAAACAGGTTTGGACCCAAAGGAAAAAAAGAGCGCTCTTGTCTTTCCTGTTAGGCAGAGTGGTTTCACATGCACGAACCCACTGATGGAGAGGAGGATGTGGTCCCCAGCAGCCCTCCCCAAGGCGGCCTGCCCCCGGCGGCGGAGGTATGATTTACAGGGGTAAATCCCAGAAGACCCCGGCTGACCCTCATTCTCAGCAGACACTGACTGTCCTTGCAATCGATTTCTATCTGTGAATCTTTGCCAGGGAAATAAAATAAGAACAGTATATAGCTTCCTGCGCTGTTTGCCACTTCTCCCTGTGGACGACAGTCATGTGTGCAAGGTGAGTTGATTTTATCAGGAGATGTATTTATAGGCTGGTGGTTAATGCTGTAGCAAAGTATATAATAGGGGTGAAGGACACACGGAGCAGTTTTTCTGCCTCAATCACTCTCCCGGGGCAGAAGACAGAACAGCACAGGTGTGTCTGATTTCCCCAGGGGGTTGATTATCTCATGATAACCACATCCTCCTAGTTCCCTCACTGCTATTTTTTCCCAGGTTCGGATACAAAGAAGTGATTTAGATGATTGGATTGACCGACAAAAAACTGTCAGCCAGTCTGCACCGTGACATTCTAAAGGAGAATATCCACTTTCTGCAGGTTGACCGCCAACAAGCCGGTGTCAGCAAATTAAATGCTTCCTGGACGAACTAGGCTCTGGCAGCAGCCGTTAGTGTTTACACTTCCAGTGCCCTTTTCACAGGCAATTCAAAACTTGAAGCCTAAAAGCTTTCACTATTCATAAGAGAGGGAGAAAGGGCATGGAGCATGCATGATGCCTCCAGACATGCAGGACCGTGTACCAATGCTTTATGATGGATTCTGGGAGATCAGCTGCTCTATCCAAGATGGATCTAGTGGACCAAACGCAGCAACAATTTGTCTCTTACATGCAGGCTGAGGCAGGACGGGACTAAGGCCAGAACACTATAAGCAACAGAAAAGTTTTTGTGGGATAATTTCATATCTGACTCCGATAAAGCAACTGTTGATATTTCAATCTAGTTTAGCTCAAGGAGAGGTTATGACTATACTTAAATCCCATTTTTGGACTGGGTCCTTTTCAAAATCTATTCACTAGTATAATGCTCAATGGTTTTTTTAAATAATAAAATAAATAGGGGGTTATGAAGAAATAAATACTGATTTAGACAAATTAGATTGTTTTCAATCTGAAGTAGGAAGGTAGGAGAGCACTTCTAATTACAGCCATCCTTAAATGCAGAAGAGTGATGTTTTATAAAGCTTCCAGTTTCCATGTTCTCTAAGGTGGATATTAAATATCTAAAATTGAAATAAACAGTCTGTTTTTTTCTTCGCACCTAAGAGTTCCTAATCATTAAGAGTTCTTGTTTCCATCTTAAAAAAAAAAAGAGCTATTTTGAAGACATACTATTCTAGGAGCCAGGGGTGCATTGGTGACATGAAATCAATGCCCACAGATTGAACATCCTATTTCTCATCAATGAAATTTTAGGACTGGGATGAGGATTAGGTTACTACCTCAACAGTGGCTTCCAGGACTCTTAACGATGGCAATTCTTTGCAGACCAAGATGTCCTGAGAGTAAAGTAATGTCCTGAGCAGTTTCATGAAAGAATGTGCAATTACATAGCAACACTCTGAAGCAAAGCTTAGCAAAAACCCAACTGAGCATTGTTCTGAAACCAATTAAGTTGGTACAACTGTAATGACGTAAGAAGGGGCGATGAACGGCTCAGCCTAAATGCATGTGGAAAGAGTCACTTTATATGACATCTACTCAAATATCATCAGATGTTTTAATCATTTCATGCTCAAGGTTTCCTTCTTTTAGGGAATTCTTGCATTTCTCATTTTTCTCATATCCATACAGAAGTTTTCCTTCAGATATCTACATATAGTTAAGGCTCAATGAATGCTTATTAATGCCAAAATTAGCAAACTAATAATACTAACTATAAAAACTAATCATACTAACTGTTAGTAATAAATCCACCCTTCTCCTAAACACTGAGAGTTTGGGTTTTTCCCTGGTGTAAAAATAACAATAGCAATGGATTTTTTTAAATAGTCACTTACTTGGGCAACATGAATTTGGAGATTATTATATTAAGAGTGAAACCTCTCCCCTAATTGAAAGAAAGTTCAGCCAGAACATATACATCACAAGAAACTAACTTGGCCAAGAAATAAGATAAAATACCACAAGAGAAAATGGGTCATTGCAGATGGTAATTGAAGGACCACAAGAAAAAATTTCTCTTTGTACTTGTAGCTAAAAAGATACAACTGAAATAGGGATAATATTTAAGTTAAACTAACTGTTATGTATCTAAACATGATGGGCAGGTTTTAGTCTGGTTATGGTAGAAGAAGGCATACATTAAACAGAAGGCATACAGTCATTTTACTACATGAACAGGGCTGCTAAGTATGGATAGCATATTTCTGCAAAGAATGTAAACAACTTTATAGTTTATCTTTCTAATTTTCCAGTAAGTCCAGGTTCTTGATGGTAAAATGATTTGATGCAAATACATACTAAGTTTTCATTTATTTTTCCTGCACGATTCCTGAATACCTGAATGAAACATTTCTTGAATGGAAAGTTAATCTACCCAGACCTGGACGCCTAAAGCATTATGAGAAACTGGACACTTTTTGGATTTAGTCAACCACATAGGAACATTGTGCAAAAGGTTAGGCTAGGGACTTGATCTCAAAGCCCAGAGCTTGAGCCATAGTTTAAAGAATCAAGATGCTTTGCTTTTCATTTTTCATTTGAAAGGGTTCAAATCACTGGCCTCCTCTTATGTTCACCCAGGGCTTAAGGTGCTGAGCAACCCCCAAAGCCCAAAACTTTTCAAGTGAAATGATCATTTCTGATGAAAATGTTCTTAATGACAGATGACATGTGGCCACTGGATTAGTTCTATACCTCCGGAAATGCGTTTGGGTATGGCTAGATTTGTTACACAACTTTCCTAATTTTTTTTTCATCAAGCATTTTTTCCCAAGCAAACAAAGAAGAGGCTTGGCTTAAAACCGGGATTTAAAGCGTCTAAATCCTTTGGTTCTTGTGAGCAGCTCCATTCAAAAATCATTTTTTTTATTTTAATATATTCAGGGCAAGTTTGTAGACATTCACTGGGGGTGAAATGAACAGGCAGGCTGACAGTCAAGAGGCATCATATTGGCCCCAACCAAACAGTGGTCAGCTCCTTGACGTACGACCCTAAGACAACATTCACCATGACAGTTTCATTCCTGCCAATGAAAACCAAAGTTGCAGAATATGAATTTAAGTTGCAGAACTTGATGAAAGAACAAAGAAATTACAACTTGAGGAAAAGAGACTGTTGCAGGCATTGTCATTATCTTGGTTAGCTTTAGAATTTATATTAAATATTAGGCAGAGTAATTTAAAAATAACACTTAACGAAATATTTTTAGGGTATAACAATGATGCATTCTCCCACCACACTGTTTAGGAAATAGTCCATTGTAACTGTTTTTCAGCCGTGAGTTGTATGCGTGTGCGAAAAGCGTAAGAACAAATAAAAACGTTATTTCATTAAGGGATGTATCTAATTAAGGAAAGATTAAATTATGCTTCTATTGATATGCTTATTTGTAAGACATTAAAAATAAGACAGTGATGGTACATTTTGCTTTAGCAAAATCTCATCAGTATACATTTCCACCAGTATATGATATCTAAGAAACAGGCACACTAAAGGTGTTTCTACACCAATGCTCATAATTTCTCAAATGAGAAATTACTTCATTTCTGTAATAAAACAAATGTATCTCACAATTGTGCTAACGGTTCTTGTGAATACTAACCACCAACATTCAAATGGAACTCAGATTTCATCTGTGCTCTACTCTAGATTTTTCACATCAGAATTTTTCCATAACTTATGTTCTCTGCTTCACCACTTTCCCCGAATCTGTCCTCAGGGTCACCTCTATGTTATTGCACAGGCAAAGGTCCAGCATACGTTAGTAGGCTTCCTTAACTCTTCCTCGTTTTGAATTCGGTGCTAAACTGAAGGAGGAGAAATGTTTTTTTTCTTGGTATTACCACACTGATGTGGCTCCATCTGAACCTGCCTTGGGCTATTAGGGAGGAGACCATATGGCATGACTGTAAGTGAAGAAAAATGGGGAAAATTAAGCAAAGCATCCTGTTTACTTTCATCTGGAGAGCTGAGTAGAACAACCTGCTAAACCACAACCTTGTTTTTGGACAGATTATGCATTTCATTAGCAAAAAGGTGGTTTTTAAAAGTGCCTTTTTGAAAAAATAATCACTGGGCATGAAGAAAAAAATTGTCATTTTAGGGACCATTCCTGGAATAGGCAGACCTCTTAATTTATTTTAACTGCTTGGGCAGGGATATTTCAAAGACCCAGCCTGTGGGTACATTGGCACTGAGATTAAACTGGGCAAGAGCTATACCTTAAGTTGTTTCCTTGGAGAACATCAACCATGTTTTGCTTCTACAGCCATTCTGTGAGTTGCTCTAAATGTGAGCGACTGTGCATATTATCCTGCCTCTGTAAACAACTTGCAGTTATTACAGATGAGCACAAAATATTTTGTGAGGTTAGGAGGATATTCACAGTGGAAATCTTGCACAACTATCCACAGATTCTGTATGTAACGGGGTCTCGACTTGATAAGCCAAGTGGGACACTGCCTTGTATTTTGGTCTCTTCCATGGGGCAGTCGGAATAGGCTTTATCTTAAAAGAGACTGAAAGACCTTAAAAAACACACACACAGGAAAGGAGAATTGAGGTCCATTAAGTTTGGTTTTGGTCAATTTTAGGGTCAAAGGGAAGGGAAATTTCACAGATGTTCTGGACTCCATGGCTTTGTCTGGTAAGAGTACTTTGGAATAAAGTGGTAGTTAAAACTTAAAATTCTAATTTTATAAAATATTTGAAAGATATTGAGAGGCCAAAACCTCGTTGCATTGTAGCTTTGGAGATTAAGTGATGGTTAAATCAATGTCCTCCATTTTAGATGGCAAAATATTCATGTCAGCTAAAGTAGAGTGCTATACGAGCATCATTTTGACCTAGAGAAGCACAATAAGATATATCTTTTGAGTAGTATCGGGTGGGAGAATTACTGGATATTAGAGTGGGAAGCAACAGGCATATTATTAAAGGAGCCACAGAGGGAAATAAGCTCAATAGAAGAATAACAGGTGTTGGGGAAACTTTACAACCAACACCCATGATTCCCTGAGGATTCCCTAGAAGCATTAGAAGGCATAGTTAGGGACAGAGCTAGGTAAGTAATTCTTCAACACTATTAAACTTACCCTAACTTTACATCCCATTCCATTGTTGTGGTCTTTGCAAACAGATTAAATATTTTGACTTCATGAACATGTCTCTTGACCTGTGTACGAAAGACTTGGGTACAATTAAAGAATTCAACCAATCGGCAACTCCTAACATATCAAGTAACTTCACTGATAAATCCTTGAGAGATTTGACAAATTTAGCTGTTATTTTGGTCCCACGTAGCTAGGTTTTATTGAATTTTCATCCTTATAAATCAAATATTTATAAGTAGTCTTACCCTGAATCATTATGAAGCCAGAAAGCTTTATGATTGGCTGTGGAGTAAACTGGCATACATGGGACCAACCAACAAAAATTTATAGTAGTGGCTTTTTGCGGCTGCAGAGCAAGACTAGAAGATCTTTAACAACTTTTCCCATCCCAGAATTCTACAACTGTTATATAAATTCTTCAACCCTTAAGCAATGATTGCTTGGACTCACACAAGTTTTTAAATTTCCAGATAAGTTAGTGGAATCAAAGCTGGATCAGAAATTGGAAGTTAGATCCTAATGCCAGGAACTAATATAACTCACTATGGGATCTCGCGCAACCAACTTAACTTCTCTTTATTTCATTAGACTCATCTATGGACTGGAGATGTTAAAAGTTCAAATGAGAAGATGAGTATACTTCCTCTTTGAAGAAGTTAAAGATCATCACAGTAGCCTACAGAATATATTTTAAATTATATATTTAAATAAGAACATTTATGTATACTGATTGTGAACTTTAATTCCTGTTTCAATAACCAGAACCATACACTCCTAGAGCTCAGAGAAACCATAAAATTCACAGACTAAGTGGTCTCCCAATTCCTTACTTTATCAGCCAAACCCTCAATCAAGGAAAATTCTACTTAGAAGTCTGATATTGACACCTGATCTGAGTAGAGCTGCTATAATAGCGGAAGGCAGCAGAGTGACCCTCCTATGAATTCACCAAAAATAAACTTCACTTCTTCCAGTGCTGAGTACTTCCAAGACATCCCCTTCTCCTGTACACAGAACTGAACCTCACCTTTTTATGCCCTCCTCAACTAAAGAGCTGAAATCCAGGGAGACTGCTGTTCATTCAATAAACATGCGGTGGGTTAAACTGCTCAGAAAAGTCATCCCATTGACCAGCAACAGAGTGGATACTGAAACCTACACACACTGACACCCTCAGAGGTCTGCGTCCCTCTCTATTTTTCCACTGTTTCCTTTTACAGTCACGAAAGATGAAGACATAGGGGAAAAGTAAATTCTTCTCAACAGTTTGGAAAGTTGTGGAGCATTTATTAAACACAGTGGCTGCATTCTTGCATCTTCACATAAAATCCATGTCCTGGATCAAAAAAGGTGAAGATTTGCAACCAATACCTTTGACAAGGAATGAATGATAAGCAGATTACTGAAGACTTCCCTGTTCGGCTTCATCCCAATTCATCAAGGGAATCCAGCTCCCTAAAACCTGCCTTGGCATGTTTGGGATTTAAATAATTTTTTTTAAAAAACACTTTCCTTTTCCAAAATAAAAATGAGAGCAAACTTCCTGTTTGCATCTTTTAAAATTTCTACTCTAAAATAAAATGTGGTGAAAAAAAATTGGCAGAAATGTCTTCTGTGTATAATGCCATTAACAGGGACACATCTGTGAAGGTTAATGGTTGGAGTCCCTCTGATTTTGAGAATGCTAACAAAAGGAGTATATTTCAACAGGTTTTTAATGCCTACCATATGACCAGTTAAAAACCAACTAGGAATGAGCCGAACCGAACAAGCAATGAGGCAAAATTTTTCTCTCTTATTTTTGTTTAAGAACATTACCCAGGAGAATGTATGACCTGGTTTCCTAGGCATCAAGAGCCAGTAATTAAAAGGTACAGAATGCATCTGAAGGGATAGCATAAAACAAAATACACAAATCAAAACAAAAAAGCCTTGGCCTAGCATATTTGCTAATTCCAGCATAATTGCATTTTTACATCTTCTTTCTTATTCTTGTTTTCTATTTTCAAGAAATTTCCAAACAGCTACACGGTGATACAATACCAATATATGCCTAAAGTTATTTTTGCTGGTACGTGCTTCTAAAATAATGATTGCTTATTGTAAGAAAATTAATAAACCGTAACATTTCCAGAGATAAAATGAGATCACTGAGAGAATGAATAGAAATTTTTCTTTCTAGTTTCTGTGCAAATATGTATCTTTTTTAAAATTCGGGAATTAGAGTGCTCCTCCATGATGATGGTAAGGTAACATGATACAGCACAAAAAGGTCTGGACTAGAAATTAGAGGACCTGTGATCTCGATACTACTATTTTGCCATCAACTACATAAGTGACCCAAGCAATTCCCAGCACCTCTTGGATATCGATTTCTTTTTCCATGAAAAAATAAATTTGGATGAAATACACTAGAAGGTCCTTCCAGTCTGAAATTTATTTGAGGCTGATCATTGTTATTATTTAATAATATCATATGGTATAACACACATATTATGCATGGGTAAAATAATTAGATATAAATTACTCTCGTGTGTGATGTCATGATATGAACATTTAAACCCCCCGTGGACTTAAGTGAAAAAGCACTTAAAGATGAGAAAACAGAATCTCAGAGAAGTCCTGTGTTAGGTCTTCCAGAGGCCAGTAAGGACAAATCACTGCTTTAGATTTTCAGTTGAGGTGACTGCCGTGCAAAATCATTTACTTGTGCCTCATGGCTTAAAATCCAGTTCCTGTGCCAAGAGGAGATGGTGACACATTCAAGTTATTGCTCCTGCTCCTGTAAGGCAGAAAATAGACTTACGAGGTTCAAGGTTGTTACACGTTAAACAGGCAATGGGAGGGAAGTATAACACATACCATTGCAAAGTGGTTCAGTCCCAGTCTGGTTATCCAAATGACACATATGGACATTTGTGCATTTGCAAGTTTTTGTTCCTATATGTTTACCTAATTCCATATGATGAATTATCCCCACAGGAATAAAATGAGTAAAAATTCCTTGGAGGGTTGGATGTCTTTTATTTTGGGGAAAATAATCCAAAGCCTGCAGCAAGACAGCCATGCTGGCTGGAGGTGCAGGTGGTATTTTTGGGAACATGAGCGTAGGAGGAAGCTTAGGATACTTGCCTTCCTCTTCTACAAGCTCCAGCATGATGCTGTGTGAGAAGGTCTAGGAGGTAACTGGAAATCCCCGTATGTCTAACACTCGGAAATGTTCTTTTGGCACATTAGGTAAGAGAGAAGTCAAATTGAAGGTGTATGTTGCTGAGAGTCTGTCCTATCTTTCTTGTATCGAAGATCCCTGAGGAAAACCTCTAATTTCAGATTCTATCCAGTTTTCTCTAGTACAGTAACACACACACATGCATACACACACATACCCTCCTGAAACACCTCCAACACAAAGTGCTCTTATAGGTGATTTCAGTCAGAGTGTCTTTGAAAACCTCCTTAGATCTTAGGCACTTAGACTTTGGGGATTACAACCCCCAGAGCATAAAACAAAATAAAATGGCCACATGACACTTCGTCGTTGTGACTAATGGATTTGTATCATTCAGCTTTTGATCTTATTAACACCCTTGATTTTATAATTTTAGTATTTTGGAACCAATAAATATTAGCCCCATTATCAAACAGTTTAACAAGGTCTTTGAGAGATGGTCAGTCCCAAGCACTCAACATGAAACAGTTGAGCTTTATGTTTGGAAACTACCTGTCCTCTCTCATCCATAGATATTCCATTCATTTTCAGCATTTTTAACCCTTATGTAGTATTCCTCTATCAAACATGAAATCCAGGATTGCAGATTCATGATTTTATTCATGCTACTTTTTTTTTTTTTTTGAAAATGTGAAATGCAGAAAGTTTCAATGCCAGGTCACTCGTCACCCGGCAAGGGCGCCTCCAAGAGCATCTGGCTTGCTTTGCTGAAAGTGAAGGGGGCTGCAGCATGGCATGGCACAGGCATTGAGGCTGTTCTGAGAGAGCCAGCATTGAAGACAGAGCTTCAGAGCAATAATTTTGTGGAATTTCACTGCCAGCCCCTGAAACTCTGAAATTCGGTAGCTAGTTATTTTTAATTTACATGTAATGCATCTAAATGACAATCTGTGACACATTTTGTGGGAGCTTCATTTCGAAGAGATTTTTATTGTTATTGGCTGGAACTTTGCTAATCCATTGGAGAGGAAGTGATTTGATGTCTGAAGGAATGTAAGTTTCATTTCTACACGGGCCAGGTTAGTTTCCTCAGCAAATCTGCTACACACTTAATACCCAGATTCAGACCATTTCTGCAATGTGAGGGAATCAAGGAAGAGAATGTAAAGTGGGTGGGTGAATTAACATGTCTATCAAGAGTCCTGGGTTGCAAAAACTAAAATGTATGCTCTCCTGGTAGTAACTTGATTTGTCTGTACATAAAAGTGTCAAACATTCCATATGTGACTTTTCTCCTATTTTGCAAAATCCTCAATTTTACAAATATATATATAAAAGTAATAAGGGGTGCTAGTGCCCAAACTGCACTGATATGTTCATTAACTCTATGTGATACCTAATAACTGAAATACAAAGGCAACAGAATCAGCTGCATATTTAGTCTGATTTTCTTCTATATCTTTTGAACTTTTTACTTTCTTTTCTAAAGTAAAATTTATTGTATAAACCTATAATTTGGGCCCCAAGTACATGCTAACATTAATTATTTAAGTATGCAGAGATCCAAAACTTACATGAGAAAACTATGATCATAATAACCGCAATTTTTCATTTCTTGTTAAAGGAACCTCAGACACCAGGCAGTATCTATGGCTTAAAGTTACTGTAACAAATAACAGCTTAGCTTTAAAGTTGTTAACATTTTAACCAAAAAAGAAAGTGGTTTCTATCAGGGATTTTCCAATTAGGTGTGCATTTATTTTTAGAAAATTGACAACTGGTTCAAAATTTACAGTAAAGACACCTGAACACATGGTTAGTTCATGGTACCCTCTTTTCAAAGTGTTCTCGAATACAGTAGCAATTGTCTCTCTATCAGAAATCCTTATATCTGGAAAGTTTAGGAAAACCACAGAACTCATAAAGTTCTGTTGTTTTTCATCACGAATCACTCATACTTCAAATATCAACAAATGGCAGATACTGTCGTATCACCTACAATGTGTACGGTGCTCAGGCATTGAGATGTAACTTTCAGAAAGAATCAAGTTACTGCATTGCCTTCGTCATATTTTCATTTAAGCATTGCACTGCATAGTGGAGAAGCGTGGGCAGAATGCAGGAAGCCAGGTAAGTTTTCCCAGCAGTCGTGTGGGGATACATTGGATGGAAACTTTTAAAATTCCTTACAGTTTGTTCAGGCAGAACCAACGATTTTAAAATGAACAGTGACAGATCAATTTTTAATGGTAACTCTATTATTTTTCTCTATTATGAATACTACTTTTTAGCAGACCGTGAAAATTATGTTGACATTTGAAAAGCATGTGATTAATTGTACCAGAACAAACATTCTGAGTGCAGCCTCCATTTAGGAAGGTGATATGAAGCACGGGCCCTGATTAGAACATTGTTGGTGCACCAGCAGCACTTGCTTTGTTTTTTTTTAATCCACTAAATGTTAAAGATCCTCGGTGTGCCAGTGATGAATTCATATACATTAGAGGCACAATGGATCGTGGAGATGCCCGTTCAGAAAGTAGCCATTCATTCAACTACAATCTAAGTACATTTCAGAAATGAAACCAAATAGCCTTACAGCTCAGGGTTGTAACACAAGCCAAAATGGCCAAACGATGTTTACAGCTTATAATTTCCAATATTCTCCCAATTTTGCTGAAAGGCTTGTGCTCAGACGTTCCAAAGCAGCCACTGTGTATCAAAGCACACATGTGAAAAATTTTAGTTTTAATGCAGCAGAGTGAGATCACCTAAACTTTTTTTTTATAAATAGAGATTTAGGATGTGTCCATAAAATAATGTGATGGGTTTTCATAATATTCAGCTATCCAGATTAGAGAACTGGGAGGTGTCTGCTACGTAAACACATCTCTGAACTCCAGGTATACATATCTGGAGTCCAACTGACCCATTTTCCTTGATGGTCTCACCGCTTTTTAACTGGATGGTTTGGGGATACAATACTAGCCATGAGGCAGGGCACACAAAACCAGCCCACTGGAGATCAGACTTAAAATTTTATACTTATTAGTGCCCTACTCAAGGCACCCAAGTTAAATAATGTAGAGTAGATGAGGTTTGTCAACTCCACATTTTATTTTGTTATTTCAGAAGAGAGAGAGGAAGACCAGGACGATTACTTGGTGGAAAAGAAAAACTGCAAGGGAAAAATCAAGTTGGAACCTGGAACATAACTCGCCCACCAAACTGACTGGTTCTGTTACAGACACTGCAATTACCTGGAGCCGACCTTTTCATCAAAATCAAATGCATTTACAATATCTGCCTTCAATTTGGGCTATAAGAAAGCACTGCGTATGAAAGAAGCAAGAATAAATGAGAGAGTATTCAACATGTAAGGGAAGTCAAGCTTAGAAGCAGTTTTATATGAGGGAAAATACAGTTATAGAGATAATATACATAAAGCCCTTTAATGTTTCTTTATGCAGTGATATGACTGGTTAGATCTTTAGTCGACTGGCCTAGGATGTAGACACGCAAATCTTTAAGAGCAAATATTTTCAACAGGAAAATAAACCACATATTGAAGAAAAAACAGTATAGTATAATAATGTAGGTTTGGGCCTAGTGCAATGACATTAATATGCCCTAATTCTTAAAAGGCACTTACAAAAAATAATTTCTTTTGGCTATTGATGAGCCATCTTTTAGTCTTCAACTTCACATCAGTAAGAAAAAGAAAACCACAGTGAAGTGAATGGCTAGGAAATGAATGGTTAGGTTAATAAGATTCTAAGAAAAACAGGATTTCCCAGAAAAGAGGGAAGAAAACATTATTTCAATTTATACATCATTACAAAACCATATCTTATGTCAATGAATCATAATTTACATTTTGTTGGCACCTACTTCTGGTACAAATTGTGACATTGTTTTACAAGTGAGGACTTCCATATTTGTATGTATCTTTTTGTAGTGAATGAGATTTGAAACAGTGAGAACCACTGTAGCTCAGGGAAGGGATATACAATAAAACAAAATGAATGGGACTTAGTCAAATGATTATTTAACAGATTTATATACATTATTACATAAACATGTCATATTTTTTATTTTTATTATCAAGATTTTATATTTCTTACAAACAACAGGAAAATAACCTAATGTGTTTATTTAATATGTTGTCTCTGTAAGAGGTGTGGTTTCCCAATTGTTGTTCATGTGTAGATGGCCTTCTTTTCCCTCTGATTGCACTGAAGACTTACATTTGTCTTTGGTGTTCCTTATTCACTACAGCGTGCCTACAGGTCAATTAATTTTCAACTAAATTTCTGAACTCACTGTTTTTGAATCTGAGTAGCACATATCCATCAATTATGGAAAATTCTGTGCTATTGTTTCTTTTAGCATTAGTCATGGAGGAAATTTTTTTCCTAATGTGTTTCATAAGATATTGAGAGTTCTTCACTGGAACTTAGATTTCTCTCTTTTGTGGGACTTTAGTGTGGGCTGATTTGTGGGAAAATCACTGTACAGCAGTTTGGGGTTCAGTGCTGGGACACACCACAGTGATATTATATCAGTGGCCAGTCCCTGATAACAGTGTTCCCATAACTTTTTTGGTTTGAGAGCTCATTAAATGTGAGAATTATGTAAATTTAAACTTCAGACCTGTAACATTCTTAGGATTTCTAGGGTGCTTTTGTCAGAGGAGTTTCTTTTTTACTGTTTGTTTGTTTGTTTTGGCTAGACCCCTGGCAAATAAAGACAAGTGTCCTTGTTTTTCAAGTTTTATTTTTTTTTCTCACCTCTGAAGTTGCTTTTCACAGATCTCAGCTATACATACAAGTGCTCAGTTCTCATTCATTGCATTGTATGGTGTCTCAATGAATATAATAACCCAAGTTTATTGATAAACACCTCTCTGGGCTTCTGAAACATCACATGATCATTTTACTGGTTTTCAATTTCCATATTATTATTGCAACTAGACAGTGTTCTTCTATATTTTGCAAACTCAACCAAAAACAAAAACTAAAAGCCCTTTTGTCACATTCATCCAGAATTTATGGATGATTGTGTTATAGGATATTTCAGATTATTATAATTTTTCACCTTGCCCACAAAAGTGTGATTTTTATAGTTCAATATCTTTGCCTTTATTGCTTGATAAAAATAAAAGTCTCCCTGGATTAAAAACTGTTCTCATTTTGGGGAGGAGTGCTTGTTTTCCAGGATCATTTGCCAACATATCTGAAGCAAAGTCCTAGGGCCCATCAAGTTGAGTGCCAGTTGGGTGGGTTTAGCTACTGTCCTGAGCCCAGAGGTAAGAGATTGGACCAATGCACTACAGCCCATTCTCTTCCAGGTTTGAACTTTAAGAATATTGTTATTTTTCTATTCCTATAAGGTCAGGTTGCCATGTTCTGCTCTTTTCCCAATGCTTTTCACACATCCTGTCCCTGGAGAAATGTGAGAGGCAGTCTGGAAAAACATCAGTGTTATGAATGTCAAAGCCTGCTTACACAGGATGCCAACAGATGGCAATATTTTATCATTATTACACAATCCAGAGACCCTTCATCTGTGGCCTCAGGGAACATGAGGAGTCGGCTCTTTGGTGTGACACATGTCACTGAAGCTTCACCCCCCATTAACTGTGCTGTTGTTTGTGATTGTTAAGCTGCGTGTCTCGCCGTGTGTCACATTCTTGACTTGTACAAGGGTCCATTAGTAAGTAGCATCTGAGTACTATGAGTCATGGAAGGCCCCATTCTTGGAAAAATAAACACTGCACATTCGGCTGAGATTAGAGCCACTAGCTGGTAGTGAACTAGATGGTGTTTCATGTAAAAGGCTGTTTCTGTTATTCATCAAGACCTTTCCCCACTATCGATATACTAGAATTTCACAGTACCGTTGTCTGGCACTTGTCGTTCACGAACACAAGCTGAGCTCGCACACTGTCTGCGGTGCTAGGTAGGGCTTGGTCCATGACAAGGGAAGAAGAAAGAGGGGAAAACTTGAGCCAGATAGTTCAAAACTATCAGGAGCCCTTATGAAATCAATTTCATGATTTCACCCAGAAGATGTTCTTGATTTTTAGATATGTTTTCCAGAGACCTGCTCTTGATTGTTCTATCATTTCCTTCCTCCCTAATTCCTTCTATTCTGTAACCACTTTTTCTTTCATTTTTTAAAAAATGTTTCATGCTTCTGTCTTCTTCTTTCCTCTCTTTAACCTTTCTGCCCATCGTCCCCTCTTCAAGGTTCGCTTTCTCTTCCCATCTTGCATATCGAAACCCTGATACGTAGGATCGCAGCCCAGGGAAGACATTCTGGTACTTTGGAGTTGTCCCCAGAGGGATACTGCAGCCCCGCCAGCCCACCTACCCAGGGAACTGAATTCATAAGGAGAATTTCCCCCAGCTACCATCGAACATAGCCATGGCCAGTTCTGGGTTGGGTTTAGGGAAAGTGTTGGGGGTTTCTCTATGTGCATGCGACTTTTGAGGCTGTTTCAATCCTTGATCCCCTTAGCAATCTGGCCCATTCACTGTTGGCATTCCTCTTTTCTAAGACTTTTTTTTTTGAAGTGAAATTCTGGCGTCTTTGTCCAGAAGTAAGGAGCGGGGACGCTTCAGGCTCTGCTGGGAGGCACGAAGACAAGGCTGAGCGAACATCTTCACAGGCCATCTGGCCCACTCAAGGGTCGGGTCATGACCGCACAGTCACACCACCAAGGGTCAGAGGGGAGAAAACAGATGGGGACCTCAGGCTCCCACATCCCACACCTTCTTTCGAAACCTGTTTCAGAAAGCCGTTTTCTGTGAAAGCAGATTTCTGAGGGTAGTGCTTTTATAAACACTGCACTCATTTCTTAGGCCTTTGAGAAGGGTTTTGTGTGGGAGCATTTGCCATCAAACAAGGTTTTATTGAATATCCCCCTTGTTGTTGTTATAATAATCCATGCTGATATAAACCATGCTCCATAAAATGCCACGATACACGTCCACTGGGCAACGCTGCAGGGCAGGCTCAAGCCAAAGCTCCTTGGGCAATAAAACCAAGAGCGCCAGAACACGCTGCCATTTATTTCCCCATAATGTGCTTTCTCTCTTTCTCTCTCTAGGCAGATTTTCCGTGTGTTGAAAGGGAACCTCTGGTCAAAAGTCAGCAAGCAAAGTTGTAGAAAGCTTTGATAGTCAGTGAAGTGAATCATGGCAACGGCATGCACCAATGAAGTCTCTTGCTGGGTGGACCTCCCTCTAAGAGCAACTTCTGGTCATCAGTCAAAGGGGCCCCCAACGAGTTGTGCACAGCCAATGGTTTCACCAACTCCATGGTGCCTGGGTCCCAAGTTGCCCTTTTCCACAGGTATTGCTAAAGCAAATAGCAGACGGTATTTACTGGGTGTGATGCTTTCAATCACATTAATCTAGCCAGTAAAAAAATTTATGACCAATAAAAATTCCACCATGACATGGCTGATTGGAGGGGAGGCCCTATGATGGAAATTTAAGCCACGCCTCGGCCTGGAGCTAGACTGTCACAAACCTTGGAAGGAAGTAAGAGTTGGGACGAGAAAGAAAGAAAAATCTCTGGGATTGTTAAAACGAACTCAAGGGTAGATGGATAAAACTCTTAAATAGTTTAATAAGTCCAAACTTTTGGAGTTTGGAGGGTGATTGACTGAACACCTACTTTGGAAAGCTGCCTGAAAACAGATGCAGCCCTGCTTCCAGTAGAAAATAACCCTGAGTTCCTTCTAGTCCTATAACCACGTGGTTATTTTTTCATTATAAAATAAATAATTGTCAGTGCAATACTTATAAATGAGGTGGAAAGATGTCTACCTGCTTTGGAGCCAGTGGAGAATACGGCTTTGCATAGCTGTCTTTCTCCTGGTCAATTCATGTATGGTTTATGCGGATCTAGAAGGGCAATGACTAAGCTCTATTAACTTTTGTGAGTCATTTCTTCTCCCAATCTGTAGGACAATCCTCAGACTTCATGGGTTCAAACACACATTTTTCAAATCCTACCGTTCCATGGCTTCTCCCTAGAGTGGGCAGTTGACCCAGTTATTTGTTAATGATCCCAGACCACACATGGCAATGAGGATGTAATTTTAATCATTTATATTGGAAGATCTGCCACTGGGAATGACTACCTGGTTAGCTAATTGTGGCTAATACCTCAAGTAGCTTATCCAGTATGCATTATTCCATTCTTTCCCAGTAATAGAACCTCAAATGTAATCTGTGTGTGTGGCCATGTGCCCAGCCAAAAGACTTCATTTGCAAAATCCCTTGCTGTTAAGGGTGGTCAATAAGATGTCATTTCAAGTTGGTGTGTGAGACTTTTGAGAAAGCCCTTTAGGAGAGGGGCAGAGGGTTGGCATTTTCCCTTTCGTCCTCCTCAACCTTCCTTCTCTGACCTGCCTAGAGTGAGGACCCAAAGGTTAAAACTTCAGTAGTCATCTCAGAGTGGGTGATGAACTTCATTATGGAAGCCTCAAGCCTTCAGGAGCTTGAGATAAAAGGAGAGGAACCTGGATCTCTGAGGACTTGCTCATACAACCTGACCTCTCAACCGCCTACCTCCAGACTGCTTTCATTTTACAGAAACGAACTTTCCATTAAGCCCCTATTCCTTCTAGTCTCATTATTAGATTCCCAATCAGAATCACAGCCCTTAGAGGTCTAACAGTTCTCTACAGATGTCATTTTTTTACAGTCCCCTCCCCTCAACAAATGAGCACTCAAACCTCCCAAACAGATTGAACACCTGATTTTAAACTTTTTCTGGTGATAGGTAATTTCCTCCAAAATACAGCACCTTACATGCAACCTCTTACATACAAGACACACTTAGAAATGTTTGCTGAAAAATGACTGCAACATGGAGTGGAATCGATTGTGCATCTTTGAGCTGCCGAGACCATGCTTTTGAATCTGACATACGTACTAGCAGTGTGACATTAGGCAAGTTGCTTTGACTTTACTTTCAATATCTGTGACTACAAAGTGAGTAAAACAATGTCAGCCTGCTAAAAGTATTGAAAATATGACAAAGTATGTATTTAAAGTAGACATAATATAGCAGAACCTTAAGAAATCCCAATCTCTTCTGCCCTCTACTTCTCAGTTTGAAATTCTACACTTTGAGTGAATTGGTTTATGTTCTTTTATTTTATTTTATTTTTTTGCTTCTTTTTTTGGGTATCATTAATATATAATTCCATAATTCCCCATGACCCCTCCTTAAATTATGTGTGCTAATCATATGCCCCTTTTTCCCCTTATCCCTCCCTTCCCACCCATCCTCCCCAGTCCCTTTCCCTTTGGTAACTGTTAGTCCATTTGGGGTTCTGTGAGTCTGCTGCTGTTCTATTCCTTCAGTTTTTCTTTGTTTTTATACTCCACAGATGAGTGAAATCACTTGATACTTATCTTTCTCCCCCTGGCTTATTTCACTGAGCATAATACCCTCTAGCTCCATCCATGTTGTTGCAAATGGTAGGATTTGTTTACTTCTTGGGGCTGAATAATATTCCATTGTGTATATGTACCACATCTTCTTTTCCATTCATCTACTGATGAACACTTAGGTTGCTTCCATATCTTGGCTATTGTAAATAGTGTTGCAACAAACATAGGGGTGCATCTGTCTTTTTCAAACTGGGCTCCTGCATTCTTAAGGTAAATTCCTAGGAGTGAAATTCTTGGATCAAATGGCATTTCTATTTTTAGTTTTCTGAGGAACTTCCATACTGCTTTCTATAATAGTTGAACTAATTTACATTCCCACCAGCAGTGTAGGAGGGTTCCCCTTTTTCCACATCCTCGCCAACATTTGTTGTTGTTTGTCTTTTGGATGTTGGCCATCCTAACTGGTGTGAGGTGATATCTTAATGTGCTTTTAATTTGCATTTCTCTGATGATTAGCAATGTAGAGCAACTTTTCATGTGCCTGTTGGCCATCTGAATTTATTCTTTGGAGAAGTGTCTGTTCAGATCTTCTGCCCATTTTTTAATTGAATTACTTGCTTTTTGTTTGTTGAGGTGCATGAGCTCTTTGTATATTTTGAATGTTAACCTCTTAACAGATATGTCATTTATGAATATATTTTCCCATACTGTAGGATGCCTTTTTGTTCTACTGATGGCGTCCTTTGCTGTACAGAAGCTTTTTAGTTTGATATAGTCCCACTTCTTCATTTTTGCTTTTGTTTCCCTTGTTCAAGGAGACATGTTCAGGAAAAAGTTGCTCGTGTTTATATTCAAGAGAGTTTTGCCTATGTTTTTTCCTAAGAGTTTTATGGTTTCATGACTTACATTCAGGTCCTTGATCCATTTCAAGTTTACTTTTATGTATGGGGTTAAACAATAATCCAGTTTCATTCTCTTTCATGTAGATGTCCAGTTTTGCCAACACCAGCTGTTGAAGAGGCTGTCATTTCCTCATTGTATATCCATGGCTCCTTTATCATATATTAATTGACCATATGTGCTTGGTTTTATATCTGGGCTCTCTATTCTCTTCCACTGGTCTGTAGTTCTGTTCTTGTGCCAGTACCAAATTGTCTTGATTACTGTGGCTTTGTAGTAGAGCTTGGAGTTGGGAAGCGATATCCCCCCTGCTTTATTCTTCCCTCTCAGGATTGCTTTGGCTATTCAGGGTCTTTTGTGGTTCTTTGTGAATTTTAGAACTTGGTTTATGTTCTTTTAACTTGTCCTTGGAGACAAGTACAAAAATCTTTCTGCCAACAAACATTTCACCCAACCATTGTGTTACTCATTCCTGCTTCCCCAATTATATATCCCTACTTCCCCCATAATGCCCTTCTTTTGGTATCACTAATAAAAGGAAACATTCAGCATACAAAAATCAAAAAGCAAAACAAAAGAAAACACACATAATCAGCCTGTTTTCCCTCTCTCTCTCCCTATCTTTCTCTCCCTTTCCCTATCTCCTATTTATCTATCTCCTATCTATCTATCCATAAAATGGCAAGCAAAAAAGAAAGGCTAAAATGAGTCAATTCATTCTAAACCCAATGGCTGATTTTCTGTTAACACATATTTTCTTAGGTAAGACCTGACATCTCTTAAGGCCAAGGCATATGACTACAACTGCTGATTTTGAAAGCAGTGCCACAATGTACAGAAATTATCAAGTGTTCATGGAGATCTGTCTGAAATCATATCCCATTGATAAGTTAAGCAGCACTTTATCATTATCATTCAAATGTAAAGATCATAATCCAGCACATAGTGGTGAAGGGTAAAAACATGGATTCAGAGAGACCCATGTGCCTATGTATCCATGAATAAATTAGTTCACCTCCCTTAATTATTAATTACTTAGTGGTAGAGACCTCAAAGGTTGTTGTGAGGATTAAATGGGACCATGCGTGTAGAGAACACAGCATAATGCCTGACATGCAGTGATCACTCCATTACTGGTCTTTATGATCACCGTCATTATCTCCCTGGGTGTAGGAAACAGCCACAGCTTATCATTGATTCAAATTTTCATCCATCCCTCCCACCACCCCACAGTGAGAATTTGCTTCAGGACTTAAAAACAGACCATATCAAAATCTTTTGCTTCTTGTCTTTCTAGCAACTTCAAAATTATGTCTTTTAGAAAACAACGGGACAATGAAGCAACAAATTGTATGAAAAGTTTACATATATACCTTTAAGTTAAAACTTGTAAAATGCCATTTTTTAAATTACAATTAGATGTGATTTTGTAGATGGGTAGTAAAAAGACCTTGATCTGGAACCTAACCCCACTTTTTAGCCGCTGTGATTTGAGCTAATCAACTAACTTCTCTAAGTTTCAGCTAGAATGCCTGCCTCTCATATTTTTAGGAAGATTGTATGAATTGACATATGTAAAGTAAAATCTGTCATGCAGCACTCACACAAGAGAATTTGCTTTCCTTTCCCAGCCATGTGTGGTTTTTCCACATCCCTGTCCGCCAGCAAGGTGCTTGTCTCTACGAGAAGAATGGAAAGGTCTTTCTCATGGAGAAGTCAGAATCTGGTGCATTAAGGAGAAGGAGAAGGAAACCAGCCAAGACTCATTGAAAACACAAACACTGAACTAGTCTGCTTTGTTTATCCTACCGTGCCAGCCCCATGCTAGTTTCAGCCTGGCACCCTACTGCTGTCTGGAGGTAGTACTTGAAAAACCACACCCAGGCCTGGGATCCCATCACAAACCACCACCTCTTACAATAACAGTCCCTATCCCCTTAGTCTTTGTATTTCTTAAACCTCTGACATAGGAAATCATCAGGGACAACACCCCCAATTAACAAAAATAGTCTATAATAAAGGTTTTCAACCCTATGATTTGGGACATTTAGAATCAAGATACCCCACCCTCTGTTACATCCAAGGTAATTCTGCAGGTATTTATATGGTGTGTTTCAAGATGGAAACAAACAAACAAAAAATCGTTCTACATATTTAGGAAATCTCCTTTTCCCTTGGGATAGAGTATCAAGGGCTGTTAGCTCAGTCTTCATGGAGGGAGGTGTCTCCCTAAGAAGAGAAATTAATGAATCAATCTCTGCTCATTGTTCATATTTAGAAATCATGAGAAAAGGAGTGGTTCTGATTGGCATTCATACTTAAAACTACCCCTCTGATTATTCTGACCTAGATAGAAATCCTAAAGCCATTTATAAGCTTGAAAGTAAATCTTTACTTTAGAGCCCTGACATTAGTTACTGGGCAAGGCCGAGAAATGAGTGACCCATTTAGCAACTGAGAAAAATGCCTAAACCCATTTTCCAGAATGGAGACTCCAGATTCAAATGCTTATTAGTTCTTAAGACAACTGCCATACTATCACCATCTAAGAATGTTAAATCAAATCCTGTTATTGAGTGGTGACAGAGTGGGCAGTTAAATTCTCAACAATTTAGAGAAATGCCAAAGCTATTTATTTTTAATTTTTATTCCACATAGCTTTGGCCAGTACCTTAGTCCCTACATGCTGCATGTAGCCAGAAACAGCCACAGAAAACACTGAACTTGCTGTGCGCACGACATTCTCTTGGAACTTGCCATTCTCTAAAGCCAATTCTGTGCTACTGGAGAGACAATAAGATCCTGAGCCCAGGAGATGAAGGTTCCTTTTAGGGAGGGAAAAATTGAAAACACAAATGCTCTGCTATTTGGAAGAAGATGACAAATACCCTCTTGGCCTGGAAGGAGAGGTGGCCACGGCCGAGATGCCCGGCTCACATGAAGGTCCTCGGCAGTACTGTGCCAGCACTTCATTCTCTACGCAGCCCCCCGCACCCCGAGTCCAGTGCAAAGCTAAACACCAACCATGTTTCCAGGCTTTGCATGGTTGGGAGGCACAAATGAGCACATATCACACCATTTCTTTCTGAACTCATGGCTTGGCCTACATGTCCTAAAAGGTTTGCAAGCTCCAGTGAAACTCTAGACTTCCTTGGCCTTGGTACTGGGCTGGCAGCAGAGCCATGATGGTAATACCCGGGAGAGAGAATGCTTTCCCTGTCCAAGCAGACCCTGGCTGGCCAGCACTTCCAGGAGCAGGGGCAGAGGACAGGACAAAGGGGCAGGGGAGAGATGTAGGTTGTCAGATAATAAAAATTATATTCTGATTTGTAAAAATATGATTTCACCTTTACAAAAACACATGCTTTTGAAAATTTGGTTCAAGACTAATTCATAGCTCCAAACAACCAATACTCTAAGAGCTCTGTGATTTTCTGTAAAAAACAGCAATTGTTTTTGCCACCATCTGGGATTGTAGCCAGAGTGCCCGGGAGCTGAGCACAAGGTTATTTGCCATGAAAAAGAGAAGGGAAAAAGACATGGCACTTTCTTTATTACTGAATATCAATGAATCTCTCAAAGCGCTGGCTTCTGCGTAGGCCACATGGCAGTAGGTAGCAAGGACTGGATTTGGTTGGGGAACCTTGAATGGTTCCCAAATGTTTATGCTAGGACAGTGCCTAAAATCTCTATTTTCATTAGTGTTAAAGGAAAGATCTCTTTTAGTTTATAGAAATAGGGTCACAAGAAGAAAAAGAAAGAGGAGGGCAAAAAGAGTAAGCATTCTCCATTTTCCTGGCCCTTACCACTACAATTGTTGGGTAAGCTCTGACTTTAGCTCCAAGGCTACATAGTGTTTATAGTAATACGCAGACATCACCTTTATACTTAAGAGTTACCAGGGCATTTGCTAATATTTTATAGTGATCTATTCTACAGTAGAAGACTGTGGAAAGTGTTGATGATGAGGATTACGTGGATGGTTGAACTGCCAGATAAATGCAGGTGTCCTGTCCTTGTATTTGCGAAATCTGACAACACTAGGTAAGAAGTAGTTATTGAGTCAGGAGATATTTGGAGAAGCAAATGGAAAGAGAAGGTTTGATCCTGAAAGAGTTGGGCTGAATACCAAAGGTTTTTTTTCAGTTTACACATCTATATATTCCTTGCTTCTTTCATATTCCTCTCATCAGCCTCTCGGGCCCATCGTAGACTCCCTAAAAATGCTAGTTAATTGATTCATTGGTAGATGAAAGAAAAAGACCAAGACTAAGCCAAAGTAAATAAGATTTCTGGTTTGAATGAATGTTTTATTTCATGGGCCAGATTTGGGCATGCATTTCACCATTTGGAACCCATGCTTTGGAAACTGCAAAATGTAATGCATTTTAAAACTCAGGTACCCTTTAAAGTCCCGCCCTGCTAACTCTCAGGTTATTATTCATGCTTATATCTTAATGGATTCCACAAATCAATTTTTCATTTTTCTTGGTGAATACGGCTGATACTTACAAGTGAGTATCATTTACTCCTGCCCACCCCACCCCCCATAATCTCTTATGGGGCCAAGAGCCCAAAGCTATAAATATAGAACACCACGGTCGGGAGCCCTCCTTTTCTGTGTTTTCCCCCAGCATGTAATGGATTTCTCTTCTCACAGTCTTAAAAGGATCAGTAAATCACTGGGCCACCTATTGATATGAAAGTCTTTTCATTTGAAATTGTTACTGATTTTGCAAATTGCAAAAGAACAAGTAAATCAAGAAAAAATTACAACAGGTTTTTATGAAGCACGGGTGGAGTGGAAAAAAGTGATCTTGGCTTAATTAACCACGCTTAGTCATCAGATGCAGGAAGCAGAGGTTTTAAAAAGCCCAGTTGGGACTGTGTTGTTTTACACACACACACTTTAAGGTGGTGATTTCCACCACATTATTCTGTGCTGAGTTACCATGAAACAAAACCTGCTGAATCTGACCTTCATGTGAAATGTTAAAATCACGCTCTCCTGGAAGGCCCAACTGTCATGAAACATTTTCTCTGCATAGTCACAAAGAGGTAACTATACAGGTAACACATGCTCAGATCTAGTGTATATTGCCTGAGGAAAGAAGGGCATGATTGTCTGATAAGTCTGGATTTCCTTTTTATCAGTGACATCTCATTTTTACCTCTACTCGTCGACTCATACCATTACCTGTGCTTTCAACATCTCAATCCCTACCGTCTCCTTTGTTTCTAAACTCTAACCATTCCAGTTTTATGGCTCAAGTCAATCATCCTATCTAGCATGCCTCTATATTTCTCCTTCCCTAATTCAACAGTTACAGCACTTAAAACTGATATTATCCACTTGGTTATATTCTTTAACCCTTTATTATTTAATCTTGTGTATTATTATATCTTTTCGGATCCATGCATCTCATTCCCAAAATTACTGAATATGCCCTGAGGACTTACACCTCTCTGGGATGTTTGGGGACCAGTAATCACCCATGGAAAGTAACAGGTACCATACTTGAAAAATGATGCAATATACATTTCTTAGTGAACCTAAATATTATTATTTCAATCAACTTATTTTAATGAAACCAGTCTAGTCACACATTAAAATGATGGGAGAGGAAGCCCAGGGGATTAAATAGGGGTGAGCACTGGATAAGTCAGAGTTCTCTAGAGAAACAGAACCAATAGGATATATATCACATACGCTACACACACACACACACACACACACACGTATACATATATATGAGAGACTGACTTATTTTTACAGAGTAATTGCAGGGGCTGGCAAGTCTGAAATCTGTAGCATAGGGTGGCAGGCTAGAAACCAAGGCAAGAGCTTGTGTTGCAATCTTGAACCTGAAATCCACAGGGCATCCCAGAAGGCTGGAAACTCAAGCAGGGTTTCTATGTCACAGTCTTGAGGCAGAATTCCTTCTTCTTTGGGAAACCTTAGTTTTTGCTCTTAAGGCCTTCAACTGATTGGATAAGTCCCACCCACATTATCAAGGGTCATCTCCTTTTTTGAAAGTCAGCTGACTATAAATGTTAATTACAGCTATAAAATACCTTCACAGCAACTCTGAGACTACTGTTTGACCAAACAGCCTGGCACCAGAGCCCGGCCAAACTGACACATATAATCAACCATGGCGAGCACTTTATCATTTACTAAGGTGAAAGTACTGGTGCCTCTATCCATCCACAACCCTCACACTCCTCAAAGCAACACCTCCTTCTATCCAACAGCTACCTGTTGGTGTCCATGATTGCCATGAAAATTAGATTTTTTTCCTTCAAATATTCTTGTTAAGCTAATCTTGAATATTTTCTCAACCATATAGCCTTGTTTAGAGGGAATGTTGGCATCTAACTGGTCCAGCAAATAGAGCACTAGAATCCAGAAAGCAATTAAAGAAATGGTTATAAATATACCCTCACTTGGAACAAGCAAAATGCTGTTTTCTGTCTAAGATGCAGTATTCAGCCTGAAGAACCATGCAGGAAGAAAAAACAGTGTCTTCTTTCCAGGTCAACTGATGAAATTTGCTGAAATTACTTAGGCATATGCACAGAGCTTCACCTTGACTTGAATACCTAACAGCAACAATCACGTATTATTATCCTTGAATCCCTAAAACTAGCACATTGTTAGTGGCTATAGTGCCCTAGGAAGAATTCCTGGTACCATTTTCCCCTTTCAGCCTCTACAATTCCTTTCCTTTTATTCCCTTCTCCCCAGGTAAATGGGGAAGCCCCAAAGGATGTCCAAATTTCACAGAACTCAGACCAAAGTCTCCTGACAAAGGTGGTGTGTGTGTGTGTCCGTGTGTGTGTGTTTAAATCAGAGTCACTGAGAAGTCTCTGGGAAGATGTTGGGCTTCATGAATACAACATATTTAGACCCTATTTTTTATGCATTGTGGGAAAAAGCAGCAATGAGACATAGTTAATTTAGCATAAATTTTATCAATGTACTTAAGCCAGAAGTACTGATACTAAGCATGATGGTACTTACGATTGTCATTGCATGCCTTCAGCAACTGTGAGCCGTGGGCAAAAAGGTAACAAATCAGGAGGAAGAGCAAGAGAGTCAGACATGAGTAAAGGGGCAAAATGAAGGTAAAAGAAAAGAATAACAATGAGAGGCAGTCATATAAGCATAAGTTTTATAAATGCATGTGTGTGTGTGTGTGTGTGTACATTTATATACAAGAATGGGGAAATAGTATTTTCTAAAAATGATTTAACAATGACTCAGATTGGCTAACTGTGTCATTTGGATTCAGACAGATCAGGATTTGAAATTTACTTCTGTTTGTTGACTTTGTGTTGATTAAGTTCTCTTTCTTGGTTTCCTTCTTTGTAAGATGGTGATGATTACATATACAGTTTAGATTTGATTACAAAGTTTATATACAGAAAGCACAGGTCACAATGCGTAACATATAGTAAGTACTTAATTAAGCAGTGGCTCCAGAATTTGACTCATGAATTTCCTGTGTATTTTATTTAATATTCAGAAATTAATTTATTATAAAGGCATATCCAACACACCTATAATAGGCATAAAGTTGTTTTCAGAGTGCCTGGAAATGCAATCTGTTTATAAAGCTCTGTGGATGAAAGCTAGCATCTCGTAGATGTATAAAATACACATTTATTGACATTAGCATTATAGTCTGGAGAATAAATCCAATACTTTCTGGCAACATAAAAACTTTATTATGCAATTTAGTATCTTTGCTATCTAATTAAATGGATCCTTTAATTTAGGCTCCATTGACTGTTTCATTAATGATGAGGAAAGAGATTATACATGAAGTTGGCTACCACATAGAGTAGTAAAATCATCATAATAAAATACCAATGAAGTTAAAATCTCTCAACTATATTTATGTGTGAACTATTTTATGAATGCAGTTCATAAAGAGATTTTTAAGGTGGTCTTCTGAACATCACTGTAACACCGGAGGTGGGGACAGACAGGTTATCTCTTCCAACTGTGTGGTCAAAATGAAATCATGACTTGGGACATCTTATAAGTGATGTTGATCAGGGATACAGATAGTGATGAAAAACATTTAGCAAACTGCCATCAGTTCTCTGCATAAAGGACACTGAGATCATGAGAATTTGAAAGCAGAATGAAAGAGGTGAAAAATAGTTTCAGGGATTGGGAAACTGTGAATAATATTTTTTCCTAGGATATTGGGCTGCAGAACAGGAGTGTGATTTGGAAGGTGCAGTGTCAGAATAAGAGGGATGGTGATGGGGACAAACGCTGCCTTCTTTAGGATTTGCTCTGCGTTGGCCAAGTGAGGGTTTTGTTGTTTATCTCTGCAGTGCCCAGAAAACCATAGTGTCTATTAAAGCAGATGCATGTGGAGGTTTCAAGAGGGAGACTATCTTTTTCAAAATAGAATCTTTGTTAACCAAAGAATCATATTCCAAGGTCAAAGCACATAAAACTAGTCAACTTTCAAAAATACATGATGAGGAATCATCTTTGGGGTGATTGCAATGACATAATAAACAAACAAAAATTAAGTTTAACTTTTATAGGCTAATGTAGTGTCTTCTCTCCCAGGGGCTTCTGGACAAATCTCAACAACTTAAGTAAAACATGAAGAGCTATTTCTTTGTCCATGCATTGAAAACAGTTTTTAAATTTTTTATGTAAAAAAATAAACAAACTCTTTCCAGTTCAAGGATCCAAGACCCTCTTAGATGAAAAACATTTCATTATCTCCTCATAAGGTATGTAAGTTTTTCTGCAAAGGGCAAAAAAGGCAGAAAAATTGTGATAACTCACTGCATCATCTCACTAGATTGTAAATAAAAAACTGTTACTGAAAATGAGGTGAAAGGGTCTGACAAAGCAAAGTTAATAATTCAGAGAACTTATAATGCTTGTCATCTACTGATGAACAAAATAAGTAGTCTAGAGATGAACACGTATCTTTCTATCCAAATCGTACAAACCTTAGGATCGTAGATATAGGCCTCACCAGAATGTTATTTTTACTCTTCTCTCAATTAAAAAAAAATAATCGTTTAGTCACACAGTTCAAGTTTTCTTATGTTCAAACTAATCTTAAACTAGAGTCTCAGCAATACAGATTCCTGAACTATCTGTACTTTATGATTTTCCTATGTGTCCCAAATATAAATGTAGTATGTACTATCTGCAAATCTATTGTTTAAAAACAACTGTAATGAATTTTGAAGATGAAAAAAGGTAAAAGAAGAATAGAATTCTAGATAAGCAATAAAACAAAGAAAACAATCATCTGCATTTGTTAAAGAAATTTATATTTCCAAGGGACAGATGGCAGTCTGAAAGATGAAGGATAAAAAAAGGATAAAAGGAAAACACAGACCCAAAAGTCAGACTAAGATTTATATTTGAAAAGAAAAAAGCACTATAATAATATTAGGAGAAATCGAACTGAAATTTTTCAAATAAAAATAAAAGATTACATCCATCAGTAAAGTCTTTCTGATGTTAATTATGTGTTCATATTTCTCTTTAATCATTTATTTAAGGTATTTTATTTTAAACAGAGGAACTACGTAAGGTTGGTACTTTTTCAAAAGTAAAAGTGAAAAATAACCTTTTAAAGTGTCATAGCCCCATTACAGCAGAGAGACAAACAGAAAATTCAAATAAGTGGGAAAATATAATTTTACGAAAAATTAGATTCAAACAGAAGGCTGTGAAAGGTAAGGCCAGGCCTTAGAGGAAACCACTGGCCTTAGAAGCTAAAAGCAAAACAACTTTTAAGTTGAATTTTAATTTCAATTGAAAATATAGGTTTCCTTCTATTGTGTATTCAGCATCTGGGGAAAACTGGCTTCAACATTATTTTTTCTTTCTATACCCAGAGAAAGTGAGTTCTTTTTTTTTTCTTTCTTTCAGTGTATTTCAATATAATTTTTTCACAATTTAATGAAAGAGCTGTACAATCTATACTCCACCCCTTTTCAAGAATGCCTGGCCAAATGCAGCTGTAAATTATAAAATAATGCCCTGCATTCATAAAACAGTTCACACATAAATATAAAGAATATAACCCCTGATCAAATGAGTCTTCCAGATAGGTTGCTTAAGCCATCAAATATATATATATGGTAAGAATGCTTAAGCATATATATATATATACACACACACATATACTTTTAAAAACCAGATTTTACCCTAAAAATCCCTTTTAAACCAGTGCTCATACTCTGAAGAATGACTGCTAAATTAAAAGAAAAATTATTAAATGCAGGAGATTTTTCCAGCCACCAAGCCTTTTTATTGTTTCCAGAAAAGCAGGTTTGTGCCCAGAAACCTCAGTGTCCCTGGTTTGTGACAAACCCATTCCGTAGGACTGATGCCAGGAGAGAGAAATAATATCCAGAACTGCCCACTAGCATCGTCTTCTGAAATGTATATAGAAATTTACCAAATATAATTTATTCTGAACACAATATAATGTTTTAAGAATTTAATTGTAAAAGACTGAAAGACCAGATAAGAGAATGTCTTTCTTTAATGTTTTTTTTTTTTTTTGCCTTTCTGTGAGGTGATCTTATGTCTTTGTTTTCCCAAAATAGCTCCCATTTATGCCTGTTATCCTGGGGTAACTATTAATAGTGCTGCCTTTCACTCTCAAAGGGTCTCAGTTTGGATAATAAATTATATGGTCACCCACCTTTAAGCTATATATGAGGTGAAGGTTAAGAATTCATGAAGTTTAGTTTTTTATTTGTACTAACCAGTAACTACACACTGAGTGAACTATTACATATTATTAAATTTGGTAAATGACGTTGTGTGTGTGTGTGTGTGTGTGTGTGTGTGTGTGTGTGTGTGTGTGTGCACATCCAAATCGATAACTTGTGGGATACATATATTTAAATAAGAAATAAAAGAGTTAATTATGCCACAATCATACTGCTGCTTATGGATAGGTTTCTTCAAGGAAGCTATTTTGGGGGCACTATGCACAAACCCCCCAAAATGCTATTCCTGCTACAACTCTAAGTGCTTGCTGTTCTAAGAGATTCAAGAACAAGTTTCATTCCCTGATAGCCACAACTTTTTTTCGATCAGAAACCTCAACACCAGTTTTAAGTCCAATGACTTTTCTTTGGTTTAAGAAAACATGTATCTGCAAAGCACACACACATTCTTCTTTATTATATTGAAACATTATTTGTTTACTACTTGTCTCCTCTTTGACCTCCTTGAGCACTTCGGGCAACACACTTATTTATCATTATGTCCCTAAAAATCTAATGAAGTGCTTAGGATTTTGGGGGCACTTGGTAAACATTTGTTGAATAGTAATATGAGTGAGTTCTCATCTTTGATTTTTTACAGACACTTTTGAAAGTGGAGCTGGCATACTGGAAAAGCATCTGGTAATTGTTTTGAGAGAACAACACTAATATTCATAGGGAATCCAATATAATCATTTTTAAGTCGTAGTAACACCCAAGCTTAATAAATCCAAATCTTACCCCAAACAATTACATTCCCTCACAAGAATGACTTCATTGTTGTGATAGAAATCGGTCTGTGCTAACTGGGGAACCCAGGATGGGGTCCACTGTAGACCTTTGCTACTCAAAAAGTGCTCCATAGAGAAGCAACATCAACATAAGCTTGTTCTAAACAGACACCCCCCCGATCAGGTTTACTGAGTCCAAATGAGTGTATCACCAAGATTTCCAGGTAATCAATATACACATAAAGTTTGGGAAACACTGCTTGCAATGTTTGAATGTCCACAAACACTGCTTGAATGTCCACAAAATGCAAGTCAAGACTAACTGAAAGGCAGAGAATGGGGTGCAAAGGGCTAGACTAAGGGATATAAATATTACAGAGTGACATTTTCTTCTCTGAGGAGTGTATAGTCTAGAGAGGTAGATAGACCTATGAAGACCAAACCTAGCAGATTGAATAAAATTATTTTATAATTGTAAACAGATTAAAGTTAGTGTTAGAATAGGGTAAAAAAATATTAAATTCTATCATGGGGAAAGATCAACAGATCAAAAAGGCAGATGTGTGGTTCTGTGTTCATGAACACATACACACATACATGTTCTCTCGCTGTCTATCTCTCTCACACACACACACATCCACATACTGTGACTCCTGCTTTCCTAAAGATATTTCATGTGGCTGAAGTATGTATCATGGCTATTCTCCAGGTACTTCTGTTTCTCCTAATAATATACTTAAGCTCTAACTCCAATGCCCTCATTAGTAACTTGAATATCTTAAGGCTATCCATAGGGAAATAAATCTCAAATGAAAATAACTGCTTTTGACACGCACTGACCTTGTTAACCTTGCAGGTAAAAGCTCAGCCACCAAATAAAGTCTTGTCGCTAATCCAAGAATCAACACACAAAACACAGGGTTATGATGAGGTTCAGCTGTCGCTCTTTCTTGTGGAGAAATAACAGCACTGCTACAAACTTCCTCTGCAGAAAAATAAGCTTATCAGGATAACCCCAGGATACCAAAATGAGGACACATAATGCGCCCAGGTCTAGAGTTTAGGATTAATCAACATAGAGCTCTTCATTGACCAAAAATAATCACATGTCCTTTGGTTGGATTTATAAAACACTGTCTTCAATGTATATCTTCAGGTGGCTAGCCTGCTACCCCAAAGCCAATATACTTTTAACAGTAAAATCTGATTATACCTTTATTTAAAATTATGTATGCTAGGAAAACCCCCACTGAACCATTTGCAAAGTTACTGACCCTAAAATACATTTTAAAAATGTTGACCCAGGCAAGTCTTGCATATGGACTTTGTTATAACATGTAATTTATACATTTTTTATATTATTCGAGAAAAATATCAATTCAACAAGTACTTAGTGCCTCTGCACTATGTGGAAGGTGTTACACTATGCATTTGAAATCAACTATGACATCTCTCTGGGAAGATTTTCCTGGATTGGCCTTTCCAGAAAGAGTTGATAGTCCTGTCTTGTATGTTACTACCTTGTTTCTAAAATGATCAATGAAACTGAACTAAGCCTACAGTGTAATAATTTCCTTATATACTTCTGACAACCCCTATATTGTCAAGTCCTTCCTTGTATCAAAAACCACATTTTGTTCATTTTGTATCCTTAGATCCTAACATAGTTCTCTTCATCAAAAATGTTCAGAAATATTAAATGAATGAATTCATAATACATTGATGGAGATAATCCAAAACTATGGTAATTGGTTATTTGATAATTCATGTGAACAGTTCTAGGCTATTCTTAATGCTTCTTGGAAACTAAAGAGGCACAGTTTAAATTAACAATCGAAGTTCACAAATACAAAAATACTAGATTTTTGTGTGTCTCACCTGGAGATGTTTGGTGAATAGGAAGTGTCCTATAAGATTCCACACAAGTATATTTCCTTTTCTACATCACAAAGATTAGTTTTCCCACCCCCGACCAGAGGAACCTATCCTTCTGTGCCATTCAAATAGCAAATTCTCCCAATTTCATAGGTATTAGAATCCATACTTTGTTAAAATAATACATTAGAATTCTTTCGTAAGTATTTTGCCATGGCACTAAATGCCCTGAAAAGCATGTGTACAATACTGAGGTATTTCCAAGCAAAATGATAAGATGATTGGAATTAGGTCCACAATGCTTCATCAAAAATAAATTTGAAAAATCACTGAAACAAACTTTTTACAAAAGTCCTTAAGCTATTTTTTTTGCCCAAGTCATTCTCACAGGTTTTTAGAGTACAAGGCTCTCACCCTGTCTTTATGGCAGTTAATATCTAAATGAGTCTACTCATCAGATATTTTTTGATTGTGTTAATTTTTCATTTCTTATCTAGATCTACCCTCAGTCTAGTGATCAAATGTGAATATTCACACATTAGCCAGTAATCACACACACACACACACACACACACACACACACACATATATATATGCTCATGTGTAGAAAGACATGCGCTTGGTCTGCAATGCAGGATAAAGGTGATGACATTTTCTATTCTTTGCTTGTCCACATCTACCCAGAGCCTTGTTTAAATAATGCTGTAAGTATTCTTTGTTAAGAAATTGGCCCATGTGCTTTGAACATTTGTGTCAGATTTGCTAAGGATGAAATGTACTTCAGACAGAGTGACTTAATATAGTAAATTATTCTGATTTTATTCAGAATTTGAATTTGCTGCGGAAGGCTGGCTCTAACTGTCTGGCTGAACATAATGAAATAATTACAAGGAGTCAGAAATTCATCACTTGCCCCCCTCCAACTCATGAAGCTGATTTTAGTTTCGCAATAATATACATATTTTTACCTATTAGTACAAATATAGGCATGGACTAGACAAACTTGGACATAGAGTCAGCAAGAAGAAAACATACCTGTGGTTAGAAAAAATATATATGTTCACGTGGCCATTCTTCAACTGAAATGTCCGTTTTCTCCTAATTAATTGCTTTTAAGGACTTTCTATGTGCATAATTCATACCCAATTTATTTCATAATGAGAGATGCAGAGTTTTAATACAGACATAAATATATTAGTCTAAAAATAGAGCCTTAAAACTTGTTTGAATATTCTTATTTTAAAATACTGGCCTTCTCTCCACGAATGCCAATTCTGAAATGGCTTTCTTACCAGGAACTCTTACTAGTGTTACTGTTTACAACTTACTTACGATCAAATTATTATATAAAGGGTGGAGTGACATTTACTAAACGGGATGCCATACATTTCTACCCTAAGATCACTGATGGAAACAGCAACTGTTTGGGGAAATTTATTCCCTGAAAGAGTGGATGTTTCTGTGGATGGAGTAGACAAGCAGACACAATGTATCCACAGCTTATTCTAATAGGAGGTATTCGGAATTTTCAGTTAAAAAAGGCAAAAGCTGTAATGAATACTGATTGTTTTTCATATCAAGACCATGTCTCTATGCAGTACAGTTCTGTGCTTTAATAAAAGTATGGCTTGTTATTCATATTTTTGTTTTTCTAGAGCTAGAAAACTGAGATTACCCCCCAGCGATTTTTTTCCACATGTTAATTACATTTTTTCAGGGACGAGGAATGTTCATAAATGTAACATAATTGTATTTTTTCAGCCACTCCAAGGAAAACAACAGCTTACTTGGGTTGGCACCTGTGAGACCAAATATTGTTTTTACTTAAGTGAATTAGCAATTATGGATCAGCAAAGAAATGTTAGGACCTACTGAGACCTGGTGCCTAAGTGATATTTTCTCAGGTTGGGCCTTATATGGGCCAATGGAAAAAAACTACCTTATATCTACTCTTACGTCTTTTTTCCCCCAACCCCAGCTATTTTATGAAGGTAATTAGTACTTTCAGTAATTGGACCTCACACTCTCTATGGCGCAAGTCCCAAGTACAGGTATTGCCCCAGAATATCCTTGAGGCTTCACAGGGAAACATTCCTCTAACAAGAATGATCAGATTTAATAGAATACTTGCATTTCTGCATTAGTAAGTTTCTAGAGGACAGAATGTTCAAGTTGTTGAAATTCATTACAGGGGCTGCCTTCTGGGTCATAAGGTAGGGAGGGTCAGGGTGGCATGTTATAGGGAGGAGGACATACCCATCACACCCCACGCCTCACGCCTCCTACATACTAGAAGTGCCTGGCTGGGAGTCCTCACCTTTTCTACAAGAATCACTCGAGACTTGCCTTGGCTTGTCCTACAGAAAAAATATTCCCACAGACAGAACAACCAGAGAGGTTCAACGGCAGGTTACAGACTTTCAGTCAGCCAGAAACTGACAGTCACCATATCAGAGGGATAACATGGCTAGCCCGATTGTAAATTTTTTTTTTAACAATGTCGTTTTCTTTGCTTGCTCTCATTTTATTTACATCTATTGCAATATTTTAACTATCTAGAAAATTATGCAACACATTTTTACCATCTGCCAAGATTTTGAAAGTATTAACCTTCCTGCCATATTTGTGTTGGATATCTCAAGAATATTCTTGAAAAAAACATCTTAAAGAAACGTGGACTATCGGCACGATTCTTGGAAACACCTCGCACTCAGGTGGAGCCTCATTTCTAGGCAATTGTGCTTAGATTGTGCACATATGACATAAATATATGCACTGCATATACATATATGCTATATATAATTTCAGTTATGTAATATTATGTGTAAGATTAAACTGCTTAAAGCCAGCTTAGTGTTTTATACAGAAGGGATGCTTAACTGTTGACAGAAAAAAGTAAAGTAAAATAGCTTATGAACTACCTTGTGTTACTATTATTTTTTAATTATCTGTTTTTATACTGCACCATTTTGTTGGTTCGGCATCAACTCAACAGTCCCTCACATTCTTTGTGCTCAAACCATGGGCTGAGAAAGGGTCTTTAAACCTTCCATAAGCTCTTCAGAGCTGAGCTGAGCCTAGTGATGGGACAGACAGTTGTTCTTTAAAGAACGTGTAACATCACTGAATCAAAAGAGTGACAAAGGAGACCAACAGAAATGGAAGTGATAAATTAATTATGTCATATCATCTTTACCTATTCCCTAAATTAGGGTTTAGGAGCTTTTTTTTTTTCTCTTTTCAAACAGCAGCAAAATCCTTTCTTCAAAGAAATCTTTCATAGAAATTGGATATATAAAGCCAGTAAAAGTGAAGTTGCTCAAGTTAAGGCTGCGGTGGAGAGTCCAGAGCCAATTGAACTTCCTCCTAAGCCCACCCCATGAAACCCACAAGCTGGGAGACACATCCAGGGAACCCTAAAACTCTGAGATGCGCATATCAAAAATCACTGCCCAAGCTTATTTTAATTGCAATAACTTAACTTTCACTAATCTACTCAATTAGTGAATTTCCACCCTAAGAGCATTTTGGAATCACCTAGAGCACTTTAAAAAATACCTGTGTCTATGCCCTTGCACTGTTCACCATGTAAGAACTTATTCACCATGTAAGAACTTGTTCACCATGTAAGAACTTGTTCATTATGATTCAGAAGATTGGAGACTATTGAGAATTAGGCTTGGGGTTGATTAATGATTGTGCATTGAGTCCCCTATACAGAATTTTATTGTTGTTAACAACCATTTGATCAATAAATATAAGAGATGCCCTCTCAAAATAAATAAATAAATAAATAAATAACTAAAATAAAATGTAAGTTGATTTGAGTGGATACAAAAAACAAAATACCTGTGTCTGGGCCAGACCAAAAAAGATTCTATTTTAATAGTTCTGGGATGGGACCTAGGAATCAGGATTTTTTTAAAAGATCTACACATGATTTCATTATGTAGTCAGCTAGCTTTGAGAAACACTGCCAACTCTATAGAGAATAATGAACTTGGGACCTCACTATCACATTTTGATTTCCTTGAGCACAGAGACTTAATGCATCTTTCTTACAGTAAACATTTGACTACATGAAAAAAAAAAAAGGAAAGAAAATATCACAGCCGATCAGAATATCCAAAACACTAATTTGCGGCACGTGAAGCATCCCAGGCTAGAAATCAGAGGTCTTTCTTCTTCCTTCACCTACCTTACAATTATTTATATATGCCAGGTGCTATACTAATTGTTGTGTTTTCTAAATCTATTGAGGAAGGTAGACATATAAATAAGTAAATAAATACAGTATCTGGTAAGTACTAGAAATGCAATGGAAACAACAATGGCACCAAAGCAGCCTGGAAGGCTTGGGAGTTACTTCCTAGAAGTGCCCTCCAAGGTTGATTCAGGGGTACAATTAAGAGGGTACAGACACAGGAGGGCAGGAGGAGATAATAAATTGATTAATATATGAAATCAGGTTCTTAAAAAATGTTGAGATAGAAAATTTATGGAGTGGTGGCAGAGGATGGGGAAAACAAAAGGCCAGTTAAGAAGCGCTGTGAGGCTCCTGGACGCTCTGAGGCTGACTGTGCGTCACTCAGCGCTGCCCTGACAGCACCCCCAGGCTCTGGGGCAGTGCTTCGCGGACCTGCATGTGAGGCAGACGCATGGAGGGCCTTTGTACGATGTTGATTTTCACTCAGGAGGTTCGGGGTGGGTGCCTGAAGTTTCGAAAACAAAATCTGGGAGATTATGAGGCTGTTGGCCCAAGGATCACACTTTCAGGAGCCAGGTTCTAAAGTTTTGCACAAAAATAATGTGAGCTTCCATTCTTTCAGGGGCTATAGTTTATTACGTCTTTTTTTTCCTTTTTTTTTTGCCTTTTTTTCCTAACTTCCTTTATTTGTAGTCTGCCTTTTTGGAGGCTTATGCAGTCACGGGAGTGTGCTGTGGCATAGAAGTCAGACTCCTGGGAGTACCTGACAAGCAGGTGGTTTTTCCCATCTTATCTGTTACTCTCAAGCACTTCCCGGGCTCCCCTGAAGTTATTAGCGTGGTGCTAGGTAGTCCTGGGGACATAACAGAATCCTAAAATAGGTTCTTCGCCTTCAAGGAACGAACTACGAACCTACGGAAAAAGAATGGACACTCATAGCACATACGTTAGGACAAAATGTTTAGAACGAGGTGTCTGGTCAGCAGCACTCATGAGTTTTAGAAGAAAAGGAAGCCAATATAAATCTGGGACGTGTGGGGAAAAATATCCTTCGATGGTGTCCTCTAGCTGTGGCTCTGAAACAATATTGTGGAAAACCTTGCCAGCTTGACCGGCTTCCTTTGAGAAATGCACGTGTTTTTGTTTGTTTGTTTGTTTGTTTTCTAATTGTTCTGAGAACACAAAGGGGGTAAAATAAATCAAAATAAAGATATTGGATATCTTATTGGGCAACCAGAGTTCGTGATAAGAGAGGGGGGGTGGAGTGAAGCCATCAGACCTCCTTTCCCCGTTTGTACACATTTCTAAGCTACTGCGAGTGTGGACAAAGAGATTCTATTAAGCAGCTCCCTAGGACTGGGCTCCAGACACGTCAGTAGCTCCTTGGTGTGTTCCTTTAGCCTGCCATACAATTAATTAGGCCACAGTTGTTTATTTTGAGACATTTAACTAGAGACCTTCTTGAGAGAGGCCTACCCTTGCGGTTTGTCCCGATCCTCCTCTAAGTGTGGGAACCTTTGTCTAATTGGATTGACTGTAAGCGTAATGATCGCGGCGTCCGTTCCCTAAGCAGCGCATAAACCCCGGACATTCACATGGAAATGAGGTTAATTACACAGCATAGACGTGTCTAATGATCGCACCTGCAGTACCAGAACAACCTCCCTTTAACTCAGTTTCACAAACAATTACAAAGAGCAGCTGCGTTCGTTTCCACAGTTAGAGTTAAAAAATCCGTAATGATTCCCCCACAGAATAGAGGTGCAGGGGGTGAGAGTGAGCAAGGAGAGGATTCTTCCGGTTCAGATGTCCTTCCCCAGCCACCTGCTGATTGCGCTGATCCCGGGGGCCCTGGGCACAGACACGCAGCCACAGGAAGCTGGTGCCAGTCCTGGTCGTTTCCCCCACTCCCCCACCCCACTCCCACCCCCCACCGCTGATGGAGATTAGAGATTCTCATCTGTCATGATTCATTAATATGGTGATGCAGATTTAGGAAAGGCAAGGTCAGCAGAACTCCAGCCTACAAGGTCATTATGAGCCGCCGAAGTGTATTAGTCAGAGTTCTGCAGAGACAGAAACAACAGGATATCTATCTATCTCTAACCCCATCTCTATAAAAGGATTTTTATTATAAGGAACTGGCTCACATGATTATGGAAGCTGACAAGTCCCAAGATCTGCAGTCTGCAAGCTGAAGAGTTTGGGTGGTGTAGTTCCAGCCCAGGAAGGCCTAAGAGCCAGAGGTACTGATGGTGTGTGTATGTGCCAGTCTGAAGGCCAGTAGGCTCAAAACCCAGGAAAAGCCCGTGTTTCAGTTTGAGTCCAAAGGCAGGAAATAAAAGATGTCCCAGCTTAAGCGCTGTCAGCTAGGAGGAGTCCCCTCTTAGTCAGGGGACGGTCAGCCTTTCTGGTCTATTCAGGCCTTCAGCTCATGGGATGAGGGTCACCACATCAGGGAGGGCAATCTGCTTTACTCACTCTATCAATTTCAATGTTAAACTCATCCTAAAGTACCCTCACAGAGACATCCAGAATTATATCTTACCAAATGCAAGAGCCCCGCTGTGACCCAGTCAAGCGGACGCATGATTAATCACCACACACGATTCATCAGGGAAGGACTGCTTAGGGATGGTGCGGGAGGAACTGCCGAAGAACTGTTGCTGAGACTCTCTCCATCCCTTCCCGCCATTCCGTGAGCAAAGCTCTCTGTTTCCTTCCCTCCATTTCCTCCTTTGTGTTGTTTTCCTTTCCTCGTATCTATCGTAACCTCCATTGGCACTGTTTAGGAACACAAGGCAGATGCTGTACTACTAGGGATGCTGATTTCAACCTCTACACAGAACTGGATCTTTGCATAGCTGACTTGAGCTGACAGGTACCCATCTGATGCACATTCAGCTCCCAGATGAATCACATAGAGAAGCCACTGACGTCAGTGATTGCCAATTGAAAAAGAAAAAAAAGCATGGATATTCATAGATCCGCATTCACAACCTTCCTGAATTTTTAGAAACATTTTATTATTGCAATTTGGCCCTATTATTTTCCAGTTGCAGTGACAGTGCTGGGATCCAAATGGGATTCCCTGGCTGGGGCTGTGGAAGATAACTGGCTGCTGCCAAAGTCAAACGTACCCTCAGATATTTAAACATTCAAGGGATGCGCTTCAGGCTCTAAGAGCAATTCTGAAATAAGGATGTCCAAGATGCTTAAGAATAACTCAATAAACTTTCCAAAGAACCAGGTCGAAGGTGAGAGCACCCATGGGGATGTGCAACTTGCTATGTTAAAATAACTGGATTTATTTACCTCCTAGTCTTGTCTCATGGCTCTTTTCATACTATATTGTCCCCGAAAGACAAATAAGGGGAGCAAACCAATGAGACACTCTCACTAGTAGCCATCTGTAAAACAGCCAGAAATTGTTTCTTAGGGTTCTGGCCTCTCTGCTCAACATTAAACTAGCTTCAGATGGGTGACAGGCAAAATTAGCTGGAACGAAACATATCACGGAGAAAAGCCATCTGAAATCCGCTGGTCACTTCTGTAGGTCTCCATGCATTGAGCTCTGCTTGAGGAAACTATGCTAAGGACTCTGTGCTTGTTGGTGTGTGTTGTGGTGCTGGGGGGTTGGAAGAATGGGAAGGAGGGTAGAAGGAAAGTGATGATAGTTTCTCTTTATTTCATTTTGAGGGTCAGTCTCATGGGCAGTAAGCAAGTCAACTTATTTTCCAAGTGTGAAGTAAAGAAGCGGAGACCACTGCTACCAGGGACTTCTATAAAATGGACTATCTTATTTCTTTGACTTTCAAGACACAATCTGATTTGATAGCACACTGAAAACAAAACCCTATCTCCATTTTGAATCAATGCATAGAAGACAAAGTGGGCTTTTTTTTCAAAATGTTCATGCCTGGACTTGTTATTCATAACTTACCTTCTCAGAGGTTAATGAGAAAATAATGTCCAGCCCAGTGAGCCTAACTTTAACATTAGTCGCCATCACTAATAATGGTTTGCAAAGAAGTAAAAAGTCACAATGTGTGATGGAAGGCATGATACAGGCACTTAAGTAAAGTGTACTTGGGGTGGGAAAAACATGGGCTTGATTTAATTACTGGTAAACAGATGCTAGGAACCTGCCCATCTTTACTTACACTGCAGCACCTACCTGGTTTCTGCCAAGTTGTATGTTATGGAAATCAGTTCCCTGGCGATGCTGAAGCACGTATAACACATAAACGTTTTCTGTCATCACTACTGACTGTAGAATCATGTTTGCTGAATGTATGAAAACCATTTATAGTCAGGACAGCTTAAAAACCACAACCTAACTGGAATATTTGGGAAAAGAAAGAATTGCAGGAATGTAATATAGTTTTAGCACTTAAGGGAAACACACATGTACTTTAAAAAGACACCATTTGGTTCAATTTGGATTTTTAAAAACAGTTCATCCAAACAAGATTTCTGTTTACACTTGGGGAGGCTCATTTGACATGTTCTGTTTTGCAAAGAGCAATGTTTCTGTAATATGTTTTGGTGGCATCATTTCAAATCAAAACAAGGAAAGTGGTTCTCAAAAATAAAACCAGAGGCCAGCTAAATAAGGATTTGCTAAGTCAATTGGTTGTTTGCTTATTTATACTACACTTCTTTTCCTCCCTCCTTTGGGAATTTGTGTTAAAACACAGATGCACACACACACACACACACGCACACAGAGGCCAGTCTTGGTGGGGAGGATAAGGGAAGGGAGCATCACATCCTCTGTTCCTGTGACAACTTGAAAAAGATGATTGTTACATATTATATCATATGTATATATATGTGTTTGTGTGTGTGTGTGTGTGTATATATATATATATATATGTCAGTGTGTGTATATATACAAATGTGCACACACACATATATGAGATATATACACTTTTTAATTGATCCAAAGAAAAGAGGACATCTAGAAGTTGAGGGAACAGTTTAGGATGTAAAACAAAGAGACTTTCACCAAGTCTCTCCTGTTCAAACATGCTATCTCTTTTTCCTTGTTCTTTAAGGGAAAACCTCTGACGCTGATTTGCAATTGTTAAGCTAATCTGTGGCCTAGGGGAGAAAAAAGCCACTGAAACCTTATAGAAATGAAGGAAATTACACAGACATGCCCACCCCCAGATTTAACGTTCCACTTCCATGTGGTTTTGGAACGCACGAGAAGTTTGAGTTGAACTTGGAAGGAGAAAACATGCACCAACAACATCTGGAAGAGGCGGCACTGTAAATACTGGGATCCTTACAGTAGTTGGGAATGCCACTAATTCAGGTTGGCAGCAGCCGAATTTTATTATTAAAAACATTTTTGCTCCCTTTACCAGATATTGCAAAGAAAAGAAATACTATGTATCTGTAGGCAGAGGATATCTCTAAACTGGGGATATACTAAATTTGTTGAAGTTCATTCATTCACCCACTGGAGAATCATCTGAGAAGCACCTACTAGGTGCATGTCTTGGATACCAGCAGTGACCAGGCTGATGAGCACCTCTGTGCTTGGAGTTCACATTCTAGAGGGTGCTGGCAGATAATAATTACATTAACATAAGAGCAAGGCAACGCTAGAACAAAACCAAGAGATTTGTACTTAATAGAAGTAATTGAGGAGGGTGAGTGACTGCCTTAATCTAAGTACCCGCAGAAGGTCTCACTGAGGAAAGAACATTTGACCTAAGAACTGAACACAAAACCGAGCCAGCCAACCCAATACTTGCAAAGAGTCTGCTTGACATATTTTTAATGCCCCAGTGCCCACCAGATGTATTTCCAACTCTCTGTCTTGGCCTCCATGGTCTGCCTCTCACATACCCCTCCAGCCCTGGCCCCCACTGTGCTTCTGTAAAATTCTTGGTTCCAGCCCTAACTGGGCTCTTTGCTCTTGGCCTTAGGGCTTTCTTACAAAATTCTAACTCAATAGACTCCTTCCTCCACCTCATATTTTTATGTCAAATTCTCCCATTTTTCTGGAACCTCTGTAAGTGCCACCTTCTCCATGAAGTCTTTTCTAAAACCACTTATGTAATTTCCTCTTTCTTGAATCTGTATCTCTATTTGGATCTATCTTTCTCACAGTACTTCATAATCTCTTCTTAACCTTATACCTTAGTGATTAATGTGTGCCACCTATTTCTCCCTATTAAGTATAAGCTTTTTGAGACCGGCTCCCTTCCCTTTGTCTTAACCATTAGCATCTCTTCCCATTCCTTCCTTGCTGAAAGTTTTGTCAAGTCCTCAATAAACATCTATCGTATGAACAAATGAATGAAAGCTAATCTCTAAATACAAAAGGAAAAGTGAGGGAGGGTGTGTGTGTGGTTTGTGCAGGGCTAGGGCAATGAATCTGGATAACAGTAAAGGGGAGACAGCACAGAGATTAAGATCACTAAATAATCATAATTAAAAAGGAGTCGTTTTCTGCTTCTGTTTTATTTGTCATCTTCATTCAGTGTTTGAGTCAATCAACTAGAATTCAGTGTTAACATGGCCAAGTTCTCTGGTGCTGATAAAAGCAAGCAAGTTTGCTTATGAGAGAGGAAATCATTTCCAGCCACAACTCCAGCCAGTTACTTACCAGGTGATGCATCTCTACTAATGGAAAAGCTTGAATCACATCTCCTACATACCACAGATCAGAAGCCACATGTTTATAGGGAAAGGGCAATGCGTGCCCTAGTTGGCCTGACTTCTCCCACGGTTAACCCTGCTGAAATGGGTGTTCTGCCGGCATTGCTGTTCCATGATGCGTATTTCTCAACATGATGTGGAGGCATAGAATATAAAAATTAGAAGGGACCTCTGAAGATGACCTTGAACCTCTGAGAGGTAATGAGGCTGGCCCAGAGTCTCATTGGTAGATTCAGAACTAACAAGGAGTCACAACTTTAAGCAGCAGTGTATTCTGAAACCATATCGTCTTAATCTTTTCTATTGTATCACAGCTTTAAAGGGGAGGGTTTTCCCTCTGTCATGCTGTTTTTTAAGGATTTAGACAAATTGCTTCTGGGGGTAAAAACAATCCCTTAATTGCGGAAATATGCAAATACAAAGGATCCTCAAAAAAATAAACCACCCTATTGATAAAGCTTCACACCAGTTGCATCATTTCTGGCTCTCTGCCACCCAAAACAGAGCAGGTAGGTGGTGTTTATCTCTTCATGTCTCTTTATGTTTCAAAATAACTGACTTTCAGGAAGAACTGCGACTGAAATTGTTCCCAACATCACTCAAAGAGAACTGGGTGCACCGGGGCGCTATGGGAAAGTGAAAAGAAAGAAAGAAAGAGAAAAAAAAAACTGCATTGATGCACAGTAAAGCCAGGAGCAGGACAGAGATCTGGAGGGTTTGTCCGTTCCAGCAATAACAAGAGCTGACATTTGTTACATGTTAATTACACGGTATTGTCTTTTGGAGGTTAAATCAATCAGAAATTTCCTGTACAGCTAATAAAATTGGAACCCATCTGTGGTTTGCCAAGTCACGTTAGACACTGTCTCAGGACAGAGTTAGAATGCTCAGGCTTTAATTTGTTCTGGGCAAAGAAATGAGAAACCACTTCTTTAACTGAGTTAGGCTTGTTAGTACTGCCCTACAGTAGAGTGCTACATGTAATAAGAAGTATTATTATAGCTGCCATTTATTGAAAGGGTATTGTGTACCAGGCACTTTCTAAGTAAGCACTTCACAATAGAATCCTGTTTGTTTGAAACTAAACCTGATGCAGAATTATTATCTCCATTTTAAAGTAGCAGAAACTGGATCTCAGAGAAGTGAAGTAAGAGTCCAAGATCACACGGCTGGAAAACACTGCAGTTAAACTTGAATCCAAATCTCAAACTTGCATCTAGTACATTCCAGTGCACACATTAAGTATTCAGCTCATACGTGGAACACTAGCAAGACGTATTTCAAGGGTAAAATCTTAGGTACCTATGAAAAATGTTGATTTGACTATTTCTATTATAAACATCATATGTACTGGGAGTTGTTTTGAATATTTAAGCCATTAGGTACCTCCCAAAACACACTATTGTTTCCTTTATTGGAATAATTCACAGACAATTGATAACATGCAACAGATTAGAGGAACTTCAAATGCTTTTAGCTAAATTATCTCAATACTAAGATGGATTTAAGTGAGTTAATTAGAAATGAATGACTGAGCTCATAGAATAACTTACTTTAGGTTCTTACATACATTGGCTTTTGAGGTCTGTCTTATGAAAACCAAGACACAGATCTCCAGATTCATATTTTTGGAACCATTCAAAAATCTCTTCCAAGGAGATTGTGCTGATTCTCTGCACCAGAGGCTCTATGTTTCTTAACTCTGTGATACTCTAAGCTTAATGTATTCATTATATATCTGTTTGCTTACTGGGGATATATTTCAAACAGGTAGGACTTTTTTCTTCTGGTCGGTGTATAGGATCCCTTCACTCAATTAACTTAAAACCCATTCCTATATTCCATCCAATCTCAGACGTCATTGATTGTAAGTTAACACACCATTAATTTTTTTAGGACTAAAAAAATTTTAAACATGAACAATTATTAATTGCACAATGCTTTTACAACTACATAATTGTTAGACTTGTCCCAAATTCAGAGGTATTAAAATGTAAAAAAACAAGCTTGTCCTAGAATCTGTGAAATACATACACATATTTTTTTTCCTGACATGTCCAGGTACTGAATCAAGGTTGTAAATTAGCTGAATGGTTGAAGTGGAATCACAAAATGTTTAATATCCTTGGATTACAAAAATGATTCTAGAGAACTCTCACTGGCCAAGGGCATCACAAGGGTGGAAATCTGTATCTTAGATGGTTTTAAGGACAGAGAATTGTTTCCATCTCCTGAAAGGCAGTATGTGAAGGTCCCCGTGGGCTCTTGCTTATTCTGCTGCTGACTTCAGTTATGGAGAGGATCAGAGGTGCACAATAAACCCATGGAGTGTTTGTCCCCATTTGATTTTCATTTATCTGTCTATTTATTTTTATTTCATATTTTCAAGATTTTTAAATGCTAAATAGACCTTGGAGACCAAGGGAAATACTCTGAAAACTATCTCATAGGTAGGAAAATGAAAAGCCCCATTTTGGTAAGGTTATCTTGAGCTACCTTGCTTTCCTTTTCATGCCCTATCATCCTAAATGAATTCTTGTCAAGGAGAAATATTGGAACTAGTACCAACTCCTTCTAATATTTTGTAAATCTGGTCCTCCCATGACTCAGCCACAACTGATTTTCTTGAATTCCCTCAAGGCCCATACTGACTTGGCCATCCTGTCTCCTTTGTGAGAACTGGCTTCAAGCTCTCTTCATACTACAGAGGCCCTTTAATTGGCTGCCTGATAAATGACACACTGTATTCTTTTTATTGGGATAATTCCCAGGCAACTGATTGGATACATGGAAATGACAGTTACCAGAGGATTACTGGCTGGGCTGGAGTCTTGCTTATTAACCAGCACAGGTGGGACTGGTATTCGTCAGCCTACATGTCCTTCTGCATTCATCTTTGTTGCTGTTAGGCAGACCTCTGGCTCACATCAAGATGTTGAAAGTGAATTCTTAAGCATGAACCAAGCCTGACACTTGATTTTTCTCTTAGGCAATGTCATTATGGACAATACCAAGGGGAGAATTCAGAACATTATCCAAAGGAATCAAGGCTCCAAAACTGGTAAAGAAGGAAAACTAAGTTTTGAAGACAGGATAGGGGGAATTTAATTATATAATCTTTCAGATATCTAGACATGAGAATTCTAAGGTCAAAGTGATTATGTCACTACCTGGACAGTTCTAAAGAATCAACCCAATCTTTATGTTTCCTTTTTTGTCATATGCTTGCAAAGCGAATTTTTCTTCTTACTGTGGGACAAGGAGAACATTCTTTGTTTAATTGGAGTTAGAGTTTTTGCTCATCTACTTACGCAGATATTAATACAAGCCCATTTCCCTCCATTTCTAAAGATGAAACTGCTTGTCACATCTTATTGCCGTGTATTATGCTCCATTCTTAGACTTTTTCCAAGCCTGTCATATGCACTTTGCCTCCAGCAACTGACAATATCGGTTTTACATGCATGCATGAAGGACAGCTAAAATTTGTCAAGGAACCAATGAACATTTTTACTTTTTCCATTTGGAGGAGGGTAACTCTGAACCACCTCCTAGTTCCCTCTAAGCTGTGTGTAACTTGGCCAGGCCATGAACTACACAAGCCCGACGTGTGCCTTCTAATAATGTGCATGGCTATCCTGGGAGCTGCCTTCCGTTCCTGAGTTTGTCGTCAGGACACGCTCTGCCACCGACACCTTGTAAAATGTTCTTCCCCTGGTTTATTATTGTTCCATCGTTCCAGGGAGATGAAAAATTATCATGAGGATACATGTTAAAATCATACATGCAAGGAAACATATTCTTAAGTAAAACTGGGGAATGGGCCAAATTTGAGTGAAGCCCACTCAAAAATAATTTTTGTGCTTCAGGTACTCTTTCTTTTCACACTTAATTCCTTCCATTCCCAGAGTCCCCATAACTTTAACTAGTCGGAGTTGCTAGTCGCTGTGCCTTATTGAGGCTGTCCTCTTTCAATATGACTTCAATTCAAGTCTTACTATTTCGTCTGCTTCTCCCATCCCTCCCCTCTAACTGGATTTCAAACCGCCTTGCAGCATTGAGGGAGAAGAGCCATGTGGTCAAACTCACCCGCAGTATTTAGTGAAAAATGTTGACTCAGGACTGGCGCATGCTGTTTCACTCTCTCTTCTTCCTGAAGTCTTCCTTCTTTCTCTCTTCCTACCTAGTTTCCCTAAACATCTTTAAATGTGAATTCGAATGATCTCTTTTCCTTGAAAACTTCTCTGACCCTCCCAGTACATAGGGCGCTCTCACCTCTGTCTATATTGCATTCTGTCGCCACTTTAATTAGATGGTGCTATAAACTTAAAATAAGCTCTCCCCTCTTTTCCAAGGTTCTGTTCTCCCTGAAAAATGACGAATTCAGTCACACGTTCTTGGAAGGCAGAGGCTGTGATGATAGGAAAGCATGTAGGAGATGGAGTCAGGAGAACCAGAGGTCAAATTTTTCTCTGCTATTTAGTAAATGTGTGACCCTGAACATGTTAACTTTTCAGAATTACTCTTATATTCTGTAAAAAAAATAAGGATAACAAAAACTACCTCTTAAGGGTATAGTGGGTAACTAAATAGGCTACTACAATGTTTGCTAAGTGTACTACTTACTGCCTGACAGGTGGTTCGGACTGTGCATCTTTTTATTCAGGGCCTGGCTCTGTGCTTTATTTTCCAACAACTAGTAACTGTTTAGGGATTGCTGCTGTAGTCGTGAGTTTCTCCTGCCCTCTACCTCTCCCAGGGGACTTGTTTATCTTCAGAAGGCGGTCTGATTCTCAGTAAGTCAAGCTCTTCATGAGGAAACATGCCATAGCTCGCAGGGCCATTTCAGGCATCACACAGATCAGAAGCAGATCAGGAGACACCGCTGCATGGAGCCTGCCTCTAAGGTAGAAGTTCATGCTTTCACAGTTATTCTGGGATGTGGAGATCTAAAGAAATACTGTGCAGTTGAAAACTGTCAGCGTGCTGTAAGCTTTCCCTTTCAATAATAAAATCCCTGGGGTTTGGTACCGTTAGAATCTCTGTAAGACCTGATGGAACAGTTCCAGGAATGAGGTGGTGAAGGCGCACACTAGAGGCAGGAGGACCCTCTCAAGCATAGATGTTCCCTCCTGCCCCTTCCTGCTGGGCTGGCTGGGCAGGACCGCTCTATCTTGTTTAGGGAAGTTGTGCTCCGGGAGGTTTTTCTACAAGGCACCCCTAGAGGGCGTAGTAACTCTCTTCTTCCTCTTGTGCTCACAGCTGTTGGTCAGGGGCATAGGTGAAGTTTGAAAGTTAATCTGTTCTTGGCAAAAGCTGAATTTATGTGGTTCAAAATCTACTTGCGAATGATTAGACCCAGTGGCCAACTGAAAAGCTTCATCACCTGATACTTACAAAGTACCTACTATGTGTATGTATTTTTCTGTTGACCCAATTTTGCAATTATAATCAAAAGCTGACCCCTATATTCTCAGGTTAACTGGAAGAGTAATTTTAATATCTGTTTTGTTATTTAAAGAAAGTGTGTTTTGTCACATTAATAAAAGAATTTTTGAAATTCTATTCCTATTGGGTAACCACACCTTTTTAATTTTAATTTTAATGGCGAGTGTCCTAATTTTCTGGGATGAATTCAGCTTTTATATAACTGCTTCATATATTAAAAAAACTGCATCTTTTTTCCAACTCAGACATCCATTAGAAACATAGATGTTCTTCTAATCATTGCATATTTATACTTACTAAAACTAATATAATGCTAATTTGAGGAAATACCCTCTGAAGCTCAGCTTTATTATTTATTAAAAAAGTATATTGGTACATCTCTCATACAGTTACTTTAATAATAAAACAAGACAATTTTTGTCAAGCACTTAGCATAATGCCTATCATATGCTATATGTCCTTAGCTAAAGGATACAAATTTTGTGACATAATATTCTGAAACCCTTAAAAAGGCATAGCTTTTTCTGCAAAGAGGAATCTAATTCTCCTTATTCTAATCTTTTGGCTGTCATTTATTGATTACCAACATATATATGTGTGTGTGTGTGTGTGTGTGTGTGTGTGTGTGTGTGTGTGTGTGTACCTATGTATATATATGTAGTACACACAGAAGGAATATTTGAGAAATATATGAGTGGTTGCCATTAGGAAGACATACACACACAAATCTCACCTAGCCAATTTAAATTGTGCCAATCAATTACTTGGAACTGGGAAATTGTATAGAATTTATTACATTTCTATGTAACACCAGTGCCAATTTATTTATGTACAACTTTTAAAATTTTTTTATCTTGGCAGTTTTATCGAATCCACAGTGCTTGCTTAATAAAAAAAAGATACAATCTTTATGACTAAGGATTGGAAAGACGAAGGAGATTGATATCCTCCACATGTCCTCTCTCAATTCCTTCTTCCTTCTATGAAATCAGATTTGTCCTTGAGACATGGTCAACATCAGATAAAAATAATTGCCGTCAATACCTTATGCTCACCTTCTCCACTCAATTAGAAAAATAAAGGGTGTCTGACTCCAGTTAAAAAGGAAACTGAGCACTTCAGCACGGCTTCCTCAGAGGTAGCACCTTTACCCTCAGAAGGTGACAGTGTATGGATTAGGCAGTGACTCAGGGATTTGATTTCAAGCACTGGAGATCTCCAGGACCAAATAAATCCTGCCTCACCTCTGAACTGATGTTTGAAACTCCACTTTACCAAACTCTTTCCTTTCTTGCAGGTTTTGACATGTTTGAGGAACATAACTTTATGCTGTCTTCAGTCATTTGAAACTTGACACAAATGAAGCATTTGATGACATGAGTGAAAGAGTAAGGACAATCAAAGGCACTGGTTGCTCTGATAAAGGGACAAGAGTAAAACGATTCTTTGAAAAAGACCCACAACTCAAAGCTGACATCTTGAGGACATAAGACCAGTATCTTCCAAGCGTTGTCAAAAAATCCCTGGGCTGGGTGAATGGGTGACCTGCATTTCTAGTTTCCAGTTGTGCCTGTCAAATACTTCCTGGATAACAGTCTGGGGTCTTCTTTACTGTCTTGGTCTCCCCCTGTCTTCAAAGCCGTTATTTTAGCTTTTGATTTGCAAATCTATATCTGTAGGCACGGGCGGATGCTGCGCTGTTTTCTGTGGGCATTTAGGTCAGGCTTACGTGATGTGTGGCTTTGGCGGCCTGATCTGGGTTTTGCCCTTGAGAAAAACTCCAGTTCTGATGTGTGTATATAGTAAATGAAGCATATTAATGGCATAATTGGTACACGGTGGATCACGCTGTAAACCCAGATTGCACGGATGTCTCCCCAGGGAGCTGACTTGGGAACGGCACGTTGCACTTTGCCTCTGGTGACCTCCCTGTGTCTTCCTTTCTAGGCGAGATACATAAAGTTGGGGGGGTGTCCGGGTTCTTGACAGCAGATTTTGTTCCAGGCAAACATAATACACTTACATAATAAGAACTGTGTGCTATACCTGAAATAAAAATTATTTCCCTGGAGATGAACTTTGTCAGTCTCCCCTGCCTTCCATGAATACCGCAACATCAAAGCAAAGAGAGGCTGTGAAAGGGGTGAGAATATCTGTTTCATCCATTGAGTACAAAATGCTCTTTGTCAGTTGGGTTGGCTAGGTAACACAGAGCCTTATCCCACTTAACAGTAACCCAGAAAGTGACTGACGGAGGATACTTCAGATGTGCGGGTCAAAACCTTAGCTTGAGCTCAGATGAGGAGATTGTCTTTAGGACCAGGGCATGAATATTTGAGAGGCAAATAGACTCTTTCTGGAGTATTCTACACCAAAGTAACTAACCTCAGACACCAAAGGAATTCTGGTATTCTGAAAGTAAGAAGTGCCTTCTGCATCTCTTAGCCTCAGAGAGACTCTACTGCAGAAAGGTTAGGTGTCCCAAGGTGATCTGCTTCGGAAGAAGCGAGCTGTTTGCCCAGGGTTAGAGGGAATAGCATCCTCGTTTTCCCAGGATGGAGAGGAATTCTGAGTCACGGGACTTTCAGCCTTAGAACTGGGAAAGTCCTGGGCGCACGGGGATGAGACGCTCCCCCTACAAGACTCTCCCAGCCTGATCAAGTCAGAAGGAGCGCTAGAAAGAATTTGGCAAACAGTTGTTCCATTGGATTGGTGTCACAACCCCCGCACCTCTCAGCAGTTAACTATAGCTTCAGGCCTTCCAACAACAGCTTTCTAGCCCGGGGAATATATTATTCCATTTTCTGAGGTCCTTTCGTTTTTCATCACCACCTGGAAATCCACATTCTAAATATTACTTAATTTGCAAAGTAAAACGGGCGTTGAACTGACCACCTTTCATTTTCCCAATTTAATTTAATTTTTGTTACTGATTACAGACGTTTCGAGTTCATGTACATAATTGCCAGAAGGAAAAGATAAAGTACAGATGTTTAATTCTTTACAGGATTTATAATATTATAGAGGGACTGTTTTATATCCCATCACAGTAAAAATGAGTTGGGTTTATTACATGCTAAACAGCAACCAAAAAAAAAAAAATCACAAGTTGGATAGTAATTAGCTTGAACAGACATTTATTTTATCCTTTTTACTAGCAAAACAATTATAATTTTATGCTCCAGAGAAACTCATTCTTAAATTTATGCCTGAAGCTGTTTTGCCAAACTGACACTGCTACAAAGTTGATGGTAAATATGTTCTTGAGGCTTCTGTCCTATAAGGACTTGGGAAATACAGCTAATATGAATCTAATGCCCACGTTTGCTCCTGTGTGTGTTTCTAAGGTACAGAACAAACTGGCTGGCCATTTATTTTATGCATGAGCCCATCACTGCTTCCAATCTTTTTACCTGCCCATCCTTTCTCAAAATTTACTCCCAAGGCAGGTTTCATGACACACAGTCCGAGGCAGACAACAAATCAGTTGTTGCATTTTCATAGCATTTGAAAGAGCAGTAAAGAAGGTCAAGCTTCCAGATCATCTCCAGGGCCCACCCAGGAGGCAGAACATTTCCCTGTGGTCTGCTCCCCCTCCTGAAAGCTGTCCCAATAAAGAGCAATTGGCCCGTTCTCTTCTCTCCTGTCACTGCTCAAGGAAGCTACTGGAATGCCGAGTTTCCCTTTAAGGATCATGTATCCCAACAACATAGATGCTCATCATTTGCTCCTTCCGTGGAATCAGAATGCCTCCTGAAGGCCCTATTTACAGTGACAATGACACTCCACAAACTCGACCACTAGGGAAAGACTCTGAATCCAATTCAGTAACATTTGGTACATTTCATCAAACACCCCTCACCTTCATGTATTGGAGAGTATCTGTCCCTGAACAATAGTAAGAAGAAAATATATTTTGTTAATAAGTCCAGCTGTGGTTAAATTCAAGATAGTTGCATCTTAGGAGGTGCTAAAAGCACCCCCCCACACACACATACACACACACAGAGCAATACAGGGTGGATTTTCTCCAGTATTTTCCTTTTTGTCACATATGTCAAGTTTTCCTTATCAAGGAGTGGCAAGCTTTTAAAAATACTCAGAAACAGTTATAGCACTCCACTACAAATTTTCGTGTTTTTTATTACAAGTATTTTAACCTTGCCTATTACTAATGCATTGTCTGCATGTGTGTGTCATCAGGCAAATCGAGCAATGGCGTTGAGAGATGGGATAAAAGTCTGTTTTCTGTGCTCATGGCATATGAGGTATTTTCTGTTTACATTTTTTATGGTATGAAGTAGATGATAACTTGCTCAGATTTTATCCATATCTACACATTTTCAATGACTTCTTCAATTATAAAATTCTATTTCACTAAAGTAAAGCATCTAATAATTCTAGTAAAGATAATTTAGTCAAGAAGCCACCATTTATTAGCAAACAAGCACTCTCATTCACCCATTCATTTAGTTATCCCCTAACTTCCTCTTGTTAATGAGGCAGTTATTCAACATTGATCATCTCCTATTATGTGCTTGATGTTATGAGGTTCAAGGGAGCAGGCAGGATTGAAGGGGATCAAGGAAAAGTGTAGATAGTGTATCTGGACTGACAGGGTGAGAAAGTATCTTTTCTCCCCACAAAAGATTAGAAATAAAAGTAGATTAATTCTGAAAAGAATATACACGTATCATATGTACAAAGCATATCTGAACAAACACTGAGAGTTGGTAATCAGGCCCAACCCTCCACCTCATGAGTAACTGGTAAAACTTCGTGAGTTAATTTATGTTGTTTATATTGAATTAACTTTTGCTATCAAAAGAGTAAGACTTTGATTTCAGACATTTCACCAAAAACACACATACACCTCTGTAGTTGGAAGATACTACAATAAAAAAGAGAAAAACCTAGTAACATTAATACCATGACTATCTTTTAATCTCTTCAGCATTCCTGAAGTCAAAAGATCAAGCAATTGTTTCTGCTGACAGCGTACAAACATCTTATAACTAGGAATGGATTTAGTCAATTCAGGTGTCCAATTTGTTAAAGATTTGTTATACAAATCTATGTCACGTATAGAAATTGACTGCACAGTTCAAAGAGCTGATCTTGTAGCTCATTGTAAGACATGAAACAGGCTGACTGATTACATAGAACATAATACTGTGTAGTCCAGCCCTGAAATAGTGGTTGGCTGCTTCCTGTGTGCAGGTTCCAGTCCCTGAGATAGAGTGTATTCTCAATGTTAAAATAACAATTGGAGTGATCAGCAACCTCCAGGTAGCAATGGCGTTGAGAGATGGGATAAAAGTCTGTTTTCTGTGCTCCATGTAGTGGTGTGGACTGCTTTCCACATACACACCCAGTTCCCTAACCTGCACACTTCAAACCAGTCCAGCAAGTACAAAGAATACATTGAGGGAGGGGAGAGAATCACTGGGAAAATAGATCCACATGGGAGGTTGGGAGCTGCCTCTGGGGAAATGGTTTATTATAAATACCAACTTTGAAGGCCACCATCATGATGCTCTTTCTGGTAGCGTAGCCATGGTCCTGACAATACTGGTTAGCAGTTTTTCATAGGGTGCAAATCATACGGTGCTAAGAGATAGAAATCATCAACAATAATACCTTTTGTGGTATTCCAGTGATTTGCCAAGAGGTTTGCGTGCTGGTCAGAGGTCTTTTGTTCTCTGGCTACTTGTGGGGCTACACATAAAGGGCAACTATATCATTTAAAGTAAACCAGCCCTTACAAAATACCCATGCCCAAACTCATTCATATAAATTTAAACGTGATGTCTAAATCTTTCTTGATATTTTATACTCAAAATTGATTTAGTTACTGAAAACAAGCAATGGAAAAGAACCCAATTAACAAGGCCTGGGAAAATATGTTTCAAGCTGATGAGTCTCTCCTCCTCTTCCTCTTTATCACAGGATGACAGTTACAGATGCGCTTAGGATAAACCAAAGTATAAGAGCTTTTTTCATTTGTTTATCTACTTGCTTTGTTTTATTTTCAAATGGCAAATAAAACCAGGAAAATATCTGAACTTAGGTGTTACAGAGTTTTGTAATTCAGCCCATACAGGTATCTCAACAATTGATCTGGTTCCTCTGACATCAGCTGTAATGGTTATAAATACCTTTTAATGCAAGATTATTGATGTAAGTATGGCACTCATGTGTATCTGCGTGAGTATGAGTATGGGTTTACTTACAACTTAGTTCTGGTTAGAACACCGATTGCATCTTTAAACCTTCCAAACATATCCAGACTAGCTTCCTTCATTAACTTGGCAGCAAATCCTGAGCAGTCTTAGCATAAACACCATGATGTTTATTGCAAAACAAAATTGTATCTTTGGCAATGCAACCAGCAACACTATGGAGTGATATAAGTATTAACAACTATTATATTTAAAATATTTAAGAGATACTTAACAAATCACCCAACAAAATTTCAGTATGTCCACATAATGACAAGCATACTTTCTGCACTAATACTATCGATACGGAAAAGACAAATTGGTTGCAAGATTCCCACGCCTGAGTCTCACTCAAGGTTTCTCACACTGGCACAAAGACCATTCTGAGCCAAGTAGTTCCTTGTTGTGGAGGGTGGTCTCATGCATTGCAAAACCCTAGCAGTCACCCCAGTCTCTACCCACTAGACACCCCCCTCCACCACCCCAAGCTGTGGCAACCCAAATGTCTCTAGGGGACAGAATATCAGGTGCAAAATATCCCCTAGGGGACAAAATCACTTGCAATGAAGAACCAGAACCACTGGGTTAGTGTACAACAAAATAGACGTGATTTTTGTTTGTTTGTTTTCTCAAAATCTTTAAAGATGGAGTTTATCGTTGCATCTGAGAAAGTTTACGGGCATCATCGTTCCAAGATTATAGAGGTAAGCAGAAAACAGCACTGAATTATTTGTCAACTTGGGATATTATTATCAAATGGAGAGAGAAAATACCAGGGTGCTGATACATAGGACAATCTCCTTCAAGTACGCTCAACACATTTTTAAAGGAATTGGGTTGGAGGTCTCTTCACAGTTAGCAAAAAATGTGAATTGTAAATTCTAAATTCTGGTTAAATGGTAAACCTCATGGTACCCAAGGATAAGCTGCTGCCTTCTTATCCAAACAAATTTTAAGAGTGAAGAGGTGGAATTTGGGTGAAGCAAAAACAGACAAAGATCCTACCTTGGTTATTCATAGATTCTGAGAGATGGCTTGTAGGGATATGGAGCTTAGCAGAGGATTTGAGAAGATCCTTTGTCTTTTTGTACCTGCTCATTTAATGAATTGAAGGCTGCAGGGAAAGGAACTCATCATCTCCTTGTCTTCCTGACATCCTAACCACAGCTTAGGAATTCAATGCTCTTGTAGATGTAGGTGATCTCCTTTCGGGCCCAGCATCCAGTGTTCTATATAGAATTCAGTGCTCAATAAATGTTTGGTGATCATAGTAAACAGGAGAGGAACCCCTTGATTCCCCAGTTGAAGAATCCTACCGAAGAAGTGTAATATCCATTTTGGGCAAGAAATCAGCTTTTCACCAAAGCCATGTGTCACTGATATTTGGAGAAAGGACATAAACTCTGCATTACCAAAAGATACTCAAGAAGGATATACCACCAACTTGGCAGCAACTGAGTATCACAAGTGATCATCTTCAAATTTCTCGAATGAGAAATCTACACTAAACTTTTTTTGTGCCATGAAAAATGGGCAACACAACGATGAGCTCATAAGACCTGCTGGGTGAAAATCTAGTTTCTAAGCTTGCCAGAGCTTTCAGTTATTTGATGTTGGTTTATATAGAATTAAAAATGGAACACGTGGGTGGCAGGTTTGTATCACTACTCAGTATCCACCAGGAACCCACCCAGACTAGACACAGAATTAAGGGAAAACAGCATGATTCATACCAGCAGATGCATTATGCTGGTGGAGTCACTTCTGATAATCAGTAAGCCAGAGAAGGTAATTTATAAGCAAAACGCCGAGGACCACGCAGAGAGAAGTATCACAGGATTTCCTAAGTGCTTCAGGGATCCATGGTTTCCCACTACATTTGCTAAAATATCTCAAACCCTAGGTCTAGAAATCCTGCACCCCCTCTCCTATCTCTTTCACCAAATCTTTCCACTTCTTTCACTGCTATTCAGCGACTTTGTTTCCCCTGCCACTTCTCTTCTAGCTTCCAGACTCTGTCTTCCACCCTTCTCCCTACAATGCTCCTCCCCCCAGATTTCCCACATTTGGTGCCCACTTACCATCTAATGCTCTTTCAGCTCAGTCACCCCCTCAAAGATGCTTCCCTATCTTGTCCGACTAGCAAATCTTTCACCCACCCACACCCATATTAGCCTGTTGCTCACTCTCAATCCCATTATCTGGTTTAATTTTTTTTCCTAAAAATTACCAACATCTGAAATGACTGTAGTATTCGTTTGCTTACATGTTTATTTGCTGACCTCTACTGGAATGTAATCTCTAGGGAGGAAGGATTCAGTCTCACCGACCACTCAGAATAGTGACTCCGATCCTAAAAAGGAATTAGGAATTCTATCTTTCAGAAAGTCGAGGCTGCTCTCTAGTGTGGAGAGGAGTGAAGATCTATCTTTATTGTTGTATTGAACTTTTATCTAGAGTAACAAGGAACAGATACTGTATGAAGAGGAAAGTGTCCCAAATCAAGCAATACTGGCTTTGACTAACATTAAAGGTAGCTTTAGGATTGCCTCAACCTAAAGTTCCTGGTGAGGCTCACCCAAGGGCAACATGAACATTACCCAGGGCCTTGAAGAACTTTAAGTACAGGTTTTAATTTTCTATGAAGGAAAGAGGCATCTGGGGCCCAAGCTCCTGTAAGGTAACCCACTGTCAGGAGGATTTGTGTGACCTACACCAAGAGGTCTCCCCTCTCTGCCTTAGACCCTGGAAGATATGATTTAACAAGTTACTTCTCTCCATTTTCCTCACAAAAGACAGCTAGCCAAAACCTGGTAAATTTGACCCATTTAGGAGATAAATGGGAAGAAAAGAACTATGGTAAAATAGAGACACTTTGGAAAGTTAGATATTAAATGTGAAAAGGCTGGATCTACAGGCACTTAATTTCATAGAAATTATCTGCTTTACTGCTAACTTTATAGAAGTGCTACTAGGAAAAAGCTAGGACTATGAACCGAACCTTCATCAGCTGGGCCTCTACAACCCAAAGAGGCCAACAGAAAATTTGTTGCAATTGCAGGCAGATAGCTGAGGAATTAGAAGGCCATGTTGGCTTGTGAAGCAGACCACAACAATAAGGACTTTGATAAAACTCTGAAAGGACCTTTCTACTTCAAACCTATATGCCTTACAATGGTGCACATGGCCTTTATGCCCAGACAAACGTATCTTTGAACAAAAGGGATTCTGGGGCTTGTGGGAGAGTAAGATAGTCAGGGAAAGAGAACCGTATCAGAAAGATGTCGTCCAACTGAAAGGGGAAGCACACGTGAACAGCTGTAGGGCCCCGTTTAACACAAGCAGCTGGAAGGGAGTGTAAGGATGTCTGAGAAGCCCCAGTGTGTTCTAATCAGACCTGGGAGACAGGGAGGCAAATCACTGCACTTTCTCAGGGTGAATAGAGGCTTAGGGGTGATGAAAGATCTACCTCACTGAGGGACTTTGGGCAAGAGATGAAGAGAATTTAGGCAGACTGTTTGAAGATTCAGAATGGACATTTCACTTGAATAATTTACTTCCCGCCAACATGTCATATCCAACGACTCCATTTGTAGCTAAATGACTGGGTTTAAGTCACTGTACTCATACTTAAACCTTCCTTAAAACATTTGCCCTGTCATCTGTATTTTTCAACCAAAAACTTCATACCTGGAATATACTGAAGGAGTCAAATCAAATTAACAAGCCTTTATTGAATGACTCTAGTCCCAAAACTCTCGGAAAGCCAAGACCATATCTGGTTTTGTTCACAGTGTATCTTCACAATACATACGACGTAGCAGGCATTTACTATGTAACCATTTAGCAAATGACTACATGGATTCATTAGTTTTCACTGCCAATCTATGTGTTTTCCACATTTAGATCTCCTTTAATTAGATGAATTTCCCCTTCAGGTTCTGGAACTATGACCGCAGATGAGGTAGGTATGTTGTGTGATTTCTGACCCATTTTCAGTAGCATGTTTGTTTCAGCTAAGAAATGAGATTTAAAGGCATCTATCAAGAAAGAGGCAGTTACAGAGCATTCAGACACAGCAGTACACACAGCTGCCTTCCTAAGAAAGCTCTGATTTTAAAATATGAAGGTACTCACTTCCTTATTAAGTTGATTAATGAGAAGTTCATAGGCATATGGGTCTAAGAAATGTATCAGAAGGAAGAGCACCATTGCTCATTTAATTAATTACCTCACTAACCTCTTAGGACCAGAGCTTTTGTTAAAACTGTCCTGAAATTTGAAGAACTTTGTTGTTGTTCCTGTTTTCTCAAAATAAAACTGGCTTTCAGCATGTGGTTACTCATAAAGAAAGGGAGAATTTTTAGGATAGCCATGGGTATTTTTTAAAACGGTACCCATTAAAGGCCATAATACTGATGCAATTTTCCAGGGCTGGTTTTGTTTTTCTCACTGAGTGGGTAATTAGGTCATTGGGCCAGTCTTTCCCGCGACTGACCATTACCATTTCGCCAGGTTTGCTTCTAAAAATAGTCTTTTGTAGGAATTGTTACTCACTATCGGCTTTTCCCCGAGTTAATTTGGTTTTCATTTAAGCTGCCAAAGGCACGTCCCTTGAAACTTAAGTTTTCCATGTGTTCCAGAACAAGTAGACGCCAAGTCACCCTACCACAGTCTGAATTTTCTGCAGTTGCTGAACCAGTAGTGGAAGATAATTTATTTTGTGATCCTTCAGCTTCCCTCTGGAGGCAACCATTGCCCTGTTTTCGTGTGAACAGCCCGCTCCTGAGAACAGTGTTGGGAAACGCCCCTGTGATTCTTAGGGTCTGTGTCCTAAGCCAACTGACTTGAGTCAGCCCCATCCATGATCTTACTGGCTCATCCTTGTCCCCTGCTTTCTTCGAACAGTTACACTTCTTCACTTAAAGTGACAAGAGATCTTTTCTCAGGACAGCTGCCTGTGTTCTCCCTCTGGAGTAAAGAAATTGGTGTCCCAAAGATGGTCTGCACAGAATGAAACCAATTCAGCTGAAACCACCCCAGGAGGTTTTGAAGCATAACAAGGTAACCATTGATACTTGATTCAGAGTTGGGGTGAGGGCTGGAGTGTGAGGACTGCAGGTTGAGGTGCTCTTCCTTCATTCCTAACTTCAAATAGGTGCTTCCTATTCCCTGTATCCATCCAAATCTGGAAATTAAATCATCAGCAGAAGGAACACAGAGCTGGATATCAGGAAACCCGCCCCTTAGTCATGTCTAGTTTACTTACTCCTATCACAAAGATTTTTAAGTTTCTAATATACTAAACCCTGAAATATCCTTTAGCTCTGTGAAATGGCTTTTTGCAATTGAAACAGCAGGTCTCAAACTAGGGTGCACAGGGTCCTAGGGGTCCTAAGACCATTTCAAGTTGTCTGAGAAAGCAAAACTATTTCTTTTGTTAATATAAAGACATTATTTGCCTTGTTCCCAGTGTTGACATTTATTTTGACAGTGCTAAGCAATGTTGGCACCTTACTATTAAGGCAGAAGCATCAAATTATATTCCCCATTTGTATTTTTCATTGCCATGAACTCATAATAAAGAATTTAAAAATTTCATTTAAGAAATATTTGTATAAAAATTATTAATTTTATCAAATCTAGAATTTTGCATACATGTCTTTTTAATAATGTGTGTAATGGAACAGGAAGTAGGTGGTAAAGCATTTTCTCTATTGTCTATGGAGAAAAAAAATACCCTATATGATTCCCTGAGTTGTGAGCTGAACTACTCACGATTTTTCTAAAGACCATTTTGATTTGAAAGAAAGGCTAAGAAATTAGGATTGTTCAGAATTTGGGTACTTGGCAATTTTTCAAAAATGAAGGAAGCAGTATCACATGGTTTTGATTTGCATTTCCCTGATGGTGAGTGACACTGAGCATATTTTCAAATGCCTGTTGGCCATTTGAATGTCTTCTTTGGAGAAATGTCTACTCAAATCTTTAGCCCATTTGTAAATCACATTATTAAGTTTTTGCTATTGAGTGGTAGAAATTCCTTATACATTTTGGAAACTAATCCCTTATCCTACATAGTGTTTGCAAATATTTTCTTCCCATTGTGTAGGCTGCCTTTTTGCTGTGTTGTTTGTTTCCTTTGCTGTGTAAAAGGGTTTAGTCTGAGGTGGTCCCACTTGTCTAGTTTTGCTTTTCTTCCTTAGGTTTTTGGTGTCATATCCATAAAATCATTTTCAAGACCAATGTCATGAAGCTTTTCCCCTATGTATTCTTCTGGAGTTTTAAAGTTTGAGGTCTTATGGTTAAGTCATTAATTCATTTTGAGTTGATTTTTGTGTGTAGTGTAAGAAAGGGTCTGATTTCTCCCTGCACCTGTAGGATGGCTATTAACAAAACATAAAAACAAAAGACAACAAGTGTTGGTAAAAATGTGGAGAAAGTAGAACCCCTAAATGTTTCTGCTGGGAATGTAAACTGGTGCACCACTATGGAAACCAGTATGGAGGCTTCTCAAAAAATTAAAAAGAGAAAAACCATATGATCCAGCAATTATAGTTCTGAATATTTATCCAGAAGAATTGAAATTGGAATCCCGAAGAGATATTTGCAATCCTATGTTCACTGCAAGGCTATTCATAATATCCAAGATGTAGAAACAAGCTAAACGTTTATCAGTGGATGACTGGATAAAGAAAATGTGGTATATACATACAATGGGATACTACTCATCCTAAAAAGAAAAAGAAAATCCTGCAGTATGTGACAAAACTTAAGAACATTGTGCTACCAATAAGCCATCACAGAAGGAAGAAAACACCACTTGATTCCACTACCTAAAATAGTCAGAGCCATAGAAACGAAGAACAGCATGGAGGTTGTCTGGAGGTCGGAAGGGGGTGAAATAGGGAGTTGCTAGGCAATGTTATAAAATTTTAGCTACACAAGATAAATAAGTTCTACATATCTGCCCTGCAACATTGTGCCTACAGATAACAATACCATATTGTACGCTTAAAAATCTGCTAAAAGTGTAGATCTTGGGTTAGTGTTCTCACCATTGTTCTTAAAAGCAAAAAATAAAGGAAGTGAACCTGTCACTTCAAGGAAAACAATAGGCAGTCTGTGTTATCAATGATAAAATGTAAGCTCACAAGCAAAAATGAGCATTTTGGAAAACTTGTTTCCATCATGAGCACAGCGTGAAAGTTTCCCAGTATTTCAATAACTTTTCTGGTGTGATTGGTGATGATAGTAACAGATGTTGATGGTTTAATGTAACGAAATGGGTCAATGTTTAGAAGATTCACATAACTTAGTGAACCGATATTCTTCATATGACAATAAACAATTTTAAAATTCCCACAGGGCTAGAAAATCTATTCCATAAGGTTTTTTTTTTTTTGTATAACAGAAAACAAAAAGTTCATTGGTACTCTTTCACAGTGTACTTTGCAACTAAACCTCAAGACATTAACTTTCCTGGAGTTTTGTTGTACTACCAAGGACGAAATAGCCATAATCAACTAGCTGGGTTATTAAATTATTACTCTCTTTCCAGATATACATCTTTATGTGACCATATTCTTCTTCCTATAATTCAACCAAAACAAAACGTACACAGAGAATGATTGCAGAAGCAGATGTGAGAATTCAGCTGTCTTTCCCCAAGTCAGACATAAGAGAGATTTCCAAAAATGTAAAATAATTTTAAAATATTTTTCATTAAGAACATATCGCTTAGTCTATGCAAATATTTACTATTGCTATTATAAGTATATTAATAAATACTTTTAAATGTCTCACCTTTAATTTCTAATATAATAAATATTAATAGATACTGCCCAAGTAAAAAACTCTTTGGTCTCAATGGTTTTTAAGTGTGAAGGGGGCCTGGGGCCAAAAGGTTTGGGGAACACTGCTTTAAAAGGGTATGTTTCTGTTTCTTCTCTCTGTCAGTAATAAAACAAAGACCTTAAAAGAAGACCCTGGGGAACCCAGAGACTCCAGTCCCTGCTGCTCTCTGCGACACAGAGGAGGATGTTTGTCCAGGTCCAGGTGCTTGGTCTATGCACTAGCTTAAGGTTTATCAGGTTCATCACCGAACCAGCTTGGAACTAGTAGTAAAATATTAAAATAAGGTAATCGACTTTCAAGATCTTGTTTTAGCTGATCCCCCTTGTTCCCAATGGCATATCATACTTTTCTCTTTACCTATTTGGCTTCTTCATAGCAACTGCATATTGTTTTGTAAAAGGCAGATGTGCCTTGCCATCCATCAGAAACAAAGCCAGTTCATCCTGACAGCTGCTTGAGGTGATCATGTGTTTCAAGGACTTCCTTCTAACTTCTGAACAGCTCTTGGCCTTCCTCTTTGGGAGCAGTTAAATTGTCCATAAGCAATTATGTGTAAACATTAAGTGTAAGAGCTTCAGGATGGCCTGAAAATATTGCTACTCAGAGTGTTTCCCATACAACAAGTTGAGGATTTTTATAATTCAGCTAATAAATGAAATTGCTTTTATACCTGGAACTGTCTTGTGGGCGATTACCTTAGGAATGTAACTCATAAGCTTAGTTGAAAACTTCAAAATTAACCAAAGCATGCCACTGTTCCACTTAATAAATGCATGTGGCAGACCTGCTGTAATATAAGCACAAGACCCTATACCTAAGAGTTTCCATTTCATCCTTACAACACCTCCCATTCTTTTGAAATAGGCACCGTTGTTTCAGTCTTACAGATGGCAAAACAGAGAGCCACTCAGTGAGAAACTTGGAGAGCCAAGATTAGAAATGAAGTAAGAGTGACTTAACTGCTGAGCTCCATAGATAATCCGGCATGGAGAGATTAGAACAGGTAAAGAACTGAGGCAGCGAACCACTACGAAGTCGTTACATTGTCCCATTGAAAGGCATTTGATGAAATTTTGTTTTTTACTCGTGGACAGAGATTCAACATTATTCTAAATATTTTCCTGATTAAAAAATCTCTCGACCCATGGTCAGCAGAGTTGACAGCATTCGTTCAGAAAGACTCTCAGTTTTCATGTCTCCCATGTATTATTGATTTATCAAAAACCCTTGAATAATTGCTAGGCAAAAAATAATTTGTGCTCGATCAAGTGGTGTGGCTTTGCAATTATAAAAAGTCATCAACTGATATATTCTCACCTGAAACTAATATAGCCGATCAACTTTTATTTTCTTGACTAAAAATGTCTCAGTCTACATGGTTTATATCTTGTTTCTTCTTCCCCCTCAGATCCATAAACTGAAGCCTGAGAAGCAAAACCCAAACCTTTGTTTTAAACCTCTGTTAAGAGGGTCTTTGAACACTGGATTCTATTTCTCTAGAGGTAAAAAGTAGGACTTAGTAATTTACTACAGACCTTATCTTAGGTATGGGAAGGAGATGTTGATCAAATCAAAGATCCCATCACCATTTCCATTTTCATACTATGATATCATTTGGGTATTATAATTCCCATTCACTGAAAAAAAACAGCTTAGTAAAAATGCTTATAAGAGAAAAAAGTAACTATCTCTAAGTCTCCAAATTCAGATTTCTAAGGTAAGTAATTGTTTTTTATCACTTGTTTCTAGTAGTTTTTAAACATGATAATCTTGCTCTTCTGCATAAAACCTTCCTGCTTTTCCCTCTTCATTCACGATAAAGTTGCTGTTCTTGCATCTTAGCCAAGAGGCTACACATGTTCGCTTCTGCCCATGTTTACTCCACAGCCTCAGGTACCCCTGAAACCCAGCTTGTCTTTCTTGCTCTGACTATATGCCATAGGTCTAGTTGGCTAAATGTGATATATTACTTCACATTCATCTGCTGACGCTCATCCTGTGTCTTCTTGGAACATTCCCCCTCCTTCTAGGTTTGCCTGCCTGGGAGTAAACACGTATTTCTTGAGACTCACCTCATGTGCCATCTATTGACACGAGGCACCAAGACTAGAACCCAAGGGAGTCTATGAAGACTTTTTCTGACAATCCTCCTGTCCCCACCCTACCCCCAGCCAAACCTGATCATATTTCTTCCTGCCTGCTGGAACTGCATCTAAGCATTCTTCCGTAAGAGCCCTTCCAACACTGATGTGTTTACATCCATGTTTCTCCCCATAAATCTATAATCCTCCCAATGACAGAGGCCCTGTTTTGTTGCCCTTTTTTTCCTGGGTATGTGTGACAACATTAGGCACATCTAAGGCACTCGGTAAATATCTGGTGAACAAATGTGTAGATTTCCTTCCGTCCAAAGATTTTTTCACATCTGCTTAAATTTATAAAATACAGATTATAACAGAATTCTGACTGATTTAAGAAGGTAAAACAAACACCAAAATGGAACCCAGAAATTCTGGTCTGTGATCACTGGGGGAACTGAGTCTTTTTAAGATTAGTTGAGGTTTGGGGCATAAATGTGATTCAGAAACTAAGCATTGTTATCTCGGTTTTAGTTATATTCAGAATGGAGTCTGTTTGTGCTTTCAGTAGCATGGCTTAAAAGCAGCATTGTTAATTCTACTGGCTACACAAATACAACTTCTTGTATTTGAACTAAAATATGTAGTATTTAATCTAAAAACTGTGCTATTTTATGCTTGAGGAGTTACTTAATCCAATGTCTGGGGCAAAGCAGGTGCTTGGTAATATGTCTTATACAAATTGATGAATGAATAAAAAGCAAATCAAGTCCAAAGCATTGCTGTGACTTTAAAAGATGATAAAATTTATATCCAAGTAGTTTCAGAACAATGACAAAGAACCCAACATCACATCTCCTGGATAAGTATATATGGAGTTGTATGTATAAGTATTATTTCATGACTTAGGAAGGATGGAACAGGGACTTAGGATGGAAAGATGGACACAGGGACATAGAAACTGTGGTCAGGACAAGAAGCATTTATCATAAACCTCATATAGACCCTACATTTTGCTATGTGTTGGAGATACAAAGAAGGAATGAGAAAGCTGCAGTCTCCCGTGAGTACAGTTTCAGAGAGGAGAAAGACTAAACAAATCTTTAGTGCAACATGATACATAAAGTATTAGGAAAACACAATAAAGATTTCCACCTGGGGGTAAGAAAGGGCAAGAGGGGAAGCTACAGGGAATAGATGACGTGGGTGCAGCCTCTTGAAGAATAAGTAGGCGTTTTCCAACTAGACGAGAGGAGGAATGGCATTTCAGGGAGAAGACATGAATGCCGGTTCATCTGACAGCATTGAGATGATGGACCCATGTAACAAAGTGTCACAAGGACAGAACCAAAACTGACCTTGAGGGGAGGACACTTCTGCCACATACTGAAGAGAAACCATTAGTTCCTTGTCCAGCTCCAATTGCAGAGTGGGAAGCCAACACGCCAGGAATTATAAAGAGCTTCCGGAGAATTAGAACAAAGGAAAGCCACCTGCTTGAAGGAGATGCACCCTTCCCTGTGGCCAAAGGAACACACCTTGATTGGAAATTGCCTGACCTGAGCTGGCAGCCGTAGACAGTAATACACTGTAAACTAGGTCAACACACCAGCTCTTACCTGCTAATTCACTCTTTTTATTTAATTTGCCTGATTCATTTCTGCATAGGTACTTTTTGTAAGTTTTTGGATATCAATATTTGAATTCACAGAAAAAATTCTTCATTTCGAGAGATAAAAAGAGGTGTGATTTTAATGGTATCAATACATGCCCAATACCAAAATTCATGTTTTACCACAGGCTTAGATGGAGAAACATCACACTAATGTGGGTTGCTCTCTAGACCTGAACCCATCCAGACCTAGATGTTTAAAAATTCTCAGTTGAAGAAGACATCACAGAACCAATATGTAGATTGACTATAGGTGAGTAAGCTCTTCGTATCCAATCTCAGTGATAACCTCACCCTTACAAGTGGGGGCCTGTACGTGAATTGTCCAAATGAACAATTACAGAGAAAGGGTTCACCTCCCCTTTTCACCCCAACCAACTCAGTTCCCTATCGACGACAGGAAATTCATCAGCATCACCATCTTCATCATCGCCACCACCGACACCATCATGTAATACTGCACAGTGTTGCAAGCCTACCTCAGGAGTAGTTCTCCAAAGCACCAGTCTAGATTTACTGCTGCTATCCCTGAAACCCTCTAATAAATTGACCCTCTGAACCTTAATTTCCTCATCTATAAAATGGGGAAAATAATAGTACCTAAGTCCAGAGATATTTAGGAGAATTACATAAGAGCACCCAGATAAAGGTTTAGCACAGTACCTGGTCCCAGAATAGACTCTCGATATATTCCACTGCCATCACCATCAAAAAGATCCCTGATTGCCAGTTTTGTGTAGTCCTAGGCAGCTCAAGGAGAGATGCATGCATCTCAGACCAGACGTCTTGTGATGGTCACTAAACAGATAGATGGATATGAATTAGAGATTGGACTGCTTTTTCACGATGTGAGAATTGCCTTTCAATGAACAGGGATGGTCATATTCTCTGAAGTATTTCTTGAGGTTTTTTTTTTTACAAAATGACAATGCAAGGCATTTTTTTTTCTTGGTAAAACATGACAACTTTGGTCACTTTGAGAAATTAAAGAACTTGTTTTGGTTTTGTCCACTCAGCTTTGCTTGATGTTTTTTTTTTTTTTTAACTCTCATACACCCTTCTTCTTGAACAAACTCCAGCCAGACAGATATTTGCCATTCCGTTATTGTTTTAAAGTGTTAGCCCCAGACACATAACCATTGTTGGAATGCAATGGAAAAAAAAATGTTTTAAATCTCAAATGGGGTAATAAACTGCAGCCAGAAGCTAATTGTCCTGAAACTTGAGCTTTTATAACATGTTACTACTGTAGTGGGACCACTCAGCACTCCTTTGGTGGGGTTGTTGTGTAATTGGTAGTAGATTACGTTGCAGACATATTAAAAAAAAAAAGATGTCAAATCAGACATTTTTGATTATTACTGTAGACCTCAGCATAATTCTCAAAGCAATCAATGCATTTCATCCATTAAACTATTGATGGGGGTTATTAATTCATATAATGTTTAACTGCCCACTGCGGACTTTCTCTCTGCCAACTTTCTTCCACCCAAGAAGCCCTGAAATGTTGCCGCTCCTGTCAAAAGAAATGAATCATTAATAAGAACCAGCAAGGCTAGCAGCCAGCTCGAAGCTGGGCCATGATATATGCAGGTTTCACGTTCTTTTGATTCAGGGCTGAACTGTATGTGCAAAAGTAGAAGACATCCCAGTAAGGTTTTACCAAGATTCTGAAATACAAAGAAAGGCATATCCTTTAAATCTATTTACTGAATATTTAGGGATCTGAGAATACTTTTTTCTTTAGATAATACATTTGGTAGACGCTTTAGAGTCCGTTGTAACAAGGACTTATAATTAATATATTCCAACCAAACCCTAAACGCACAGGAGGCCAGGAGAATGATCCCACTCAACTGCCAAAGTATAAATGAAATTAGCCCAAGTCTAGGTAAGAAAAAATGTCTATGTCCAAAGAAAATTTTGTGATAACAATGTAAGAAATATCTCCTCTTGCAAGTCTTCATCTTTGTGTTGTGTTTATTTCCATTGTTTTTTATTTTCTTTGCCTCCATTCCCATTGGTTTTTGAGATTCTCTGCCTTGAGTGGGAGCCCATATGAATGTGGGCTTACAAAAGAAGGAGTCTGGCTATTAGAAAAGAGGCTTTTATGATCACAAAACCATGAACTTTGCAGTAGGATTTGAATCTAAAGTCTAGTTACCACATAGAGATTTGAGGAGACATGAAAGCAATACCTCATATAAATTGCCAAGTAGAATTCTTGGCACTAAGATGATGATCAGTGATGGGGAAATGATAATGAAGAAGGAAATAAAGCCCAGTTGATCAGTTCGGAGAGTCACTTTCATTAACTCAAGTTCCATATCAGATTTGAGGTCTAGATCAGTATCAATATCCGGAAGACTTTCATTCCATCTATAAGGGTTTTTGTTTTAGCCACTTGTTTGGCATTTTCTGGACTAATTTATTCTTTTTTAATACTGGAAGAGTAAGCCTGGACAGAGGAAGAAGGGAGTAGCCTTCATATGACTCAAGAGAATTTGGGAATAATGTTTGGAACCTAAGTATTATCAAAATACTTTCGAACTACCTAAAGAATTTTCTCAAACAGGCTAGAACAATCGCCTTATTAAGTTCTGAATAAATTTGACAGTAGAGAAAAATTCTATGGAAAGTGAATCACAGAATTGAACTTACTGATTTTTATACGTCTTCTCCTACCCCCAAAACAAGGTCCTTATCCTTATATTTGTAGCACGTTTAAAATTTCACAAAACATGTCCAATCATAGCTGATTCCCTCCACAGTCTTGTGAGGTCCTTATTATGTTGTCATCACCAATTTACAGTTTAAATTCAAAGCTGATTAAGCAACTTGCCCAGTTATCACATCACTGGTGTGTTGCAAAAACACAATTACAGTGCTGAATTATGGATACCAAGTCCAGGGATATTTCACTAAAGGATTAGCAGTGGATTTATAATCACACTGTGGAAGGCACTGATCAACTTGAGTAGGTACCCTTTAATCCAGACCTCTTAGGAAGGGAACCTTTCAGTCTCAAAATGCTTCATATACAAGGTTCTCCTGATTTTTGTGGATCTTCTGGCTCTGAAATCTTTTTAAATATATAAAACATGACTGGTTTCTTAGTAACTATACTAATTTAATTTAAGGCGAGTATTGTTTATCAGAAAGAAGGCTTTGCAAGCATTCCAGATACACTGCCATTCATTCATACATTCAGAAATACTATAAATAAGCCTTTATTTTGTGTTGGGCACTATTCTCAGTTCTGTAGATATAACAATGGAAAAAAAGACAAAAAATCTCTGCTCTTTTGAAGCTTACAGTCTAAGCAGGGAGAGATGAAATATACAAACAAGTACACAGCAAAATTGGTCTAATGGTGCAAAGTGTATAGAAGAAAATAAAATGAGGAATGGAGTTTGGGATTCCTGGGATACTATTTTAAAGAGGTTTGTTTGGGGACACCTCCCTGATGAGACGTATGATCAGAAACCTGAAAAAACAACCAAGCAGGGTGAGCTGTTAGAAAGTTGTTGCAATAATCTGGGTGAGAAATGATGGTGGTCTGGACAAAGGAGGGGGCTCTGCAGAAAGAAGTGTCAGAGTCTGAATATATTGGAAGGGAGAACCAATAGAATTTGCTAACAGATGAAACATGGAGTGTGAGAAGACGACATAGTATTTGGCAAAAACTCTGATAGGTGAGTGTCTATCAGATAAGATAGTGAAGACAGGTAGAAGCAGGTTTGGGAAGGAAATCAGGCATTCACAGCGTTAGGTATGTTAAGTTTTAAGTGTCAACTGGACACCCAAGTAGAAGAGCTCTGTATGCACACAGATAATGTCTGGAGTTGTCTGCGTATGGGATATACAAAGCCATGAGACGCAATGACTTCTAGCAAGCTTGAGTAGACAGAGACAAGGCTCAGGATGAATCCTGAGATGCTCTTACAGATACAAGTTGAGGAGATGCAGGGGGACCAGCAAAAGAGACTGAAATAAAAGTTGAGAAGGCTGTTGCTCAAACATGTAGGGCAAACTTTTTTTATCTCCTCCTCAGAGAAAAAATATTGAGGCTCTGTTTTTCTGGAGGTCAGGAGTAGGAGCTGAGATAGTTCAGTGAGAGGCCGGGCAGCTTTGAGAGGGCAGCCACATACCATTTGGAGTGAACTCTAAAGCAACAAAAAAGAAACCATACTGGGAATCCTGTGAAGTGTGATTAAGATGCCTCTGTTGATTTCCTTACAGGGCTCTTAAAATGACTCAGAAGCAAGCAGATTTGCAAATCTGGGAAACATTTAGATTATGTATAGAACCCTCACACTTCACTTCTGATCACTCATTTTCTTTGTTCTGTTGTGTCCTTCAACAACAATGATGTATTTCCATGTTCCCTGATCACATTTTAGGTAATTTCTCATTTTGTCCCAAATCTTCTAAAATGAGAATTCCTGAGTGCCTAGTACAGGTTTCAGTGAGCTCTATCTACTCATCCCAGGTCTTGGCTCACACAGTCTGTATGAAACATGACCCTAAATTACTGAACGTACAAATCAGCTGTTACCGTCAGGGTTTTTCTCTGCATTATGAGTTCATGGGTCCTGCCCAAAATATCACATATGAACAGGAAAACAGCCAAGCAGTGCCTCAAACAGTGAAACATAGAAATTCTACATGACCTAGTAATTCCACTCCTGGATATGTATACCAAAGAATTGAAAGTTGCTCTCAAATACTCATACACAAATGTTGACAGCAGCACAATTCACCATAACCAAAAAGTGTGAACAACTCAAATAGCCAACAATGGACGAATAGATAAACCAAATGTGGTCTACATATACAACAGAATATTATCCAGAATATTATCCAGGAATGAAGACCCAAGAATGGACTAACAGTTACCAAAGGGAAAGGGACTGGGGAGGATGGGTGGGAAGGAAGGGATAAGGGTGAAAAGAGGGCATTACGATTACACACATAATGTTGTGGGAGGGACACGGGGAAGGCAGTATAGCACAGAGAAGACAAGTAGTGACTCTATAGCATCTTACTATAATGAAGAACAGTGACTGTAATGGGGTATGTGGTGGGGACTTGATAATGGGGGGAGTCTAGTAACCATAATGTTGCTCATGTGATTGTACATTAATGATACCAAAATAAAATTAAAAAATAAAAAAATTTTAAAAAAGAACAAAGTACTAACATATGTTATGACGTGGATGACCCTCAAAAACATGCTTAGTGAAAGAAGCCAGACACAAAAGGCCAACAGAATGCATGAGTCCATTTATATGAAATATCCAGGCTAGGTTAATGCACAGAGACAAAAGGCAGATTGGTGGTGGCCACAGACTGAGAAGTGACAGTTTAATGGGAATAGTGTTTTTTTAGGGGGAGGTTGTTGGGGGAGTTAATGAAAACGTTTTTGAAATTTAATGTATGTGTGATGGTCACAGAAAATTGCAAATGTGCTTAACCACCACCGCATTTTACGCTTTGAAATGGTTAATTTTGGTCTGTGAATTTTACCTCAATTAAAAAATATTAGTGGACCCACTCTAGGTCAGAATTGTGTGTGTGTGTTATATGTTTATATAAATAATACATGTAAATGAAATGTTACATAATATAATAAATGCATATATTATATAAATAATATAGTAATATAGACTGTACTAAAAATATATACATATATCTGTATTTACATGTATGTTTCTTATTTGGAGTTGCTCAAGTTTCCTTTCCTCTTCTTGCTTACATGCCTTGCACACAATTGCTGACTGGAACTATAATTGCAACTGGAGTCACAAAAACAGTTTTCCCCAACACAAAGTTAACTCCTATGTGGATTCAATCTTCCACTGGTTCCAGAACTCCTGGTATAATGCAGCATTTTTTAGGATGCTTTAAAATGTTTTGATTTTTTTTTATTTTAAAGTGATTTCAGACATATAGAAAAACCTTCCAAATGGTGCAAAGAATTATTGTACATTATTTATTCACTCAGATTCTCCAAATGTAAACATTTTTACATACAACATAAACAAATGACATGTTTTAATGAAAACACAAATGGGTAAAATATGCATATGTATGTGCATTCATATGAACATGCATCTATACTATCTATACACAGGTGCATGCACTGTGTTTTATATATGTATATTCATGCATGGTGCATACATGTATATATGCATGCATACAGATGCACATATATCTTCACAATATAGATGTGTATATAATCATGGACACATGTGCATGCAAACACACACTATATGTCTGTGCATATGCACGCATATGTTTATGTTTGTATGTATGCACATAATCCTTTTTTCTGAGCCATTTGAAAAGACATGTTGCCCTTTGACTCATACACACTATTTGTTACTTCTTAAAACCAAGGACATTCTTTTGTATTGCTAGGGCACAATTATAAAATCAGGATGCTAATTTTGACAGTGCTAAAATCTAATCTGTAGCTCTTTTCAAATTCTATTACTTGTACTAATAATGTATTTTTTAGCAAAAATAAAAAACACGGAAGTTGAAATACATGAAATGGATTGAAATGAAATTGGTAACTAGAAGTTCTGAAGACGTTCTCTTGTATCTAGCTCACTGTATTTTTAACACCAAGATAATATAGTATGCAGCATGCGTGGGGTGCATGAAGATTGGATTCAGGAATTAATTTCATTCAATTACTTAATCCCAAATGTGGGTGCTTTTACATTGTGAATCTATTAATCACTCTTTTAAGAATAGAAGGGGGGCCAGCAAAAAAAAGTCATAAGGGTCTGAATATCTTTCAGCCCAAAAATGTTCTCTGTTTACTTTTTCTTTGATCATGAAAACCCACAGGCAGCCATAAAATTTTTACTGGAGCTATAATTATTTGAAACTTTCAGGGTGTCTCTAAAGCACTTTATAACAACCTCAAGTATCATAACTTGATATTATTTCTACTTTTCTACTTATAATGAAAACAAGAGTTGTGAATCCTATTCATCATTTCCACATGAAAAAACAGTAGAAAAAAGGGTGTGTTTATTCACCTAGAAAATGCCCAGCTGGGGTTTATTAACCACATTTTAGTTAGTCATCTTGTGACTCCCAAACATAGATAAGATAAAATCACAAAGACCTCCCAGGTGACAGGTTCAGCAACATCATTGGATTAGAGGAAAGCTGGGGTATTCTGTGCTTGCTTCATAGTCAACAACAAATTACCTATGTTCAAGGTATCAGTTCTGTGGAATGTTTAGTAAATCAGAAACTTAGTGCCAGTTTCACACCACGATCTATGATCTAATCGGCATATCCTTTCAATAGTGAGCTGCTGAGGATGCCAAGCCTGCTAGCTCATGTTAACATAAGGCACACACACTATCTGTGTAATGAGATACAAGGCATATATATTTCCTAAAAAGGTTGGTCTTTCCCTATCTATTTATCAATCCATCCATCCATCTATCTAATCATCTGTCTTTAAAAATGGTCTTCTTTAAACAACTGCAATGAACCCAACCCTCTGTGAAGACAGGGACCCAGAAGAGGACTAAGATCTTCGGCCAGAAGGAGCTCGCAGTCTAGTTGGGAATATTGACTTGCAAAGAGATAAACCGCAAGCTGGCCTCAACAGGTCTCTAACATATGGCAGAACTGAGTGCCACAGGATTATAAAGAAGAGTCTGGTTGAGATTTCCTGAATTTATCTGGGAAAGTTTCACAGAAGTGATATCTGAGCTGTGCAATCTTGATGGCTGAACAGGAACTTGTCAGGGAAAAAAGATTGGGAAAGAGTTTAATATATATATATATATATATATAAAGAAATAGCTACCCATCTCTATAAAACACATATACCTAAAAATATATAGAGATAAGCACATACATACACACATATGTGTATACATATATACACACACAATATATTATCTAAGTGAGAGGTGGTGATGTCTAGTCATGAAAAGTCTATATATAAAAACTCTTATAGTAAAGGGTAGAGAATACCTAAAAGGTCCAGGGTTCAAGGTAAGTGAAGTCAAGTGCACTCAGATCTCCTGGATCCTTCTGGGAAACCTTGCATAATGCTAAATATCTAAAGAGTATCTTATGCACCTGTTGCTGTGTTTTATCACGCACCCTAATATATAGCCCAAAGTTGCCTGCGATAGGAATATGCACCACAGGTAACCAAAGCCAATCCATAAACTGGAAGGGATTCTATTAACTGGACTAGCAAAAGAGAATCAGCCCATACTAGGTGTATGATGGATGAATCACTTTGCATTTTTCAGCTTCCTTTTCTCTGCTATCAGCATTTTACCTCCTTGCTACAGCATGTGGTCACAGACAAAACACAAAAAAGAAAAAGAAGCCATGAGTCAGGCAGAAGTTGTGAGTCAAGCTCTGACTTCATCTCCTGTGACTCTTCCCTCACTCGCTCCGGCAGTACTGTGCCATCCCAGGCTCCTGCCTCCCTCAGGGACTCCGCACTTTCTGTTCCATGGCCTGTGATGTTCCTTCCCCCAGTTGGGCTCAGTCGCTCCTTTTTATTAGTCTTTTTGACAACGTCACCTTTACAGGGAACCCTTCTCCGTGAAGGATGGCACTTCCAACCACCCTATCTAAAACCCTACCCTCCACACATTGCAAGATCCCCTTCCCAGCTTTATTATTTTCTCTGTAGTGCTCTTCACCCTGGCACACACTCTCTCTCCATTCCACCCATCTTTGTTCTATTTTGTCTCCATCCTGCATGATAATGTAAGCTCCATGAGCGCCGAATCTGTGTCTGTGGTGTTCACTGCTCTATCCCAGTGCTTAGATCAGAGCCAGCACTGGGTTGGTACTTGGACAAGCAATTCTTCATCCCCACTGACCTAGATTCATTTCAGCACTTCTGTACACTGGGAAATAGAGGTAAACTCCTGTGGGCTGATCCATCCTTAGTTGGCTTCTGGGTGCTTTTGGCAATGGGGGGCACTGTGAAGATGGAGTAGAGAGAGACTGAGGGTTTATGATGTCCTCCACCTCCAGCAGTGGCCACATCCCTGCACAACCAGAGCCCCTGCCAGCACTCCGTTCCTCTGGTCAAAGCGATCTCTCCTGTACTCCCCCCACCATGCAGTGTAATGGCTTCCTGCTGCTCCTAAGCTCCGGGTGCTGCATCCTCTCTAGGTTCCTTTACTTATAACCCTGCCCACAACACATATCACTAAGTAGACCACAGCATTTAGGATTTCATTAAAGTCTTTTCACTTGTACCATCTGCGATGAGCTCTCTTTCCTTCCAGGACTCTGCCTGATAAAGAACTCAATCAGCACTTGTTGAAAGGTTGTCGAATGAATGAAAAGTCTTGGCATCCTTTGAAAACTTGATTGACTGGCTTTGGCACTAGAACGCCATTGGAGAGAACACTAAAGGAGAGAAGGCTAGAAGTCAGCTGCCTGAAGATAACTCTGGAATGTCTGGCCAAGCCTTGAATGTGTGTATGTAATGCAATAGCCACTGGATGAGGAGTAAAGAATTCAGTCCATGAGAAACTACTTGTCTTCAGCGTGCCAATCATTTTGTCTAATTATTTTGTATGTCAGCTGAATGTTTTTGTGCTGGTAAAATATGGGGTCTGAAACAGATCATAATGCTCATAGAATGGGGCAGCAAGAGTGTGAAAAGGCAATGAAGTCATTGTTGATTCCAACTCACCATTGGTCTAATTTGCTTAACCTTCCTGAGCTTAGCTTACTCTTCTAAAACATTTACAGAAACTTAGCAGAGAAGCTGTAAGTAGTAAGATACGACTTCTGTAAACTGCTTATCACAGTGTATGATATAGTACCTGCTCAATAAATGTTTGTTTCTTCCCTTTTCTCCTCTGTTTCATTTCTCCTTTTCTTTGCCTCTCTTCATTCTGATCGAACTGCCTCAAATAAAATGGGATCAAAGATATCTTCTTCTGCTAAAACTTTTAAATTCCCTGATCTGAAAGAAGTAATCTGTACACTAATGTTTCTGGTTGGGAAAGAGAAGGAATTTATGACTTGGTAGACATTCAAACATTCAAGTATAGAGGAGGTTACAAGAAAAAGAGAAGGAGTCAAAGAAGAAACTGAATAGTCCCTCTCCTGACATAAGGCCTCCAAAAAGGTCGGCCACGCTGTACAATCCAGCCTGCTGTGCTTGACTGCTTGGCAAGGTAAGCAATATTCCACAAGCATTGCAGTTCTACACTACTGGGTCAAAACTGAGCTCATTTCAAGATACTGAACAAGAGACACTTGCCTGCTTTTCTTTGCCACAGAGGAACATAAAAGAGCCTTCCTGGAAGATTACTGGTGTGGAATCATTAGTTAGAGCTTTAAAATTTACTTTATGTGCATAAAGTGGTATTTAGGTCACATAGACATATTTCCACCCCAACATACACTTCTTCCTTGTCTTTTTTTGTTGTCATTTATAAAGTAAGCAGCATGCGTCAGAGGTGGGGAAGCATTAGAGGTGTTGCTTCCAAAGAATTTGACACACTGCAGGATGGAATAACAAAAAATGAATGCACTTGCAGACAAAATGCTGTGTTAAGGAATACACACATGCTGCAAGTCCATGAGTGGGCACCAGCATTCCCAACAGCCGTGGGCATGTGTGCACTGCACTCATTTTCTTGTGCTCCTATGTCCCTTCCATGCAAAAGTGATAGGCATCATCCCACACATTATAAGGCTGTAACCATGGCTATGACTATGTAGCTGCTAAATGAAGCTGATGGGACTGTGGACAGAACACCAGACCGGAACCGAGAAGACCAAGAGGGAAGCAAAGAGGTATATTTTAATCGCTTGCAAAACAAAACAAAACTAGAAAACTAGAATGCGCCAGACCACAACCTTCACTTGGCTCCTATAGAAATGTTTGCTGTGCCAACCCAACCTTCCCGTGTAGACCTTTAATCCCGGCCTACATGGTCTTCAGCTGCCAAACACTCACATTGCAAGAGTCAGCACATTACCTCCTCATGATGCTGACCCCCAACTCTAGGGAGAATGAACACCCAGATTTATACACAACCCCTGTAAGTTTTTACGGCACTCACCAGTTTGTATTACCATATTTAACCAGATTATAAGCCACGAGCCAGGCTGTATTGTCACCAAGCCTCCCATCCCCACTTGTTTTCCCAAGAAAGCCTTCTCAGCTTCTCCCAACAAGACCCAGTTCGCTGCTCTACACTATCATAGGACAAGCATGTGTGTCATCCACAGCTTTTGTAACCGCTGTAACCCTGCCTTTCTGTGATCATTCGACTATTTCTGCATGAAAAGTAAGTTCCATGGTGGTGGGTGGGCACCCTTGCTTCCATGACACCTAAAAATACATATTTTTAAGTGAATGAATAAATACACAAACCCTGAAATATACTTATTATTTCATTTTCTAGTACTTTTGTCAGAAAAATTACTTTGCAATTGAATTTGTGAAATGTCTTTACTATGATCCCTACTTCTCTGAAAAGAAGCACCCATTACTAAAACATACACATACATAGCATTTCATGATAAAATAATGATACCATGAAAAAACAAGAAAATTAAGGTTGCCGTTTTTTAGTTCTTAGTGGCATAAAAACTACATATACAGGTTTAGGGGAAAGTCATATGGAATGACACATGATCTGACATGTAGTACTGTTGACAGATGAAGCAGTTGTGATGGAAAAATCCACTTATTTTAACAGGTGTCAACATTCCTCTGAAAAAATGCCCGTGTGTTTTATGCACATACACACATCTCTTATGTCTTATCACTATGTTTAGTGTAAGATCCATACAGCCTGTTGTGGAATAAAAATGATCTACTCTAGACATTAAAACTGGATCATTAGGCGACAGCTTTATAAGAGTGTCATTAAACAATAAATATTTGGCATCTATTATGTGTTTTTTTATATGAATGATAAGGTGATATTTAAGGTGCATCCCCAACCTCAAGCAGTTTAAAGCTGGGGGCACCACAAAACAAAACAACTTAAAGTACTTAATATATGCATTATACACAAAGCAAAGCTTGCAAGGTTAAGAGAAGGGAGTGTTCATTCCCGTAAGGGAATGGAGAGAGCAGGATGTTTCAAGGAAGAATACAACTTAATTAGGACTTGGGATGCTGAGTAGTATTTTGGTGGGTGGAAGTGGATGAAGGGTAAAGAAAATGGATAGCAATTTAAACAAGAAAATTAGTACCCTAATTTAAAACCTAATGATCTGCATGAACTGTGGCACGTTGAGAAATGTGTCCTTTTAAAGGCTGGGATTGTGGGCTTCATCTGTAACTGCAGCACAGCCTACCTCTGCAAGGGTCCTGGCTTCCACAAGGTGGTGCTTGGGTGTGAGAATCCTGGGGCCCCAGCCAGGGCTCATGCCTTCTATTTTCTGGCCTCCCTTAGGGACACAGGGACTCGGCCCAGTGATGTCCTACGTTGCTGCACTTCTTTGCCGGAGGGCTCTCTGTGGCTTCTGGAGAGGCCTTTGCTGCCAGCACAGCAAACTGGAGTTGTTGGAATATTTTAAAACCCTGGGAAGAGTCCCCATGAGTCCCCAAACTGAGATTTTTCCATAATTTCCCCCATGACCTCACTCTTACTGTAAGATGAACTCCAAGTCATCTACTTTGTACTGAGTCCTAGAGTTTCCCCGGTGGGATTCGTCTCCGTTGATCCACGCTTGTAACCGGCTTAGTAACACCCCGTTGACTGACTGCCTTCCCTTCCTTGTCTGTCTTCCTCACTCTCCTGTGAGTGTAGTCTGTCATCCCCCAAATAAAATACTTGCACTCAAATCCTTGAGTTAGGTTCTGGGGAACCCGAGCTAAGGTGGTCTGGTGCTTGTCATCTGGTCCTACCGTTGGCTGTGGCCCAGGAAATGGAGTAGATCTTGACTTCAGGTCAACAACCTTCCTAGGAAATGTGGACAGGAAGATAGAAGGCTCATAATTTCACTCACAGGAATTCCCTTCTCTGCTGTTTTAAGGCCACCTGTGCGTTGGGCTAGAATGCAGATGCAGCTGGTTTGTGGCTGTTACTGGCATAGTACCTAGATCCTTATGAGGAATAATAGATGATGGAAAGTTGTTATGCTACTAGCAAGAGATCAAATCACAGTTCACGTGACACTGGCATGGAAATCATAATTATTTTTTCTGTCTTAGATATTTTTCAGACGTTGACTAGTTCACTGATTCCGTCTTCTTCAGTTATCACGAACGGTTGTACGGCATCCCTACCTGTCATCTCATCCTTATGGTACTTTAAATGTATTGCTATAGGAATCAGATGAATCAGCTATATCCATGGACTCACCTTACTTCATAAGCTTGGAATTAAGCCACATGTCAGACCTTGAATCTTGTGATCAGCATTAACTGTTAAGGGTACACACCTGACCCAAGACAGACCGACCCAAATCTCTCCTCCATAAATTCTGAGTTGGGACTTACAAAAGCTAGTAATTAAAGTGGGAAGTTCCACTGGGCAACTGAAGTGGAAACTCATCTAGGAAGACTGTTTAATTCTATGCATAGTTTGGAAAAGAAAGCTAAATCCTAGGAAGCCAACAGAAAGAACAAAGCCTGCCTATAAGAGAAAGAAGAGATACTGCCGCTGGAGACTTAGAGGAAGTAATCTTATTTTTAACAGCTTCTCAGCACCTACTTTCCAAGCTTTCATGTGGTCCTGCTGCATTTCTTTCTCTTGGACCTACAGATACCCCAGTACCTAGAATAATTTTCTCCCTTTGGCCTTAAGTTAACTTGTGGGATTTTTCAGTTATATGAAACCAAAAGAACCTCGGTTAAAATAAGCACACTCAACTCTGCACTCAGGGAGAACAGGGACCATCACTTTCTTGGTTTTCAGTGCATCTAACTCAGTAGTTGGCATGCAGTAGACCCTCAACGAGCACTCATCAGAGGAAAAATAAGGAAGAACTGTTAATAAACTTCAGTAGCAGCCCTGAAAGCCTGCATACTTTTCCCGAAGTGAACCTGACCTGTGCTCATCGATGGACGGGGCTGGAATGCTCATGCCTTTGGTTTATTTTAATCAGTAATTGCCCACTCATTTAATCCATTTGAAAAACAGTCTTAACCACCACTCAAATTATTGGTGTGTGTTTCTCCAGGATATGTAGTAAGGTATTAATTCACCTTGAAACATTTAGGCGTCTTTATCACTCTCAGATGTTCAAAGTGTCTGGGCAAAGGAGAGGAGCAACGTGGAGTTTAAAATGGGTAAACCAGGAAAATGAGAGGTCTGAATGTCTGGAAAATCCAACACTTCATCAAACCCAATGGGAAGAGCGGGGTGTTGTGGGCTGTTGTTCCTTAAGATGTGCATTAAGGAAAGACTAAATTTAGCAAATGCTCAAGTCCCTCTTGTCATGTTTTATGATTGTTATAGTATTTGGTAACTTCTGCTTCCCTCTGGCTGTGATGTGAGAGGCTGCCCCCCGCCACGTCCCCCCCATGACAGCAATCTCTAGTTGTAAAATGGTAAGACCGTCAGCCAGCAATAATTTGCAATCCAAACAGACTTGACGCTCCCTGACATTTATTGAAACCTCAGACCCCGTGCACCGGTTTCAGTTTTCCTCCCTTTGCTCTGTTTTTACAGACAGACAAGTGCTTAGATTTAGGTTTAATAATGAGGAGAAATTTCTTCTTGGCCTACTCTTGCTTGTGTTGGCTGCACCAGGGCCTGCAACAGACGGGTGGTTGGAGTTAATTACGCTAAATGGTGAGAACATTATTTGACCCCACCGGTTCAACCCCAGAGGCTGTGCGCCTCCGCACAAACACAGGCAGACGGAATGCTTCACTGGCTGGGCAAGAGGGCAGGAGCCACGCAGAGGGAGCTTTCTGCTCGACATCAGACAGGGGGTTTCACTCCTTAATGAAACTTGGAACTCTGGGCTCTCTTTTAAGTATAAGCCAGCGAAGCTCAAAAGCACACAGAGTGACATCCAGGACCCGGCAAACACACGTTAGCCGACAGAATTGCTCTCAAAGGGAGCGGTCAGCTTCCTGAACGGTGCACCTTATTCTTTTTCAGGAAAGAACAATAGGAAAGCTTCACCGCAAACTTGACTAACAAGCCCAAATGGAAACTGGTATCATATTTGTCCCTAGAGGTGACCTGGTGATAAGCTGAAATGTTATTACAGGTATATTCGAGGGCCAGCAACGACTGCGTATTTAGCTCGGTGCATAATACTTAGTGCCTGCAAATGCTCTTGTTATTGCTATTTCTAATGATGATGGTAGCAGTGATCACATTACACCTAAGTTCTTGTCCTAGAGATAATTTGTCATTCAGGATTCTCAAGGGAAATTAACCAATAACACATAGCGGTGGGAGAGACTCATCTGCAATAAAGTGTTTGTTGAACCATCACAACGCAGCCTCAGGTGTTCTAAAAGTATTACAAGGCCAGAGAAAGACATAACTGAGTTGTTGAATTAATACAAGAATATTTTTGTTCCTAGATTTGTGCTCTTCTGTTGCATATCCATTCTAGCAGATCATTCACAACCTCTCAGAAATCTCTAAGCAGTAATGGCTTACATGATCTGTCCAGCAATCCTGACTCCATGAAACAGCATTGTGCAACACCGTGAGTTTAAAAGCCTGATAGAACAATTTATTAGAACTGTACTGTCAAATAATTACTGTAACACTGTTTATGAAACCCACCAGCATAACAGGAGAGGGAAGCAATACGAGGCATCCTCAAAGGTGTTTCCCACTCCCACCTACTAGGAAGTGGCGCAAACGGTTCTTGATTCTATTCCATACTACAGACACCCCCCTTTTCTGTACTGTGGTGGTAACCATCTTATCCCTTTTTTTCCACGGTCAAAGTGATCAGTGGTAAGAGAATCAATATTATATCCCAGCACACCAAGCATTTCTTGGTAATGGATCAATTGGGAACCATGGATAAGAACTGGGTTTTAATTTGGGTAAGGGTCCTGACTGCACCTCCTTCACAGCATCATGATTTGGTCTGTACAGTGATCACATTCCACTGCCCTAGTCCTGCTCAGCTAACATGTCCCTAATTGTCATTGCATTATGTGAGCAAGCATGTATAGTACAACTCGTCTCCTCTGGTGTACAAGCTACTCAAAGCACATGTGCTTTGCGAATCAGCATCATCCTCCTTCGCAGAGGCAGCCCATGATCACAAATAAAATGTCCACACCAGGAATGAGATGGGATGCAGACATTACCCTGCGGTGCTTAAACCTCATAAAATGATTACTGCAGTTCACCAAGGAGTTTGCTTTGCAACATGTTTGTATAAAACAAGTGTACAGGACATATTTTCCTCAGTAAAAGATAATTAGGAATGGTAGGGTGTGCTATTAAAGTACAGAAACAATGAGATTTGAGCGTTCAAATATTGTTATATCACATTCAATTATACGTAAATAAGGAGCAAATGTAGGTGTAAACTATACTTAACAAAAGAGGTGACATATGTTTTCAATGAAGAAATGGTGTTTATTGGAGTGACTGCTTTCAGAACTAAAATAATGGTAGCTGTCTTCCAGACGTTGCATCAGACTCCGTGAGATAGGATCAAGGCGTAAGAGAAATCCAGGACTGAACAATATGTAAGAAGCCGGGTTAGGCAACAAGAAGACAGGGGCAAAGATAAATAAAGCACATGCAACTTTAAGCCCCAGGACAAAGATTTCAGGAAAAAGTGGGAGACATTGCTTTCTACGGTAATTATTTCATCATATAATATTGGCATTATATGTATCTGTAGAGAGAGCCAGAACATCTTCATCAAGACTCAGTGATAAATCCAAATGCTCAAAGTTTTGTTGTTTGCTTCATTTTTGTTGTGGGCTTCTTGTTTTATTTCTATAAAAAAATCATCAAGGAGCATTACGCATAGTAGAGGAAGCATATGAGAAAGGCTGGAGGCCTGAAGGATTGCAGCCGCTTCAGCAAGCACAAGCGTGGCCCGAGCCTGCTGTGTGGGGCTGAGGCCCGAGGCGTGTGGGCCACACTGAGGGGTGGGCATCTGTCCTGCGTGCAGCGGGGGGCACTAAATGGGTCCCTCAGGAATGCAGCATGGCCACATTGGTATTTTAGAGAGGCCACAAGAGGAACATCAGAAAGGATGGATCGGTGGTGGATCTGGTGTCCCAGGGACCAGCCAGTGAGAAAGCATCCTTGCAGCATTGCAGAGTCTGGACTAAGACAGTAGAGAAGCACAGCAACTCAGAAAATTGGCAGGTTATAACTGCGGAAAGCTCACAGTAGAGTGAGAAAGAAAAAGCCCATCAGGTTTTACAGGCTTCTGATTTGAGTCTGAGTGGCTGGTGGAGATAAGAAATATGAAAGAAGGAATAGATCCTAAGGGAAAACAGATCTGAGTTCAGACTTGAATATCATAAGTTTGAGGTTCCTATGGACACCTGAACTCAGGTATCATGCATCGAATAAATATCACAGCCAGGATCCAATCTGAGTTCTACTGGGCTCCAGGGTATGGTCTTCTTTTTTTTTTCAAAGTTATAAGGCATTGAAAATACTCTCTGTATAATGATAGATATGTGTCATTATACATTTGTCCAAATTCATAGAAAGTAAAGGACCATGAGTGAAACTTAAAGTAAATTATGGACTTTGGGTTATTATGATGTGTCAAACTAGGTTCATCAGTTGCAACAAACATATCACTGTAGTGTATGGTCTTCTTATATGCTCTGTTTCTCCCTAGAGAGGTGACCAGGAAATAAAACTGTGTAATAAGTTTTATAAAACAGCTATGAGATATGTGTAGAGGCAAGAGTTGATTTAATATATTCAGGGAAGCAGGTTATCTATCAATTTATATTTTTCTTTGGAGAGACTTTCTCTTATATTACAGAAATAACTACCTGTGAAGTGACATCTTCACACACACTTTGCAATCGAGGCACTCATTTACACTGTTGGCCATGTGTTGGAAGCCCATCTTCTCTCTCCTCCACCCAGCAAGGAACTGAGTGAAGGAAGCTCTAGACAGACACTCCTGAGGAAATGATGAAAATGATGTTAATAAAAATCAGTGAAAATGTCAGGATTCCCAAGATTCAAGTGTTCATTTCTCTGTCTGTGAATTCTCTTCTTACTACTCTCTCATTTTCAAGCAAGTGAGAATAACCCCTCTTAGAAAATAATCTGTTATACTGCAAACTTTCTTACATAGTGAATAAGTTCTTATATGGTGAACAGTGCAAGGGCAGTCATCACAGAAACTTTCGGTTTTGATCATGCATCATGAACTATAAACAATCAGGTCAAAAAACTTTCTTATCTTTCCAAAGGTAAGATTTAACAAAGACGCAATACTTCAACATTGAAGATTTAAGTGAGATTTCAAGATTTAAATGAAGATGTAAACTTCAGCATTAGAGGAGAACTATTAGAATTTTAAGAAGCAAAATAGGCTGAAAGATTTATGATAGCACTTAGAGACACAAGCCTTCAGACTGCGTGCCCAAGCATGACCGAAGAGCAGGTAATAACAGATCTCATTAGACACTGTTTATTTAATTTAACATTATTCTGTCAGAGATGTTTTCCCTGCTGGATAAAGCTCTTTTTTATTTTTATTTTTAGTTTAAATAATGCCCGAATACACAAGAATATTTTTGTAATGACAGTATATGAATATGCAAATTCAAGAAGTCACCAAAGCATTCCAGCTTGGTCTAATGTTCTGGAGCTATCCTTTTACATTTCCTGCATCTTTTTCCCTCCTTCTGCAGAGTGAGGAAATAAATCATTCCTAACAGCTCAGAAAGGACTCTTGAAAGGGAACCTACCATTCAGAACATTAAGCTCTCATTTCTTTGTGTGTGTACCTGTTTTCTTTTTTCCCTTTTTTGCTTGCTACCACATGCACACACACTATATAAATAAAAACTATTAATAATAACCTTCTCTTCTCTTTTTAGTGTCTAATTAGTATTTCAAAGAATTATATGTTTGCTTTTGAGATTGAAGCAGCCTCTGGATAGAGCTGTACAGAACAAGATATGCCAATATTAATGATGTCATTGAAACAAGTATTCCTCAATATTCAGCTGACCAAAATAAAAGATGACTTTGGAAAGACCACACTACATGTATGGCCACTTAATTTTCTGGTTATATGTCACTCTCTCTAAACCAAAAACAAGTTTTAAAAAATTGACACATTGCTTAGGTTTATATATATTTAAAATATAATTCATAACTTATTGTTCATTAGGAGAATGCAATTTAAACTTAGTCTCCAGCTTTTATTAAAGCTAAAATGGTCAAGAAAAGGAATTCAGTTTTCCTCCATGAGGCTGACATTATCTCTGATACAAACATGGAGGTAATTATAATCGCTGAGTGGAAAATACTGCTGTGATTAAAACTTCTGAGTATAATGCTAACAGATTGATAGTGGTCGTGAAAATCTTGAGTTAAGAGACTAGCCTGTCTTACTCTGTGTTTGACACTGACAAAGTGAGCTAAAATCTCATGGAAGATGTCTTCAGGGATCAAGGACTCACTATCTAGTCGTTCAGGGGGTTCAGAATGATCGCATCACAACCAAGCCATGACTCTGGAATTAAGTTATTCCACCTGAAGGACCAAAGTTTGGGGAGCAGTTGTCAGTGAAGAATGGAAGGTGACCAGGAAAGCCTGAGGATGTTTTGCCCACCCAGAAAAGGCCTCTAGTTTGACCCTGATTAAACACAAGGACTCCCCTTGATGACCAACTGCTTATACTTGGAGATGAGATGGTAAGATTTTTTAATTCTCCGTTATTTTCTGGGAACTTTTAGCTAACGAAGCATACATCTACTTATCCTGCAGTCTTTCTCTTCCCAACTTTGTGATGTCCTCTGATGCTATTGTCCTTCCAGTCACACAGACAGACTTCCCACTTGGTGTTGACTCTTCCTTTGCCCTATCCTCTATGTTTTATGAATTTTAGGCTATGTCAAAGTAGCATCTCTGAGTTAGAGCGGGATGTCTTTTTTCTGCAAAGTACCAGAGTGTACATAATTTAGTCTTTGTGAGCCATACAGTCTCTGTCACAACACTCAACTCTGCTAGTGTCATACAAAAGTAGCCACAGGCAATATGTAAATGAATGCATGTGGCTTGTTCCAATAAAACTTTATTTACGAAAACAGGCATCAGGCAGATTTGATGCACCAGATGACTGTGCAAGCTGCTGAGCCAGAACTGGGTTCCTTTCTGTCCACAACTGCTGTCACACCCCAGCTCAACTCTCCCTGGTCTCACCCACATCACTCTGCCCTTACCCCCTTTAATTTCTTGTCTCTCCCCAGTCAGAGCTTCCCTAACAATGTTGTCATAAGAATCTTCTTTGCCTGGAACCCACTCATCTTGTTCCCATTGAGAAAAGCCTTCCGTAGGCCTCAGTTATCTATAAAACTAAGTTTTCCTGTCCTTGCAGAATAAAGTACCAATCCAGCTTCATGTCTTACCCCATGCATAAAGGTGATACCTGTTCTTCAAACAGACTTGCTCTTTCTTCCAATCATTCTTATCCTTTTACTTTCTCTTCTGCTTTGAATAGCCCTCTCCCTATTTTCACCTAACAAAATGCTATTTATAATTCAAGTCCTTCACTCCTTTATCAACTACTCATGACTTACCCCTTTGTACTGTCCGCAGGATAGAGCTAAAATCATGTGCATACAGAGAACCACCATGGGAGGTGGGGATAGGGGAGGGAATTGAGTTTTAAAAAGAGCCAAGAGCACAATTTTGGAAGTTAATTACACCTAGGCGACAGGAGGGGATCAGTGCAAGAGACAAAAAAGAGCACTGGAAAGACAGTGAATCGGGGAAGCTCTGTGTGATAAATTATCGTGGAAATAAAGCATCATGTTCAATATCTAAGAATCATTTCATTGAATGAATGCATCATAATACACTTAATTTAAAATATTCTAATATTAGAAATTCTAGTTGTTCTTTATTTGTTGTTGCAAATGACAGGGTGATCAAGAAGCCTACTTTGGTAACAGATATTTGAATAACTGCTTAGTGACTACCATGTGCAAGGCGCTGTACAGCCATCTGTGTGATTGGCAGCTCTTAGTAATTTATTATCCTGGAAACAACCCCTGCAGAAGGGCTTTCCCCCCAATGCCTAAAGTAAGAGTAACAATGGGAACATTTTACCGCAGGACTGACTCATGCTGAAAAGCACTCAGGGGTGAGAACACTGACAGACGTGTCCTGTGGGAAAGTCAGGAATACTAGTTTGAGAAAACGGCCCAGCAGATGATAATCTTGTTATGTTAATACTTTGGTTTTAGATGCTCCAGGGCAGAATTAGAGAATGAATGAATGAATGAATGAATAGTGCATTCGGTATTATTTGTAGAATATAACAAGATAGCATCATCTAGATCGCAGAGAAAAATCCAACTCCATAGCTTTCTAAGATTTAATACTTTAGGAAATGAAACAAGACTGATTTGCAAATGGAGACTGTGGATTCATCTCAGAGACATGGCCATGGCTCAGTTTCCCTGATGTCACACAAGGCCTAGTGCCACTGATGAAGGAAAGCACTGGACTTGAGAATCAATCCAGGAAGAGTGGAGAGTTCATCTAAATTAAAGAAATAAATTGAATTTTTACAGGCAAATGAAGGTCTAAAGTGAGTAGGCACAGAGACAAATTAACAGTAGTAAAATTGACAGCAAAACGCTTTAGAAATGGGAAAATACCTTCATTTCTCCTTGGTGGCTACATGTATCTCCTTTTTGGATGTTTTATATCTGGAGTTTGATTGCACATGGACAGCACTGAGGACAGAAGTCTTTAGATTTCTAGAAATGTTAAGTACAATAGACTGATGTGTTAACTCCTTCATCCAATGACCTCAACTGTCACCAGAAGAAAAGAAATGAATCTAACAATATAAAACAGTATTTCAGTGAGTAAAGCTGGTCAGGTGCAGAGCAGTGCAGGCTGCAGGTCAGAGGTGAAGGCCTGGCCAGCTGATGAGGGGCAGCATGTCCTCGGTCCCAGTAGCCTGCTCCATGGAAAACTGTAGGATCAGTGCAATGGATCTGACCTCAATGAACTGCCATATGCGTAACATCTGACCTAAAGCTTGACAGCTATGAAATACTCTAGTAGCTTTTGTGCTAGCGATGTTAAGTCAGCTGAAGCCAAGCGGTTCTGTCATTGATAAAGTTATTTGTACTTAGATGAATACATTTTGATGTTACCTCACCAAGTCTCAATATTCTTATTTGTTAAAAAAAAGGTGGGGCTAGGGGTAGGCAAACTTCTGAAACCTCATCGAACTGTATGAGTTTTCAGTAATGAAGAAATTACCTGTATGAGAACAGCTTGAATATTAGTCAGCTCGGGCTGCCATAACAAAATACCACAGCCTGAGTGGTTTAAACAACAGAAATGTATCTTCTTGTAGTTCTGGAGGCTGAAAGTCTGAGATCAGGCCGGTTCTGGTGAGAGCTCTCCTTCTATCTTACGGGTAGCTGCCTTCTTATTGTGTACTCATGTGGCCTTCCTTTGGTCTGTGTGGTGGAGAGATCTATCTTCTTATAAGGCCACCAGTCCTATCCTATTAGGACTCTACCCTTACAACCTCATTTGGCCTACATTACATCATCTTGAAAGCCCTACCTACATCTTAACTATAGTCACATCAGTGGTTAGGCCTTCAACATATTAATTTGGTAGAGACACAATTCGGTCCATTGTGCTATGTGAGCACCAAAGACCCACTGGACTTGCTTGAGTTTATTAGTGTTTCCAATCTTGGTATAGCTGAGGCACAGAGATGTCAAGGAATCCAGAAAACAGAGTATGTTCACATATAAAAATGTGCAAAATAGGTGACTCCATTTATGAATGGGTGCACTAGGTCATTCAATTTCCCTCTGCTGAAGAAAAAATAAGATTGAAACAAGTTGAAAAAAAATTTTTAAAGTCAACCTTTTCAGAAGACTGGAAAACACCCAAAGGCAAGCAAGAACTTGAGAAGTACTTGTTCAGGAAAAGCGACTACTGCATTGTGGAAAAAAAACAAAAACAAAAAACAATGAGCTTTTGGGCTTCTTGCCTAGGGAATTTCTCTGCTCCCAAGTTCCAGCAGTAAAACTGTACTGGCCAGAGGTGGTGAACTTAGTTGTGGGTAGGTGGTAAAGCAAGTAGAAATTTAATGAGAAGATTCTGGAAGCAAGAGAACCATAGAAAGGCTGATATAATTCACTCTCTGGCTCAGTGCTGAACTACATGTGCATGTGTGGGACACTAGAGTCTGGCAAAAATCAAAAGCCTGGGAGACTTGTAAACTTGTCATGTGCCTTTGGATGTATTCCTCAACCCCCACAAACAGCCTGGGTGGCAGAAGATAGAACCCTTAGTGGCTTGAGGAGTTTGAGTATAGCTTCTGCACAAAACCTTGGCTGGCCACTGAAGGGCGCAAACACAGAGGAGACTTCTAGAGAACCAAGCATTAAAAACAAAAACCAAATAGTATACACCACAGTAGTTGCACACCAAAGGGAAGACACATTTTTCACTGTGTATCCGTGCATGTTAACAGCCTACTAAAACATAGAAATTGTAACTCTTAGAGGGAAAAAAGTATTACCCAGAGTCATTAAAATGCATTATCTAAAATGCCTACCTTTAAAGCAAAAATTACTAGACCCACCCCTTTGTGAAGATGGGAAGAAAAGGAACCTTTGTGCACTGCTGGTGGGAACCTAAATTGGTGCAGCCATTATGGAAGAGAGTATGGAGGTTCCTTAAAAATGGTTAAATAAAACTACCATATGATCCCACAATTCCACTTTTGGGTATGGAGCCAAAGGAGATGAAAACACAATATTAAAGAGATATCAGCAACTTCATGTTTACTGAAGCATTGTTCATAATAGCCAAGGCATGGAAACAACCTAAGCGTCCATTGACAGATGACTGAATCAAGAAGATGTGGTGTGTGTCTGTACAATAGAATCATATTCTGCCACAAGAAAGAGGAAACCTTGCCATTGGCAACATGAATGGACCTTGAGGACCTTAGGCTAAGTGAAATCAGTCAGACAGAGAAAGACGAACACTGTACAGTCTCACTATATACATGGAATCCAAATAAAAGTCAAACTCATAGAGACAGAATAGAAAGTGACTGCCAGAGGCTGGGAGTGGGGGTGGGGGTAAAAAGGAAAGGTTGGTAGAAGGGTACAAACTTTCAGCTGGAAGATGAATAAGGCCTGGGGATTTTTGCGGCCTGTGGCTGGTAACACGGTATCATATAATTGAAACATGCTAAGAGAGTAGAACTTAAATTTTTCTCACTGAAGAGAAGAGTCATTTGAAACTTAGTCCTAATGGCCTAGATGCTGGATTTAGCAAGGACTTCAAAACGACTGTAAATATGCTCAAAGAAGTAAACAAAACTATCCTAATGCATGAGCAAGCAGGGAATCTCAATGGAGAAATAAAAACTTTTTTAAAAAATGGATGAAATGGAAATTCTAAGGCTTAAAAATGCAGTAACTGAAATTTAAAATATTAACTAGAGAGTCTAACCAGCATATTTGAGATGGTATAAAAAAGAATCCCTGAACATGAAACTAGACCAATGGGGATTCTCAAGTCTGAAGAACAGAGACAAAAACTTCAAGAAAACTGTACAGATCTTAGAAGTCTGTGAGACAATGTCAAGACACGTATGTAATTGGGGGGGCATTAGAAGAAGAGGAAAGTGGGTAATAGATAGATATTTCAAGAAATAATGCATGAGAAATCGCCCCAAATTTGTTTAAACCATGATCCTTCATATCCAAGAAGCCTGACAAACCCAATCAGGAAAACGTAAAGGAAACCATACGAAGCTACGTCATAATCCAGCTGCTGAAAGGCAGAAAAGGAGACAAAGTCTTGAGGGCAGCAAGAGAAAAGCAGAGGAAGAAAATGGGTAATCTTTCAGAAGGAACAATGACATATAGAAAACACTAGAAGGATAAATGGGTTGAAAGACAAAAACAGAAGTGTTGACCAATAATTCCACATCGAGCAAAATTGTTCTTCAAAAATGTAGGTAAAACAAAAGCATCTCCAAATAAAAACTGAAAGCATTTGTTATGAGCAGGTCTGTGCTCCAAGATATACTAAATATACTAAAGGAAATCTTTCAGAATGAAGATAAATGATACCAGACCATACCCCAGATCAACAAACAAGAGGAAATATATGTTTAAATATAAAATATATTGGGGTGTGTATATATATATATATATATATACATGTAAATATATATATATATATATATATATATACACACCCACAGACACTAATCTTTTCTTCTCTTAATTTCTTTAAAATACATATGACTCCCTGAAGAATAAGTTAATTTTAAATACTAGAGCAAACACTATTGTTGGGTTTGCAATGTTTATAGATGTGCTGTATATGAAAACAATAGTATAAAGTTAGGTTTGGTGAGCTATTCCATACTTAACTGGAAATGCTTCAATATTAACTTGAAACATATTGCCGTAAGTCAAACATACATACTGCACACCATAAAACAACCATTAAAATAATAACAAGAAATATGGGTGAAAATTCAATAGATGAATTAAAATGGTAGAAGACTATTTATCATATGTTTCCACTTATAGGAAATTCAAGAAAAGACAAAACATTAGTGACAGAAAGCAAATCAGTGATTTCCCAGGGTCAGCATCAGAACATAAAAGAGTATGAAAGAAATATTGGGAGAGAGTATTCCACAACAGGATTTTGGTGCTGGCTTCATGACTGTCTATGTTTAATAAAACATAGCAGTATACACTGCAAGCAGGCAAATTTCATTTTATATAAAATATACCTCAATAAAGTCTCAAAGAAGTAAGTAGATTGAATTACAAAGTTATTAACATCCCTGGTATATATATATATATGTGTGTGTGTGTGTGTGTGTGTGTGTGTGTGTGTGTGTGTGTGTGTGTGTAGTTTTGGTGACTTTCATTTCTTTTGTGAAGCAGTATTTTATTCCTCTTCAAAAATCTCTAGACTTTTGCTCATACTGATCAAAAGCTAACTTAACAATAATTTTCTTCCCTACTTTCTAAGTAGCTCAAAATCACAGTGTATTTGTGGACAACTGAGAGTCCCAAGTTGGCATTCATTACTGTTCATGAGCACAACACTTGCTAAACTCTCCAGTCACAGTGAGAGAGTGTGGCATTGTGGTATGTATTTTAATCTGAGGAAGGAGCCCGCTGTTATACGGGACACTTCCTCACGGAGCCGCACAGAAGGAACCTAGCCAGGAGACTTGTCATTACTATTCGTTTTGATTGTGGTGGTGGTCACGAAAGCATTGTCGGTGGTGCTGGTGACACGAGCAGTGGCGTGAATAGTGGCAATCAATAGCAGTAGTGGCAAGCATGCAAACAGTGGGAACATTATTATAAAATGACAGCAGACCACCATATAAATACCTTGTATGAGTGCCCTTTATTCCCTGAGATCCTTTGCCCGATTCATCACTGCCGTTTGCTTTTAGATTTAGTGATCAGCCAGTCTCCACGGCATTTCTCACAGCACACATGGAAAAGGCCAGTTCAGCCGGGACCTCAGTACATCTCTCCCCTTCACCTTCCGTACTGCGCAGAAATCTGCTCCAGCGTGTGCAGCTCCTTCGGCAAACCAGTTCATTGAGTGTTGACATTTTACTTTGTGAACAGCAAGAAGGTCATGAAAAGGAGACGCTAATCTGGCCATAGTTCTGCTTAATCCTTAAGATTCTCACTGGAAAATACTGCATCAACAGGCTTCGCTGTGGGCTTGTGCCATTTTGTTGTGTTTTATTTTGTTTTCTAGATAGAACAATGCTTTTTTGGTTTGGGCACTGTATTGCCTGGGGAAGAAAGGGAAATGTCTGTTATTGCTTGCTAAACATCTACCTTGTAACCAGCCAAACCACAGGAGCTAATCTCAAATCAGGGAGGTCACTTCTCAAGGAAGGAGTCCTGTGGCTTACATTCCTTTAGAACAGGGCCTCCTGAGACCATGCTTTTTCATCTAACTTCTCTGTGCGTCCTTCAATATGGAAGCCTAGCTTCAGGGTCGGTGTTAGTGCTTGCCCTCGAGGGGTTTTATCTGAATTTTCTTTAAAAGGAGAAATAGCCACCAGTTTGGACTAGGGTCAGACCACACATTTTCAATGTCTATTTTGTAAGTTGTTTTGCCTCTTTCTTTGTGTTACTTCTGCTTAACTCATCCTCAAGGTAGCATTCATTCATTTCATTCCCCAATAAACCTTTTAAAGTACTTACTATAGACCCTTTTTAAGGAACTAAGAAAAAGGTAAACTACATAAGGTATGATTCTTACCCTTTACCTACAGCCTGCATAGACTCTGTCCAGCAGGGTACTAGAAGCAAAGAGATGAAACATTTAAGCAGAACAACTGCAAAGAGTTTAATGGAGACACTATTTACAAAGGGTTAATGGAAACCAACAGGGGATGAGAAGCACCCTGTAGGTAGAAGAGCCAATATCCATTACCATTGCTAAGACTGAAGGACCAAGGGCTGTTCACATATTGCACACGGACAGACCTATGACTGTAGGAGAGAGGGATGCAACAGGAGCTGTATCCTTAGCTTAAGAAATGCAGCTACTGAGAACCTGTGGCCAGCAGAAAGGGATCTGGCAAATTAACTGTCTCACTACATCCGTCCCTCCCATCTCTTGTGAGCCCCTCTGGTCAAACCCAACTGGAAGCAACAGGAAGGGGGCATGGTTGATGCAGTCTGTAAAGTGAGTCTCCTAAAACAAAGGGCAGGAACAAGGAACATACAGAGTGAATCTGGAAAGACAAACAGAAAACATCCAGAATACAAACCTACCTGACAATGAAACTATATCATTAAATTTGCTTTAAGAAAGGATGGAAATGGTCAGTTATACATAATCTAATGAACTGATTCATACAACAAAGATGGATTGTTTTTATCAGTAGAAAACAGATGCCACGGAATAGCCATGCATACTAGGAGGGCTGATTTTTGGATCTTACTATTTTTAGGATAATCATTTCTGTCTAACACGACACATTGGACACATATTTTTCATGCTCCAGCCACACTTCAATTTTAATTTTACTAAACAACTTAAATACCTATAAAAATGTATGAAGAGAGAAAGGAGGGGTAAGACAGGACATCACAAGGAGAACATCACAAGGAGACAGAGAGGAGAGAGATGCAGAGGTCAGAGGCAATGAAAGGAAACACTTGGTGCAATTACAGATAATTTTGAAGAACTCTACCCATATCAAAAGTCATTTTCTGCTTAGAAATCTAAAGTTCTGGCACACAGCAATTCTCTCACCACCTTTAATTCCTCTGCCTTTTCTTCTCATGGTGCCGTAACTCTGAGCTCTCTCCTGTCTGTGCATCTTCCTGTTCTACGTAAACCATCAAACCACATGCTCCCCATGCCATCTTGGCCACTCCCACATCTCTACATTCGATTTGGCCTTCATCCATTCGCCAAGGTCAAGACCCATTTGGTCAAGAAACCACTGGATGTCTCCACTAGGATGTCAACCATATCCCTGGAATTCAGTGTGTTTAAAATCAAATCTGTCATCCTTATAATCAAACCTTCACCATTTATCCAAACCAGAAAACTTGGCATCATCACCAACTCGCCTTTCACCGTCACCTTCACCACCAGTATCTGTGAATCCAAATCAGGTGTTGAAACCATTAGGTTCCTACGGGCTCTCTGTCCCCGTGCTCCTTGCCTTCTGGCATTCATAAACACTCTTTACATTTCCTTTGTCCTTTCCACACCCCCTCATGCTTCCCCAGCCTCACGCTTTACCAGGCTCACTCCCACTCAAAACTCTAGGGTTCACCCTAACCCTTCCATAACCTCTCAAGTTTGATTTGGATGTCCTTCTTAGACAATCTAAATTTAGCATCCTAAAATTATTTTATTATAATATTTTCACACTCTTTTAAATGGCTTTGCTTTATATATGTCCATTGACTAGATTCCATCTCTAGAAAGGACCCAGGTATATGTATTTCATTCTTACTAGCATCTCTAATCCCTACCATTATGTCTGTGTCAAAGTAGACCTTTGATAACTATTACTTGAATGAAGAGGTGGGGTTTCTTGCTTTTGTTTTTCATAATTTCATTATTGTGTCCAAACTTAGAATCCTAATTCTAATGTACAAAGGGTTTTCCTACTTGAAGTCTTTCTGCAAAATAATTTCTAAGTCCCTTTCTAGATGAAAATAAAGCTCCTTTAGAGAATTATAAACTAATGTTTGGCATATTATGTTAAACTAATTCAGAGACATGTTTCTTTGCTCACTGTAAGCCTCAAACCTGAATATCCATATGGTATAATTACATTTATCAAAGTAGACCTAGGCTAATTCACAGGTAAATCATCCAAAAAGAGGCCAGACAATATTGATCTCTGTTTCAGAGCTAATATCTGATCTAAAGTTTGATGAGGAGGCTGGTAAATGGATGCCAATCTGATTATAGAGGGAGGACTTAAATTTGTTTGGAAGCACCTCAACTGACCCCTCTCACTTGTACTCTGGGTTACAAAGAGGTGCAAAGTCAATTACAAATCCTGTCTGACTTCTTAAATAAAACTGATCATCTGAACTAAACAAATTTTGAAATTGGATGGCAGCAATGTTGGGCACTTGGACTGGTGAGCTTACCCTGAAAAATCTCTTGGGGAATAAGGTACAGCTGAACCATGCACTGTATTAACAAGCTGGAACTTGGGTGAAGTTTGACTATTGATTCATCCTCTGGCATCACTGCCTGTAAGAATCTTTGCCTCTGTTTAACCTCAGCTGAGGCCACAAACATTGTCTGATCTTGCTGACGTTGGGGCTGCACTCAGAATGATGAACATAGAAGCTTTAGAAAGGTAATAGTCACAATATCCACAATCTGAAACAGCTCAAGGAATAGCCATGAATCAGTCTGAAGATCTGGTAAGCACAGGGCCAGTTAGCAGCCTAAACATCTGACATCTCTTGCTACTCCTAAAGAATCTACAGCTTCCTGCTCGGGTGAAGAGGGGATCAAGAAGACATATAGTGAATATACACAAAACACATTTTCTTAGGTTATTTTTTTGGTGGTGGCAGTGGTAGTGATAGAGGAAGAAAAATGGACTTCAGTCCCTCTTACACTGACCTTATCTCCGTGTCTTCTTAACGAGGCATTTAATGCATTAGTCAATATCCACTGACACCTAATTGGTAACGAGTACATGCTATGTAATCCTTCTCTTTTTTTGTGCCTTATCTGACAAGATGATGAAATTAAGGTCAGGAGCAATAATTGCCTTATTTTGGGGATGGCTATATTTACCATTGCTATTCATTAATTGGCTCTTTAATTTTACGATTCTATTGTATTCATGCTTTTAATTACATGCCTTTTATATATTCTTTGGAAATGGATGTGACATCAATTATAAGTGCATGAAATACAGGTAGAGGTGAGTCAGCCAGCATGAGAGAAATGTTGGGACAGCGAGCCAATCCAGTCATCACCATACCAGACTCAACTGATTTGTATTTTGATAGGATCTTGAAACTCGTAAATAATGGAAAAATTTTATAGCTCAACTTTCACTAAGTTCTCTGCCTTCCAGGGACACACTTTCTTTTAATAAATAAATAACAAAAATCTGACATCCCATCCTATATGACCTCAGTGTGTGCGGGGCCTTTGCAAGAACTGCAGAGGGTCCCTAAAAGCTGCTTATATGTTGCTTTTTGCGTTTGACTGCAGACGTCTGTCCTGGGGTTCCCAGCCAATAGCCTTCTCGACACTTTTCCATGCCATTGCCACTCCCTTTGGTCGCTTCTCCACACTTCTGCTCCCCAAAGTGTGGCTTACACAAGGGTGTCCCACATAATAGGAATTAAAAAAGGTCCAGTCTGCTGTAAGAAAATCACAGGGCCAAAAAACAAGGAAAATGTCTCACCATGCCACTTCCCCGGAAGTGTACCCCTAGCCCCTCTTTCATTTGCCTCTGGCTGGCCATGGAACTATGATGGTACACTTGCCTGCCCAGCATGACAGCTGTCTCTCACACAAACCGTCCCACCTCCATCCCAAAGCCCCCAGCTGAAACGATCAATTTATAACAATAGCAGGTGAGATGTAAATTGTCCCAGTGAAAACTCCCTTTTCCATCATTGAGCAGAATAATCAGTATCACCATCGGAGGCATCGAAATTTTTATTCAGTGATTCAGCAATTAGATACTTGTTTGTGGACAAAGGAGGTTCTGCTGATGGGTACCTTCTGGGGAAGACTTTTTCTTAATGGAAGATTCTGAGCCACATTTGGAGTCTTACGAAGGAGAAGGTCAACTTTTAACTCCAAATGTTACCTGTTAACTGGTTGTAGTTGTTATACATGCAACTCTAGGGCTTAAAGATGGATGCTTAGAGATGTGCAGAGTAACACAGAGGGGCCAGTGTTCCTACATTAGGGCCTAGCATTGTTTGTCTACCAGGAGAATCTGGGTATGTGTACACAGCCCGTACATTAGCAGTACCTTGAGCTCCAGGGTGGTCTAAACCAGGAGCTACACCTTTGTATTGGGGAAACTGATCCAAGAGACGAATCAGCACTTTGACAGGTAAATTTTTTCTCAGAGGTGGCTCCTGAACCTTAAGCGAACTTCTAGAAAAGTGCAGAAGTGTCTGTGGGCACAGCAGCCGTGTTAATGGGTTGAGCTGTGACGCAGCTTATAGAGCCCCAGACACCTGAACAGCACATATCCTGAAGGGTCTGGTAAGGGAAGGAGTAACCAGGTGACCTAATGCAAAATAACTAAGATCATTCATGCCCAAAAGCCAGTGAGATCAGCCTTAAGGATTCCTGGAAAGAATTAGGGAGCTTTTACTGGATGTTTATACAGGGCTTTGCAGGGGACCACGGGTCATACAGTATGTAGGTCGGCATACATGATTTTTATGTAAATGCGACCCAATTAATATCCCCAGGCTGGTATGGTCTGAAGAAACAATGGTTACATAATCTGTACTGACTGGCAAAGCCTTAGCCATTGTTTTTTTAGATAGTCATAGATAGGGCGGCAGGAGCTGGTTAATGCAAAGTATAGCCAAACCAACTAAAAAGCTATGTCTTAAGAAAGCGAAGAACTTTTTACCACTCTGTCAAAGAATTTTCTGATAATCTGCTGTAAGGCTCTGCTACTGACAGCTTTTCAACTGCTTTATTATTGATTTGGACTAAATAAATAAACAATGTGTATATGCAAGTGTCTGTGCGTGCATGTGTTATGCTGTTACGACAAATACATTACGTACATATCACTATATATTATTTCACTATCACTATATATGTGTGCATGTGTTATGCTGTTACGACAAATACATTACATATATATCACTATATAGTACTATATATTATATATATTACATATCTTTATATAAAATACATTTTTTAAATAGCAGAATGCAGTATGATGATACAATTTGCTGATGACACAAATCTGGCTGAAAAGGCCATTTAACACCATTGCTGACCCAATTTTAATACAAGTGCACTGATCTAGATGATGAATCAAAACCTCAAGGAGGAAGTCACCTGGAAATAAGTCCAGAGTAGGTTTTTCTTTTCATCAATGATACATCCATGATGTGATAGAAGGGGCAGTGTGGAAGGAACCTGTTTTCCAGTCCTTGCCCTGCCATGAAGTTAGGTCAAGTTAGACAAATCAGCTCTTGAGAGATAACATAAAGCCTTCTATTCTGTAATATGCCTGGGCTTTGAATAGGTCATCTCCGAAATTCCTACACACTCTGATTTTGAGTGTGAAGACTGTCTGGCTTTGCATGTTAGTGGGGGGAAAGCACACAGTCTGGAGTCAACAGATGTCAATCCAAGATCCAATGTTTAGTAACTGGGTAAACATGAGCAACCTATGTAAATTCTCTGAGCCTCAGTTTTCTCATCTGTAGGATGGAAACCATAAGGAAGTATAAAATAAGATAGCATACGAATCACCAGAAGGGAGCCCAACACACAGTAGAAAATAATGTCACTTCATTCTCTTGTCTCATTTTCCTACTTCGTAGTCTTGTTTTTTTTAAAAAAAAAAAAAAAAGAAAGAAAGGGAAAAGGAAAAAAAGACTTAGGAAGGATTTTCATTGTTCAAAAATTTAAATGAGTCAACAATGTAATATTTACTGCCCCCAAATGTAATATTAATTATTGTTTACAGCTCATTAGTAGAGTTCTCTGCTGATTTGCATGTTCAGGTGTGACGTCTCCAAATGATGTGCTCATATTTTAAGATGAACCTTTACAAATTAGAGCTTATTAAAAGGAACCTCCTACGATGAGAAGGAAGAGGTGTGGGAATCTGTAACATACAAGAATCATTAAAGAAAATACACTGTATCATGGGAGACATGAGGGTTACAGAGGAAGACTGAAAATTATATAAAATTATCTTTGGTGTTTGGTAGTCCATGACATCAAATAGGGAATAGTCTGGTGTCATGCCACCTTGCAGGGCCAAACCAGGACCACGTCATGGAACAGCAAGAAGGGTAGATTTCAACTCAATGTGAAATAAATATTGCACCAACTAGGTAGGTCTAATATTGAAAGGACTGCCTCACAACTCAGAGACTTCCCTATCAGTACAGAACACAAGCAGATATAGATGACCTTTAATTAACATGGTAGAAAAAAATCTGCACTGGGCTGGAGGCTGAACTATGATATTTAGAGTTCCTTGTAAGTCTGAGACTCGGTAATTCCAAGAAGGAAGTGGGTTGACAAGGATTACATTCTGCAAACCAGTTGCATCAGAACTGCTGTGTTGTGACCTGAAATGTGAAGGCGTTTTTCACAAACAATAAGACAGCCTTCTTCCCAGTACAAGAATTTCCCCCGAGGAATTCTCTGATGTTGGCACCTTTTGAAATAGTGCTTTGGCAACATCTATGAGCCTGGGGCAAATATACCCACAGCCCATCTGGTGTGCTTCCCCCCTCATCACTGGAACAGTTTTCCTTTGGCCAACGCACACCACTTGGTTTTATTAATTACTTAGAGTTACTGTGTATTTACCCAGATTTTCAACTCCTTGATCCTCTTTCTCTCGTCTCTCACTTTGCTGAAGTGCTTGCCTAGTGTGGGTACAATTCTTTAAATACGGCTTTTGGCTCTGGCCTCAACCACAGATGGAGGGTTATTATTATTATATCGTTTTATTGCCATGTCTTTAAGAATGACAGAGGAATGTGGAGAGAGCTGAGAAACTTGGGTACACATATTCTGAGATCTCTGTTTCTCTTACCACAGCTGAAGATACAAGCATTGGGGGAAATTGAAAGTTCATGTCCGTGATACCTTCCTCTTCTCAACAACTGACTTTTCTTTGCCATCATTGTACATCTTGGGACTTCCTGGAATATGAGGTATTCAAAGGTACCTTATTTTTAGAAAACTCGATATGGTGGGCTGTCTACTAAGATAGCTCCTCATCAGCCCCACCTCCTGAGAGCACCTTCTATTATCCTCTCCCCTTCGGTGTGGGCTGGATCCAGCAACTGCTCCGACTGAGCACAGCATAGCAGAAGGGGTGGGATGTCACCTCTGTAATTAGGCCACAAAAGATGCAGACTCTCTCACCATGGCTTTTATGATGCAAGCTGCCAGGCTCACATGACATGAATCTGAGCCAGATTTTATCAAAAAAGCCAACAAGGAATGAAGGCCCTCCATCCAAAAGCTAATGAGGAACTGAATCCTGCCAACAACATGACCTTAGAAGGGGATATTTCCCCCAGTTTAGTCTTGAGATGAGACCATAGCCCTTGATGACATTTTGATTACAGCCTATGAACCTGAAGCACAGAATCCAGCTGGCTAAGACTAGATTCCTGACCCACAGAAACTCTGAGATAATAAAGGCATGCTGTGATACGTGTGTCAATTTGGGGGTAATAAACTATGCAGAAATAGATAACTGATACACTTGCTACAGTAGATAAAAAAGTCTAAGACTAAAATACAAATAATTTAGATGGGAATTATTCACATCGCTACAAAATTAACTCTAGGGTTCTTTTGAACCTAAGTGCTTTTTAAGAAATGAAGTATTATATATCTTTGAATTAGGAGTAGAGAAATTTAGAGCTTGAAGAAAACATTCCTTATCAATTAAAAATTAAACAGAAGGTACAATACAGCATCTTTATAACCTTCATGTGCATCAGTCAGGATCTCAGTAGAATAAATAGAACCAACAGAAGATATGTACTCAGGGACTTATTGCAAGACATTAGTTCACACAATTATGGATGGATGGATCGGCAAGTCTGAAACCAGTAGAACAAAGCCATCAGGAAGCAAAGGCTGGAACTCTGAGGTATAAACTGAAGGTACAATCCACAGGCAGAATGTTTTATTCTTCCAGGAAGTCGCAGTCGTTCTCTTAAAGCCTTTCAATTTATTGAATCAGGCCCACCTAGATTATCTAGGATAATCTCTCTTAAAGCCAGGTACCTAGGGACTTTAATCATATGTCTAAAATACCTTCACAGCAACACCCAGATTTGTGTGCAATGAAATAACTGGAGAACTATATAAAACTGAACAGCACATCATCACGTAATTCAAAGTTGCCACATAAACTGACCATCAAGCGCTTAAATCAAAGGAAAATAGAGAAATGAAATTTATAAGAATTTGAAATGCTCATAACATTCTAGTAACCATTTCCTGTGAAAATCAAAGCAATGTTTTGTTTTAATCTTAATGGAAAAATTTATATGTTTGAAAAGTGAACATAAGCCAGCTCTACAACTAAGTTTTTAATGTTTTTTTCTCAGAATGTTATTTTATTATATTCGGATCTCTGAGAGCCATACTTGAATTGTTAACTCTAATTATATAAAAGTATTCAAATATTTAACTTGATACTTAATTATTTTCTGAATTTTCAACTGCTTACATGGTAAAAATGTCAAGTAGATGTTACATGCATGTTTTATATAACTTTTATTGATAAAAGAAATAAAGTATGGTTAAAAATCTGCCAAGTTGTCAAAAACATAAATTTTCCTTTGACTTGTTTAGTAGGTCTTAAAACTTGTTCTTTACTATCTAGCAATTGAGCCATCTTGGGAGGAAATGGCAAGATAAAGTTTCTTTTCCATTTTCCCAGTTACTGCAGACACTATTACTATAAATAGGAAGCGACTGAGACAATAAATCATAAACTTCGGGTAAATTACCTATCGTCACCAAAAATCAAGGCCATTTTATGTATTGTTCATATATTCATTCATTTAGCACATATTTATTAAATACAAAGCTGCAGTCTGGGCACTGGAAATAAAAAGATCCTTTTATTTATTTTAGACTGAAAATAAGTAAACAAACAAGACTTGAATGAACACGGTAAAAATGATGATAGAGATAATCAGAAGATTGTATTTCTATTAACTGAAGTAAACCTGATTCACCTGGATTCGTGTTCTTATAAGGACCCATCTTCAAATATTCCGAGTGGACAAATTTTATCAGGCATTTACACTTCCTAGGAGCAGAAGCTACACTACAGAAAAAAAAAAAAAGTGGCTAGAAAAGAAGCAAGAAGACTCATCTGGTAGACAACTTCAAACACTGGGAATGAAGTGTAGCAAAACTGGTAAATATCTGACTACATATAATAGACTATTCTTCTTTTGAGTTATTTAAAAATATACTTGAAGCAATATCTGTCTGCCTGCAAGGTCTGGAATGTCTTGAGGTGAATTACTTCTGAATGGTGTACATTTTGTTCCTGCAGAAACAGCCTTGAGAAGACAGCAACTATGTTACACCAAGTACTATAAGCAGCTGGAAACATATTCAGATACATGGAATCGGGGGTATTTTGAGATACTTTTGTGTATTAAAGAGACCTTGATTCATTTTAGAGTGCAAAAAGTTCCTTATCAGAGAGATTAGCATTCCACTGAGTTTCACAATGGGATGTGTGGTTTCCACATTGTGTAGCACGTGGGTGGGTTATATTCGTACCCCACTCCCTCCCTCTTCTCCCCTCGTTATTTTCCACCTCAAATATATGATATAATAGTTCATTTATAGGACACAATCTGGTCTACTCATTGTGGGATACCTGCAGATTCTTCAGGAAGTTCAAGGCTGAAATCATTTTGTTCACTTTAAATGAAATACAGACATGAATAAATCAGTCAAATAAAATAGAATCTTGATAGCAGCAGAAAATATGAAACAAACTAGAAAAACACCTTCTTTCTTACAGTCATATCTGAGGCATTAAAAAAAGTATGCTCATTTCTCAGTGATTCACAACCACCCAATTTTCTAACCAATTCCCTCCATCTCTTCCTTGAACATGGAGGCCTAAAACCAGAACACTAGTATTTTGAAAGGAGCAAGTAGAGAAGTGAAGAGGCAAAGAAGTCTGCATGTCAGATGGTGGGCATGGTCACATTTTGTGGACCCTTGGCCCTTTGCACCCCTCTGTGATGGCTGAGAAAGAAAATAGACCCATTTTCAATGCGCTGAACTCCTGCTGGCTGTCAGCCATCTCTGCAGTCTTTGTACCAAATGGTAGTTACGTTGTCCTTGAAATTAAACGGTCACATGAAAATAACCCTCTCTATCTTACCCTCTCTTTCTCTCTCCCTCTCCGTCTCTTCCTCTGCCTCCCTCTCTCTCTCATCCTGAAATGTCTACCGTCTTTTAGTCAGTCTTCGGCTACATCTCAGGTTGAAGATACAAAAAGCAGGCTCCACCCAGCTAGGCAGAGAGCACATTTCTCACAGTCGGTGGCTGTCAGCTTTCGAACAGGTTCCTGGAGCTTGTCCTTGAAACCCAGTCAAATGTGAATTAATGTGTTGATGGCAATGTTCACCCAGCCACCCGCCCCCCACCCAACCCACACTCCATTCTTTCCTCCCCATTTACTTGAAGAGAAATTTTCCTTAACTTTTGCTCAAACGCTGAGTAATTAAGTTAGAGTTGTCTTAGCATCTTTCCTCTTTCATACCATCACACGATCTTTTTAAAGAAAAAGAAGCTTTCAAAAGTGTTCTTTAAAATATACTAATATCCCATAGTCATGTCTCTGTATTTTATTGTAAAACCTCAATTATTCAGAAATCAGCTACTATACATGAAATCGCTCCATTAAGGACACACAGACACACTCATATAAACTACCATGAGGGTTTTTTTAAGAGGCAAAAATAACAAAAGCTAAAACCAACAATCGGTTGTCCACCCGTCTGAAAAAAGAAAGTCTTAACTGATCCTGTGCGCTTTGTACTCACACTTCATTCTTGTCTCTTTGCAGATGAAATTCTGAAGAGTAGGGAACAGTCACTCTCCCTGATCCCTTGGCATTCAGCCCCTGTAAATTTTTGTTGTTATTTTTTAAATGGCTAATTATTTCAAGCATGCAGAAAACTGCATGATACAACATATGCTGTGTGTCCTCCACCAGCCTTGTCAATATTAATCTTTCTCTATGTTCTTTTTTAGTCTTTCCAAAAGAGAGAACATTACAGGTATTGTTAAATTCCCTCATTGCCCCTTGTTAAAATAGTATCTGATCCAGCTCTTGCCTCAAATAGTTGAACTCTCCATCTCTCTCTTCCATGCTGTGTGTGTGTGTGTGTGTTTATATTTATCTTTATATAAACAACCCATGACGAAACGCCGTCTGTGGCTAATCTACAAAGTAGATAACACATATGCAGGTCAATCAGAGAGTCAAGCCATTGACAAAAGAATAAAACAAAAATCTGAAGGCCACCCCAGCTTATTTTCCAGCTCAGGGTGAAAATAAAGATTCAAGTGGGGTGAGAAAAACCCCTGAAGCAGCGATCACTGTCTAGAAATATAACCAGAGTTTTGATATTTGGCATTTGCAACTGTTTTCCGTGCAATCACCACCCACGTGGGGGCGTCTCTAAATAATGGAAATGCTGACTGACCAAAAATAACGGAAATTCTAATAAAATCTGAGAGCAAAATTCTCCTAGACAGGGTCTACCAGTTAGTTTCCCATAGTCATCCTTTTGTTTCCAGAAATGGCCTGACAGCTACCCAGTGAGGGCAGGAAAACTTTGCAGACTCCTGTTCACTGTGGGCACTTAAAACCTTGCCACCAATTGTAGGTTTTGACTCCCTGCCCAGCACAGCTTTGAAAGTTTTGCCATGGAGTCCTAATTGCTAAGTAAATGTTCGCTCAATATTTCTCCATAAAGGGGAGAAAGAGAAAAAAAATAGTGAGAGAAGAGAGTGGGAGAGAGTGTATGTCATTTTTTTTTAGAGAAAACTATATTACATGAAAATATAAAATTATATTAGGTACATTTTTGGGCTGAAAATTATTACTTCTATGTATAAAATTGATTATTTTTTAACAAAAAAATACAATATTGTCTGTGTTTCTAGGTCTTTTTTGTAAAAATGGCATCTCCCTCCCATCACACAGCTTGACCTCCTCCATGCCCACCTCCCACTGTAGAAATGAGATGTCTTTCTACTCAGTAGTATTTGCCAAAAGACACGTTTCCCAATATCCTCTTGACATTTTACAAACCATGAATCCTTCACCTGATTGTAAATAAGCTTTGTTTCCAAACAGAAGCACTGATTATGGATCTTCTGAGACTGTTAGACTCATGATGGACACATGCAAGTAGAATGTTTGGACCTTTCCCTGAGGGGTTAATGTACGTGGAGGGTGGGGGCGGGGGGCAAAGCTTGCTAATATGTATGTTGGTGCCAAACTGATTATAAAATATAACACATAGAACATGTTTTATATTTATGGGGCATTTAGCATAATACAGAGCATAAAGCAGTAATATAATAATAATTCACTAGTTTTGTCTAAGTTTCCTATAATACTTCTCTTACACCAGAGTTTCAAATCTCATCACTACTGAGCCTTGGACCTGGTCAGTCTTTGTTGTGGGAGACCGTCCTGTGCACAGCAGAACGGTTAATGGCATCCATGGCCTCTACCCAGTAGATGTCAGTAGCATCCCTGCCTCATTGTGACAATCAGAAATGTCCCCAGAAATTCTCAAATGTCCCTTGAGCAAGGGGACAAATATACCCCCCCACAGAGTAACTGATTATGGAGTGATTATTAAGAATATAAATTTTTTTTTTCCCTGTAGAGGATGGGGAAATACAAGCAACGATGTTCTTCCCGTCTCTCACTTCTACATCCGAATTCCTATGTAACCAAGTCACACAGAAGCTGGGAGGAAGGTAGGAGAGCAGCTCGAAGCATCCACATCTACTGCTTTCTAACTGTGTGACGTTGGGCAAGTTGTTCAACCCCCCTCTAAGCTCCTGCCCTTCATCTGTGAAATAAAGATAACAATAACATTTGTGTCCCAAAGATCACTCTTTGGAAAACACTTAGCAAATGCCTAATGCTGTGCAAGCACTTGGCACATGCTGATCGTACTACAGTGTGTTAACTGCCTTATTAAGCCAAACAGCTCACCCTGACCCTGCATCCTATATTCAGGAGTTTGGAACAATATTCTAGCATGCCTTACACTGTATTAAGTTTGTTTCTAAACATTTTAACTTACTGATTCACTCTTGTTTCAAAGAATGACGTCCAGACTACTTATAAGTGTTTGTTGATCTGCAAGACTGAAAATGTATAGAAATATCATAAAACTTTCCTATTGGAAAATACTTCTTTAAAATTCCAACTACAGGCTATCACCTTCACTCTAGGCAAAGAGGTAATTGCCCCCACGACAAGCAGGTCTCTATGTCTGTTCACCCATCTATATAAGGTCCTTTGTTGGAAGCAAGGGACCCAAAGGAGGGAGTGAGGAGAGTGTGTGTAAAGAGGACAAGTAGGGAAGTAGAGGTAGGAGCCCTGGGTAAACAGAGGCAGGTAGTGTTCTTGGGCTCCATATAACCTCTCCCCTGTAAGGGCCGGGTGAGGTCAGGGGAGCAGGTGGGCTCTTGGTGGTGGTGGTTCTGGTGTTTTGGGAGTTCCTATAGGGATAAAACTTTGGGAAACTCACTGAGAGAGTGATGGTTTCAACATTTAGGGGCTTTCACAGTTCTATTGTCAAATAAGCAGCCCAAGGTCTGCTGATATTATAGAGGCAGTGTGACCAGGAAGGGGGTCGGGGAGGGGCCAATTTTCCTGAGTGGCCCCATTTGAACAATTCTCAAGTCCAGTGATTGAAAGCTTAGAATGACTTGCTTTGAGTCATCGTGCCAGTTCTCTCTGGTGGGCTCACTGCATCAACAAGAATGTGGAAATGTGATAACTGCTGAGTTGGTAGAAGAGCTTGACTAGGGGGAAGTCCTTCTGTTCTCATTTATAAATCCCATAAAGGGGAGACTGGGGCAGACAGCCAACGCTGCAGTTAGAATGTACAGACGCAGACAAGTAGATCTACAGATCTTGGGCGGGGGACTGGGGAGAAAGCCCCCAATCATTTGTGACTTAACACTTGAATCTTCCTAAAATGAAGGAAACCGAAGTCCATGTAAAATCTATAAATAGTTGTATTAAGTCAAAGTTTCTTTTCAGATGAGAAAAAAAATTAAAACACTCTCTGGAGAAAACACGATCTTTTCTCCATGTTTTAGTTGTCAGTTTTGACAAGAATGATACAAGCTAATTAAATTTTTGTTAATTTATTTTGTCTGATTCAGTGACTGCCTGTCACACAAATCCCTCAGTAAGTAAGATTTCTCTCTGCTATAAACTTTCTACTCTTTCTCTGAAATGCCATTAGGTAAACGCACGAAAAGTGGACCTGTTCTACTCAAATAAACACTAAAAGCACTTAAACTCAATCCGCCCTCAATACTTCAACCCCTCATGTCTGTTTTGGAGAGGACCTAACTCTTTCCAGCTTATAAATCTCCAATCGGGACCATTACCATTTAAAAAATAAAAGCCTTTATGCAGGCAAAATACAAAGATGAAGTTAAGAAATTGATAGTAGATGAAACAGAGGAATATATTGCATTCCAGTTTGCCTTGAAATTCCCGAGGAATATTCTCTCACATCATTTCTCTTTGAATTAAAATTTGAGAATGACACTGTGGAATCACTTCAATCCTAGTTATCGAAAGTGATTGAAATCGTTTTTTTTTTTGTCCAGAGTGTTATGATAAAGTCACATTATCACACAAGAACAGAGCTTGACGTTTGAATCGATACCAACATATTCAACAAGTGTGGTTATCTAATGAACTTTTCTTTTCTGCCCCATTTTCGCAGAAGGGTCAATTCTTTCTCATCACTTGAGATTTAGTCTACACATCACCTCCATTTGCAAATATTGTTCTAACTGCTTCGCTCTACTCCTACTGTCATGGCCATCCTAGAATATATTGTACTTAGGTTTTTCTTATCCTGTGTGACAATTTCTTGTTTGCACATCTGTTAGATAACTACAGTCCCTTGGAAGCATGTGGTCCAATCCCTCACTTAGATGATAAGAAGAAAAAAAAAGAATGGGACAAGAAGTAGAGCAAAGAGAGAAAGGGATAGGAAGGAAGAGAGAAGGGCCTTTCAGAGGCTCAGCTATCCTTTAGACAAGAGCCGATCTTGCAATGACATTTCCCTGACTTCCTGGAGCTCATACATTACCCTTTGTATTCACTGTCACTATGCAGATTTCTATTTCATCAGTATGTTCACTGGACCCTATTCAGATGTGATAACATTCAGAATCAACCTTTAGAATCTCAACAGTTTGACTGGGTTTAGTTGCTGCTGCCATAGTCTCGTATATCCAAAACAGGCAGTTATTATTCATTATACACTGTGTTGAGATGATAATATTGCCATAACTACCATCGCATTGAACATGTCTGTATCCCAAGTACTCTTATGTATCTACCCTCCTGATCCTCAGAGCAATCCCGTGGGACAGGCACTGCTATCATCCCCATTTTAAGGATGGGGTCACTGAGGCAAAAAAAAGAAGTTAAAATAAATTGTCCGTGGTCACACAGGAAGTGGTGGAGATCAAGATGAAAACTCCACACAGCCCATGCCCTGGACAGTCTAGTAATCAATCACACGATGGTTAGAAATAGCATCAGCATAGTTAATCTATGAGCGTTTTATTTGTTGACATTTGATATATCAGTTTTGTGTCACATTTATGGTGATGATTGAAATTAAAATAGAATGTCAATAAACGGTGCTCTGAGCTCTCCTTTGTGTAAGAGTAGATACACTCTTCTGTCACACCCTGTCATCCTCTGTGGGCATTTGGACCTCTCTTCTAGACTCTTAGCTTTAGAGGAATTTATTCATGATCACATCTTTCACAACTGCTTTTGCTGAATAAAATAAAACTAAGGTGAGTAAAAATATTCCCTTCCTCCCACTGCCCACTATAATTCACATATATTTTACACTTACTAATTCACGTATATTTTGTCTAATTCTCCAGACTCCTTTGTTCAGATTTATAATATTAACTTCAATTTTTAATCATTACTATAAAACTCTTTTAACCCTGTATAGGAATGAAAACTTTGGGATGAGCTCTTTGACCTTTCGAAATACCTTGAAAAAACTGGGTTGCAAATTTTAGTCAAGGGAGGTAAACAAGAGACTGTGATGCTCGCACAGTCAAATGAGTTCTTCAGAAACACTTAAGAATGTTCCTCATTTGGGATTAGTCATTTTATAGGAACTTCATATTCAAAGAACCTTTTAATATCAGTCCCGGAGGTTTGCTCTGTTGTCTTGCATAATGTGGTCGCTTCTGCATAAAGGCGTCAGCATGCGTTAATTCATCTTGGCAGCAGAACCCTCAAGTACGTGACTTTACACTCATAGACGCGCTGGCACGTTATCAGCTCCCTCTATCCCCCAACACCCCACTTCTTTTCTTCCTTCTGTGTAGCTGGAATTCAATCACAGAACATTCTGCACCCTCCCTCAACTCAAACTCATTATCCAGAGGCAAGAAATTAGCGCAGTCCATTACTAAACAGATGGTGTCATAGACCTGCTGAGTCACCTTGCGATATTAATTGATTCACTGATGTCCTAGGAAGCTGAATCTCAATCAGTACTGTTAGTACATATCAGGTGTGCGGCATACCTGCGACGTGGGGCCGCCCTTCACTGAGTTCCTTTGATTTTTACATCACTTCACACCTGGAGATGTTAGCCTGATACCCCCCTTACCAGAGTATTTCTGAGAGCTAAAAAGCTTCTATGCTCATAATCAGCAAATAAGCATGCACAGCTTTCTAAAATCCTATCTCGATCGCTGCAAGCTGCCATTTAACCAAACACAGCACCGGGGATGAGAACATATTGGCACATGAAAGTGTAGCAAACGTGAGTGCCTTGCTCTGCATTACCTCCTGGCACTGCAGAGGATGCAAGTGATACCCACACTTCTCCCGAAAGCCCATCTCCTCTTCCAAAGAGGGTCAGGCCCCTGACTTTATGACATAAACTTCCAGAGGAATGTGGATGTTAACTGCTTTCCCTATAACCAAGCTCCTTTCCAAGAGCAGAAAGGGAGCTGGCTCAGGAGGCAAGCCCTGAAATGTGAGGAGGCTCCACGTAGGGTTTCGCATTAAGGTCTCCCTGATTTTAGTCACTGGGTTATCCAAATGCAGGGAAATGAATATTACATTGCACTTATAATCTTCATTTCCTCTCTGACCTCCAGTGGACCCCAGGGCTCTTACTAACACTGCCCAGGGAGAAGTTAATATCCATTCCAGACCAGAAAGATCAGGGCTTTTGTACGTCTTAGCCTAAAGCTCCTGGTATGATGGCTTCACCCAACCAGGCAGTGATTTTTGCAGTTTGATGGGAGAGGAAAAAACGGCCTCATCTCCTTGGAGAGGATGCCCGGATGAGCCGAACCTCACTCCTCAGCCTTGGGACATAATGGATCGCATCCCAGGTTCATAGTCTCCTAATCCCCCCACCCCAACGGCTTTCAATGTTCAGTAAATTAGCCTCCGATGTGATTAGTCACTTCATAAGTGGCCTTTCTGGGGGAAATTTGCCAGGACAACTGTTGAGTGATGTCTCAATTTATGGTCCAACGGGGACAAGGTATCTCTGGTAATGCCATTAAGCGGAGAAAGACGAGTACAAATGTACCGTTTTCTCCTTTCAGTGGTAACTTTAAAATGTTTTAAAATATTTTTGGCCCCATCGTCATGGTGTAACTGCTGCCCGTGGAGGAAGAGATGGGGGCTCCAGAGCGGAACACTTCAATGGGGCTCCTCGGGTTTCTTCACTTTTACTGCATAAGAAGCTTCTTTTTTCCTTCCCTCTTGCATGGCGGAAAAAAAAAAAAAAACACTGTGCTCTCAGAACTTGGCTTCTCTAGTAAAGGCCGTTCAAGATTTAATAAAGATTAATAAAATTCCTAAAGTGGTTAATAAGAGCAAATGCCTGCACAGGGCACAAGGCATGGCCCACGAAGACAACTGACAAGCAAACAACCCTCTGTCCTCACTTCTCTGTTTGCTGCAGGCAAGGAACTGGCATCTGCAGGGCACTCGGGGGCACAAACCAGCCGGGTCTCGTGAGCCTTGAGGCACGATGAGCTGGTGAAGAGTATCCGATGGGTTCCTGTTCAACCTCTTTCCTGTCATTCAGCCTCTTCAGCCCTTCACCCATAGGATGGGGATGAGAAGAGAGACACAGGGCTTGTGGTGAGGACCAAAAATAGTCCAGGCTTCCCTGTTTAACAAAATCCTAAAGGTTATGGAGTTTGTCAGAGGCAAAAACAAACTCTTCATTTCCTCACAGGGTAAAAAAAAAAGAACAAAACGTGCCAAAGCGTTCTCAGATTAATCAGAGGAGAGTACTGGCTTCCCGAGCATCCCCCTGTCTAGACATGAAATCCCCGAGGTCTTCCTGTCACTGTCCACCCTGGCCTTATGGGTCACATAAATCACTAGGACCTGTGAAGGCAGCTCCCATCTGGGGCTGGGGCTGGGGGCCCGGCCCACTGGCTTGCGGGGTTCCAGCCCCTCATCTCCAGCAGGAGCGGATGGGGCCTGTTCTCTCCTCAACCTCCTCCACCAAGCTGGCTTCTCTCCACCCACCGGGAGGCCAGCAGGCCTGAATCCTGCCAGTCTGACCTGGCAAGGTGTGGAGTAATGGATTTAACAGGCTTCACGTGCAAGATATGCACCGACAGCATCGCCATTACTATTTAATAATAATTATAGATGACTTAATTTTTTACAGTATATCAAGTACCCAACCCTTTATTTTTAAATATGGTCCTCATGAGATGGTAGGGATGAGATTCTTTTCTAGGACATTATTCACTGTAAGACCCTGCAAGATGAGGCAGGGCGGCTTTGTGTCTGTGACCCAGGCCCATACCTATGTACAGTGATTCAAAGGCAGGATACCTGCTGTCTGGCGTCATTCAGGAAGATCCAGTTTATTTTATCATGTGTGTTTGTGTGTGTATGCTGGGAGGGAGGTTATGGCAAACACAGTTCTCGCACTGAGCACTGATATGTGTCCTTCATAAATAATTGTTAATGTTGAACCTAAATCATTATCTAACCATTAACAAAACATTTCTGATTTTCACCCCCAAATGGTCCCTTTTTAGAGCAAGTCTCTAGGAATAGACTCGGGACACATGCCATAAAGATGGCAAGGAGGGGAGGGTCCAGAACTTGGTACGAGGTACTGGAGGTTCACCCAGCTAGCAGAAACCAGGAGATGCGCTTTCAGCACTGGCCCTGCAGAGAATGGGATGCTGGAAGGCCAAGACATGTCTGACACACATGGACTTCACACATCAGAGAGATTACATCCTGTTCCCTGTTATCTAGATCTTGCTCTTTTTAGATCATATAGAAAATCTCATATGCTTCCCAGTTGATCCTCACATTCTATTAGATGGGCAGGGCAGATATTATTATCCACATTTTACCAAAGACCTGGATACAGAGCTGAGTCACATAGTCTGCAACATGAACCTGTCTCTGGACACTTAGGAGGCTGGCGCTTTTCTCAACAATCTCCGTTTAGAGCCTTCTAGTCGATTCTGCCCAAGCTATCCAAAACAGCCACACAGATCTGAAAGCTTGCCTCTGGAAATCCAAGCACAGGTTTTACAAGAGGCTCCTGACTCCCCTCTGAAATGTCCTGTGACGTGGTGGTCTGAGCACATTCGCATTCACCTGTGGGACAGGTTCTTCACTTTGCTAAATGAATTGGAATCCCAGTAAAGTGAAAGAGCAACTGTCTGCAAAAGTACAGCAAGTTACCCCATACTGAGTCACCATAAGTTTTCTATCCAGGAGTCCCTAAAGAGGACTTCTAAGACCAGAAGAAAACACAAGTGTTTTTTCTCTATCTACCTTGAAACAACCGTGGACACACCTCAGAAACCCAGAATCTACCCTGAAGCCCCCTCCCTTCCCCAGCAACCTTTGCTTGTGTGGAAGAATGCATCCACCAGTAGACGAGAAGGAAAATCGTGGCTTTGATGCCTTGATTCATTTTAAGCTGTCTGCAGTGAGATGGTGGGAATATTGAGTTCTTGGATGACATGAGGATTGGACTTCACAAGGACTTCAGAGTTTGAGACAGGTTGGGCAGAGGCAGGGAGGTGTACGGAGGCACTGGGCAGAGAGATTGCTCATTGACAGGATGTGGCCAGATGTTTATCTTTCAAGCCACCAAAAGTACAAATTTGCCAGGGCTGGCAGGGGCTGCAGGGGCTGGCACACTGCATTTCCCCCCTCGTGCCTCTGCCAAACCTCCTTAATCCTGACATGGGGAACACTTGCTGCCTTAGCACAGGGCCTCCCTGGAGATCAGCAGTGGAGAACTTTCTCTCCCAGGTCAGGCCGCCCAGACATGGTCTATCAGGGGCCTGGTCTGGCTGTTTGTTGGACTCCTTTCCATCCCCAGTCACCAGGGTTCAGAGTCACAAACAAGAAAACCCAGTAGCTCTTTGGTTTTCCTGTGACCCTGCCATCCAGGAAAAAGGATGTCTGTCTACTGCAGAATTACTCTGCTGGAGAAGTGATGAAGTCTAGTGGGAAGCCTGCAGGGCTGAAAATTTGGAGCCTCTCCTCCAAAATCGGTCTCTATTACTAGTTCTGGGACCTTAGACACATAATACATACTAGTAATTACGGGAGAGCTTAACTGAAACACCAGCCTGACCTTGTGAAAGCTTCATATACAGAATTAAAGAAGCACTGGACTATGAGTGGGTAGAAAACTAAGAGCTAAATTGTATCTGAGCTCCAGCAAATGCACTTCATGTTCTAATTCGTATTTTGTGTACTGACCTCACCCTGGCTTCAACCTTATCCTCCCAAGCTTCTATTCCCTTTGCCTTCACTTTCTATAGGACTCTTTTTATTTCTTTTATATTGCTACATCATATATATCTTAAAGCCATCTTGAATCATTTGGAAACATATATTAAAGAAAGGAGAGAGGGAAGGAGAAAGGGAAGACCGCTGCATGCCATTCAGCAATACGCACCATCACGTCCTTGCGATGCCCACTGAAATTTCAGTCAACACTTTTTTCTCTAAAGAGCTGTAACTCATGGCTCTGCTTCACCCCAAATCCTGTTATCAGCCTGGTTGACCAGGACAGCCTTCAACATTCTGACCTTTCAAATGCTTGACCTCTTCATCCCCACTGACCTTCCACTCTGCACTTCACCATCACTCCATACCGCCATCTAGATTTCAAAGCCTGGGATTTTCCCGTCTCTGAAATTGTACATCCAGACAGACCACGTACATCTGTATATTGCACATAACAAAAGCTGGTTTAAACTCCAAATGGGATTTACTGGTTGCCGAAATAGAAAAGCCCGTATGTAGGACAGACTTTAGAGCTAGACAGATTCAGTGACTTGACGTGGTTTCATTGGACTCACTTTCTTTATTCTAACTGTCCCCTGCCTTCCTAAGTGGCGTCCTCAGGGTTGCAAAGATTGTTCTGGGCTTCCCACTGTGTGCCACACCATCGAAGTGTGTTCTGAAAGAGATCAGAAACTTCCAGAAAGGGTCTTCTTCATGCTCCCTGATGCAGACTGTGCCCTATATTTACCCAGAACTAAGAACATTGGCTCATGATTGTATGACTGCGTATTGATTAGCAGAACTCTAAGATCTATATATCTAAATGCCTAGAGCCAGGGCTAGAATTAGCTCCCCTATCATGTACAGGCTGCACGAGAGAGGTGTAGGTGCCAAAATAAAAGCTGAGCTGGTTAAAAAGAAGAGGGAAACATGTTGGACAGGTAACAACAGTGTTGATGCATCACATTCTAAACAGTCCCTCTTTCTACTTCTCCATTAATTCATTCTAATTTACTCATTCTTTGTCTTCATCAGAATCTCTAGTCTTAAGCAGTCCAAGATGGTAGCCACTAGCCACATGCACCTATGTAGATTTACATTCATTAAAAATAGAATTAAAAATTCAGTTTCTCAGTCTCACTAGCCACACTTCAAGCGCTCAGTAGCCACCACATTGGGAAGAACAGACCCGTAACATTTCTATCATTGAAGAAAAAGTAGTGCTCCAGTTCTTTCCCCTCTTATTCTTCCTACTTAGCAGCATCCTACTACCTTTACTTCCCTCTCTTCCACACTTGAGACCGTGGACCTCTAACCAGTATTGCAACTTCTTTTTCCCATTTTTCCTTTTGCTTCGCCCATCATGGAAACCTCATCTCTGCAAGAGTCCAACTGTCAGCGTGTTTCCTATGTATGCATCTGGGCTGCCAAGTGCAACTGGAACTCATCGCAAATCTGCACAGAGTGAGTCCCTCAGGTTTTAACCTCCAATCTCATGTACATCCTCAGCACTGCTGAGAGGTCTGTTTCCCTAGTCGACTGTCTCTGCTTTCTCCTTGTAGTACCTTATGAACCTTTCCTCTGTGCCTCAAACATTTTCACTGGCCCTGAGAAGACGGCGTTACTCTCTCCAAGGGAAGCCACCTGGTAAACCTCACTAACAAACAAACCGCAACTCCTGGTATTTTCTCCGATTTTCCAGTTAGCATGAAAGAGAGGCCCCTTCTCTCTCCCCACTGGATGTCAGCCCCTACTACCAGGGTGCTCCAAATCTCTCCACTCTTGCCTAAATTATTTCCCCTGTTACTTGTCTCTTAAAATCCTCCCTATTTACCAGCTTCTTCTCATTTTCCTTCATACTTACTTTTATCATTTCCATAATTTTCAGAATTTCTCACAACCTCCAATTCCTCTCCACCTAAGGTTGTGACTCTTTCTTTCTCCCCCAACAACCAAACTTGTTGAAGGAGATGCCTATGCCTTCTCTTCTTTGTTTTCCATCTTCTATGCCCCAAATGTCTGTAATCTGACTTTGGCCTTGAACACTAGATTAAAACAACTTTTACCAAGATTACAAATAAGATTTGTGACTCCACATCCAATCTACATTCTTTTGGTCTTGTGTAACTCAACCTCCCAGCAGCGCCTGGCTCTATGCCCTGCATGTATTTGTTTTTTCACGTCCCATTCCCTGTGACGTTCTCTGTAACAGCCTTTCAGAGCACTGTGTTGCTGCTTCTCCCCCCTTCTTCCCCTCAAGTGTTTGCAGTCACCAAGATTCTAAGCCCACTTGTCATTCCATTCAGTCGCTCCATGCTTTGATGGTTCTCTGCACACATTAACCAACGCGTCTGTGTCTTAGCTCAGATCATCTCCTGGACTTCAGACCTACATACAAGCACTTACATGAGTGGCTCCACTTGAAAGTCTCTAGGCTCTCAAGCTCCACAAGAATAAAACATCCCCCACTTGTGCTTCTTGGTCTGTGTTCCCAACTTCTATGACACCATCTCTCTACTCCTCCAAGCCAGGAACCTAGGCATGCGCGTGACATCATCTCATAAAATGCTGGCCATTTTACCATCTCAACAGCTCCTGAATGTTCTCAGATGTTCTCGGTTTCTACTGCCATTCCCCTAGTCATGCTAAAATCATTGCTACCCCACTTCTGGCTGATCCCTTGGGTTTACTACTTCTTAGATTCATTTTCCAAAATACAGTCGGAATGACCTTTTTAAATGACTTTTCTTCATCTACATCTCTTAGGATAGGCTCTAAGATGGAAAATTATACACGTTCATTATCTGAACACTGTTTATTTCAGTAACCTCTTTTCTTTCTCCCACTTTCCACATATCCTAATTTATGTGATAGGAAAAAGCACTGTACGGAACCTAGGTTCTTGTCCTCATGACCTGGGTCCAAATCCTAGTTGTCCTTTCATTGGTTCCTTTCTCTTTAAAGTGCTGGTAATAATAGTATCTACACTTGAGATTTGAAACGGAATCAAAGCACAAGTATACTGTCTTGCATATATTAAATGTTCAATAAACATTTTTTAAATTAAGGAATAAACTATAGTTTTAAAAAATACCTTATTAACAATCTCTTATGTGCTAGATCTCTTATGCATTAATTAGAATTAGGCATGGTACTAATGTACAGAAAGCTTATGTACCGGACTTGCTTTAAAAGGTGACATATTTGGATAACAGAACATTTCTTCTACCTGAAGGATACTATTTACTGAAGCCCATTTTATGATTGAAACAGATAAATCTAGTAAACATGGAATATATGAATAAGACTATGAACAAAACATAACTACTTCATGGTACTTTCTTCTTAGTGGGGAAAGAAGACAGAATATGCAAATAAAGATGCAAAAATATGTCAGGAAATGCTAAGTGCTATGTACAGTTTATGGAGAAACAAATTAAGGAGACAAAGAGCAGTGGGTGAGTCGGGTGCTCCTGTGGACAGGTGGTTAGAAAGACTACTTGAGAAGGTGACCTCTGAAACCAAGGACTAAAGGGAGAGAGGGAGGAAGCCCCACTGGGCGCTCAGGCAGAACGGAAATGTGTGCAAAGACCGTAAGCTCCAATGGGCCTGGGTCAGGCGAAGAACATTAAGGAAATCCATGTGGCTGCACAGCAGTGCTCAAGGGGATCTGGGAAGGAAATGGGGGCACAGCAGTCATCAGGAGCCAGGTTACACATGACGCTGTAAATCATGGCAAAGACTCAGATATCAATTCTAATTCCAATAGAAAGCCCTAGAGCTCCATAACGCACATGTAAACAACAAAACCAGACTGTCCACTGTTGTTTTCCTGCTTCGTTACTTATCGTTCAGTGTTTAGCTATAGTAGATTAACCACAACAGTTAAACCACCTCAGCTGAATTGCCCCATCACTTCTGTGACTAAACTAGTTCATATGTGAACGAGAATTCTACACTTGCAGTAGCTATCCTAAAATGTAGATTCTGAATAGATTCACCCAATGGAATGCTCAGAACACAGCATTATGATCATACATTACCTGCCACCTGCCTCTCAAATTGCATTTTCTCTACAAACAGTAACAAGCAGATTTGTAAGGACCTAGTTCCCCAAATAAAACCCACAGTGTCTCATGCAGTGGTAGAGGAGATGAGGGGGACTCACATCTTCCTCGTACAGTTCACTTTTCTTTCACTGTCTGCACTTGGTGCTGCTTAATGCCCCATTTTCTTCTTTTAACATATGATACTAATGATATGAATACGTAAAAGCATTAAGAAAGGCAAATTAGGTTTAGTATAGAAATGGTGAATATCAACTGCAGGATTTCTCTCGTAAACAAAAACCAAAAAGTCATAATGAACAGAAGTGCTTGAACTTGACTTTTAGTATAACTATCTTGCTATTTGTCAAGGAGGGAATAGCTCTATTTCAATAAACATAAAACAGAACACCACTGACATTGCCTCAACAGATCTTTTTTTTCTCGACAACTTTATCAAAAGAAAGAAGAGACTTCTCTCGATCTTCATCATATTCCAGGTGCCCTGTGGAGTGACACTGGCTATCAAGGCAGAGTGATCAAGTAAAGGCAGGGATCAACCAGGATTCAAAATTACTAATTGAATGATCTACTGACATGCAAAGATAACAGTATGTTTTCAAAGGGCTGTTTTGTACTTTAAGGAAAAAAAAATTGCATAGGAGTTTTCATGTCAATTACAGAGACTTAATTGTCTTAAAGCAAAGCATATAATTTATCAAGACACATTGAAGGTATCACCAAGTCAACCTTAAAAGTAAGGCTGTCACTGGTAGCCAGCTGACCAAGCCTTCCCCAACCTCTAAAAAAGAAAGACTGTACTCGTAAATGTTTTCATGTACAATATTTACATTGAGATCAGAAAGAAACAAATGGGCGACTTGGCCCCAAATGTCTGCAATATGTGGGCAGATGTCAGCTTATGGGGTCACTTGAGTGGCATTTTATGGCCGAGGACACACGGTTCAGCTTGTTTCAGTCGGTTTGAGCAGCATGTCAGTCCATCACTCTTTGCCCTTGGGCATATGGCGGGATGTCATCAACCCAGGACACCAACACAACCACGAAAGTGGAACCATATGTGTTGTAGCCAGAAAAAATTTATTTTCCTATTACATCGCAAGGATAAATATATAATTTCTGCCAATGCTTCCTTTACATAGTAAATACTACATTAACATGTTGATATGTGTTCGCTAGTTAATGTAGCATTTGGATACTCAAACTTAGCACTGGGATAGGACAGGGATGAAACCTCCTGAATCTGAACCATGGGCCTCAGAGATTAAATACTGGGGCAGATGGGCCAACGAGCCCCAGGTGTGTCTTTCATCAGCATGTTTAACGAATGCCTGGCAATGAAGGGAAAGCTCTCGGTCTGTCATTACAGGGGTCATATCTACCAGGACCTTAGATCCCTGGCACCATCTGGAGCCACTCCTAGCTACTATTAAACAGGCTACTTAATGAGTAAAGTTTGAGTATGCTAGTAAATGTTGTAAGTTATTCTTTTGCCATTTAGATTCATAGAGGCTTCATTTTTCAATTGAATGTAGAAAGTTATCATGGTGAGATGAGTTCTCCTGTTGGTGCTCTTGACTGTCTTCTAACTTCAATGGACTGATTCATCCAACTGAAGGTACATTTTGTCAGAAATGCCTTGAAGGTTGAAGTGTTTCTTTTTGAAATGTGTTGTACTTTGGAGGCTTGGGGCATTACAATTTACACTTGTGAAGACACTCGGGGCCTCTCTAGGAACTTGGCCACATATCTCAAATGACCTGAACAGTGTCTTTTAAGTTAAGGTGAAGTCATTTAAACCATCTGTATTGAGGGAGTCTTTGACTAGATGTTTTTCTCCCACAGATTTTCCTAATCTATTCACGACAGCAATGCCATGTACCTCTTCTCTAGACAGAAGCTCTAAGAGCTACAAAGATGGAATTCAGAGCCACTTTGAAGTAATTACCAGGGTATTTTTGTACAAACACTACTTTTGTCCCTCTCTATTTCATATTCTGAAGGCCGTGTTTCCATTATCCCACAGGACCCACAGGCCAGCCTCCCTATAAAGGGTATGTGCTGTATGTTTGGCAAACTTGTGAGTAGCATTTCAATGCAACTCTATATGGTGTGTGTTTGTATGAATTCGGCTTTATCTTCTTTGTGTTGTGGGTGGTTCAGTATGTTGGCAACTCTATATGATGTGTGTTTTTTGAATTCTGCTTTATTTTCTTTGTGTTGTGGGTGGTTCAGTATGTTGTAAATAAGACAACAGGACCAATCTCCATGCTGAATTTTTCTAACATCCTTGAGTTCACCTTCTTTTGAAAATGACGCCTAAGCCCAATCCTAATAGACTTTGTTAAATTTCAAATGAGCAAATCTCTTTGTATCATGGTGATTCCATTTTCCATCCCTTTAAAAAGGTGAAGGCTAGACACAGAGAACATATATATGATTCCATTTATGTGAAATGCCCCAAAAGCAAGTATTTTGGAGACAAAAAGTAGATTGGCAGCTGCTTAGGGCTGGGGATAGGAATAGAGAATGAGTCCAAATGGACATATGGTTTCTTTTTAGGTGTATGAAAACATTCTAAAATTGTGATGATGGCCCTACAACTCTGTAAATATACTAAAATTTATTAAATTGTACATATAAAACAGATGAATTTATGGTATTTCAAGTATATCTTTATCAAACTATTAAAATATAGGAAGGGTTAGAGCCAGAGGATATCTTTGAACCTTTTCTCTCATGTCGCAAAGTAGAAAATGTATGTATTTTCCTAATTGACTATTTTTTATTTGAATATTTGGAAATATCAGATTCTCTGAGATTATGCACATTGTTCATTTTGTCTTTCTACATCATGATCCATGAAAGAGAGTATGGGTGGGCTAGTGTCATTTCTTATGCAGCCTGGACTATTTGGAGTCTGTCGATACAAGTTGTGCTCAGCTAGAGTGCATCTGCTCCGTTTGAACCAGGCGGTAGCCAAGGCAGTTCCTCCCTTGGAAGCAGCAAAGGAGGAAGAGAGGGCATGGAAACAGGCACGGTGACTTGGGAGAGGTGCTCAGTAATGCTCACTTCCTTCTACTGACTGGCCAATGCACGATACATGACTTACCCCAAAATCAGGGAAAACAGACAAAGATGCTCTACCATCCCTTTGTGAGAGGAACTGAAAAGTCAAATGCCAAGGGGCATGCCAAATGTCGATGGATGCTGACATGGGGGGTGCCCTCGCAGTATTTCCTAAGTGGGAGGGATGCAGTGTAATCTAACAGAAAAGCTGGAGTCATTAGAAGACCTTGGTTCACTTGATTCACTCTGAGACCTAGTGGAAGACCATTCGCCTCCTCTCTTTGGAGCACAGGCTTCCCATCTGTTGAACAGGACACAACATCTTCGCTCTTCATTCTGCATCCTCCAGGAACACATCAGCAAACGTGCTACCGCCAGAGTTCAGGAAGCAGCGCAACTTCCCTCTGCGCCTGCTGACTGCGGGCCGGGGACAAAGAGCTGTGGCTCACAGCTCCCGTTTGGTCACTCATAATAGTAGGTAATAAAAATTCGGTTTCCTTCACTCAGGGGTTCACAGGAGCTCGAAGCATCATTTTACCCTTTACAGAGTTAAAATGTCCTGCTTATATGTCCTCTGGTCCTTTACCCACACATCCTGAAACACTAAGGTGTTTCTCCACAGTGCAAGGGTGTTAGTCCAAAAGGCATATAGCAGGGTCTGGCAATTACACAGAGAAGGTGAGGGACTGTACATTGAATTGGACAATTCTAGTCTTAATAAATACTTTGAAGTTATGCTCCAAAGTGGATTCCCAACTCAGACCCCACCAGCACTGACAGCTTGCATGGGAATGCTTATATTTTCTGACTATTACGGTAATCCGTAATTCCCAAGGACACAGGATATGAAGAGTCTTGGGCCTGAAGGGTTCTATTAATATCACAGACTCATGTTTTCCTCATTTCTGCCCTCGCCTCCCACCTGGTCCCTATGACATTCTCCTAATTATTTCTAGGAGTCCCATCTTCAGAGAAGATGCTACGGCACCCAGCACGCTCATCTCTCCTGATCGGTGTGCCTGCTCCTGTGTCCCCTTAGAGGCCTCTGACTGTGTGAAGGACCTGGAAGACATTTACCACTGTCCCTGATGCTGACCTACCTTGGGGTGCCCTCCTCCCCCCGCTACCACACCAACGGCGACTGCCTTTTGTGTTATTCCTGCTACTTCTGCTCTCCGTGCTGTAGTGCAGCTCTGGAGGGCTGGTGCAGTCCGGTGCTCTCTGCAGCCACACCTCGCTGCGTGCAAGGAAAGGATGCTTTTCATGCCCTTGCACGTTAGTATACCAGCTGAGCATCCAAATAGTACTACTGCTGCTCCATTTACTTAGAGTATTTTCTATGAAATATCTCCTTTTATTTTCTGCTTTCTGCAGCTCTCTCCTTAGGGTTTAACTATATCATAGGCTTGGACAATTCTAGTCTTAATAAATACTTTGAAGTTATGCTCCAAAGTGGATTCCCAACTCAGACCCCACCAGCACTGACAGCAACGACCACTTCCCGGTATCTTCACCAGCTCTAGTGAGCCCTTGCTCCTGGGGTCTGCACACCAGGCCTCGGACTTGGTGAAGGGACTTCGGAGTCAGAAGGGGAAGCAGTAGAAGAAAGGGTCTTAGCCCACGGAGCTTTTCTTAGGCAGGTATATTAGGCAACGATCTCCAAAAAATTAACAGTAGGGTGTGTGAGTGTTCATACACACACACACACACACACACAGAGAGAGAGAGAGAGAGAAAGAGATTTATTTTAAGGGATTGGCTCGTGCAATTATGAAGGCTGACAAGTCCAAAATCCGCACAGTGGGCTGACAGGCTGACCTAGGGAAAAACTGGTAGTGCAGTTTTTAAGTCTGAAGACCATGTACTCACAGAAGTCCCTCTTGCTCAGAGAAAATAGTTGTTCTATTCAGCCCTTCAACTGATTGGATGAGGTCCACCCACTTCATGGAGGGTAATCCACTTTATTGATTCAAATGTTAATCTCATCCAAAAAAACACCCTCACAGAAACATCCACAATAATGTTTGAGCAAATACCTGAGCTCCGTGGTCCAGTCAAGTGGACCCATAAGATTAACCACTAACACCAGATGTGGCTTGAATGAATTTCTTGTGCTCATGAGGGGCACAGAAGTAGTAAGAGAAACCATCACAGCTGAAGGGTCCTCACAACCTGGAAGTTAATATTTCAGCAGCAAACACAGTGGATGGTCAACAGAAACCTAGTAAAAATGACCTTCTTCTCAATAGATGCCCAGTTGGACTGAAGACATCTAAAGAACAGCCCTCATCATCTTCAAGTCATAAAATCCTATTAGTAGTTTACTAACTCAAGAGCAAAGCTAGTTAGAGGGACCCTGACTTCACTGAGATGAAGTCCCTCCAACCTAAAATACAGAGTCACTAAATCAGAGCCTTTTTTCCCCCAAGCAATCCAAGTTAAGATGGAGTCCTAGGAAGACTATTTCTTCCTGTTCTGGTTTTGGTAACCCCGCCAGGGTCTGACCAGCTAAAGTTACCCAGTCTAGGTAACACTCGACTTCTCCTTCCGTACACATATGCTGGAATGCCATTTGCAGATTTACCACCTTTAAGAGTGTTGATATCAGCTATCCAACAGCAGAAATGATCTAGTAATACTGAACATGCTTTCTTCACAGAATATCTTATTACACCTCTGGCTGTTGTTTTTGCGACTTGACCACGGCCCAAATTGGTGGGAGATTCATTAAGACCTCCAAAGCAGCTGCCCAGGGGCCCCAAAGGAAGGTGTGAAGATTAACAGCCTGGAGTCGAGGCTGTTAGAGGATATACTTAATTAATAGTGACAAGGGATTACTGGCTCCATCCCCTTCCTAGGCGTTCTTGAACCATGCATACTGACACTGGTTTATTTTTGTTTGCATTATTGAGTAAACTCTAGAAACTCAGTAGATTTACAGTCTTTCCTGCCTTAATTCAGCAGGACTAGAGGCCCCAGTTCTCCTATAAAGTATGCCACTGGTGTCTCCTGAAGTAAACTGCTTTCAGGGGTGTGTGTTGGGGGGGGTGCAGGAGTCTTGCCCATTCCACATGTGTTTTGACCTTCTTTCTTTGTGCCAATAGTACATGCTACCCTTCCCTTGCCTGTGCTCCCTTATTAATATCTTAATGTATGTCTTACCAATGATACCTACAAGTCCTAAGGGTGGCACTAAAGCTAAGTTTCTGTGTGGGAATCTGTGTGCAGATCAGCAATGGTAAACCACCTGGATGTTCCGTGTAAGGGTTGCCTTCCGGGAATTCTGGAAGTATGTTCAAACACACATGGACTAATATAGAAAAGAACTGCTGGTCACAGATCAATTTTTCATTAAAAACAAGCAACTACAGTCTCTTCTAAACAGCTTTGTCATGAATTCCCAGCTACTTTTCTTACTTCCATTAACCTGTGGTATATTCTGGAACATATATGTGGATGATTAGTTTTTATTATACATGTTTTCCTTTCTTGATTTATAAAATTTATAGAAAAAATGGAAGTCAACCTATTTAAAATATTTTTTACATCATTTACATTCAGACTATAGTAGGGCTTGCAGAAAACAGAGTTTGAATGTTTAATTATTAAGAATTTTATAAATGACTTGACATGCTGTTACTCATTAGTGCTTTTTAATATAACTAAAAAAAAAAAAAGAAAAACCTAATAACAGATGACTCCATGCGTCTTGTATCTTTGGGCTGGAGCCTAATTCTTAGAATAGCTAGCGAGGTAATGCAGGCCTTGGTTACTACACCCATTTTATTAGATGCAGACGCTGTTCAAGATGTTCAAGAAAATCCTCTCTTCTGTTATGTAACTGAGAGCTCTTTTACTGAAACAATGGTTTGTAAATAGAGCTGCCAGATTTTGCAAATAAAAACACAGATTGTCAGTTGATTTTAATTTCAGATAAACAATGGGTAATGTTTCAGTACAAGTATATCCTATTCCCTGTTTATAAACCACAGTCCACAAAATTTTAGAAGGTCAGCAGAGTCCATTTATGCACCTCCTTGGTCGGAGGAGGAAAGAAGGCAGGCAAGGCTTAGGGGTTCCTTGTCCCTCCCCCCACTCAGTTAGGAAGGTTCTAAGATTCAAGTAAGCTTTTTTCCCATGAAAGTTCTGTGTCCAAAAAAAGAAAGAAAACGAGCTTAAGAAACATTTTGTGTAATGCTGGAAGACTTCTTGCCCTTGAGGTGTAACAAAAGGTTTGATATGAAGGAAGAACTTCAACAAAAATGGACACATAAATTTGCTGAGAATACAATGAGACCTTCATTTTATAATTTTAAAGCAATTATTTCAATCTGCAGATTTGAACAAACAAAAAGACATAATTGGAACCAGAAGGAATATAGGTTATATGTGCATATGTTTACTTATAACCAAGAATAAACATATTTTATAAAACAACTCTAGTAGCATCAGGAAATATGGGTATATATAAATACACATATATATTGTATGTCATATGCATTTAAACATGTTCTCCATAGATACTGACATAGATTCTTGTGTGTATGATATAGGCTATACCTAAATATGGATAAAAAATAAGTGACCACATCACATCATTTATCCAGAAATATGGCCACTTGAATAATCTATTTTCCTTTATTTCTAGCCAAAATTTTATAATAGAACCCTCAAAACAAATCTTGAGTTACCTACAGTTTTTAAAATCAATCGCTTTAGGTTCACCTACTTCAAATTAGCAGTATAAACCATCTGATGACATCTGTTTACTTCTAAGACCTTAAGAGATTTATTTTTGATTCTTAGAGAAACCGCATAAGTAGTGAGGATTTTATCTGAAATCAGAGCAGATTATCCTGGCGGTTCCGGTGGACTGTAAGCAGTGCCTTCCCTTTGGGCTCGTCAGGATGGCCTATGCACCAACAGTAACACCTTTAAAACAGATCATTTCCAGTGTATAAAATACACGCATTGACACCTATTTATATTACTATAACAGCACTAATTTATCCATATTCACAAAACAATACTATCTCAGGTTAGGAAACAGAGATTAAAAAGCCATCATGACTTGACCAAGTCCATATCCTGACATTCGGGGTTAATATGAAGTACCTGTGCTTAAATCTGCACTAATATTTATAGGTATTTATGGGGAAGAGATTAAAACGAAGCTTGTGGGGGACAGGAGACTGAGAACTGTCTTGTAAATCACCAAGGAGCCTCTGTTTCCACAAGTCATGCTGGATCACAGTGCAGTCTCTTCCCAGGACAGCATCTGAACAGCTGCACTGCTAAGCCTGAGAACGCAGTTCCTGAAGTTCCCGTTCTAATTCTTGATTTTAGGAAAACACATTTTTGCTGTAGGCACAAAAATATTCATGCACACAGTTCATAAAACATCTTCCTAAACGACACTGGAAGGGGAGAGGGAAATGGGTGTGGGAAGTCCCAGGAGGGAATGAATGGTCCCTTACAACTGGGGAAATGCTGTCAGTGCCGAAAGCCTGCTGGTGGCCACCTCGGAGCCCCCCACGGGGCACCTCTCAGTGAAGTGCTCTGCGTAAATATTTGAGCACCTTTGCTCCTCAGAACTTTGATCAATACACTGCTCATTGGCAAACTTTTCTGTAGTGATGAGCGGACCAGATCTTCCACATCTCCCTGTAACTTTCTTGGAAAGGGAAAAGAGTGAGTGGTATTTTCAGCACAGATTTTAAATGAGGTAAATGATTTTTGCTTTCCCTCCATTATCCTCCAGGCAATCATCCTACCGGGAATCAGAGCTTTGTTCTATTTTCTCACCATTCCAGGGATGAATCAATCTGGGAGGGAAGCAAAGAGGTGGCATTGCAGGGGACTGACCACCAGGAAATTGCCTCTCAGGGAAGAAATTACCTGAATTCACAATCACACATGAAGCACAGGGTGTGTGCGTGTGCGTGTGTGTGTGTGTGTGTGTGTGTGTGTGTGTGTGTGTGTGTGTGTATTTCCCATTTGAATAACAATCAACTTTTGTTGTTGTTGTTCATCAACTCTGAGTTTTCTCTAGGTATCTAGAATTTGGTCTACAAGAGGGAGTTTAAACTCTAAATTGTGAATTCAGAAGGCCAAAGATAGAGCAAAATTAATTTCTGCACAGCATCAGTCCTGCTTCCTTCTAACTACACAAAAGCAAAATAGATTGCTGCCTGCGTGGTATGTTTCAAGAGGTCCTCAGTGGTCACAAATGACCCTTGGCTTCAATGGCTTGCTGCAGTGTCTCAAAACACTGGCATTGGAGTTACCTGGGGGGATAAGGAGCACGATGCCTAAAGAATGAACCTGAAAACAGGTAAAGATAAAATGAAAACATGACATTGACTAGTTGCCTTCCAACTTGAATACCTTGTGTTTTTCATGGTGTTTTCTCTTGCACAGGCCTGGAAGCCTGAATATCCGCTCTGGATGCCTGTTCTGTGCAACAAACTGGCTATAAGATGCCACTCACCAATGTTCAGTTCACAGCACTGAACTCCATCAGTCCCCTAGGAGGAGTTCTTCCCCAAGGAAATGGGAAACTTCATAACAACTAACCATACTAGTTAGTTTCTGCGTGCCAGACACTTGTCTGAGTATTAATGCACATCCTTATTCATTTATTTATTATAATGCTGCTATGAGGTAGGTATCAATATTATTAACCCCATTTTACAGTTGAGAAAACCGAGCCTCAGTAATTTATCCAAGGTCATCTAGGAGTTGGCAGCACCAGAATTCCTACCCAGGCCAACAGAGAAGGAAAATGGATGGCAAATTAACAGCTAGTCCATGCACCCTCCCTCCAACCTGTGGGACAAAGGTTGGATGAGGCAGCAATACAGAACTTTTCCCAGGCAGGAATTTTCCCAGTGTGGACCAGCCTGAATGGAGGAAGCAGAAGAGCATTCCACGGGCAGTGGAAGCCAACTGGGTTTTCTGAAGGAGGCTGTGGTGCCAAAGATGAGCCTTATCCTTTTGCATGCTGTCCTCGGTAGGCCTGATGCTTCAGTAATCCAAACGCCATTCGCTCCTTTAGGTGGAATCCCCTGATGCTAAAGAAGAATGATACGCTTTTTATGCATGAACGGACTGTGCAAGAAGCACCCTGCGTGATAGTCATGGCCAGGTGGAGTCTTCCAAGCCCCAGGTCTCTGTTAACGCAGCAGTGGGTACACAGGGCAATCCTGCTGTGTTACATTAAGCAATAACCCTGTTGCTCTTAACCTCCAAAGATACAACAGGAAAATCTACCAACCCAGTGGGTAATTCCACATCGTCAGCGGTTCCTTTGTCTTTGAGGAATGGCTCTTGCAGGGCAAAGTGTTCTTTCCAGTTAGCAGAAAAATACATGTTTGTTTTATAGTCTCCTGCAGCACTATTAGCAACCCTGATGAATGTGTTTTCTTCTTCAGCTTTTCAGTGACTCAGGTATGGGACCTGAAGGATGCTGAAGGATGGTTACAACACTGGAACAATTATTATTCAAGGCATTTTTCATTCATTTTCTTTTTGGAGTTTAAAGACAAATCCTACCAAAAGTTGAAATTATTCCCTTGTTTATAAGGACCAGCGGGCCAAACTCAAGTGTTGCCAATTTTTTATCAGGTAGTTGAAACAAGTAGTATGGAACGTATCAGCATTCAACCGACTAAACACTGATAGGGAAAACATTTCATAGAATCACACAAAATTGCTAATACGATGAATTCTGGACAATAAAATTCAGGTCATCTTTATAATGGAGATTTTCCAGTAGGTCCCAAATGTAGACAAAATATTATAAAGAACTCCCATGTAGTCATCACCTTATGGGAAATATTTTTTGTTCTGACTTAATGCTTTTTACTCTCAAATTTTCTAAATAAACACTATTTTTAACAAGAAGAAAATTTAAATGATAGCTTTAAAAAATGGATTCAAATGAATATTTTTCTATCCTAAAGCCATGCTTTCCATACAGACACCAACACAGAGGCACCAGGAGCAGCCCATCCTGTTCTTCCCACCAGAAGATTAGTCTCACAAATTAAGGAAATGAAAATTGGCAGGAAGAAAAAAACAAACAAACTGTGAGTTGCTATTCTCTGCCCTCCTCCTGGTTCAGGAAGGGTCAATGTTTGGCAAGCTCAATATTCTAAACAAACAGCTAGAGCCCCCAACCCCACTCAGCGGCTCACCCCTTGGCTTTGCATAAGAAACTGACATTTGGGATTTGGAACCGTGCAGTGTGGCTGTGCAGAAGTGAGTGTGGAACACCTACCCTGGGTCCTCCGCCCACAGGGAAAATGCTAACTTGAATCATAACTGGACTCCATTTAGAAGACAGTTAATTTAGAAATGTGCAATATGTTGAAAAGGCTCAGAACCAAACCAAATGTTTGCAGTAATAGAAATTTCCATATGCTGTACAGCATTTAAAATATGTTATTTGCCTACACTAACCTTCAACAGCGGGACCTTTCTCTAGGCCTAAAATGACAACCTCTATCTAGCCGCCAGGACTAACAGTGATGTTACAAGCTGTGCACTGTGCGCCCTCATGGCTTCCAGGCAAGACGCCTCCTTCCAGAACTACCCATCGCTAAGAACTCCCCACGCAGCCCTCCCATAGCAGGGGTCTGTGAAAGGGAGTGAGCATAAAGAATGGGAAGAAAATGACTTTTCAGTGGAGAGCTATGAAGAGAGGACTTTGGAAAGTTTTGCTTGGGGGTCGCATGATTTCACACTGAATCAATTTTCTAGAGTTAGTAGTAGTAGTAGAATTTGATGTTAATAAGTACAGTAGTAACAACTATAAATAGAGCCTTTACCTTGAATACTATTCTCATCCCCCTTTTACAAGAAAATTGAAACAGAGAGAAAATAAAGGAATTTGCTAGCAGCACATAGCGAGCCACATAAAATGCAAAACCAACTACCAGATAATGCCGTTTGACTGCTAGCAATAAAAACATAAAATAAGCAAGAACAGAGCCTGTTTTCAAAGGGTGGCCATGGTCACCAGGGCCATCATGAGGAGGAGAGAGAGAAACGCTAAGGTCAGGCAAGAACAAAAGTGACGCAAGCCGACTTCCAGCATTCGCCTTCTTAGCACCACTCTACCTAAACCCTCCTTAGTCCTGTCCAGGGAAGCTGTAGATTACTCTAGATGCCAGCCATCTCCACCTCCCTGGACTCAGTGCTGACCAGTGAGCACGTCTTCCCTAAGCACTGACTCTGAAATTGCTGTTTGATGATTCACTTGTTCGTAAGCATTCCTTTTGGGTGAATTCCTCCATCTGCGCCCCAGGTCGCCTCCTGCTGAACCAAGCCACCTGGAGAGCAGCCCTCCTTCTACCCTCAATGCCACACCCTGGGCATTTTAAGGTGCCTCTGGACAAATCTACATTAAAATGGAAGGACAGAACTAGCAGAACTATCCAGAGCCTGACTGGCCTTTCCAGAGCACCAGCTGCACATTTTAAAAATCATATCGAAGAATGATACACATACAGAAAAGTGTATATATTGAAATCACACAACGCGGTGACCTTTCACATGTGAACACACCGTGTAACCAGCACCCGGGCCAAAAAAAACAGTTTATCAGCCCTCAAGATCTTCCCCGTATTTCTTTCCAATCACTACCTCTCAGCCCAGCTCGATCGCATCCTGACTTCTCACAGCACAGATTAGTTTTACCCATTCTGTACTTTATGTAAGTAGAATCCTATGTGGTTTACATGTGTCTGCTTTCTCTCACTCAACATTATTTTTGTGAGCGTAAAACCACCTTACTGTGTGGAGTTATAAGCCTTTTATTCTTTTTTGTTCTATAGTGCCTATTTGTGTGCATATACAACAATTTACTTACCCATTCTACAATTAAAGTGCATTTGGGTTGTTTCCATTTTGGGAAAACTTCAAATAAAGCTGCAATGAATATTCCAGTTCATGCTTTCGGGGAACATATGTGCATGTTTCTGATAGGTGTATACTTAGGAGGGGAACTGCTGGATCATAGGGTATGCATATGTTCAGCTTTATTAGATACCACTAAACAGCTCTTGAAAGTGGTTTTATTGATTTACTTTCCCACCAGCCATATATGAAAGTTCAGCTGGCTACAGAGCTTTGCTGTCTTTATTTTCTTTATTTCCTTTCCTCCCTTTTACTAGGTGTGGAGTGGCATCATATTGTGGTTTTTATTTGCATTTCCCAGGTGTGCGCTGCACGAGATACTTGTAGAGATACCTACTCTAACTCAGCGGTCCTTTCCCACAAAGTGACTTTAAAGAAAGAATTAGAGGTGTTCTAGGTCAAGGTTCGCCAGCAGGGGAACTGATGGCATTTTGGATGGGAGACTCCTTTATGGTGGAAGGCTAGCTTGTGCATGGTAGGATGTCTAGCAGCACCACCCACAGCTGGAATGACCCACAGTGTCTCCAGCCATCGCCAAATGTCTGTGGTCGGAGGGGCGGGGAAGGGTGGGAATCCGCCTTGGTTGAGAACCATTGCTCAAGATCTATTTGGCACATTCTTGGGGATGTGTCAGTCTCTGCAAGGTCTCAGAGGTTACACCATGATGGGAAACATCTACATAGAGCCAGCACAGCAACAAAGCAAGGCACAGCCTCACAGGGCAGAGGGCAAAGGAGGAAAGTCCTTCAGGACCTCTGTGTTTGTCTCATGATTAAGGGGGCAAAAGTTCATCCACAATACTCGAAGAATGTGCGGTTGCCCTGCTGCCACCATTCCAACAGAAAATCTCTGAGATTCTTCTGCATGCCGTCCGACCACAGTGAATGGAAACACAGTCGCTCAGAAAGCTTCTAGCCAGCCACGACCTGCAGATCAGTGAAAAGTGGGAAACTAAGCAGTTGTGTTGGATTCCTTTTATTTTGTAAACCTACAGTACAAAAGGAAAGGCAAAGTCACCAGAATGTTTTTCTTATTCATCTGGCTTGAAAGCAAATATACTTTGAAGCCAACATTTTTTTTTAATCAGCAAGGACATGCATGCATGTGTGTGTGCGTGTGTGTGTGTGTGTGTGTGTGTGTAACAAGGGGACAGATAGGTACTGAAGTCTCGAGGCAAACCAGAATGAGTGTGCAAGTCTGGCTGTACATTAATAATGTTGCCTACCGCTGTTTACTGGCGCACCCGAGGCCTTAGAGTCAGAGACCTGGATTGCAATCCTGACTCTGCCACAAAATGCTCAGGCATTTCATTTTGTTTAATTTCCTTGTGCCCCGGTTTCCTCGTCTGTAAATAGGACTAACCTATCTCACAGGGTTTTCTGAGGATTAATGGGATAATTGTTAGGAGGCACGTAGAAGAGTGCCTAACAATAGCAATGCTTCATAAAACCTAACTGCACCTGTTACAAGGGGGGTTCTTCGGCAACTGGCATTGTTATTGCCTCACCTTAAAACAAGGACCTGAATTCAGGAAGGTGAAGTAAATTGCCTGATGTTGCCGATTTAGTTTCAGAAGGGCTGTGTCTCAGACCCATGCAGTTCCCTCAGGCTTTCTACTGGGGAAGATCCTCAGTTCTAAGGCCCAGGGGCCCTGGCCATCACGGCTGCATACCAATTCCCAAGGGTCTTGCAGGGACTAACAAGAAATCCCATTGCTCTTTGCCAGCTAAAAGCCCCAAACACCACATTCCTATTTTCAATTCAAATGTTTTCAATGACATAAAAGAACTGTTTCAAACTTGAGGAGCTGCATTTTGTTAGATAGGCAGCACGTATAAGCCATGTCATACAATCAAAAAAAAAAAATCAGGTAGGCTTCATGGGAATGAAGATTCAGACCATATTAAATGAATTAAATATTTCCTTCTTCCATACCCTCTTAGGGTTTCTTTTTGTGGTTGTTTTCTTGAGTTAATTAAGCTATGCAACAGCTAAGCTTTCAGCAGGCAGATCTTTTTGTGTTATTTTAGCAGTGACATGGTCGAGGTGGAGTGGGGGTTGCAGGATCTGAAACCAGCTGAGGATCAGCAGGGAGCAATGGCATTAATAAGTACAATTTTATTCCATGTGATTTTTGCAAGATAAATGGAATCTCTGGACCTGATGATTTTTTAAACCATTTGGAAAACATAATTATACTCCCATGGAAAGTATTTGACTTGGGCCAATCTTCCAGTACAGAAAATCAAAGGAGAAAATCAGTTGGTCTTCAGGCTGAATGAAGTCTGATAATAAAGCCTTATAAGTTAATTAAAGTCAGATTTATAGCCCCAAAGCCTGAGATCATCCTGTAGACTTCCTAGGGTCATTTAAGCTTTGTTACCCACAGACTTGGCCACACCAATTGTCTTTTGCTTAACACTAAATCTCAGCTGCTGAAAAACAAAATTAAACACGTGGAGTCTTTGGTGTTGGACCTCTTTGGAAAACCATGACAACAGTCCCCCAGACAGGGACCCCATCAGGGTCAGGAAGAGGTTCTGGCGACCCCAGGACTGCCTAAGCTCGGGCTCTGCATCTGGGTCTCCTGCTTTTCAGAGTCTCCATGTTTACCTCCACATACGCTTTACCCACTTGTTTTATAAGAAGCCAGCAATTGGTTCCAGGCAGCACAGACGAGCAGCTGCACACTTCCTGTAAGGACACAGCCATCCTACAAGCCCAGCACCGGGGGCAGGTACCGAGGTCTTAGGTCAGCCCTCTCTGTGAATGGACGTCTGTCTTGATTCTAGGCTGCCCTCGTTCCCGTATGCCCATACCCATACCTAACCCACATGATTCTTAAGGTTTCTGCAAACCTAACACTGTGCCTATGGTAAAAAGCATTTAACAAGCCACTGTTCCTTCAGGAAATCTGCTCAGCTTATAGGGCAGAGACATACCTAAGATTCCCCACCTCCCAGCTTTATAAAGGGAAGGAAGAGAAGGAGGAGGGAAGAACATACTCCAACAGCCCATTTCTTCTTCCTCCTTCCTGGACTCACCCAATATAAGCCAGCAACAATTGCCAAGGCAACAGGTGGCCCGATGGGACTAAAGAGAACTAAAGGGGCCGCAACTCCAAGAGCTCTGTGGCACCTTCCATCAGTCACTCCGGAAACGCTGGTGCAGACCATCTGTCCCTGAAGCATTTATCTCATGGATTAGGGCAGTGGCTCCAGATCCTGGCCATGCAATGGGATCTCCTGGAGACCTAAAAGTCCTGACCCCCAGTGCTGCCCCAAGACCAGAGAAATCTCTGAGGGTGAGACTTAAGATATGTTTGGGTTTTGCTGCTATTATTGTTTATAAGTTCCCCAGGAAATCCCAATGTGTAATCAAGACTGTAAAGCCCCAGTTTTGTGCACAATCTCAGACACACCAAACAGTCTCATCTAGAGCACTATACACCTGGAGATCTCATTGTTTGCAGTATTTTTTTTTAAAATACTTATTTTGGAAGCCCTTTAAGCAACCCTCACTAGATAAACATTCTCCTTGGTAATGTGACTTAACTTTCTTTCTGTAAATGCTTGTCTTCCACAAAAACTGATTTTATATAAACTCTTATTGCTCAGGGGAACACAATCACTTTATAAAAGTACCACAAATATTTGCAAGACTTTACCCTTGAAGAAGAGGATGATGATAGAAATCAAAAGTTTCTTTCAGTCTCTCAAATTCATGAAACTCTGGAATACATACTTCTCTTCTTCATGGATAGTTTAATATGTACATTAAAATGAAACGTCACTGTAAAATAATATTTCAAAGATGGAAACATGAGACTTGACAGTGGGGACAAAATAATTCTTTTTCTGTCAATTATCATATATTAATTGTATGGTTAAAAAAGCCCATATATGTGAATCTAATTATGCCATTTTGCTGATTCTGGTCCAAATTTCTTGATTTAAAAGAGATTTCTAAATTAAAGACATTTCATCAATATGGACTGTCCATAACCTGCTTCAGTGTGTCAGGGGTACTTCCTAGGTACAGCTTGCTTACAAACGTTTAATATTTGTTTCAGAGTCCAGTCGACTTTCTCCAACTGCTCCCAAAGCTGTATATGGAAAAGACTGCCCAGGAGTAAAATTGGCACCTACCTAGACTTTAGGGATTATATCCTTGAAAATATCAGTAGTGGTGATAATAATTACCAGATAGCATTATAACATTCCTTAACCTCTATTAAGTCCTTGACATATGCCAGTTAAGATTCTAATTAATTCATTTACTCTTCATATGACTGTATGAGGCTTACCTGTGTGGCACACCATTACTCGTACAATATGCCAAAGGTGGAAACTGAGAGTAAATAACTTACAAAAAAGGGACAAAGCTAGTAAGTAACAGAACCAGGTTAAAACTCGCACTATCCAACCCTTGAATCAACAGGCCTGACAACTGCCATGAGCTATGGGAAGATTTTTCTTCTTTGCCTGCGTGAAAGCCCAGTGGCCTCTGAAGTTCATTTCTGCCTAGAGCTCACACTTCCCTCATTGTCTTGGAAAGTTGCTGACGAATTCCCTCAGGTTTCATCCTAAACTTGATAGAATCTATCCCCCACCTACCTCCCAGTTTTCTCTCTCTGGACTGATATTATGCATCCTATTTTCTTTGCCATATGCATCATCCTTTGACCAAACACTCCCTATTGATCCGCAGTGCTACCTTTGTGAAAAATCAAGTGTTCACGTACGGACAGGTCTGTTTCACCCTCTTCTCTGCTCAATTAACTTCTTTTTCCTTCTATGCTCTTTTAAATCCTGTCATTTTGATTAAGTTTTGCTGTCAGTAGTGTATGACCTCCATCTTTACACCTTTTCAAGATTTTTAGGAGAATTCCCGAGCTTCTTTACTTCCATATACATTTTAGAATTGGGATTTTTTAATAGGAGTGTATCGAATCTCCAGATCACTTTGAGGAAAATCAATATCTTTTAATTATAAACTCAATACATCCTTAATGTGTGCAGATTTCAATTTTCCCAATAATGTCTTATACTGTTTTGTGGAATATTTTCCCATTTCCATTAAATGTATTCCTAAAAATTTGATGTGTTTTTGATGCTAATATAAATGCTATTTTTAAAAATTTAAATGTTAAATTTTTTGTTACGAATGTATGCAAACAATTTTTTGTAATGACCTTATATCCAATGACCTTGCTAAACTCAGTTGTGGACTGTGGATATTTATTTGTCATCTTTCAATTTTGACAGCTGGGGAGTTTACGAAGGATTCACGTTGTATTATAGCTAAGCTTTGCTGAGGATGTTGCAATTATCATTTCCATGTGTGTGTGTGTGTGTGTGTGTGTGTGTGTGTGTGTGTGTGTGTGTGACTGCATGAGAGAGGTGGAAAGATTTTTGTATTATAAATATTAAGGCTAATTGACAGCTCCTAAAAATTTAAATTATGCCTGAAGTGACAGAAACAACATTCAATATATGTTTGTTTTACTGCTACATATTCTGTATTTAACCCATACGTACAGTTAAGAAGAATGTATACATGTAGTCATGGGACATGCAAATTCATTAAAATTTGCTGGTGTCCATTTCCTTTTATACAAAATACCATACATAGGCTTATAAAACAGGGACAGTAGAGGCCTCAGAGTAGGTAGATGATTGGCTTAATGCATATGTTTTCTAAAGGTTAAATCTTTGAAGTATTCTAAGATATTATATCCTTTTAGAAATATATTAGTATGTCTAATAATTTATCAAATTATCAAAAGGTCTAGCGAGCGTAAGAAAAACTTAACCTAAATGATTAAACTCTGGACAAAAATTAGTAAATTGAGGTCTTCTTCATAGCTTAACAATAAAAATATTATGAAACATTAGGTATCTAACACCAGTTACAAGTAAATAAAGTAATAACTATGTTTTCCATAAAATATTAAATATTTTTTAAATGTAGTTTAATTATTATCACTACTAAATGTTAAATGAAAAATCTAAAGCACCAGAACTTTCTATACAGTGTGATTTCAATGGGAAGAAAAAAACTGTAAAGAGTAGTTATCTTCAGGATTAGGGATTAGAGGTAATTTTTATATTCTTTATTTTTATATTTTAAATTAACTTTAATTAGTTAAAAAAAGATATCATGCCAAGGTAATTAATTAGTTTGGGAGTGAAAAACATAACCAGGAAATGAAAGGACTATTTAACATTATGAAATGTATTAATATCCCATTAGATAGCTGAATATCAGCAATCACAAACACTATGATTATCCAAATAGAAGAAAAAATGGTATCTGATCACATTTAACTGATTCTGGATGAGAGCTCTTAAAAACAAAGATGGAAGGATATTATATAACATGGCAAAGAATTTCTACCACAAGCCAATAAATAGCATCATGCTTAAACACATCTAAGTATGTCAAGCCAGTACAGAAGCAAATTCAAAGAGCCAACTGCTATCATTTAACCTTATTTTGGCAGTTTTCGGCAATGAAATACAACATGAAATATAAATAAAAGCCATATATAATACAAAGGAAAAAATACAAAATTTATTATTATGTTCAGATAATGTGTTGGTTTCATTAGAAATTCCAAGAGGATCTATTGAAAAGATTTTAGAATTAATTAAAGGATTCAGTAACTCAGATGGTTAGCTTATATAAATCTTGATCAATAACCATTAAGTAGACAGATAAAAAATTTCATCCATAACAGTACTGAAAAAAAACAAACACCCTCAAATATCTAGGAATGTCATTAACAATAAATATCTTGCTATAACTTTATGTAGATAATTACAGTATGTTTCTGAAATGAAGCTATATTTATTATATAATGAGACATATCAAGTTTCTCAATGATATAGTCATATTAAAAACAGTATGGTAAGGTAGTTGCTGGTTTTAAAATATTTTCAATAAAAATTTCAATGAGTTCCAGAAAAAGGTCTAGAGAGCATAAGAAAACTTAACCTAACAAAGGAGAGAAATAGAAAATAATTGTTTTTAATGTGAAAAGAACTTAAAAGAGCAGATCTCACCTGGTTTAAAATATATTACAGTACTTCAGTAATTAAAATAGTATTAATATTAAAACCTAATCAGAAAGGTTAAAAGAACTGAACATATCAACAAGGAACAGACTATACATGTATGTATAAAATGAATGCATATAATATTCATAGATAAAATGCTCATCTATGGTAAACATGGAATCAAAAAACAAAACCGAACAAAAGTCACAGAGGAAGAGAAGAATAGCTTAATGGAAATTTTTGGAATACTGGTTTAAGTTATGTTGGGGGAATAGCTAGTTTGATACTGGCTCCATGCTGTATGTCAAAATAAGTTCAAAAGGATTAAAATTCAAACATTAAAAAATAATAATGTAAAACTGGAAAAAAATTAAAACAAAGGCTGATCAAATCCATGGTGGTAAACTTTCTCACTATGTCAAAATAAATGGAACAAATAAAAAAAGAAAATATTTAACTCCTGAAATTTGCCCATATGCAAAAATAATTAACAATAATACATTAAAACTAATTGCAACTAATGTGCAACAAATGCTATTCATGAATATCTTTATCATTCATACAAGTCACAGAAATCAATGAGAAAATCTCAATAGGTAAGTGAGAAAAGCACAAGAATACGATCTATAAAAAGTGAATACAAAATTCTCACAAAATTACCATGTAGTTTTAAAATGAGAATGTCCAACAACGGTAAGAATGTGTTTACATTTAAATCATTTTTCTTCAGTCCTCAGAAAATTACTGAATGATTAACTTCGGTCAAGTACTTTTCTAGCAGCTGAAAAGTACGGTGTTTAATACAACAAAGTCCTCATCTTCCTCAAATTTATATTCTAGCAAAAGAAAAAGACAAATACTAAGTAAAGATAAACAGCATCATTCATATAATGATCAGTACTATGGAGAAAATCAAAGGAAAGGGCTGTAGAGTGACTGGGCTGGAGATGGGGCAGCTTCTCAGGGACCATGTCAAGGGAGGTCCCCCCAAAGGGGATGACTGGGCTCCAATCAGAGAGGGGAGTAGGAATAAAGCCTCGTGCTGGGAATAAAGGTGCAGGCTGGGGGAAGCGCAAAGGCCAGCGGGGTGGGAGAGGGCCAGTGAGAGAGGGTGACTGACAGGAAGGTGGAGAAAAGCAGGTGACAAATCACGTGAGTGGCGCTGCTCAGGTGATCCCAGCCCATTCCAATGCTGGGCGCTGAACAAAACAGCAAACCTTTTTGGGGCTGCAAAACAGGCAATGCTTATAAAATCATAAAGTATCTTCTATTCAACTCAGTAATCTCATTTATGGAAATATATTTCAGGAAATGCATTGTCCCCACGTGCTACTGTGATGATTTCAAACATTGCCGGTCTTTGGAAATTCCTCATCCCACCTCCACACTCCATCACACTCCTGCGATCTAGAGAATAAAATAACGCATTTTGCTTCAGAAAAAAAAAAAAAATCCGTTAGCTTAAAACTCCTTTAAGGTCTGCCTTTTGACCCAACATCTCATCGTTATGCCCATCCTGCCTGCCCCCTTCCTTCTGCTCCGGGCGGGGGGCAGCTCCCCCCAGCACGCTCTGAGCCTTGTAGCATCCTCCGCCCTCGGGAATCCTGTTCAGTTATGTCTCCTCAACAACTGTCCCCTTATGATCTCTCATTTCTCCCCTACTAACTCTTTCCCTTTGACAACCGAACTCACTCAAAAATCATCTATCCCAGAAGAAACAAACCCAAACCCTTCCCCTTCCCTTTTCTCTCTCCTGGCCCTCTGACGCAACTTCTCTCCAAAAGCGACTGCTTCCCCTGACTGCGCTTCGGCACCTTCCTTCGTTCCCACGGCTTCCACCACCGTTCTTGCTCCCATGGCTGCGCTGGAAACTGCTCCGGAGAATACTCCCGGTGTTCTCTTTGTTACTACATCCTTTCTTGCAGCCAACCTTCGACGGTGGGTAGGCGTCAGGGGTGGCCTTGTTCACAGCGAGCACACAAAGCCACCAAGGAAGTATGAAATGTGGGTCCTAAATGTTTTATTATCCTCCCTGTAAAGAGGCCTTCCTTTATTTTGCACTATTCTTGGTGACTTTTAAAATGGTGTTTGCACTTAATATCTTAGCTTGGATTAATTCCATGTGTAAATCCTAGAGGGGGTGGGGGGAGCTATGAACACACAGGAGTCCAGGTAATGGGTCAGTAAGCAAGCAGACTGTGATTAGAAAAGAAAGGCTTCTCACTCCAAGTGGCTGATTTCAGTGTGAGATGGTTGAAAACCTCTAGGATACAGCTTCTCACTGGGCGCTGTGATGGGGGAAGGTGGGGCGCACCCAACGAGAGGAGAGAGCACGGACAAGAAGACAGGGGATGCGTGTGCCTGACGTTTTCTTGGGGGGAGGCCTGTCTTTGTTCTTGTCTAAGTGAGGGCTCCATCCTCCTGGACCTGATACTGAAAATAGCCTGTTGTATGAAATGAAAAGCCAAAGAAAAGCATTCACTTAGGCAAGAGATGTCGCCTTCTCTTCATTTCTGATGCATCTAGTTTCCTAACACGTCAAGCCAGCCAAACTGCAGGATAAAGTACATACAGTAAAATTATACAGACTTGCAAAAATTCTGATTTGAATTCAGGGTATTAATAGCAGAAGGAATGTTCTTCTGGGAGTAATCTAAGTGTTATATTTACCTTTTGGCTGGAGAATATTTGCAGTGAGGAATTTCAAATGCAAATATTTTAAAAGCATAGCATGTTGGTAGAGACACACTGTGGGCACTTCTGTTTTCCTTAAAAAAAAAAAAAAGGTTTTTTTCATGACTTTTTATTGGAATCTTAATGAGACCATAATTACGACAGCAAAAGGGGAAAAAATATAGCTGTTAAAGCTCAGTGTTGCTGTAGATAGGGTCCCTGCACTAAATTTTTAAAAAATCTGAAGCCAAGAGAGGCAAAAAAAAAAAAAAGGATGATTTAGGAAAGTAAATTGTGAACAATTCTGTCCTCAGAATGCATGGATTTTTTAAGGTAGATTTTTTGAAATTTCGGCTGTCATATTTCCTCTTATCTTTTCATTTTAACTGGATCATAGTATAAAACACTTAAAAGAACACCCATCTTTGTTTTTGTCCCTTCCACACTCACCTAGCCTCCCTATACCCGTTAAGTGTTATGGCTATGAAATTAGACATCAATAAAGGCTAAAGTTTCAATTATTTTCTTGGCTACACCCCTGTTTGGAAGTTCTGGATGTCTGTGAGTGGACGAAGGTATATCTTTTAACATGTAATAGGCAAGGGAGAAGGGATAGCTTTAACACTGGCTTTGTGGTTACAGAGCCATTCACCTTCTAGTTCAAAGTAGATACTGGTATTTCTGCTACACTGGACCAAAGGAAGCATTAAGTCTCTTGAATAGATGAGCATGATAAATTGGATAAAATTTCATTGAATTTTTAAGTAAACAGTTCCAAAATGGCATCCTGATATTTTTGGTTATGTCCTAGACCTTGACTCAAGCAAATGAATTCTTTTTACAGAATAAAGAGGATGCTCAGCGTAGATCCTAAGCAAAAATGTACTCAGACTGACTCATCCCTAAAGGTACCGATAGACATCGGTAACCGAAAATTCAGGTAGCGATCATCTCATCCAAATCTGCCCTCTTTTCCCTTCTCTGGTTGAGAAAATGAAGCCCTGTACATTAACCAAACACTGAAATAAATACAGACTAGCAAGGAAGAATGAGTTTCTGAGGACTGAAAGGGAGGTGTGAATTGACCCCGTTTTGTTCCTGAGCCATCACCAAGCTCTATTCTCAAGGGCATTTCTCAAGTTCCACTCCTTCTTCCGTGGGAGCCTTCAGCAAACAGTACAGACAAGAGCACTGGAGCCCTCCCCACCCCTCACCGTGCCCTAGAAGGGGAGGGTGTGTTACTCCGTCTGATCAAATACATTTAAGTCTCAAACCCTGAGCAACAGGAATCTCCACAACCAGCAAAACAGTAACCTTTCAGGTTGATTGTAGAAGCCTAAATTTTTCAGCTCTTGAGTAGTTGCCCTGTCATTATTTCCAGAGTTTATAAAGTCTTGTAAAACACTGTGCTCTTCATTTGGTGACTGTGTCAGCTTATATTACAGATGAATAATGCCTGTCATAACTAGCTGTTGTCAGAGCGCTGTTATCTTGTCACAAATAACACAAGTGTCTTCAAAATATGCTGAGGTTAGGTTAGACAGAGTGCCAGGATTAAACGAAGAGGATAAAAGCTGCTTTTCATGTATTTACTAATTTTAGACAGCGGTACTTATTTCAGGGTCTTTGAATAAGTCAATCGCTAAATTGGTTCGATGTAGCGCATGCATTTTTAATCTGTCATTGCCATATTTTTCCCCCAGATTCGGATACACCTGCCCTTGCCGCTCACCCCACAACGACTCCTAACACTGGTGCCCATTTCTTTCTCACTCCTACTTTTCACCAAAGGAATATCAACTACTAGACAAATGGAATTTAAACCATCTCTCCCTTTTCCTTAAAGATTTGTAAGTGATTAGCCCTTCCTGAAAGGGAGATTATAATCACTGCCCTGCTCTGCCAGGGCTATGAGAATAGGGCTACATGGGAGGTGTGTTTGCCTCAGCCTCCCGGACGGGGTTACACTGGCATCCTATTTGAAATATGGAAAAATATTGAAAGTTGTATGCCACACTTGTGGAATCGTGAGATCTTGAAACAAAAGGGTTACAGCATCCAATTACGGGGGGCAAAGTGGGATGGGGAAAGTGCCTTCCTTTTAGCCTCACCCTGCATCCCTTCATCTACGCATAGGAACTCAAAAATATCCGAAGCATCCAAAAGAAGCAGTAGTAAGACTGACAGTTTCTTCTATGCTAATAACCCTCCTACGGCTCATTCTTAGCACCTTTAAAATTTTCCTCTTTTTAAAAGTTTTTTTTTCTGATTTCAAAGTAAGATATATATATACATTCTGGAAAAGAAATAGTATCATAAAAAGAACAAAGCATAACATTAGAATAACCCCAACATCCAGAGATAACTACTATATTCTTTAGGGAGGTGGGTGTTTTCATCATTTGTGTGTGTATGCATGAGTGTGTGTATGTGTGCGCACAGACACGTGTACTTTTAAAAATAATTTTGATCACACTTAACACACTCATGTTATGTTGATATTTCTTAGGTTACATGTCATCGCCTAATAAATAACAATCTGATTTTTAATCTGATTTTAAAGACATGAATTTCTGTACCATCATTTACTTAGTCATTACCCAAGTTTGGGGGCATTGTTTCCCACACCAGCACCTCTGACAACCTCTGGTTGTCTTTTACAACCCCTTCATCTCTGAATGCACTGAGTCCCCGCAGCCTAAGGTTACCCCCATCCACGGGGAGAATAACACCTCGCAGAGATGGAAGAAAAAAAAAAAAGGCTTGGGGACGATATTCATCGGACTTGGTCCAGTGCTTTAAATTGGAGAGGCTGTTACCTTCCTTCTTGTCTTCTTCACAGCCTTCTTGTCTCTCTAGAACTGTGCCCACGTTCCCCTTTCTCAGCTTACCTCCCTTCTTGAGTCCCTTGCTTTCTTGGATCTCAGCATCCATCAGACTCTGGCTTAAGTCCCAGTCCTTCCTAGCTAAGCCTGCTCTGCGGCGGCCCGTCACACCTCACAGCAATCGCGTCATTTTGCTTTATCTCTAAATACCTTATGCTCACCTTCCACGGACTTCTTTGTCTTAGTCAGCTTGAGTCACCACAATAAGTATACCATACACTGAGAGGCTTAAAACATAGAAATCTATTTTCTGACAGTTCTGGAGGCTGGGAAGTCCAAGATCAAGGTGGCAGAGGCGTCTGTATCCGGTGAGACCTCTTTCTTTGGGGCCTTCTCCCTGGAAGCTCCCCTGACCTTTCCTTGGTGCATGCATAGAAAGAGATCTCTCTTCCTCTTTTTATAAAGCCACCACCCCTATCAGATTAGGACCCATCCTTACGACCTCATTTAACCTTCACTTCATCCTAAAAGCCCTGCCCCCAAAATTCAGGTGCATTACAGGTTAGGGCTCCAGCATATGAATTTAGGGGGGCCCACAATTCGCTCTAAAAACTCCTCTCCAAATAGCGTGCAGCTTTCACCAATACCTTTACTATTACAGATTCCTTCCTAGAGAAAATGCTCATCCTCCCCCAGTGATGGCAGCACCACTCTGAAAGCAGATCAAAATCCCAGAGCAGGTGTGATCCGGCTGCACAGACAAACCACGTTCGACTCTGACAAAATGTGCTCTCATGAGCATCGATGGCCCTTCAGCTGACTGTTCCCAGATCAGTCCTCTGCCTTAAAAATGACACACCTCAAATGTGGCCTCTGATGACAGATCCGTCTAGATCCCAGGTCACAAAACAGCAGCAAATATCGACTAATCAATGTTTTATAGATGTAATTAAACTGTGCACTTACAAGTAAAATGTTAACGCTTAAAATCAGGTCCCGATTTCTCAAAGCTGCATTGCTATTTATACAATGGTTCCTGCAGACAGGCACATTCTTCTACTGCCCTAATAGGGCACAAGGTTTGCCCAGAGGACCAATACATTCTTAATCACCATTGAGGGTAGAGGCTGTGGTTCCTCAGTTCTTCAGTCTTCCAACCTTTGGAGGCCTCTTTTATGGATGGGCTTCTGGTCTTTTTCACTTCCCTGCCCTCCCAATCCCAAGAGACGGTACATTTAATTATCCTCCAAAATTGGAGAAATTATGTCTTTGCCTTATGGTCCCATGGAATAAGTGGAGCAAAATGGTCCATCTGCAGCTAGGAGAAGCTCAACAGCAGCCTCTGTCTCTCCCATGTCTGCAGCCCAAGTGACGACGATTTCTCTCCCCCAAATCCCCCTATCGTTGTTCCCACCAGACCACCACCATCATCGACTATTAGCCAACACAAGACCTGCAATACTCAATGGAATTTTTGTAGGGGTAAAAAGCACATACCTAAATAACAAGAGGTGGGCATTGATTTACATTGCGATAGCATGAGCTTTAAAGCAATACACTCTTTTAGAAATATTCATTAGCCCAAAGGAAACTTTAAATGGTAAAACTGAACTAACCCCACCAGCTGGCAACATCACAGAGCAGGCAGGGGATAACACATTTGGCTAAATTCACATCCATCTGAGCCTTGAGACTTGACAATCTCAGCCCCTTTTGGAGGCTCAGGTTCCTTTTATCCTTGGCAGAATGTTATTTCCTGATGCACAGAGGGTAAGAAAATGGTTTTCGGGAAGTCTTCCTAGGGCTCCAATTGTATCAAATAGCTTCTTACAAAACATTTTGAGGAACTAACTTGAAATTCATCAGAAATGTACAGATTATAGTTACTTCATGAAAATGTTCTTTTCATGGAGTTATATACTAGGAAGGGACCTTTGGGATTATCAAGTCTAAATCTCTTATTTTACAGATGAAGGTACTTAGGCAAAGTGAAATTAGTTGTCTGTGGTGGATCAATTTATACACTCAGAAAAAAAGTTGCCTGGAAAAGTATTATTGCCTCTGTGTAGAACGGATTCAGCCACAACTTGCAGGCATGAGCATCTGGCAGAAACTGTTGATAATGGCAATAGGAGGCGAAAGGAGGATCAAGCCTGCCAATGATGTATTATGAATTCAGAGCATAGAAATGCACATCCACTCCACGATATTCCCACAGTCTGCAAGGGGGGATCCAATTCCCACACTGGAATCATCCCATGGAATTCAGATTTTTATCACTATGGAAACTTTCAGTTATATGCAAATCTTGTATATGCAGAATGAAATCTATAACGTGTTAGCTCATTCTTACATTGGCATGAATTGTATGATCAACATACCCAAGGAAGAGACAGGACAAGTAGATGCATTGACTAGGAAAAAGCAGCAGGAGAATTGAAGAACTCTGACATCTATTCCGTCTGCCTAAGAAAACAAAATGCTGCAAAGGAGGAGATGTGCTGGGGTGTTAGGACATCCGAGGACTCTGTGGCAGAAATAGAAGGGGTCAGATGGAAATAAAAGTCAGAGATACCAAAAAAGAACTTTGCTTTCTTGGTCATTCATTTACATTCATAAGCACCTATTTGATTAATGGGAAATACAGAACCCGTCTTAAGCATGCAGACATGAAAGGACACCAGTGATGAATTAAACAGCAAGCTGTTTAAGGAAAAGAACATGAAACTTGGAGTCAGGTAGATGTGGCTTTAAAGCACATATCTTTCATCTAGTAGTTACATGATCTTAGCAAACCACTTAAATTTGAGCACCAGCCTCTTTATATGTAAAGCAAGAATAACAGTACCTTTCAAGAGTTGTTAAAAGAATTGGCTGGCATATAGTAGACATTCAAGACCCAGCAGCTACAAAATAGAAGGGGAAATTTTATGTTGTGGAAATTTACAGTTGTAAATGAAGCACCCCCAATTACCAAATTCCGGCCACACTATTCTAGAAACGCTCCAAGGATGAGGCTTCCACCCTCTTACTCCCCATCCCCCATTTCTGTCCTGTTCTTCCAGGTTCTTGTACATAATCCTAAAATTAAGAATCTGTTTCTCAGCCAATGAGAAGCCTAAGGAGAGCCAAGGAGGACAACTGTTTGCAGATACAGTAGATCACAAAGCCTGGGGGAATTTGGGGATCGTTTGCTTCATTTCCTGTCTTCTAGCCACAATGCTTCCTCTCCTTCACAACAGCAAAGGGCTTGATATAGAGAAGAGAGAAAATAGAGAATGTAGGAGTCTCACTCAGCCTGGAACTTGCTGGCTCCAAAGATTACACAGTTCTGAGTTTCATGGGTGCATCAATGTTCACCTTCATATTTTTTACCTTCTTATTACTTTAGCACCATAGTCACACTTATCACTCGACTTATCATATCGACATTACTATGAGTAAAATGTACTCAGCTAAGTTCTTGCCACTGAGATTTTGAAATTCAAATGTAGGAACAGAAATGCCAGGAGACCAGCACCCTGTAGTGCCTGGCTTTCACAAGGGAATGACTTGGGAATTGCACATCCACTTTGCAAAGTTATCCAAAGCCCACAAAGAATCTGGAGGAATGTACGCAATTTGGATGTCGCAGCTTGGCAGATAACGTAGCTAAGAATACAGACTCATCGGTTCTAGAAACAAAAATATGCCAATAATGAAATTTTTAAAAAATACTTCACCTATTTGTTTTCTAGCACTGTGATTCTGTAGTCCTGAAAATGGTGATTGATTTGATCAGCGATGAAATGCATATTTCTTAACAAAGGAAAAATCCATAAATTCCCTGATTGTCAAATCTGACCCCTCAGTTTGTGTTCCTATACACCCCAAAAGCAATCTTGATGCCATTGAACATTGTACATAGCAGCATGATTAAAGCAAGAGATTTTTAGTGCTGTCAAATATCACTAGTACTTTGAGGGGCCTTTAGATCCCCAGGCCCCCAAATCTACCATATGATAAGAAAAATAGCTTATGGACTTCCTAAGTAGTTCCTGGGAACAGAGAAAGGACTAATCTACATATGACTAGGCTTCAGTCCATCACAGTAGAAAAGTCTCTTACCTGTCTGGGCATCCCAGTGGTTCTGCCCAATCCCACTGGAGTGACCATAGACCTCAGCCCCCGTAGAAATCTCACCAGGAACCAGCCTGTGCTTCTGAGCTTTTCCCAGTCATATGGCTGCTCAGCGTCCATCACTCAACTGGTCACTGTGATTTTTGTTCTCATCTGAAGAAATAGCTATATCTATATCCATCTATCCATCTATATCCCTCTATATTTCACTACATAAAATAACTTTTCAATAGTAAAAGTGTGTTATTTATTGTAAAGTGTGAGAAGATAAAGAGCATAAAACTAACTTATTATTTATAATTCTGTGGCCCTAAAATAACCATTGTTAACATTTTTGTGTTGGGCTTTGGGGCTTTTATATGTATGTAAAAACATATATTTACAAAGTTAAGATCCTAGTATGCATAATATTCTATATTTTTTCCCAAGAAATAGCACACTATGGTGAATTCCATCTACATGCCAGCACATGTTTGTATCTTTGTTTTGATTGTCTCATTCCTTTGGTTTGATGTTTATATAAACAATTTGTTTAGCTTCTGACTCCACCTTCCCTTTCTCGAAGTCCTGCGATTTTTTTCACCCTGGCCTCAAGCCTGCAGGTTAAGGCTGTTAAGGCTGGTCCACTGCAGCAGAACAGGTTGAAATGTGCTGTCTTGGACTGAATCTAGAACCAGTAAAAATTTCTATCAGGACTTTACTGGAATAGATGAAATGTGAACAAGCTTTGTAGATAAAGTATCAATGGTTTTAAAAAATTCTGATTTAGGTCAGCATTTTTTAATCATGATGCTGAATGTTCTTACCCTCAGAAAGCACACAGGAATTTAGAGAAAAAGGAGCTGGATTTGTGTAACTCATTCTGAAATGATTAAAAAAATTAAAATTAGAGATAAAGCATAAGTGGTAAAATGTTCACAACTGATGTATTTGAGTAAAAAGGCATCGTTTTTTTTGAAATTCTGTGAGTTTAAATTATTTGAAAATTAAAATTAAAAATTAAATTCCAAATCCCTGAAGAATTCAAGCAAAACAAGTGAGCAAACAAATAGAAAGAGAGCAAGAGAGAGAATGAATATTTCTAATTGCTCATTTCTTCCCCTTAAACTAAGCATATTATCTTAAGATAAAAATCCCTCAGAAATCACCAATGCAATTTGTCTAAAAAAAAAATTCAAGTCTAAGACAAAACAAGTGTATTTTCACTTCCCCATGTTACACACTACATAGGCCTTAATCTCTATTACTGGGAAACATGAAATGGGATTGCTTGAGATTTATTCATTTCAGAATTTATACTAAAATTTACTGAAAGGCAATAAGCAACCTCTTCACTTCTTTTAACTGAGACAAGAGAGGACAGAAAGTTCAGCTTCCAGACATCAAAAATCGACTCCAAAAATAAAAGGTGGGTAGATTAAAACATAAACACGCATATACACACAGACACATACACCCCTATCTTTCAACCCAAGACTACAGACAGTTTCAGTTTTGGAAGGACTGATATCATGTGTGCAGTTTATGGTTTTCAGTAAGATAGCAACATTTGCTATAACAGCATCTAAAATAACATAATAAGAAAAGAATTATCTGCGATTAGTAGTGAAGTGTTAAAATTACTCTGGTCAGTGCCAAAAATCCAGGGGGGTTATTAGTGTTGCAGTAGCTGCAAGGAAAAATCCCTCTGGGTGCCTAGAAAACCTACCCCTGGAGCTTTCCACCCACCCTCCTCATTGACATGGTAATGGGCTTTGTTAAATTCAAAGACAGTTACGTCAGCAATTTGTGGCCTCCTGTGGGTTTTCCAGGCCCATAAAGCACACAAATTATACTCAAATATTGGCCTGAAAAATTAGTAAGCTATAGGGTTTGTGTTATTTTAGCCAAGCTTTACTAGAGTGAAAGAAACCGAGGGACCCTAAAGCTCAGTAGTTTCTTTGCTGCCTCATTATTTTTCTTTAATGTGGACCAATTCTGATATGTTAATACTGTTTTTTTATTTTCTTTTCTGCTTATTACATTTTTTTGTCTTTTGTTTTCTTTAGCACCCAAGGGAAATTTTGGCAGATGTTAATTACCATTACATTTCTAGTACCTTTATTCTTTGATTATTTTTTTAGAATTGAGTGATTTTTAAATTACTTAAAATTATCTTCGTCTCAGAACTTTTCATGATAAACCTGAAAATGATGATGCCCCTTGTTACAAGTTGCAAATCCCTGGTAGACATTATGGCCATACGATCCGATGTATCAGTATGGTACCTACAGTAGCAGAATGGAGTTACACAGACTCGGCCGTGTTGGGTCTGTACTCTGGGGAATGAAACCGCTAAGGCATTTCAGAATCAAGCCCTGCACTGACTGAATGAGGAGAAGCACCAAATTTGGGTTCCTAACACTTGAATCCAATACCACATGCACACTTACTAGCTTTGAACGGCTGTGGCCAAATTTCTTTCTTTTTTTAAGTTTGATGACACAGTATTTATTTTACAGTAAAATGCAAACATGGAAAGTCACATGAAATACATATTTCTGAATGAGTTATATTTTCATCCTTGTGAACAGCTGCCCCCAGGAAACCTCCATGTGCTCCAGCCCAGCGACAATGCCTCCATCTCTGTAAACAAATGCTTTTCTGACTTTTCTAGCAAGGCAGATACAAAGAAGTGCTTCCTATAAAAGACAGAAGAATGGTCATTTGTGGCCAAATCTGTAACCCTTATTTTCCTTCACCAGTCATACAGAGAAAACTAGCGGCACTAACTAATTCACAGTGGTGTTTGGAAAAACAAAGCGTAGTCAACAAATACACAAGGTAACATATTCCAGGGCTCTGCAAACTATAAAGCTCTCCACCAGGAAAAATCCTTCCTATTTGACTTGCGATTCTCAGGTCGGGGGTCTGGAGACCAAACTCACTACACCCCATGACTCTGAGGAAAGACGTATTGCTAATAGCTCTTATCATTCATATTTATGTGCTGTGAGCTGTAGGGAGTTTGACTCCGAAGTTTTTCATAATATTATTTATCAAGCAGGAAGATAATTGTGAGTAGCAATTGGGAAATATAATTGTTAAATAAAATATGTTTATTTTAGACTCCTTACACTTTAATACAACATTTTCCACTAGACCTTGACATATTTTCCAAACCTCTAATATTTAATGTTCATAATTTACTTCCCACAAACATTAGTAGGGAGCTCCAAAGGTCAAAATTCAAGGGGGAAAAGGAGGCTTTGTTGAATAAAGTTATTTACATAGTTAATCAGGAGCCAAAGCCCAGGAGAAATGCAAATCACCTTGCTTCCAGAGCGGGAACAGTAGTAGTCTTTGGCCAGCATTCACACCCTAGAGACAAACAAAAGCTTTGCCTTCCTTCCCATGAACTTCTTCTGTGTCTGTGATCTTACTTGGTTTCAGTTTTCAAGTTTATAGAAATAATCTTCTGGGTGAACCAAGGTCAAAACAGCAACCTGGGGTTTAACTGCTGATCAAGCAAACAGGATGTCCAAATATTCCCCCGAAGCAATAAACCACCAGTTAATGGTGTCATTCCCACCCATAATGCCCTCTTGGATCAACAGGAAATGTACCTTCGTTTGCTGACCATGTGTAGTAGCATCCATTCTAAATACTATATAAAAATGGACCACCTCAGGATTTCTAACTCCATCCAAGGGAGGAAACCTTGAGTGAATTACAGGCTCAGTGCCTTCCTGACTACCTCTCTAACTCCCCTTTACTCATCTGTGACATGATCTGGGTGGCTCTTTATTTTGAAAAGGCAGTAAGGAGCACTAGAGAAGGACACAAGCTAGAATCTGGAGGATCTTGATTCTAGTCCTGTTTCTGCCTCTATGTGATAACAGACAAGCCCCTTTAAAAATAATGTGGAACATTCTCAAGGGCTGATTTAAACTCGGCACGCTCTTATTATTTATAACCTCCCCACCTGAGAAAGGGTTCGCTGTACATTAAAAGGGGGTATAGCATCAAAATAAACCATGGCTTGGACAGGGGGGAAGTGAAAAAAGTTTAAAAAAAAAAGGGTTGAGGAGATGGATAAAATTTTAGCGGCTAGGCATGAAGACACATTTAAGAAAACTGTAACAGTCTTTTTAGGGCGGTCACAACCACAAGGCTTTGTGAGTTGCCTGGACGGTATTTGTGGGTCAAATTGCAATATTTCCCGAATCTCTTGCCAGGGTTTAGTGCATCTCCACACAATAGGTGTTGCCAAGGGGTGAAGAGAAGCAGTTCATCTATCTCCATATCAATAGGTAATTACTAGGGCCAGCAAGGGCATATCTGTACCCTGGAGAGGTTGGGTGGGGGCCTCGTCCGCAGCCAGGTCGTGAGAGACACAGGAGAGCGGACGCAGACTGCTTATAAGAAATAAATGGGTTTCTTCCACTTTATTTCTCTCTGACTGATTTTGGTTTCCAAGGTATTTTGCCCGAGATTTTCCCCCCAAGGGTTACAGTATTATTCACCTAACTGAACTCCCCTTGGATCCCTCCCAAAAGAGATCTTTTGTCAAAAGTTATCTTTGGTTCATGTCACAAACTGGAAGCTTTTATTTTCAGATTATAGTGAAGCTACCCTTTCACTAGTCTCTTCTCTGCACCTGATAAAACTGCTTACCTTGTACAGCTCTGCTATGTCTTTAAGTCCAGGGTCATCTTATTTTCCTAGACCTTACATCATCGTGTGTGTGTGTGTGTGTGTGTGTGTGTGTGTGTGTGTGTGTAACCCCTTACTAGCCTGAAACCTATAGTTACCTGTTTTGATGCTTTCTTCTCTAGCAATTTTCAAATTTATCACCCCTTTGTTTTTTTTAATCAAACCCTAGCATTTTTACAGTTAGTTTCATATCCATTTTTTAAGGTAACACATAATAGAGGAAAATTTCCCTTAAGATGTCCATGTCTCAATCCTCAGAATCTGTGCTTATCTTATTTTACCTTGAAAAAGAGCACTTAACAGATGTGATTAAAGTTAAGGACTTAGTAGACATGATTAGCGTGAAGGACAACCTTGAAGTGGGGAGATTATCATACTTTATATTATTGGCCCAATCCAGTAACATGGGTCCTTAAAAGTGGAAGAGGAAGGGGAAAGCCTGGATCAGAGAGATGCCACATAAAGGACTCAGTCTGCCATTGCTGGTGGCTGTGAAGATGGAGAAAGGGATGCAAGAACCACAGAAGGAAGTGGCATCTAGAAGCTGAGAATGTCCCTCAGTTTACAGCTAAGCAAAAAACAGGAGCCTCAGTCCTACAGCCTCAAGGAACAGAAAGCTACTAACATGAGCAAGAAAGGAAACAGATTCTCCAGTACAGCTTCCAGAAAGAAAAACAGCTTGCCAACACCTTGATTTTAGTTCAGTAAAACATATAATGGACTTCTGATTTAACAAAATTAAAATAATCTGTGTTGTTTTAAGCCACTAAGTTTGTGGTACTTTGTGACAATAGCACAGAAAATGAACATATGGCATTGTCTGTGGTCTGTAAAAAAAAGTACACATGCATCCTTCTGTTTCTACTATGTCTTGGGGATTAACCCACATTGATACATGTAGCTGTAGTTTATCTATGTATCATCTGTGATGTTTTATAAATGCTCTACAACTTATTCATCATGCTCTTTATTGATAAGGGATTTTTTTCTGAATATTTTACTCTTGATAATTGTTTTCTAGTTTTTTCCCAGCTTTGTTGAAGCATGATTGGTGAATAAAAATTGTACATATTTAGACTGTATAATGTGATTTTTTAAGGTGCACAACATGGTGATTTAAAACACAAATACACTGTGAAAAAACTACTGCCACAAAGTTAATTAACATATCTACTATTTTTATTTTTGTGGTAAGAACTCTTTAAGATCTACTCTCTCAGCAAATTTCAAGTATGCGATACAGTATTGTCAACTATAAAATAAAATGCCCAGAATTTATTTATCTTTTAACTGTAAGTTTGTACCCTTTGACCAACAGTACCCCACTTCCCCCACCCTCAGTCCCTGCTAACTACTAATCTCTGGTCCTACGAATCTGTTTTAGATTTCACGGTTAAATGAGATAAGGCAGTATTTATCTCTCTGTGCCTGGTTTATTCCATTACCATAATGGCCTCCGATCCATCCATGTTGTTGTAAATGGTAGGATTTCCTTCTTTTTTATGGCTGAATAAATTCCATTGTATGTACATAACACATTTTCTTCATGTGCTCATCCATCAATAGCTATCTAGGTTACCAGATTTTGGCTATTGTGAATAATGCTGCAATGAACATGGGCGTTCAGGTATCTTCCAGATACTGATTTCATTTCCTTCATATATATATGTCCAGAAGGGAGATTGCTGGATTATATATGTTAGTTCTTCTTTTTAATTTGAGGACTCTCCATACTGTTGTCCATACTGGATTCTTTTACTACTACTACTAATTTTGAAATGAACTATTAAAATCTATTTCTCTTTGCATACTTATGTATGATCTTCTCCCAGTTATATCTACAAGTAGAATTTCTGAGTCACAGAGTATACATCTATGAAGAGCTTCACCGGTCATTGCTACATTGCTCTTCAAAGTGATTGTACCTGTTCATGTTCCCCCTGTTGGCAGGTGAGAGTTCACGATAGTCTTCCTATTTGTCAGCATTTGATTTTCATCAAACTTCTGAATTATTAACAATCTGATGAATGTGAAATCTTGTATTTTTCATTTGTAATACTCTGACTACTGGTAAGATTAAGTTAAGAAGAATTGTGGGTTCCTTTTCAGTTAATTTCTTGTTTACATGCTCCCTTTTCTATTTGGTCATTTTCTATTTTCTTATTGAATTATAGTTATTCATAAATTCTGGATATTGACTCATTGCTATTTATAACTTCTAATTGTATGGATTTTCTTTTTGTTAATGGTATCTTTTCATAAAGTTATCACTTACGTTTCAAATAGTCATATTTATCAATTTTTTTAAAATTATGGTTTGTATTTATTTTTTTCCTGTTTAAGAATTCCTAACCTGAGATTATAGATATTCTCCTCTGATTTTTTAAAAATTACATGAACAAGTGTTTAATCTATCTGGAAGTAACTCTTATATTAAGTATATGTATTTTTTCCCAGATCAATCAACCTACTTACTAAATAGTTTACTCTTTCCCCCAACCAATTATAGCACCACCTCTGTGACACATCAAGTTTCCATATACATGCTGGCTCTTTTTTGGACCCCCATTCTGCTTCACTGGTTTACTTGTTTTCACTCATGTGCAAATATCAATTAGCTTACGTACATACTGTTAGATATCTAAATACCCATTGTGTGGTTCCTTTTTCTTATTCTTTTTCAAAACTCTCTTTGCTATTATTGGCCTTTTGGTGTTTCATATGAATTCTAGGAACTGCTTGTTAAGTTATGTAAGAAATCACGTTGGGATTTTAATTAGAATTGCAATTAATGTATCAGTTAATTTAGAGAAAAGCCACATTTTTATTATGTTTGAGTTTCCCATCCATGAACATGGGTATATGTTGTCATTTAGTTAGTGCTTATTTTGATACATTAATTCATAGCTACTTTATACACCTATTTTCTCATTGCTTATTACAGGTGTATGAAAATGGTAATGATTTCTTTTTGAGCATCACCTGGCAACCTTCCTGAATTTGTATAAATTCCAACACTATCGATTCCCTGGGTATTTTTCTAGTAGACAATCATACTGAATAGAAGCTAATGTAATCCTTATGACTTCGTTTTTCAAATTTATTGCTTTGTTTTTGACCACTGATTCAATATTGAACAGGAGTGCCTATTAATAGTGATCCTTGTTATGGATCCCGAGTTTAGTTTAACAGATTTTCCTTTGTTGCATAGTTCTTAAATATATGGATTTTCTTTTGTTCCCACTGTCCACAGTAAAGGTACATGAGTTACAAATAGCCATTTCCTTAAAATGTAATAAAATTTGCCTGCAAAATTATCTGAGCCCATTTTCATTTCAAGGAAGAGTGGTGGTGGTGAATATTGTTTGCTGATATAATTTTTTAATTTGATATTAATTTATACATGCTCTACTTCATAATGAGTCTAATTGGGTAACATTTTTTTCCCCCAAAATGATCTATACCATCCAAGCTTTAAATTAAATGGGCATCATCTTTTCCCTGTATTCTCTTACAGAGTTTAATACTTTTCATGCATCCTTAATCTATTGCATGCTACAAATATAAGCATTACATTCTTGGGGCATTTTCCATTCTCCCTCTCAAATCTCATTTATTGCTCTAAATCATCATTTCATATGGACTTTTCTCCTGAGCATCTGTGCAATGTTTTCAGTTGTATCACAAATACATTTGACTAGGTTCCCATTACCTAAACACAATATATCTGACTTAAACTCAATCCATCACTACCGTCCCAGGAGCACCAATCCCTGAGCCAGGTCACTGGTCACAGTAAGGCAGTACTTGCAATCATTTATATATTGTTATATAGACTTAATCGTATACAGTTCCCTCTTTAACCCTTGCCAGTCTCCAGAATCATAGACTAATCACAGTGTCTTCCACAGTTGTCTGTTCCTTTCTATTCCCACCCCACAACCCCAAAAATAGCATCTTACCACCTCATTTCTCAACTAATATGGTAGCCTTTTAAGTTACCATACTTCTTCCATAGTCCCCTTTTCTAACATACCCTGCTCATTTCCCCCACATTAATCTTATATTTATTTGCAAATCCAGTTTTTTAGAGTTCTACAATTTTATGTGATTTACAGATCACATGTGAAATAGTAGAAAATTACTGACTCCATCTTTTTCAACTGCAGAATGAAGATTCAGATTCCTTTTAACTTTCTAAGAGAATTAAAAATCAAACTGAGGTTGAATTTATTCCTCTCGCAATGCAGAATCCCAACCCCTCATATTGTAAGTTATCTTATAGAAGGAGCTGGTCTTTACTATTGTCTCGCATCGTTTCAAACCCTGTGCTTTGGTGTAGAAGGTGCCTGAAAAATGTTGAGCCCTTATTGACAGATAAACATATCAGTGATGTATTCTTGATTTGGGAAGCATGTTGTGTGCTTCTGTTGTATTATCTCACTGAGAAGGAACCACGTCCTGAACAAACTATGCTTGCACCATAGTCATGAAAGAATGTGTCCACCCAACAAATTAACTTGGGAGAAACTTCAACACCAGCCATTTTAATAGGAAGACAAATTGAAAATAAAGAGATTCAATCTATCTATTCCTACTGTTGTAATTCTGAAAAGAAATGAAAGAAAAATAGTGAAAATACACACTCTTGGTGAATTTCCCCTCACCTCACCCACCTCAGAGCACACATACTTAATTGGTTCCATGATTTATATACTGTGCTTACACTCTTTTTCTACCCACTCACAATATTACAAATATTAATCATTTTTCCATAGCCAGTTATAGAGAGTAAAGCCAAGTACTGTGTGTGTCTATAAGCGATATGACGTCAGATAGAAATGTGCTCTCCTTTCTGTGTCCCCCACCCCAACATCCAGCCCCAGCTGATCATGTATCATCGTCTGATCTCTCAGAGAAATGAATAAGCGTATCTCACTATGCTAGAAAAGCAAACAAACAAAAGAAAAAGACTCCTTTTTGCAAAGATCAAATCATATGAAAACCTCCCAGAGAATGAATATTTCTTCATACATGAACTCCTATTCAGGATATCAGAGGACCACCTTCACACCCAAGTTGTTGAAGTCGACGAAGCAGTAGATGAGAACCTACAGAGGCAGGCCAAAGAACTGACCATCCCAGGCACTGGCCACACTCCCGATGGGGCATGTTGTGGTCCTGGGGTCTAAGATACTGAATATAACTGAGTTGTCTACATTCAAACACTTGCTCCACCCTTATTTTAAATGAGATGCAGGAGGGTGTCTCTGTTCTCCAGACTAACTCTGGTAGGAGGATGAATGAAACAAAGGTAATAGATGATGAATCTGTAAAGCAAGCAGGTGTGCGATATTTAAAGAGCTAGCTTATGTTCTTTCTGACTCAGAGAAAAGATTCTGGCACTTTCCCTCAGCTTCTCAGCCAGATATGTGAATTGTACTTTCTCTTCAGTAGAATCAGAAATTCAGAACCATCCCAGATATGAGTATATGGACCAACCTCTTACATGTTACCAGGCAACAATTCAGGGATTCACATATATAACATCCTACATCAGTCAAGATAAACTAGGTTATTCTGCAAAAATAATCCCAACACTCAGGGATAAATACAATGGGAACAAACTTGTTTATTGCTCTTCCTACATATTGTGGAGAAAAATGACTGGCAGGATAATTTGCATGTCAAAGGTAAACACAGAGACACCGGTTCTAGGTAGCTCCATCTCAAGATGTACTTCTAGGACCATGCAGTCAGAGGAAAGAAACATGGTAGACCATGCCCTAGCTCTTTTCTTTTTTGTTTGTTTTTGGTATCATTAATCTACAATTACATGAAGAACATTGTTTACTAGGCTCCCCTCTTCACCAAGTACCCCCACCACATACCCCTTCACAGTCACTGTCCATCTGCGCATGCCCTAGCTCTTAAGGTAACTGCCTCGAAGGGATACTCATCACATTCATTCCTATTTCACAGCTTAATTCAAAAGCAGGAAGGATGTGCAATTACACCATATGCCAAGAAAGGAGAAGAACTGTAATACACATGAGCAGCCTTAATGACCTCATTCTAGTTCATAAAAATCATCTAAGCCATATCCTACCCTCACTCAAAACACAAATAGTGACTGTGTATAGAAACCGGTCCACAGAGGACAAAAAAGATGGCTGTGAATACTATATACCACAAAAGTATCTCCTAAAGCAATTCAGGAAATAGAAACATGGATGATAGCCAATTCTATTTTATTTCATCTTTTGCTTGGACTTTTCTTTCTTCTTTCTTCTTCAATCAATCAACAAACCTCTTCCTGGTCTACACTCTTGATGCTTTCTTTCTCATATTTTTAAAATATTTCACTTTCAATCTCCTACTGTTACCTTATGAATTTTTTGGAACAAAGTGATATATTCAGTAAATTCCCTTGTGATATTTTCAAAGCTTTAAAAAGCCATAATGACAGTAATTCATTAATTTTTTTCCACTCAAAATCATTCCAGAACTTACCAGTTTTGAGTCCTGACTATATTAGGGCAAAGAAAATAAAGATTTGATTCCTGCCTTTGTAGAATAGAATTACAAGTCCTCCTAGAGCAATAGCACATGAACAATGAACTACCAAAAATCATAAGGAAAAAAGTCCAATATAATATTGTTTCAAGTCCCTATTACTAATAGTAACTACTGGTGTATTCTTAAACCCCCACCAATCATATATGAACAGAAATAGTGTTTTAAGAGGTGACAAAATGAGCTCTTATGGTTTCTTGCTTAAGGTTAGTTAATGAAGAGTGTAAAAGTTTCATTACATCAGTAAAGACCTCTTCGAGGTAGGGAAATAAGTATTTTGCTCAGAGACAGAGAAAAACTGATGCTTTCTTTCAATTATCTACAAAGAAGCAAAAGTGATTTAAGTTTTTTGTTTGCATGGTTTGTACCTAATTATCACAATTAATAAAACTAAAGAATCAAGCTGAACACAGTAAATTAGTCGGAATTGTCCTGCCCCACCCTTTTGTGCATACACGGAAACCCCCAACCTGGGCTTTTTAAAAAATTCTTTATATACCTACAAATCATTACCTTCATGCTTATACCTGAATCATGTTCCAAAATTATGCGTGTCTGTGTATGTAATTTTTTGAAATTCTTCGTCCACCCTCTGGAGTTCCCTGCAGTGACTGGCTGTCTACCCTGTTATTACTGCTTTACTAAAGGCTCAGAGGACCATGTGATTTGGCTGCTTCCGGAAAAGTGAATTTGTTGCAAAAACAATTTTTTTCTTTTTCTTCTGACATGAGAATGAAAGACTGTCTTAGCAGCTGAGGGAATTGTCTCATATATCTGGCTAATTTGGCTGTGAAAAACCTGAAGCTTTGGTTCCACCCAATTTTCAAGCAAAGAACTCTTGGGTGAAGATGATAGTGGCTTACGCTAGTGTACCATGTAGTCATCATTGCATCTCCAATTGGAGCATTAGGTCGGTTCCTTGAGCACGCTTTCTTGGAGAGAAAAGTCAGAAATTACAATATCCAAGATGCAGAACCAGAAACAGCTGGGGAGAGAAAATACAAACTATGTGAGGCCACTCAGCCAGGCTCTCCAGTTTCAAGGTCCATTCAATTACTCTGTTCATCTCCTCAGTGTATTATCAGAGACCATCAGAATTTATTTGCCTATGAGTTTCTGTACTTTAAGTGGTGTACCATCACCATCTGTCACAGAAATGGGTAAAAGTAACACTATACTGCAAGGAAACCTAAATAAACATTTTATTAAGACCCAAAATGAAATCTGAGATAGATTAGAGGGTATCTCTTTTTTGTTCTTTTTTAAAAAATTGGGGAGGCACCATTTCTTTTGGAAGTAAAAAAAATATATATTGTCACTAAAATGTAGAGATATTTACATTCTGGTTCCTCCTAGATGATTCTATTCCATTGCAAATAGGTAAAATTTCCATGATCACCATCATTCTGAAATACTCATTTAATCCTGTTCAAAATGTATGGCAATACAGGAAGCACTAAGTTAATAAGTTAGCTTGCAACCACCATTGCCCCACTTGGAGCTCATAACTGAGGTTTAGTCTGATAAAAGTCCCGTGTGTGAAGAAGACTGGGAAGGGTGAAGCCCAGTGCTTGAGTAGTTTTGGAGTTTCTTGAGATGATCAGCTTCACTTGGTTGCTTCCACACAGACAGGGCCATCTCTGGGCACTGGCTTTTCACTAACTTTCAAAATGCTTCAGCTATGAAGACCATGCCAGCTTATATCCCTAGGTCATCCCTCATTATTTTCTTAAACTTTTAAAAATTTATCTTCTAAAAACAGAAGGAGAAGTGAGGGAAAAAGCCCTGTAACCTATCCATAATAGAACTGCCAATCCTTTGAAATGTCCCTTATTCAAAGAAAGAGTAAACTGGAAAGCAAAAAGTAGGTCTTTACAACTGCTTTCTCTCCACGTTCTTGCCTGTTCCCACCTGATCTGAGATGCCTTTTACAAATCCTTTTACTGATCCTGGCTTTTTGACAACAGAAGATTAAAGTCTCCCCAACTTTGGAGTCACTTCTCTGCATGAGTTAGTACAGCACGGGTCCACTTTGGAGCTCTATAAAGAACTTTCAGTTTAGCAGTAACATTGATATTATTTTTATAGAAGCTTATGTCAAGGGCTAGAGCCAAAGACTTGGAATATTACAAGAGACCAGGAAGCAAAGGACTTGGTGATACTTCTGTTTAAGGATTGTACCAGCAGGGGAGCATTTATGAGGCTTTTCCAAGTGAAGTACATCGATCCTCAGTAGAAAGCTCAGCCCATTGAAACAATATTCTTTCTCTTCATCATTTATGGGATCCCTGTTGGCCTTTGAGTGTTGTCTGAGGACTGGAAATACATGACATAAATCTTTGCTGGTCTTTTTAAATAAGAGCTCTACTGTCCCAGGGGAGAATGGCACTGGGTCAGTTCTTCCCAGGAACCTCAAGTAATGGTAGAATAGAGAACATTAGTCATATATCTCCTCCGTGATGGATGAACCTCTTCTGAGTGTGATTCTTTTTTCACTGGGGTACAAATCTTTTTTCCTAATTTCTAGCTCTGTATTTAGTTTTATTCTTGGAGGAACCAAAGTTTTAGTGAAATGGCAACTGCTGTCTCTGTACTTCTTTCTTTTTCCCTCTTCTTCCTTCCTAGCACGCATCTCCACTGCCCCGTGTCTCTGCAGCACCTGTACACAAAATGTACATTATATTATCTTATCCATGTTATTTCCTAGTTTTTCTGGCATGTACCATTTTCCCCACAACAGAATATACTTCATGATTATTTGACTCATTCTTATAATTTACCCACCTATTGTTTTCCAAAATGCCTACCAATCAGTGCAAATAAATAATTGTTGACTAAATATGCAAATCAAGTTGACTTTCACTGACACACTTCTTCCTTAAAAAAAAAAAAATCTTAAACCTCTATTGCCCCTTGAACAGAACGTTAAGCCTTTTACATCCATCTTCTAATTCCTTTTGTGTCATTTTTCCCATGTTACAGACCAAATGAGTCCCCTCAAAATTTGTATGTTGAAATCCTAACTCCCATCGTGATGGTACCTGGAGGCAGGGGGTTCTCTGGAAGTTAGCCAAGTCCAGAACATGGAGCCCTCATGAAGGGACTGGTTTCCTGGACAGCAGCCTCACCCTACAGTCAGGTGGGGACTCAGTGGGGAGCCGGGAATCTGTGAAACAGGAAGAGGGCCTTTACCAGACACTGGGTCTGCCAGCACCTTGACCTCGGACTTCCAGCCTCCAGAACTTCAGCGATGAAGTTCTGTTGTTTAACTCACCCTATCTATTTTGTCACAGCAGACCACGTGGACTAAATCATCCATCCTGTGGCCCCACAAAGTATCTTGTTTTCCTGTCAACCTGCATGTCTTCCTATTCCCACAGGAGAAGATGTTCTTCTATAACTTTGAGAGTTCTTCCTGACTTTCCCGTGTGTGAACTTGAATTAATCCTTCAAGCTACAAGGCACATGTTACATCTTCAGTGTATCCTTATTTGATTCCCCAGAAGAACCTTCATTTGCGTTTGAGTGACACTTTCTAACTATCTCTACCATATCCACAATCACACTGTAAATGTGATATTATGATTGTTTATTTCACACGCCATCACCCACACACCCCCCATAAAAACTTTTCTGAACATAGATTTCATACCTTACTCCTATGTCTAAGTAAGTATCCAGACTAGTACCTGGAAAATAATAAAGTACTAAATACATATATATTTAATATATATATATACACACATATATATATAATATATATATATACACAGTATATATACATACAGTATATAATGTTGAATGAAAGAATGGTTGTAATAATGAATGAATGAATGAATGAATGAATGGAATAGTAGGAATTTAAAGATTAACAAAACATTGTCCTGAGTTTGAATCCAGTTTAAACCAATTCTAGATTTTGATTTGGGGCAAGTTCCTTGCTTCTTTCAAGCTTCAGTTTTTTCATCTCTAAAATGGGAATCGAAGTGGTGCTTTCATAACAGAGTTGTGACAAAGGTCATGTAAAGTAATTCATGGAAACACTTGGCCGTGTCTGGAAAGTAAGAAAGAAATATAAGAAAAAAGATGAAGGGGGAAGAGTAGGAAGAGATGGAGGAGGAGAAAAGGAGAGGAAGGTGAGAAAGGTGGAAAGCAAAGAAAAGGAGTAAAAGCAAAGAAGGGGGAAGCAACAGTGATAAACGCATTTTCACCAAAAGTGAATGAGAAGCAAGGAAAAAACAAAGTTCAACTCGTCAAAGAGTAATTTATCAGGATCCCTTATTGGGTCATGTGGGAAGAAAAAAGGAATACTGGTGTTAAAAGAAAGTTGTCATATCCCTGTGGAGTCCAGACATCTATTTTCATGCCTTCCAACTAACACAGATATTCAAAAGATAAAGAATGGATGGGGACTTAAAAAAAAAAGTGGTTATAATATTAAGCAATAAGTGTATGAGAGTTTTTTTCTGTGTTTTCAAATATTTTAACAATAAATACATCAACAAATCAAATCAACAATGACAATAAATGAAAATATCATTTAAAAATACTCCTTTCATGGTGTGCTTCATTGGGCGGGATGCCAAATGGGAGGGCAAACCATCAAAGCAGGACCCCGATGACATTAAGAGCGAGCGGAGCTTGGGAAAGCTTTGGCACGGGATGGCTTTTCTCATTGCCACAGTCTTTGGTAATCACGGTCACAGGTGAGTTTTAAAGAGGAGGGGGGAGAGGGGCTTTCCAGAAAGTCAAATTTCATTAACCAAAACAATTACTCATCAATCATTATACCTACATAAAAACCACCAAAAAGAAATGAGGTCTTCATGAACCAAATTCCACCTGGACTTTTTATCAAGGGGTTTTGGTGTGAGGGTGGGGAGTGTGCTTCAGGGCTCAGACCCCAGGGAAGGGAGAAGAGGAAAGAGAGGAGGATTGTCCTTTAAACTCCCCAATAGTCTTTATCCCCAGATAACTGAGCTCTAGTCAAATGTGGGCTAGGAGTTTCCAGCAGTATCTAGAGATACCTCCTTGGGTAGCATGTCACCTTTTGCTACTGACCGAGTAACTTCGGAGAAAAAGGAGTCAGTATGTATCTTTCATAAACAGCCACTGCCATACTCATATATTTGATGCCACTATGTAGAGCACTTTGATTGTTCAGAAGGTTCTGAAAAGAACTCATCTACAAACACACACACACATGCATATATACACAAAATGAATGAAAATTTCTCCCGCATTCTCTCTAGCCCCCAAAATCTGTGATAAGCAAATACTAGTAATGCCAGTATAAAAATGGAACATAAATATCATTAAGTCATTCTGATGTTAAAGGCGCTCAAGAGTGAAAACAGGATAGACAGACAAGGGGTTTTAAGAATTTTAGCGGCCTCTAAGTTATCTTTTTACTTCAAAAAGTGTTGCAAATGCTAAAAAGAAAGTTTTTTAGCTGAAATTATACATTCAAAGTATTCTTCCATATAAAAAATGAATTAAATGATCAACCTAATTTACAAAGCTGCTATATACACATATGTGCATTTGACCTCTATAAATGCAACAGGCCTGTAGAAGTTTTGTATACATGTTCCTTGGGAGTCAGGACAATAACTATTCTCATCTTTTACCCCAGGACGTTCAGACAAGTGACTGGCACATAGTACAGGGCCAATAAGACTTGTTTTTCTTTTTAATGTACCTGAGCTGTAACCAGAATGGGTATATGAACCCACACGTGTACATGTACTGATGCCATATAAAAGAGATTAATACTCCCTCTGAGATCATTCAGTTTACAAAGTATATACCAACATGAGTGGGCTCTGAGAATACTGAGGAACAGAGGGTCAGCAAAGGTCCAGTTTCCATCTCTTGTGACAGTCCCAAATGCTATTATTATTTAAGAAAAGCCAGTGATTTGCTTGGCATGGCACAACTCACAGGGGAAAGCTGTCTCTGCCCAGGAGGTTTTGAGGAGCAAGGCTTATGAGACATGAAGGACAAGTAAGAACTGGCCAGACTGAGGAGCAATCTAAGCCTGTGGCTTAAAATACCATTAAAATAATCATTAAAACCAGCACCTAACACATCCCATGAGCTGGGCCAAAAATAGAGGAAAACGTAAGATTTTTCACCCTGTAACCACAGGCATCGGGAAAGTTCATGATGAAATCCTTCCAGATATTCTAGGAGAGGGCTGCATGTTATTGTAAGTGCTCTTATATATTATGTGCCCACAGTTTCATGGCTTCCATGGGGATGAATACAGGAGGGATACATACTGGTATAGTTCCAACAGACAGAAAGGTATTCTCTATGTTACCTGCGGTATAACTTGCAAGGACTAACATCTACGAACATTGAAACCCAGGCTGATATCCCATCTTGGACCATAAAAGGGCCCTAGGTGACTTGATCATCCAAAGAATGGCATGTCCTTCAAATGCTAATTCCCCAAATATGGAAAATGTGTGAAAAGATGTCAGAATGTATAGTAGGCAGAATAATACCTCCCAAGATGTTCATGGCTTAATTCTCAGAATCTGTGGCTACATTACCCTACATGGCAGAAGGGTATTTGCAGATGTGATTAGGAATCTTGATATGGGCAGATTATTCTCAGTCACACTGGTCCTGATAACAGGGAGGCATGAGGGTCAGAGTCACAGTGGGAGATGTGATGATGGAAGCAGAAATTGAAGTGATGTGAGACAGGGACTACAAGGTATGCGAGGCCTCTAGGAGCTGGAAAAGACAGGGAAATGAATTCTCCCTGGAACCTTCAGAAGGCAAGCAGTCCTGCTAACACCTTGATTTTAAGACTTCTGACTCCCAGATAACTAAGATAATATATTTGTGCTGTTCTAAGACACTAAGGTGTTGGTAATTTGTGGTAGCAGCAATAGAAAACTGATAAGAGAAATTTTAAAATACCATCCCCGCAAAATGGTCTTGGTAATGGGAATGTCTAAGGTTCCGCTGCATATTCCGACCCCTTCAGAGAGCACCTAGAGACACTTTCAGAGCAAATGGGTCTTCCACATTTTCTAAGGACACATCAGCCTTTCGATATAGGTATGTTTAAGACACTACTACAGAATTTCTGGAAAAGTAGCACTTCCTTTGCCCAAATACATCTTTACTCTTTCAGAATACTCCAGGACATGTCTCACATATTATAGAGGCTTGATTTAACATACAAAAAATCAGTCATTCAAGTTCACCACATTAATAGAATAAAGGAGAAAAGCCATATGGTCATCACAATAAAAGCAGAAAATGAAATTGGCAAAACCAGGTACTGATTCATGATGCAAACTTTCAAAAAATTTCTAATAGAGGATATTTCTCCAACCAGTTATAGGGCTTTGATGAAAAAATATGCTAACATTATATTTAATGATTAAATAGTTGGTGCTTTCCCCCTGACACTGGGAAAAGGCAACAATATCTATTCTCAACATTTCTATCAAGAAATGTCCTTGAAATCCTAGCTAATTCAATAAGGCAAGAAAAACAAAAGGCAGACATATAAGAAGGAAGAAATAAGACTATCTTTCCCTAAAGATGGCATGATCATCTATCTAGAATGTTCCAAATAATTTACAAAACAATCTAAAACTTAGGTGAACTTATCAAGGTCATGGGTAAAAAGATTAACATACAAATATAAACTATTTTTTTACATACAAGCACTAAATAATTGTAATTGAAATAAAAAATACCATTACAATACAATTGCAATGACTAAATATAAGTAAATTTCACAATATATGTGCAAGACCTCTACACTGAAAACTATAAATCACATAGAGAAGCTGCAAAATATTTCTTAGATCTAAATAAATGGTGAATTACAACATGGTTATGGATTGAAAAACTCAATATTGTTAAGAGATCTATAATTGTATCTATAAACTTAATGCAATCCCAATCAAAATAACAGCAGGCTACATTTTAGAAAGTGACAAAGTGATTATAAAACGTATGAGTATGCAAATAACCTAGAATAGCAACTGAATGGGAGAAACGATAGTCTTTTACTCAGATGGTGTGGGAACAAATATTTATCCATGTGGAAAAATGAACCTTGACTCTTACCTTCCCCATGTAAATATTAACTTGAAATGTATCATAAAACTAAATGATAATTCAAAACATAAAACCTCCAGAAGAAAACATAGGAGAAATCTTTACAACCATGAAATAGGTTAAGATTTGTTGGATAGATAACAGAGATCACAACTCTTTGAAAGGTAATGATAAGAGAATGAAATAGCAAACAGGAAGAAAATGCTTGCAGTGTATATATATGACATAAGAATTATATCTAAAATATGAAGAGCACAGGAACTTAATAGACCAAATACCTGTGTAAGAACAGGAAAACACTATTATAAACACTGTTAGACACTTCACAAAAGAAGATCTACAAATAGTGCATAAGCAGATAATACCAGACTCAGCATCATCACTCCTCAAGGTAATGAAACTTAAAGCTACAAAGGTGCGCCATTACATTCTGAGATGGCTAAAATTAAAAAAAATCTCAAAACCAAGAGTTGGCAAGTATGTGAAATAATTGCTACTTTCACATACCACTGGTGGGAATGCAAAATGGTACAGCTACTGTGGAAATAGCTTGTCAGTTATTTATGAAACTCAACATACATTTACCATAGGACATGACCATCCACTACTAGATATTCAGCCAAAATAAGTGCAAATGCATATCTATAAAAGGACTTGTACATGAATGTTTACAGTAACTTTGTCATAACCCTATACTGGAGACAACCCAGGTATCCATCAGTAGGTGACTGGATAAACAGATTATAGAAAATCCATGCCAAGAAATACTAATCAGCAATTAAAAAGAATAGACTGGAGGCACACACCAGAGTGGATGAATTTCAAAAATATTAGCTGAGTAAAGTCCTGCACAAAAAAAGAAATTTTTAATTACATGAGGCTCTGGGATTTTAATTACATGAAACTCTAGAAAAGACCAGTCTAATCCGTGTCTTGTCTGCCATCAGAGGTTAGGAAAGAACTGGACCCTGTTTTCAAAGATAACAAAATTTTTATGTATCTTGTTTGTGGAGGTGATTACACAGACACATTTATCAGAACTTATCAAAGTGTATACTGAAAAATGGGTGCATTTTGTGTAACTTACACATAATCAGGTTGATTTTTTATCTTCCTAATACTAAGGTACATAGAGATTAACCAGCAATACATCTTCATACTCTGTCTTTATGTTAGATCTGTGTGCTCTGACTCTTTTTCTTTTCTTGGTGAGTTCTTTCCTACGGGGTGTTTAAACAATTCAAGCAAATAGAACGTGAGTGCAGGGGCACTTCATGAACCCCACAGGTATGTTCAGACATAAAAGAGTTTTCAACTATTATATGATTCTGTTCCCACTGAGGCCTCTATTACACAGGTATTCAACCCTGCAGAATAAGGACTGAAAGCTAGTGACAAAACATCGGTATTTAAGGAATGAAAGGAACAGGAAGAAACAAATGTCTGGAGAAAGTCATTAACCGTCCTTCCAGTGATGAGTGACTTCCAGAGACCAATATGTTGCTACATCAAAGTGTCCTGGTATGCTTTTGAAGGAGGTTAATTCTGTCTGCTCAGAGATGTTATGAAATGCTACACTTGGTGATAACAGTTACTGCTTTTCCACCCCCTCATTGGTGTAGAATTACAACACAAGGGGATAACAATTAAATATTATTAGAGCCTGTGGTTTCCATGGTTAGAATGCATATCTTTATGACTTTAAAGGACTGAAAGTGGGTGGTATTGCTGAAAAGTTCACTATGAAATGACAACCAAAGACTTGAAAAAATAAATGGCCTTTCCATCCAGATGCTTGAAGTCAAGTCCAGCTAGAACACTGCACTACCTTAAAGCTATTTGACTTTCCAGATCTTCATTAACTTTTATAGAAACATTACTCTGAGTCAAATAGAGTGGAAGTTGAGCAGTAAATAGTAGCTTAATAAAATTAGTATTTTCTCCAGTTAATCGCTATACTTCTTGATTATGTGAAGCCATGCAAATATTCTAGAAATGTCTAGATTTTAAAAAGTCACTCCTATCATAGCTTGAAACGCTTGTGTGTACAGCTCATGTGTTGTCCTCATTCTGGTGTCATTTCATAAAGTGATGCTGTCTGGAGAGCAGAAAAAAGTATTAGGCAAATAGAGAAAACCAGCTGAGATTCAGAATTTTCCAGGAAAATGTCAAAGGGGACAGTAAGTGTATGAATAATGGAAAGATGACTATCTGGGGTCTCTGAGGACAGAAACTTCTAAGCAGCATCAAACTGTGTTATCATGATTCCTGCTGGTAACTTGAGCCGACTTCAAAGCTTTCCTTAGGGGACTGTGCCAAGAGAACCCACTATCAGAAAGGGGTAGCTAATTAGAGGGAATTATTAGAATGCTCAAAGTGCCTTAAATGGAGGACAGCTGCTGAGTCACACTGTAAAAAATAAAATTGAACCACTCATCTGCTTCTGGAGTTAATAATTTTTGCCTGAATTGGTTATGTGATTTTTTAAAGCTGGAACACAGTGATAACAGGGAAAAAAAATAATCACAGTGTTTAGCAGACATCACAGTTAAATGAACTTTTCTTGATGAGTTTGAATCATGCAATATGCTTTCCCGGACATTTGAAATATTCAAACCCCAGTTTTCTTCCAACATAAAAATAGCCATTGCCCACAGATGTATGTTTTAACTGTATGGGTAGCACTTGCAATAATTGGTGTCTCCCTATCTAATGCCAGTGATTTATAAAGTGGAATTCAGACTGAAGGTCACAATATAATGAAATCGTTTTCTTAGTCACTTCTGAAATGAACTTGAAAGGAACAGGTGCACAGCCCGGGAGGAAGACTCAGTTGTTGATAACGTAAAAGACCTCTTCTTCACTTTTTTCTTTCTTTTCTTTTTTCCCTCAGTAGGTTCCAAAAAATATCCTGAGAAAGTAGTCAGCTACAAACAGATGCACCTTACTCTAGGAAAAACACAAACATCCATTATGAAGAAACAGAATGACACAGAAAACTGATAAAAGAAGATATGCTGCGCAATTTTCTTTCCTTCATCCTTGGTGTGTGCACACATCTGGGAACTTGCTGAGTTGTCATGAGGTTAAGGAAGTAAACAGATGTTGGCTGTTGATAACGATCTCTAGTGAACTTTCAGAGCAGCGGTGATTTGCCCAATGGCTCTCTCCTTATCAGGATGCAATTATAAACTCTCACCTGGATAAGTGCTCAGCCTGCCCAAGCAACTTTCATCTGGCATCAATTGTGGCCATAAAACAAGCCCATGAGTAATAGTGCAACCCAGGCATCTACAATTTCCAACTTCCATACTACCTGACAGCAGGCAACCACTTTCATATCGAGGTTTCCCTATCTCTATTTAAGGACAATGAAGAGAACTCTAAGAGTTGTAGTCCAGTCCCAGACATGCTTATGGCTGGATGAAACACTATTACTCATTTCCCAGAAAGTCAGCAAATTCTATGAGTGATCAAAGTGGAATGACATACTCGAGGCCTGTAAAAGCAACTGGACTAATACCAGCAATGCAGAGCTTGCCTAACCAACAAATGCCCGATCTTGAAAAAGATTGTCTCGACTTGCAAATGTGTTCTTCATTCAGCAGCTAGGAGAGTATGTTGGTGGTACCCAGATTCATAAGCCTCCAACATCTATGGAGCTTTTACACTGCTAAAGAAAGATAAAGTAGCAGTTACGATAAAAAATTTACAAAAATTTCTTGTCAGGTTTATATTTTTGTCCTGGGTTTTGTGATAAAAAAATAATGCAGAGAAGTTAAAGTTTATACTGTTTGTAAAATTAGCTAAGGAGAACTAGAGAGTAGAGATGGTTGTACAACACTGGAGTGTACTAAAGGTCACTGAATTGCACACTTTAAAATGCTTACTGTTATGTAAATGAATTTTTTAAACGTTGAAAAAAAAAAGTAGCTGAGGCATTAAGGCCAAAACATTCTGAGAACAATTTTTATTTCATTCATTCACTCCACAAATAACTTTTTGCACATTTAGTAAGGGCCATACACTTTGGTATGGAGCTTAGAAAATTAAGATACTTATGTTCCCATATCCTTAAATTCCCAAAGGATTTACAACTAGATTCTCCCCTCCCCTCCCCGTCCCCTCCCCTCCCCTCCTCTCCTCTCCCCTCCTCTCCTCTCCCCTCCTCTCCTCTCCTCTCCTCTCCTCTTCTCTTCTCTTCTTTTGTTTCTTAACCAAATTTTTGGGGAAAGGAAATCTTTTCTTCTGCCTTATCAAGCTGAATGTTCCAGGGTCAGTGAATCTGGGTTCCGTCCTGCCTCGACCCCTTTCTAACTCTGCAGTTCTAAGCAAGTTGAACTTTACTTTTTTCATGTAAAAATGAGGATAATAAAAGCACCAACTTCATAAGAAAATGTTGAGGATTTCATTAGGTAATATAGGTAGAGTTTAACAGTACTAGTTTTAGAATTAAGTTGGTGTCAGACTTCATTACTGATATTATTATTACGTTCATTATTTTCATTCTTCAGGTCAATATGGCATTTAAAAATATATTTTAGATTCCTTAATTTCTTACACACTTCCATGACTGTACAATATACCTAAAGGATGATAAAATCAGCAGGTCTGAATCAATTTAATTTTTTTAAAGGTTCTAAATTTGGTATAGTTTATAGGAGTAGTTGGACCATGGAACTATAGACTCAGCTGACTAGTTAAAGAGCTAATTCTTTCCTGTGCCTTCAAGTTTTCCCACTCCTAAATGTTGCCAAGTAAAAACTACTTGATCTCTAGTCACCTGAGAAAACTTTCTTACCTCCTAAGTTAGGCTCAATATCATGCAATATAGCCTTCAAGCTAGAAAAGGTTTTTTTTTTTTTTTTGGAGAATAAGGGTAAAACACATCTATCTCTAGTTGCACTTTATTTTTACTTTTATGTTCACTTTTTTGGAAAATCAACTTTATTGAGGTATAATTTACAAGAAATAAAATATCCTATTTTAAACATACAGTTGGTGAGTTTTAACAAATACACACTCATGTAATCTCTACTCCAATCAAGAAATAAAACATTTCTATCAATCCCCAAAAATACTTCTGTGCCCCTCGGCAAACAACCTTATCCCATCCCTGGCCCCAGGCAACTGTCTATTCTCTGACACATTAGTATAGTTCAGTCTAGAAAAAAATGTTTGCAAACTATGGCCCACTGGCCAAATCTGGCCACTACTCTTTTTTGTTAAGCCCACAAGATAAAAAATTTTTTTTCAACTTGAAATAGTTGGAAAAGCAGAAGAATAGTAACATTTCACTACACATCTCCTACGTTTATGAGATTAAAATTTCACTGTCTAAAGCCAAAGTTTTGTTGTAATTCAGCCACGCTTATTCATTTGTGTACTGTGGCTGCTTTTATGCTGCAATGGCAGACTTAAATAAATGCCAGAGACTAAAATACTAGCTTTTTGGTCCTTTAAAGAAAATGAAATGATACAGTATGTAGTCTTTCTATTTTTTTTTCATTTTTTCATTTTTTTATTTTGATATCATTAATGTACAATTACTTGAACTACATTATGGTTATTAGACTCCCCCCATTATCAAGTCCCCCCCACATACCCCATTGCAGTCACTGCCCATCAGCGTAGTAAGATGCTGTAGAATCATTACTTGTCTTCTCTGTATATACTGCCTTTCCCATATCCCCCTCCCTATTATGTGTGCTGACCATTATGCCCCTTTTTCCCCCTTATCCCTCCCTTCCCACCCACCCTCCCCAGTCCCTTTCCCCTTGGTAACTTTTAGTCCATTCTTGGGTTCTGTGATTCTGCTGCTGATTTGTTCCTTCAGTTTTTGCTTTGTTCTTATACTCCACAGGTAAGTGAAATCATTTGGTACTCGTCTTTCTCTGCCTGGCTTATTTCACTGAGCATAATACCCTCTAGCTCCATCCATGTTGTTGCAAATGGTAGGATTTGTTTTCTTCTTATGGCTGAATAATATTCCATTGTGTGTATGTACCACATCTTTATCCATTCATCTATTGATGGACTCTTAGGTTGCTTCCATTTCTTGGCTATTGTAAATAGTGCTGTGATAAACATAGGGGTGCATCTGTCTTTTTCAAACTGGGCTGCTGCATTCTTAGGGTAAATTCCTAGGAGTGGAATTCCTGGGTCAAATGGTATGTCTATTTTGAGTTTTTTGAGGAACCTCCATACTGCTTTCCACAATGGTTGAACTAACTTACATTCCCACCAGCAGAGTAGGAGGGTTCCCCTTTCTCCACAACTTCACCAACATTTGTTGTTATGTGTCTTTTAGATGGTAGCCATCCTTACTGGTGTGAAGTGATATCTCATTGTGGTTTTATTTGCATTTCTCTGATGATTAGTGATGTGGAGCATCTTTTCATGTGCCTGTTGGCCATCTGAATTTCTTCTTTGGAGAACTGTCTATTCAGCTTCTCTGCCCATTTTTTAGTTGGCTTATTTGCTTTTTGTTTGTTGAGGTGTGTGAGCTGTTTATATAATTTGGATGTCAACCCCTTATCAGATATGTCATTTATGCATATATTCTCCCATACTGTAGGATGTCTTTTTGTTCTACTGATGGTGTCCTTTGCTGTACAGAAGCTTTTTAGTTTGATATAGTCCCACTTGTTCATTTTTGCTTTTGTTTCCCTTGCCTGGGGAGATATGTTCATAAAGAAATTGCTTATGTTTATGTCCAAGAGATTTTTGCCTATATTTTTTTCTAAGAGTTTTATGGTTTCATGACTTAGTATGTAGTCTTTTTTAGTCTTCTTTTGCTCAATGTAAAATTTTGAAATCCGCTCATGTTGTGCATGTAACAGTAATTCAGACTTTTCATTGCTGAGTAGTACTCCATTTCATGACTACACCACAATTCATTTACCCATTCACGTGTTGCTATAACTTTGGGTTGTTTTCAATTTGTGGCTGTTATGAAGCATTCTTGTAAGTCTGTTTGTACGCATATGTTTTCATCCCTCTTCGGAATATACCTAGGAGTGGACGTGCTCAGCCACTTCCTAAGTTAGGTATGGTAAACTTCTTAAGAAACTACTGTGAATGAGAGTTCCACTTGCTCCGCATCTTTTGCCAATAATAGCAAAAATTTTAAATTTGTATACCAAGGAATTAAAAGGATGAGCATTTGTAAGTAAAAACACATAATTTAACCTGGGCTAACTTTTGAGTTATTTGTATTGTTCAAACTATTAATTTATGCTTGCATCTCTACCTTTCTTGTCATCAGGTAGATAGATACTGTCTTTGGATATTGTCTTTGGATTTCTCTTTAACAACTATTTGCCTTTTATAGATGACTGAAATATACTGTATTTTTCAATTAAGATGATGATAAAATGGATCAGGGTTAGCATCCATAAGGGGCCACACAGTTTGGCTTTGTGAGCTACACAGGTGTCTTTTGCACAGTCTCCTTCTCAATTTTTTTCAGTCCTTTAAAAATGTCAAAGTCATTCTAGGCTGATGGGCTATTCACAAACAGACCATGGGCCAGATATGGCTAACAGGCTATAGTTTACCAACTGTTGACACTGAACATGCTTTTCATAATTTAACAATGTCCAAAGTTCTCTATAGTGTTTCTCTAAAAAGACTGATTAAACACAAGTCCATCTGACAAAGTAAGGAATCAATAGCTTTCACAGAAAAAAGTCTAGCAAAGCTAACACTCTCTTAGGTGGATGACAACCAGTACACGCTGGGGCCGGCTCCTACCAGCGCAAAATGCTGATTATGAAATATTCATGGACTTTGTCAGATCATTAAACCACTGGTAGCTTGAAATGGGCCACAGTTATAGCATTTACAACATGAAAGTCAATAAATACTTTTATTTTTTGTGTGTGATATATACCTGCTTACCAGTGGCAGCAACCCTCCTGAATACTAGTGCTTATGCAATCTGCACACTACTCAGTTGGTACTTGGTACCAACCTGATGGTATGTGGCTAGTACAAAAAATAAATACACCCATCACACTCCCCAGATACTCTGGGAGATAATATCTGCCATGCTTCGTTCTCATGATAATGTGTGAAATACTGATTTTTCTCCCACCCATGATCTAACTCAAAACTTAGAAATCCTGGCCATACAAAACTGGACAGCTACATTAACTGGATTATTGTCTTACCCCATACACAAAAGTAAACTCAAAATGGATCAAAGACCTAAATGTTAGTCATGAAACCATAAAACTCTTAGAAGAAAACATAGGCAAAAATCTTTTAAATATAAACATGAGCAACTTTTTCCTGAATGCACCTCCTTGGGCAAGGGAAACAAAATAAAAAATGGGCAAATGGGACTACATCATCCTAAAAAGCTTCTGTACAGCAAAGGATACCATCAGCAGAAAAAAAAGGCATCCTACAGTATGGGAGAATATATTTGTAAATGACATATCTGACAAGGGGTTAATATCCAAAATATATAAAGAACTCACATGCCTCAACACCCAAAAAGTAAATAACCCTATTAAAAAGTGGGCAGAGGATATGAAGAGACACTTCTCCAAAGAAGAAATTCAGATGGCCAACAGGCACATGAAAAGATGCTCAACATCGCTAATCATCAGAGAAATGCAAATTAAAACCACAACGAGATATCACCTCACACCAGTTAGGATGGCTAACATAGAAAAGACTAGGAACAACAAATGCTGGCAAGGATGTGGAGAAAGGGGAACCCTCCTACACTGCTGGTGGGAATGTAAACTAGTTCAACCATTGTGGAAAGCAGTATGGAGGTCCCTCAAAAAGCTCAAAATAGAAATATCACTTGACCCAGGAATTCCACTCCTAGGAATTTACCCTGAGAATGCAGGAGCCCAGTTTCAAAAAGACATATGCATCCCTATGTTTATCACAGCACTATTTACAATAACCAAGAAATGGAAGCAACCTAAGTGTCCATCAGCACATGAAGGGATAAAGAGGATGTGGGACATATACACAATGGAATATTATTCAGCCATAAGAAGAAAACAAATCCTACTATTTGCAACAACATGGATGGAGCTAGAGGGTATTATGCTCAGTGAAATAAGCCAGGGAGAGAAAGACAAGTACCAAATGATTTCACTCCTCTGTGGAGCATAAGAACCAAGTAAAAACTAAAGGAACAAAACAGCAGCAGACTCACAGAACCCAAGAATGGACTAACAGTTGCCAAAGGGAAAGGGCCTTGCGGGTGGGGGTGGGAAGGGAGAGAGAAGGTGAATAAGGGGCATTATGATTAGCACACATAAAGTTTGGGGGGGACACAGGGAAGACAGTGTAGTACAGAGAAGACAAGTAGTGACTCTATAACATCTTATTACGCTGATGAACAGTGACTGTAATGTGGTATGTGGTGGGGACTTGATAATGGGGGAAATCTAGGGACCACAGTGTTGCTCATGTGATTATATATTAATGATACCGAAATTTTAAAAAAGTAAAATAAAATAAAAATAAAAGGTCAAAAAGAAAAAGAAATCCTGGCCATAAATTTAAGAGTCCAATCAGTTTCTATAACCCTCACTCAGAAGGCCCAAGAAATTATGAAGTACTTGTGTATTTGAATTGCTGCATATTTCTGGTCTTATTTTTGTTGTTGCTATGCAAATACACATCTTAGTGTTTCCTTGGATATAATTAGTTATAAAGGCATCCATATTTTTTAAGAGTTCAACATTTTGCTGTCACTGTATTTCTAACAATTTCAGATGGTAGCCTCTGTCTGATTTAGACTTTTGTGAGTTGAGTTGGATTACTATATAGATCAAAGGTCAGCTACATGTCAAATCTGGCCCCCAATCACTACCTGCTGTGAGCTGATCTTTTTTTTAATTCTAAAGGGTTATAAATGAAGAAGAAAGCAGAGGAGGAGGAAGAGAGGGAGGGAGGAGAAGAAGAGAGGACAGCAACCAAATGGTGTGTAAAGCCTAAAATATTTACTATCTGGCCCTTTACTGAAAAATGTTTGCCAATCTATAGTATACAAACTCAACACAGCATTAATATATTGTGTACCATGGCATAAGATACAGGAGATAGGATAAGCTTTCTTTCTACATATTCCTTTTTATTTAATGACAAAGAAATTAGTGCATAGGAAAACAGCAACACTTGCTTGTTTTTCCCTCTTTAAACCTGTCTTTCAACCTTCCTCATATTTTGTGGGTGTGAATATTAATTTAAAAAACAGAAGACACTGAGTGAAGCAGGGAAAAATTAATTCTGTGTCTATCACTTCACTTACAACCCTGAAAGCAGTCCTCAAATAGTCATGTTCTAGATCTTTAAAACAGATATGCAAATACCACTCTGTCTGTGACAGGCAGGGTACCACAAAGTGGCAGTACAGTTATCTACATTATCGACACAGAAATCCTGTGTTTCTGGGGTTTACATATTCAACCGAAGATAATTTCTTGAGAATCCACTATACGCTGGGTGCAGTATAACTGGTCTGAAAGCAGTCTAGATATACATTAAGCAATAATTTAAAAAAGTAAGCATACCACCACATTGTAAATGATACATTTCATTCAGGCATTCCTTCAAACATCAACCTGTCTCATAGTTAACACTCTACCAGCTTGCATGACAGTTTGCATTTACAAAAGAGTATTTGACTAGCCCATTGAAAGAAGAGATCCAAGAGAGAAGTGTTTCTCTAATCTTGCTACTGTTCTCTCAGTCCTCCCAAGAAAGCAAACAACAGTCCTGTTTAGTTCAGGTAGCTGTTGACGGACATCTAATTATAGGTGGTTAGGAGCCTCCTGAGCCAGTCACAGAAGCTGAGGTCTTGGTTCTGCTCCAGGCTACAAGTAGCCCAAATCAAATGGATGTGGCCTGGATGGCATTTGAGGTACAAAGACAGAGGAGACAACAGTAGGAAAATCAGGGAAAGGGCGTTCCAGACAAGGAACACGAACTCAGAGAGGGGCGGGGCCCGCCTGAGGAGCGGGAAGGAAGAAGGGGGCTGCATGGCTAGTGTGCAGTGGGAAGGGGAAGCCCAGTGCAGGCTGAGCCTAGCGTGGATGGGGTCACGTGTGGGCTTGCCGGTCATCTCAAGGGCTTCAATATCACTGAAGAGCAATTCAAAACCACCAGAGCGTTTTAAGAAGTGACAGGATCCAATTATATTTTTGAAAGTGCACACCCAGTGGCTGCTTTATGGTAAACAAATGGTACCCCAGCAAGAGAAGAATAAAAGACCTGTTGGAAGGCTGCAGCAGGTAGTCCACGTAGCAGATAATGTCTGCAATGAAGGAGTAAGAGAAAATGCTCCTAATATATTTTTGAGTTATTACTGTCAAGATTGGAGCAATGGGCTGGTGATGTTCTATTTTTGCTGTGAAATTAAGTGAGGATTCAATGAAATCTTGCATGGGAAAGTAATTCCAGGGCTCCGGATCATTCTCCCAAACTAGACTGTACATTCTTAAAGGAAAGATAAATAACTGCTATGCATTGAATGTGTGCCCCAAAATTTGTAACTTGAAATCTGATCTCCAATGTGATGGTACTTGGCGGTGGAGCCTTTTGGGGGTAATTAGGCCGTGAGCATGGAACCCTCGTGAATGGGATCAGTGCCCTTAGAAGAAGAGGCCAGAGGGCTCTCTCTCTTTCCTCCATGTAAAGATAACAATGAGAGGTCAGCAGTCTGCAACCCAGAAGAGGGTCCTTGTCACAACTTGACAGTGGTGTTACCCTGACCTCAAACTTCCAGCCTCCAGAATTGTGAGAAATAAATTTCTGCCCAACAGGAAGAGAAGGAAGGGAGGAAGAAGAGACTGGAAAGAGAGAGAAAGAAGCAAGCAAGCAAGCCACCCAGTCTATGGCACTTTGTGAGAGCAGCCCGAGCTGACTAGGGAACCTCTACTTTCTTCGACACAGAGTTGGTGCTCAGTTGATGCTTATTCAGAGCAGAGATCTGGTGGCGATAAGCAGATCCTGATCAGACAGTTCAGGAGAGACTCTGCTGCAGGAGGCAGTGAGCGGACAGCCTCTATCTGCCTCACCTTTGTGATCCTCCACAGTGTTCACATCAAGCCTCCCCTCTCCCTGGGCTTCTCCCAACCGGCAACTGGGCAAAGCACGGCTATGAGGGCAAGACTGCCCCTGCCTGATGTGTGAGTCCTCTGGTGGGCGACCTTTGTGTTGAGACTGCCCGTCAGCCTGGCCCAGCTCTCCTCCGAGCTATGCCGCAGTCTGAGTCCCCTTCTCCCTGTCCTTTCACAAGCCAGACAAGGAACACGCCTGCACCACGTCTGAAGGGTCTCCCCTCCTTCTCCCGCCCTGTCTCCCTTTTACACTTCACAGCACTTCAGCCAGTACATCTCTCACGCGTCCGACTCTGTCCTGGCATCCCGCTTGGTCAGGCTTCCTCCGATTCACTGGGCATAACTATAAATATCAACCCTATTATCAGGCCATTTAGTGCTACTACCTCCTGCAAAGAAAGTCAATAAAATGACAATAAAGGAAATTCATTAATGACCAGAGAAGCCCACAAGGAAAAAACAGAACCAGTGGAAAGACAAGAGAAGTCCAGTTTTTTATGCTGAAAAGCAGAGGAATGAGTGATAGCTGATCTGGTACATACCAGAGAAAGCTGGGCGCTAAAGCAATAGCACAAAAGGCCATTTTATTTATAGTACAAGGTCCTTAAAGTCTCAGGAATTGGCAGCACGAGTCACTTCTGGTACGGAGGCTGAAGATGGGAGTAAAAAGGTAAGAAGTCTACTTAAGATTAAATTATAACTACTCCCTGCGCCCCCCACACCCAGGGTTACCCTTCCATTTAGTGAGGAGTTGTTACGTCTCCATCTGCAGCAACGCAGGTTTCTATCCTGCAACCCAGAAGAAGACTTACGTTTTTTTTTTCCTAGACATAGCAAAGCAGAAAGATCCTACTCTGAGACAAGGACCAGACTACTGACAGAAGGTAGTTAGTGACCTTCCTAGCCCACTCAGACTGTAGAACTCTAGGAAGCCAGGAGTCTACCTTTCACATAGATCACAAAATGTCTCTTTTATGGAAAACCCAGCTATAATAGGGTAAGGGTTTAAAGTACTATCTTTGGGCTTCTGCAAGGATATTGCCTTATCAGAATCATTACAGACGGAGACCACAGCCAACAAATAGCCTAGGGTCCCAGGCATTTGGAGGAGGAATATAGTATTAAAAACCGATACAAAAATTGGCAAACAGGGAAATAAAGTAGGTACTTGGAGGAATAAAAATAAGCAAAAAAAAAAAAATTTCAGAGATAAGTGTATCTAAGAAAAAAGAATAGCAGACTAGAGGAAAATTATCTTCAGTGAATTTTCAAAAAGCTTTTTGAAATTAAGAACATGAGACAGGGATTCCTCAAAACTTCAATATAAAGTTTGGGAGATAAAGTTGGTGAAATCAGAAAAAAGAACAGATAAAATGGTAGGAATAGTAGAAAGGGAACAATCAGATAAAAATTTCAAGATAACATCTCAAAATTGGAAATATGTTTCCTGATTAAAAGGATACAGAGGGTCCACAGGACAGTGACTCAAAATAGATCCATCCCACAATATACCATTGTGAAATGTCAACTCCCACAACTAGCAAAGGATCCTCTCATTTTGTTGTAAGAAAAAGCAGGTTTTACATAAAGGTTGTGGAATCTATGACAGATCTTTCAACAGTAACTCCTAATGCCAGGAGACTATGGAGAAACATCTTCAAAATGTTGAGGGAAAAAAATATTTGCAACATAATTGTACATCTTGCTAAATTCTCAATTCAGTGTTAAGAGGGAGTCAAGACGTCTTCCGATGGATGATGTGTCAAAATTTTACCCCTCCCCATATAAACTGTTGTGACGTAACATTCCTGGAGGAAAAAGAGGACATGAGTTCTAGGAAATAGGAAACTTGGAAGAGGTGAAGGAAATTAGGATGAGGTCTAAAAGAAATCTGAGGCCAGCAGCCATGTAGCCGATATGGAGAGCATGCAGTCCTGATTGGACAATGTCAGGACGTTCTGAAAGATTATGGCAGAAGATGAAATCGATAGCTTATCAGATGTCCGTGATCATATTGAGAAACATATACAGAGCTGAGACAAATACTGGGCTTGAATGAATAATCAATGCAAAGAAAACAAAAAAGGAAGACAATTATCACCAAAACACCTATAAAGGATCAGAGGATGCTGTATGTGGGGCTGAGCAGTGACTGATATTTTCATGGTTATCCTAGCATATAGAAATGAATACTACTCTAGTAATAAATACCAAATCATCACCCTGGAAGAAAGAATAGGATTCTTATAGTCAAGGGATATGGAAAGTTACGTGGAAATTCTCATATTCTGTAGTGTGAGTTCAAGAAATAATTCTTTAAACTGAAAAATCAGTAAATAGTGATATTATCAAACATGAATTGGAGGGATGTAAATAAATATTGAAAGAGTCTGCCACAAACAGTTGAGAGATTTTCTTGGAGGGAGAAGAACTCGGGCGCAGGGAGCAGCTGTCTCCCACAAAACGACAGAAAGGCAAGCCGAAAATCACAACCCACCCATACATAACGCAGCGTTGTTTTTATAGATTTCATACTTTCATCCCTGTCATTAAATTAGCCAATCAGGTTTGCCACAGAAACCCAGCTCTGAGAAAATCTTGCTGCTATCATTTGGCTAGAAAACCCTGTAATCTTATTTTTAGCTGACTCATTTTGAATGCCATTACCTTTTCTTCCTCCAACACATACTCTGCATAGATGAAACTAACATAAATTGAAAAGAAACATCTATGAAGATCCAGATTTTAAGCCCAACTCTTAATTCATTGAGGGGGGGAAAGAGGCAGGTGAGAGAAGGGTCAGTTTGGCCACTCTAGCTTCTGCTGCTAGTTGCTTATTTTTCTGAAGATTTTATCTATGCCAAGTAAATACACACACACGCACACACACACACACACTTTTTTTTTTGTCTTTTTAACTATCAGGAAAACGCCGTGGGTAGAGCTGAGTTGCTCAAAAATTACTATGGAGAAGAAACTTTTTAATTATTTCGATAAATATAGATGACAGGGAGCAATGATGCTAATGTAAACAGAGGAGTCATTTCCGAGGCAAGGCTCTGAAATGCAATGATTCCAGATGCCCTGCCAAACACGTCCCAACAACCCGTCGTGCTGATCTCTGACCAACCCCACGTACAAAGAAAATGGCCATCATGTTGGAATTTAAACTCCTTGCTTAAATCCCAGTAAGACAAACTCTAGAAATGGGAATAGGTTTGGTTTCACATAAACCTTTTCTGCTCAGAGATGAAGATTCATTCAGGCTTTGGCATGAGAGCAACCTCTGTGAAGAGTTTCCAAACCAAGACAGGGTGTGGTGAGCAATCCTGGCACTTGAAACAGCTGAAGATAGATGCCCTGTGGGATCTCGCCATACATCACACCCACGCACTCTACTGTCATTAGTATGTATTAGGCACCACCGCCACACCCCGCCATGTACTAGTATTTTCAATTAAACAACCTTCTGAGGTTTCCAGGTAAATATCTTGCAAAGGGTAACACGAAGGTCATTGCTTAAAAGGACTCTTAACTGAGATCTTGTGCTACCTGCCACGGTTCCATCGGGAATTCGGAGTGAAAAAATGGAGTTCCTGAAGTTGCTGCAGGATAGCAAAAATGGAGCCCATCAAATAACAGAGATCTGCAGAACTTTAAGTTTGTTTTTTGTTGTTGTTTTTTTTCAGCCATGCTATACTGCTTTACATTTTGTATCTATTAAAGCTCCTTTTCCATCATTCCGTCTAACCCACAAAGTAACTAATCTCAAAAGAAATATAAATTCGCTCATCCAGAACAAGCTATCCAATTAGAACACAGTGCGGTCACATTTAACATGTTACCATGGACACACCTGGAGACAGAATAAGAAACACCAGAGAACACTTGTGAGCTAACATTCTGTTCATACTTATTACCAGTCTGAATTGGGAAAACTTGAGACTTTCTATAAATTGAAAAATATAAAAGAGAACAAGAGAAATGTGTAAAGGTAAACCTAAGTCCCCGAGATCGCACACCTCCTTTTAAGGGGAGACAGTGGCAGGACCCCTCCAGAACACTGGCAAACTGCCCCTTCTCTAATGTAACAGACCCACCCTCCACTGGAGATGTGACATCAACCTCTAGTCACCTGTGAAGAAGATGAATGGAATATGCAGTGTAGTAACTCATTTTACTGTGAAATTGTCCATAAAGATTCCCTTACACTAAATATTCTACTGATTGATACAATGACATTTTGCCTTGAAAATAATGATCAGGGGAAGTCAAGTTTATTCTCCTTGACTAATTTTCCAATGAAACAAATTATCCACTAAGCATGCATCATTTCTGCTTCCTAATGTAATCTCCATGTTCACCTACAGAAAAATAGAAATCCTAATTAGAACCCTGTCCCCCAAGAAAACATTTAGAAACAAATGGTTCAAACCAGCAATCTTTCCCTACATAACCCTTACCCTAATAAATGGCACTAATGACACAAGGATTGGGACTCTTGCCAATTATTAGCTTCATCTCTGTGTTCTTTTTCTCAACACAGACTCAATAAACAATTCAAGACTTGCTGGAGTTTGAACGTAAAAATCAAAGCCAAAACCCTGGGTATATTAAAAACATTCCTGCAACAATAACCTCGACTGGGACATAAACTAATCATTCCCGTTGTTCAACTAAGCTCCTAACTGCAGAGGTTGAAATCACGGCCCCCTCAAAAAGGAAGTTCTGGCTTAGCTAACAGAATAAAAGCATTTACTGACCTTTAGGTACCCTTTGTTTCTGAGCTTCCCTGACATAACCTCTTCTACCGCATCGCGTGCCTCTCATTCCTCCACACCAGCATCTGATAGCTGAGCTTAGGATGGTGAATGGTGATGGGTGACTCATAGCCCAGCATTTATGTTCCATTAAGGAATAACAAGCAAGACAGAATGTCTGGTAACATGCTCTTAGCCAGGTAGTTTTCAATATTTTCCCTTACCTGTGTTTTTTAAGCAGGAGAAAGTAAGAGCACCGTTTAGGAGGAGGTGAATCTCTCTGTTGAAATCACTATGTAATTGGAAGCTTTTGAAACATGAGTAAGTCTTTGCCCAAAAATCTACCTTGTAAGTTACCATACTTTGTATATACTAAGTGATTTGAAAACATTTAGGTCCCTAAATTATTCCTTTAACTATTTGGTCCTTTGAATTGAGTATAAGCCTGCTTAGATGCAATGGAAAATTCAGAAAGATTAACATTTTCATTCAGCTACTCATCTGTAGAACATTTAGAGTAAATTTATGATCCATTCTGAGTGACAGCAAACCCAAGAAGATGGCTCTGTGTCAAACAATTCAATAAAATGTAATGAATGATGGAAAGACAGACAAAGATACAGGACACTTACTCTACAGTCAACATGGAGTTGGTATATAATGCACTGATACCAGAATACTAGACAATTCTAATGCAAGTTCCGTGAGTGGAAGGGTTGCTACAAGAGGATGCTAACTAAGGCAGACTTCAAAATGAACACAACTTCACAGAGGATAAGACTCAGTCACAGACAATGAAATGCCTTAGCTTAAAAACTCTCTCCAGATGAAATCTGTGTCTAACCTACCAGTCATGTCTGAATGCACTGATTTCTTCCTGCTTTTCAGAAATATCTCTTTGTCCAACGGTAAAAGCATAAGAAATATGCATGCCTTCAATTGCCATCTAAATTCAAGTGCATGAATGCCAAGTAATTAGAGTTATGCAGCCTTTTATTTTAAAAAGATAGTATGTTAGTGTGTTGAAAGTTGTGAGACGCACAAAGTTTTGCATACACAACAGCCTCTTTTCACCATTTCATTCATACTAAAACAGTTTTCCTCCCATAAGCGAAAGAGAGCAGATGTACATGTTCATTTTTCCAGCCTCCCTTGCAGCTAGAAGCAGCAATGTGGACAATTAGACATAAGAGGAAATCTGTCTGCTCAGGGGCTTTGAGATAGAACTTTCTACTTAATGTAAAGAGAAAAAGCATGAGGCTAACTCTCTTCCCCATACTCTTTCATCTAACATTTGGGGAAGTAAGGACACACTGCTTAAAGTTGTAGCATGAGGAAAGAGAATGTTAGCACTTAGGATGACAGAGAAAAATAGGAGGAGCTTGACTTCCTAATGGCATTATTAACCTGAAGAACCTGTCCCAGGACTGCCATAATTCTAACCTTCTTTGTATATGAGATAGACTTCCTTCTACAGAACTCTCTAACCCTAGATTTCTTTCTCAATTAAATAACAATGGCCTCAGTTAGTGTTAAGCCACTTTAGGTCTGGAAGTCGCTTACTTGTGGCACGCAGTGATTGGTTTAGAAACAGGGAGGCATAAGCCAATTTGAACCAATGCAATGTAAAGAATTTCTCTGGGTTGGGTAAAAGAATCTATCCAATGTGAACACTGAAGCATATTTCTTCAATTATTGTTGATAGTCATTTGAAACCTTGAACCAAGCCACTCTATGGATGATCCAATAAGCTAAGAATAGTTGGGAGAAAAGATGGAAAGTGTACCCTTGATGGCATTCTTGCGTCATTAAGTCAACCAACTCTGTAGTCTACAACAAATCTTGGTTTTCTGTCATGGGAGGTAAGTAATCTGTGTAAGGTTTAAGCGAATTTTATTTTGTGTACCGTGGCAGATCGATTGCGTGGAATCAATTACTGATATCCCTGGATCCATGCTCTTTGCCTTGTTAACTCTGTCAGATCTGCCCATTCTGACTGTGGGAACTGCTTTATCCAGTAGAACGTGACAAAAGTGATGGTATGCTGGTTCTGAGCCTAGATCACAAGTGGCCTTGAGAGTTTCTACTCTCTCTTGGAATTCTTCTGCTGTCTTAACTACCAGCCTGGGCCAACCTGCAGAGAATGAGAGACCACATGGAAGAGAGCCTAACTGTCTCAGCTAAAGCCATCCTAGCCTAGTCTGCAGTTAGCCAACACCCAAACGTGGGAGTGAGCGAGCCAAGATCAGCAGAGCTGCAACCCAACCGCCACAGACATATGAGTGAGTCGAGCCAAGACAAGAAAATCTGCCCAGCTGACCCACAGACTCATGAGCAATAACAAATGTTTATTGTTCTAAGCCACTGAGTTTGGGATGGTGTATGATGCACCAAGAGCTAACTGATTCAATTACTTGCATTACTTGTGCATGAAAGCATCCTAGCTGATAAAGCAAAATAAGAAGCTGAAGAGATATGCAAAAGGATGTCCTTACATATATTTTGAGCAGTTGGGACATCTTTGAAAAGTGAATTAGGCAAGTGATCAGATTTTACATTTGAGACAAAAATACCCTGGCATGAATGTAGAAAAAAATGTTGAGTAAGATCAGGTGACCAAACTTTTCACTGAAAATAACTGTGCCCTTGAAGGAGCAATTAATGTGTAAGGTAATCTAAAAAGAGGTATCTGATCAGGAAAAAAGTGAACAGAAAGTAAAGCATATAAGGTAGAAGTTGTAGGGAGTTCTTGAGTCCCTGCCACTGTAAGCAATTTTATCTGAAGCCTAGATCAGGCGCTCTAAGTGAGATAGCTAGAGCATCATCACCATCTGAAACTTCTTCTTACAAATGCACATTCTGAGCACCATCCCAGACCTCCTGAATCAGAAGGTGGGATTGGGCCCCAGCAATCTGTCCTCCAGGTAGTTCATAATGCATGTTAAAATCTGAGAACCACTGACCTAGGCCATGGGCAAGAGACTCTTAAGAATGCCAAATTATTAAGGACACCAGCGTCTTCTTCAGATCATCTTACCTACAGAATGAAGCTGGGATGTCACCAGTTTTGTCTGGTTGAACATCTTAGTCTCCTGATACGATGCTTGTTCCCAGGATTACTCCTTTGGGTTGTAATTTCTAAGTGGCAAGGATTCAGAATACCTCCCATTGGTTCTTTTGTAACATAGAAGAGAAGAATGATTTTCTGAACCACAAGCAGAGATTAGAACATAGAATACATGTATATGGACAGAGAAAACTGAATTTATAAGACCATCAAATTGATGATCTTGCTTACCTCAAAGGAACCCAGGTTTGGTCTTACATCTTCTGCCTGGGGTAGGGTCAACCATCTGCTGAATGGTCCTGTCATTAAGATACCTTCCCCAAAGGGTGTGTGCTGACCTCCATAATAATATACTATGTCTTACTCTATCAGAAATATTCTGGAGATCTGCTGATTTCTCAGTTTTCCTAAATTCTAGGGGGCTGTAGACATATTGGTGATATGAGTCCTTGAGGAAAATTGCAGGAATTAAAGTCTTAAATGTTTTAAAATGTGGTGGATTCAGTGAAAAAAAGAAAAGAAAAGAAAAATGTAATAAACTGCAAGGAAATTCTGTTGGTGAAAGGGAAGCATCTATCTTTTCAGTTATTTTAGGTATCGTACTTTATGGAAGAGGACTTAGGGATCTTTCTCTGTAGGGGAATTAAGGACTGTGTTCGAGAGACAAGGGATACATAATTGGTAGGGAAAACCTTCACCCAGCAAAACGTTTACAATGGAGGCCAAAACAAATCCATCTCTCAGCTGTTAGATCTAATGACCTGTCAGCTCAACATGAAATCATGATGTGACAAAACATAATAAAAAGCTTGAGCGACCTCTTAGTACTGTCAAAAAACAGAGCAGCGATTTCTAGAATCTAGACAAGCCTCAAACCCTTTCCATCAAACATATATATGATCTCCTTTTTGAGAAGGTTGGTTAGTTTGCAAATTTGAGAAAAAAAAACGTTGTTTTATATATTACAGTCCAGAAATGGGCAGATGCCTTACACCTAAAGGACTTTCACTTCAAATCATCAACCTAACAAGTATGGAATATTGGGTTTTCTTGCATGGATGGACTATTCCAAGACTATAGATGGGGACAATTAGAAAGGTCTTGAAGTAACGCTAACGTTACTATCATAAAGACTAAGCTGAAGTTCTACTTCTGTGCTTCGATTCCCCCATCGATAAAATGAGAATTTTAATAATGCATTCGGTGACAATATTACATAAGTTAAAAATTCAAAATACTGCTGGTCCATAGGAAACACCTGACAGATGTTTAACTATTATTAGTGTTAGTGTATTGTTGACATTATTATCATTATTTATTACTTAGTTTTTTGTTAGTAATAGTACAATAGGCAATTGTGAAAGGTATTAGGGGAGAAAGTTCAATGGGACAGTGTCTGAAATAGCTCTTTTATTTTGAGCATGGCTGAGCTATGTTAAGTAATTTAATGTAATAGGCAACTGAGGCTTATTCTCACTGGTCAACTCTGAGAGGCAGCCTAAAACGTGATTCAAGGTTATCCCAGCCAAGAGGAGATAGAACTGCATTATTATTTGCATACTCCCTTCTGAGACTGGGTCAGAGTTGTCCCCAGGGCTTTTGACTCCTGCCATTTACAGCCTATCTTCCATGTGAGCTGCCCAGAGTCACAGGGGCTTGTGATGGGAAGCTGTTAGCAAATCACATTCCAAAGATGGTGCAACAATATCCCAATCCACATTCCCTTGTGCACTGTGAATGTAGAATGTGTTTGTACCTGGAAGGGGACCTACACCAGCTCAGTCCGCCGTGTTCCGGAATCACAGCCAACGTAATGTGGAAGGTAGTTAAACATACTTTAACCTTCTTTGAGCTGTGGCACCCACTCTGGAGTTCCGAGAAAAAGTTCTTCCCCATGGAGACATACAAAGTGAAGAATAACCCGCTGTCAAAAGAAATCACTGTCTCACTCGATTTCAGAATCCAGGAAATACGTTATTGACACAGGACATACTTCTAAGAATTTCGTAGGTAGAACAGCATGTGACTATGTCTCAAGAAAATCTTGGTGTGCTTAAGAAAATCAGATTCTAGTTTTTCATGATATGTTCCAGAGATAGCAAATCTCTGATTAAGATTCAGTCGAGTCCCTTGAATAAAGGAGTCACGCAAATGTTGCGGTGCCTGGGTGACCCTGCCATGCCCCAATGAAAGAGTCATTGCCTATCTGCAAAATGAGCAACCCAGATTCACAATTAGTAAGAATGTCTCCAGGCTAGAGGGGAGGGAGGGATGAGCAGAGGAGTTCAGAGGATGCTTAGGGCAGTGGAACCACTCTGCATGGTACTAGAATGGCGGAGACCTGTCATCCATTTGTCAGCCACCACTCCCCTCCTAAGAAAAGAAAGTCTCCAAGGCTTGCATCCTAATGAGACTCAGAGTAGGGTGCATATGTGCGTATGATTAAAGTGCGGGGGAGGGCAAGACGGAATATAAGGCTATGCGTCCATGAGGCAGTGAGAGTGATATGGATGTGTCCGCAAGCCAGAGGATGCTAGAGCCTGAGCACCTCACAGGCAAGACCCGCTGGAACAATCCTCACCCAGTCACAGAAATGCATTTATTAGCATTGCACTTTATTTTAGAAATGCTTTTATTTACTGCAGCATGTACATTTATTTTAAGACAAGCAGATGGAAATGATTGCATCTCTAGTTCTAAGGGTGGAACAAATTTTATTCATCTTGGGCAAACCACAGTGCAAATAGTGCTTCCAACCCAGATAGAGTTTACATGGTGCCAAGTGTTTAGGAAGAAACAGCTAAAATAAAGTAAGAAACTATGAGATACCCACATTGGAAGAGGCCAGTCCAGATAAGTCTGACTCGGGATCTCACATGTGCCTACCCAACAGGCCCAGGCAAAGTGTGGGGTATGAAATGCAAAGCAGATTCCTCCGACATCTTGGGAGCTGTGACTTAACCCTAATATCCTAGAACTCGGCTTTGATTGACTTTGGATTTTTGTAGTCTTTCAAAAGATAAAATAATTAATAGTCTTATATTTTTTAATTAAACAGCAAGGCCTGTTAATTATAGAAAATAAGACAAAAGATAAAATGTTGATAATTAACATCTCTCATAACCCTGTCACCTGGTTAATGATCACTGGTAGTATTTTGATGTGTACCTTTCCTAAGATTCTCTGCCTATATATGTATATAATTTTAATGGAATTCATTACAGATAATATTTTGTAAACTGTTCTTTACTTCAGCAGTATAGATGCTAGATCAGAACATTTTTTACTGAAGTCAACCCATAATCAGAATATTGACTTGGATTAAAGGACCTTAGGAGAAAATACAGAGAAAAAGTTTATGTGTTTTTACTTACACACCATCTTTGTCAACATCTTATTAGAAAGTAAAAACATTTTATTCAACAACAACAAAAAAATGCCTATATTAGAAGCCTATATTCCGCCATTATTTCTGCAGAATTTCCTGTCTTGCTCTTTTGTTTTTTTCTCACTCAGTTCAGAGCATACTTTTGTTCCTCCACCATTCTTTCCACCCTTCTTTACTCTTTTCCCAACATTTTTTGCTCAAAATTACAGTTCTTCAGCTAGCGGCCTGGACCGCAAACTGGAAGTGTCGTTGTCTGGTAGCATCACCTCGTGTTACTGCAAAGACCTGTTCTCCCCTGTGTGTCCCCCTGTGTGTGTCCTCTCCCTCCTGGCCACGGTGCCAGGTGAAAGACCAGTGCTCGCTGATGTGGAAGATGGTTCATCCAGAGGCAAGCGGCTCAGCCGAGAGCCAGGAGAAAGAAAAACATGTGTGGTTTTTGCCTCCTTCACACTGGCAGAGAAAAATGGACATAAAAACTGGGGCTGGGGTACAGCCTTCAGAGTTCTGGAAGATCAGCAGAACCAGCCTGAGCCAAGAAAGAACACATGGTAGTTGTGTGTGGCGGTGACACCTCAAGAAAAATCACTTTGAGTCGTGCGCCTGATCATTTAACTGCTATGGGCATGAGCCCAGCTCTCCCCGAGTCAAATGTAAATGGGTTAAGGAAACTGGCCTTTTTTCCCTCCATTTTTACCATACTAAATGTCTGACAGCCATTTTACTGTGTGTACAAATTATGAAAATTCTGGGCAGCTAATTATGAAAATATTGAGAAGTCGTACAGAACTAACTCTTGGAGCAGGTTAAGGCAGAGAACGGACTGTAAAGTCCTTGAAAAATGAGCTGCTAGCTCTCTATTTCTGCCAGTAAATTTTGGTATTCTAGCATACTACTATGCTAATCTGAAACCAAAAAGAAAGAAATCAATAAAAATCCATGAGAAGAGTAGGAGAAGAGGCAGGTCATCAATACTTAGCAGCTGAATGAGAGCAGATTGGCTTCTAAGATCTATACATGTCTCTTCCAAAGGATCAGAAGCCAAAGAATCCAGGGGAAAATACGAAAAACAAGTTTTGTGACATAAATGAGAGGTGATATTTTAAGTTCTCTGCAAAAAGGGACAGCCTTTCTTCAAGTTTGACCTCGCTGTTTTCACACCATCTGGAAAGAAAATCTAGTTGTCTTCCCCCATTTGTTTCATGTTGAATAAAATTAACGCATATGCAGTAACAACAGAAGGAACATAAGTACATCCTAGACTGATTATAAAGTTGGTCAGATTTCACGATATATCACAATAATTCAACGAATGTTGTTTTTCTACAATGCCTTTCTTTCTTGGAGCAGATATCTGCCTAATTTTTTTTATGTTAAGCAAATCTATACAAAACAGAGGTATTGTCATTCTCCCTGTGCCGAAAAGGTAAGTGTGGCAGTCAAGTCAGGTAATAGATGGCAAAATAATGTTAGAATGCAGTATTTTATTATCGAGTTCTATAATCTTTCTATCAGAAAATGAAGGCTTCCGTGTTTTGATAATAATATATAAAGTTTACATATTCCATACTACAACTTTATACAGACTGTTGGGCTATAATTAGTGCTACATAATGCATTGAAATCTTAAGTGAATTTTGTGTAGCACTACTCTAAGCAGTCCCTGAGCTATATTATACAGAGTTAAAACCTCATATGAGGATCTAACATAAATATGCATCTTAAATTCAGAACCTTCTGATAATTATTAAGATTCTCTACAGTAAATCCTGCCATTTCCTCATTCTTCTTAACCCTAGATTTATAAATTTCAAATAAAATAAGGATTTTATTAATTGAAAAAATGTCAAGTATGACCATCTTTTTCAATTTCTCCTATGTTTGTTTCCATAAGAAATAGGCTAAGCTCTGGTCCTGAGAGATCCTCTTTCAAGATTATAAGCCAAGAAATTTACCAAGTTTTTCCTGGCTTTCCATTGGCAGAAAACTTTAAAAAGCTCTGATTTATATTAAGTATGGAAAGGCAAGGAACACACATGTTAATACATGTGAAAAGAGTGAAAGGAAAAAAGGAAGAGCTGTGAAATAAATTCTGCATGCACCTATCATTTAACTGAAATACACAGCTGCATAAACGACACCTTCCATCCTCTGGTTATGTTTCAAATGGGCATCTGTAGAGACATGGATCTATATCTAACTTGAGTTCGCTCTTAAACTGGATCATCTATACGACATTAAGTGGCATGAATAGCAATTACATTTAAGTCTGTCATGTCATCCTGTTATAAAAGTCTAGCAACTTCTCAAAGAGAAAATGTGCTTGGTGTGACCGTGCTCACTCCCGAGGAAGCCATGCTGGCTACTAGCCTACCTTAATTCTGCTTGGAGCTTCAGTGTCATTCCTTTTAGACCCGGTCCTAGAGTGTTCCTTTTGAGTGCAAGCCGCTGTAGAGCTTGAAGAACCCATCTTGAACATACAAGTGCTCACCCACCTTCAGTCATCAGGCAGCCTTGCCACTACTTTGTGGTCTTTCTACAGCTGCCATTCTTCGTGGTCCTTTTCCAAATAGCAGTTTGGCAGTGCTGTCAATAGACTGCAGGAAGTAAATCAACTGAGCCCCAGAGTCTAAACTCATTCAAAACAGCCAGGGACATATCTGAAATATTTTGCCCATCTTTGGTATCATACCTCCCTTATTTGCAGATTCTGCCTGCTGCTTTCCATTCCAAAGCTCATCCCTCTTGACTGCAAACACATACATCAAGGGAGATGTAAAAGAATTGTGACACGACTTGGTATGTGGCCACTAATGACAGTTGTCATATCAGAAGATTTTATTTTAACAAATTATTAACTTGGAAACTAGAGTAAAAAGAAAATCACTTATAGCAGAAAAACAAATACTAATTATGCTTCCTTGATGTGGACCTTTTTCACCATTACGTCATAAGCTGGGATGTCATCCAATGATTATGGCTCCTACCAATTAGTTACCTGATTTTGATACAAGTGACAGTATTCAAGTATTGGAACATAATAACCATCTTCCTCCTTCAGGCTAGACATGCTAAATTAAGCAAAGTTTGGGTTTAGTTCCAAATGAGTACAGGGTGAAAACAGTCTGGTCAAGCTTAAGAAAAAAAAAAAAAAGACCCAAAAAGAAGAGCAGTTTCTTCATTAAAACTGAGAAGCACCTGATAAGCTGTGTCAGGATTTTTTTTCTCTTTCTCTCTGAAAAGGAGGCATTTGATGGAATGAGACAGATGGCTGCCTCTTTTTAAATTGCCATTAATTCCATTATTTTTACATTTTTTTCTGCTAAGATATAATTTAAAAATCAACAGTGCACATCTACCCCCCACAGAAACTCCTTGAGAATTTGGTAACTGACCAAGATCACCTTGAATCCTGTCATCTGTTATCCTGCAGCTCTGGAAAGGTCCATGCTACCAAAACACCTTCAGCAGTCCCCGCTTTACGATGGAGAAAGGAGGCTGTCAAAGGACGTGGAAACCATCCGGACAACAATCTCCCCATCACTCTGTGGGGACAAAGCTAAGCCCTGTGTCTTCAAACAGGGTTTTTCTCTTTGCCTTTTACCACCAAATCCTGATGGTTTGGAATTAGATCGATACTGCCTTGCAGTGTATCACATTTTCATTTGCAATTATTCCCTACTAAAATACACACATCTTCATCATGATCTGAAAATGAAGGCTTCATAGCCAGTGCTCCGTGAGTATATATAAGGTGTGTTAACGTGTTTACCAATATGCCTCTAGTGCGTCACATGGGATTCAGTGCACGTTTTCTCCAGAGGACAACTTTGTACTTGGGGCTCTGAGGACCATATGGCACTGCTGTGGCTACTCTGCATCTGCGGTGCAGGAGTTCGCTACCCTCTGGATGAGGACGCTGTCCGGCCTCTAGGAAGCACCAAATGAAGCTCTGCTGATAAGGGATCAAACCGCTGCCAGTTAGTATTTCAATAGGCTTAGAAGAGCCGGCGTCACACCTCCCTTCTCACCTCCCTGCTGTTAGGGCAGGCTGTAAGAAGCCACTCAATGATTGTTTTAAAGTTATCTTATTTGTACCCATAGGTCTTAACAGTAGAGCATCTTAAAAGGTTGTAGCAGTTTCTAGATTAGGCAGGGAAGAGCAACAAGAAATCAAAACCTGGAATACCAGCAAAAGGAACTGAAAATAGTTACTGATTGTCCTCTAACATTTGTCTGCATAGAACACCTCTTACTTTTCTTTTCCTCCCTTTATTATTTGCTGTTTGCATGCTCCTTTGTCATCTCTTTCCTTTATTTACTCCCGTTATATTCTTCTCTTCCAGTAGCATTGCCTCTATATAAAAATCATCGTATAAAAATGCCTCCTCAGGGTTTCCCTTCAGGACCCTTTTCCTCCTTGTCTCATCTCCAGCCCCTCTGCAAACACTGGCTCCTGTACCTATCACCAGCACAACACTGAAACACATGACAGATATGTCTCAGCTTCCTTTATGCCATTCCAAATGTCTCTCCTACTTTTCCCTCAGTTCTTGATCCCATTCTTTCTATTCTCCTCTGACTTAGGTCTTGCCAAGTCAATCTATATGTTCAATTTTTCTGTCTCACTAACTTCCTTCCCTTAGCCCAACAACATATTAAAGTCTCCTTTACATACCGAAACAGTCCCTATCATGTCTGCATCTCCTACCTCCTGCTTAATTCCCTCCACCATCCCTGCTGAGTACCCCCCGGAGTCTCAGCGGTCCCCTCTCTAGTTGCTGGCTGGCCCGCCTCCTTCACGCCCACCCTGTTCTTAGTAGGGGCTCTGATCTGACGATTTCCCAATCTGTACCCCACCCTGATGTTTCTCCACAGTTCAGATCTAAATGTCCAACTCTAGGGTGTTTCCAAATGCAGAATGTGCTGACATATGGACTCAGTATATCCTGAAATCAACTTCTCCCCCAAAATCCTCACATCTTTCCTTCAAACCTGCTTCAGATCTTCAAACCTGCTTTTGTCTGTTTCCCCAGGAACAAATTAATCGGCAAGTCTTCCAAATGGCTCTTTGTGCCATGTATGCATCCCCTTTTCTTTTAAACTCTACCACTGCTGCTCTAGATTGTATCTTCTTTTTTTCTTCTCTGGACTTTTTTAAAGAGACTTATCACTGGTCTCCTAAGTTCATACTCTCACTTTTCCAGGATATTGTCACATTGTTTTTGGAGACATCTGTCTGATATGAAGTTCATACCATACTATACCTCTCTTCAAAAAACTAGTAATAACTTCCCATCCTTTATCATGCGAACTAGAATCTCATTCATCAAAATTCAAGATTGCCTCCACTGTGCAACACAATTATTCATTTTATCTAGCTTCCACTCACCCATTATTATTCCAATCACACTGATCTAGTCTCCAAACCTAAACCTACACAGTTTTTCTAATTAAAAATATGAAATCAAATGTTAATAATTATTTTGGAAAAATATGAAATATAATGACATACCTCAAAATTTGCTCTTTCCTTTTCTCTGCACATTACCTTCCTCTCCTTCTGTATGTGTATACACACTTCACCTATTATTTAATATTCTGATATTTCAATTACTACAAATAGTTCATGTTTCTAGATAGTCAGATAATTGTTACACTCTTCATACAATCCTTTAATGAGTTAACAGCCCAGTGCAGTGAGGTTACGCTTTGCCCTTTTCTGCTTAGTCCTGTCACACTGCAATTAGTTGTTTCCACCATCAGCATCTCATAATTATTTAGATGGCCTGGAACATTTTAGACCATTATTTCCTTGGGCCTGTGCTTGTCTTTCAGCTGATCTGTTGTGGAAAATGTTGTCATAATAGTTTGTGTATATACACAAACAAATTTCAGATTTTGTTAAAGCTATTTCTTCAAGATGAATTTACAGAAATTAGGTTATAAGATCAAAGAACAGGAGTATCTCCATTACATCATAAATGTTCACACCTCACTGACATTCACTGTCCTGCTTCCTTAGCTTAGAATACCACTCCCCAACCACTCAAACACACGCATACCCCCTCTCTCTCCTGCCTATTAAAATCTTCATCTCCTTCATGACCCTGCTTTTATGCCTCTTTTTCCTGCATAGTTTGCTATGGATTCCTAATCAGAATTAATTATGCTTTACTTGACAAATTATTAGACATTGTGTAGTCTCTGTTAAACTGTAAAATGAGAATAAAGTTAATGACTACATTTAAAGAGTTATGTTTAATTAGATCACTTGAGATGGTGCCTGGAAAACAGTAAACATGCATTAGAAGTTAGTTTTCTTTATAATTACATCAGTCTCTCCAAGCACAGTGAGTTCTTTGGAAGCAATCAGCATCAAAGCCCGTGCCTGTGTCCATCTTGCTCAATCCTCCACACGGTAAGTGACAGAGTGACTGCTGTGCTCAACACTGCCCCATTTCTCTCCTTCCCTGACGTACTCCTAAGCAGCGGTGCTGCGTCAGATCCACAGTGCTTCCGGAGAGCTGACCGCGCACAGCCCTTCCCAACTCTGTCTGCATTTAGTGATATTACATTGGTAGCTTGAAACTGGCCATAGTGGGAGCCATTTGCACCATGAAAAATGGCAAATATTAAAAACCAGGGTGTTTTTTGTCCTGAAGAGCCAACTGTTAGATTTATCCAGCATATCTATGCTTATGGCTACATTCCACTCCTTCTCATAAATTCAGATGGTTCTGTATGAATACTGCTCAATAATAGGATGTGAGTAGAGGTGGCATGTGTCACCTTCTGGAAATAGCAATTAGGAGCAAGCATGTCTTTGCCATTTTAAATCTTTCCTTTTCCAACTCAACAGATATAAGGGATCCAGCTGTCTTCTACAAAGGTACTGGAGTTTATTACTAAATGAAGGATCCTGAGTCCCTGAATTACTCTGTGGAACAGAGCAACTCTTCAGACTCTCATGAGGTTATGATGTAATTGAGAAATAAGCTACTAAGATACACAAATTAACCTACCACTGTACTGTAAGTATTCCATAAAATTCAGACAAGCAAGGAGTAACTAGGAGAAATGAACACTGGTTAGCCCTCAGATGTAACCAGCCTAAGACTCTTTAGCTAAATAGGTGTTATCTACGTAGCTAGTATATAAAAACCAGAGGGCAACATATCTAAGTGTATGCTTCTTTGGCACTGTGCAACCAACCAGCTATGGTGTCAGCTGGCGAGCATGGATCAATTAGCAACTGTAATTGGAACAGCATGTAATTAATTCTATAAGGTCAAGTCTTTCAGTTTAATTCCACTAAAATTTCATCATGCAATTTGGGCATTATGAGTGATCAAAAACATACGTTAGGTATGAATAAAATCTCAATTTTTAATCACATTTGCATAACATCCAACACTCTACGGCAAAGCATTGGCTCAAAACTTATCACTGTTAAAACTAAAAACACTGCTTATTTCACTATCATTGAATCTATTAATGGAAAAAGCTAATACACACAGATAGGTCTACCCTATGGATTTAGCCCAAATCTTCCATGTGGAGGAAATCCTCAAAAAAATTAAATTAAATGGATGAGTTAGCAGTACCTAAGTGAAAGTAAGCTTTCTCTCTTGGAGCCATTTACAGTATTGCTTTATCCCTCCTGAGTATGATTAGTTCTAACTAGCAGGTCACCCACTAACTCCAAGGGACTGAAGGGACTCAAGGTAAATGAAACTGCTGTCTTCTGGTCGGAACACTGGGTGTTCCCATATTTCTTTTCTGTGGGTGGCTTCATTTTGCTTTTTTTTGTTCTAACTAAAAGGTAACAATACTAACTATGCCAGGGACAGATATTTGAAAAGACTTCATTCTAGCAAGTCATCCGCTCTCATGTTTTAAGGCATTGTAGAAAACATCTGAATAAAGGGAGAATAAATACCCGTGGTTATATCCACGTGTCCTCCTGGTGATGAGAGTATTTGTAGTGAAGCCCGCCAAGCCTACAGGGAAAAGACCAAGTTAATTTGAACATGGCACAAAGTTGAGCTCCAGAAATCAATGCTTAACTCCCTCTAATTCAAAGATTGTAGGCTTCACGTGTGTAGGGAAAGATGTGATGTCTCTCCATCCTGAAGCAGCTGACATTCTCTTTCCTAAAGCCATCAGAGCTGCTCTCTTGGGAGTTTTTGGAAATAGCATGTTATGCTGTGAGCACAGCAGACACATGGGCTACTATTCCTGAGGATGTGGAAGAACTATATTCTATATAGTGCATGAAATATCAGTTTGGCCAGCACAGTCTAAAGCTAAATTGATCCATATGATTGGAATTTTGCCCAGACCCTTTAACCAAAGGGGGGGAAAAGGCATCGTTTTGAAATTAGCATTATCAATACGGTAATACATTTTGAATGCTAGTTGGGCCTGACACAGGAAGTGATGTAATAACAGGGTGCTTACTGCTCCTGCCCCTCGAACAGAAAATATTTTCCTTGAGGAATAGAATACTTGAAAACTGCAGATTGCATTTTAATATTAACCAGATTTCTACATTAAACGTGATTTCCGAGAACAATTTGATTTTTATTTTCTTCTCTTCCCCCCCTCCCACTGCGCCCCTCAAGCAAGTGATCAGAACTCTGTTCAACCACGGGCACCTCCTGGAATGGACCCAGGGCTGCCTGCAATTTAAATGTCAAACTTTGCGCAGTTGAGCAGCAGAGAATCTCACTCAGCAACATGTGTCACTCATTGCCGCCCTGTCTATCACTATTGTTTCTTGATGTGTTCAGATTGCTACAAATTCTCTTCTGGTCTCTTTGATTGTCTCCATGAGTGAGATTTCAAAGTTTGTTTCTTCTTTGCTATGTTTAAGACAAATATAATCACCTTCTAGAACAAGGAAGGAGCAACAACAAAATTACCAAACCTGTTTTAAATTTTGAAAGGAGCAGAAAGTGGTGTTTTAAGCTCCTAAAAGTAGTTTCTGAAACTAACTACAAAATCAAAAAATCTTTTTTTTTTTTAATGACTAAACATACCTATCCCCGGTGGACATATACGCAAGAATTCTGTGCTACCAAAAATGGCCTCTCTCCAGGCAGATTTGACGGCAGTGACAACCCCTGATTGGTTAATGGAAGCACTTCAGAACTGATCAGATTTGATTGCTATCATCTTTGGCAGCCAGTAAAATAGTGAAATAAAGACAATTTAACCACAGTTGCACAGGGACAAGGGAGGGTGTGCAAGAGCCACTACAAGTAATGTGCTGTCATTCTTGATTTGTTGAAAGCAGATGGCTGTGAAACGGGGGTCACAAAGGAGGATGAATAAGGAGAGTAAGAATATAGAGGTGCAAGATAATAAACTAAAAGCATGAATATTTGGTGCATGTAATGACATAATGAGGATACGTGTAGCCTTATAAGATAATCAGGGATAAATGCTTATAAACAGAGTTTTTACTTATCATTTCGCATAACTAAGTATGTATTACTTCCTGTTAGAATGGATGAGGGAATTAGGAAAACCAAAAGCAACCTTGAAGTCACTGTGAGGATCTAGGAATAACACCTCCATTCCCCAGAAAAAAGCTGGTGTGATGGGCATGTGAACCCTTAAGGTAAAATCGTCACCAGTCATTAGCTCTTCAACAAAACTACAACTTAGGAGAGAAGCAATCATGGGCAATTAGCAGAATGTGCCTGAAAAGGGTACTACCTTCTCTCGGCAATGAGATTTCACTCTTCTAGGAAAGAGACTCTTGGTCAAGATTTCCAGATGTTGAGCATTAGAGATCCCTGAGAGAAAACAGCATTATATTTTAATTCTTTATCTCCACTCAGCATAAATGCCCCAGAGCTACACATTCTCCTTTTTATATTAATCCCAAAATGTAGCTTTTCACAGGAAGGAAGAAATCTAACATTTGTGGAAAACCTACTATGTGCTGGGCTGTTTTATATGTTAAATTTCATGACATCTTATGTCTACCACCATGTGCAATAAATATCAGCTCAGTTTTAAAAATGAGAAAACAGGTATAGAAAGGTCTATCTATACCTCTTACCTCTTCTGAGATCAGAAAACACAAAATATGTGAAATAAGTCACAGAAGCAGATTTTGAACTCAAGGTGGTTTGAATCAAAGATCAGTGGCCCTTCTCATTATATTAACATCTATTTACCCAGATTAATCTGCTCCCTGATATCTGGTATTATCAAGTCACTAGCACTGGGCACATGTGATTAACACCATCATCCTATCTCATTGCACTGACACAACACCAAAATGACTCTTTCAACTGGACAGCTTTTCCTTACTTTAATCAGTGGCTCTGCTAGTAAGCAGTCCAGTCTCTGTGCCTTTAGTCAAAATCCTCTGCTGATCCCCTACTCCATCTGACTTGCTAGGACATAACACACCTTCCTAAAACTGTCATTCTTCCTTCTACACTAGTGGCTTCTGCAAAGTATGAACATCCATGATAATTGCCTCATGCCTAACTTTTCCACTAATTGTTTTAGTCCATATACTGCTCCTCTATACACATCCCCAATTAGGAAGACTTAAATTCTAAAAACAGTTGGTATCTGTATGTGATATATCAGAGCTTTCATCAGAATTCCAGATAGAAATTAAGTGATGTAATTTTCAATTATCAAAATAATACTTGAAGCAAAAACCAACAGAAGTAAAAGGAAAAAAAGACAAGTGAATAATTATAGTTAAATATTTCAATGGTCCCATATCAACAGTTGGTAGAATATATAGACAGAAATTCAGTTGGTTAACACACTTTGAACCAATTTAGTTTATATCTACAGAAAAATATACTCCAAATTCATAGAGTACAGACTCTTTACAAGTGGGTATGGATTATTTATCAAGATTAAAGCATAAGGTTGGCTCTAAAATAAGTCTCAACATATTAACCAAGGATTGAAATCAGAGTATATTCTCTGATTACAATGAAATTAAATTAGGAAACAGTAACAGAACTATTTCTGTAATATTCAAATATCTGCAAATCAAATAACTCATGAAGGAAAAACCAAAAGGGATAGTAAATACTTATACTTGGATAAACATGAAAACACAACATATCAAAATCTGTAAGATATAGCTAAAGGAGTGTAGAATGAAATAAGTAGTTTTAAGTGCTCATATTGATAAAGAAGAAAAGTCCAAAATCAGTAATAAAGTTTCCATCTTAAGAACTGAAGAAGAATAAAAAGAAGAAGGGGGGGAGAAGGAACAAGACAGAAAATTCAACATAAGTAAAACAAAAATGATGAAGATGAAAGCAAAAAACAATGAAATAGGAAACACAGAAATAATAAAGAAAAATCAATGAAATCATAACGAGTTATTTTTTAAATGAATAAAATTGCTAGACCTCTAGAATGATCACTAAAATTTATTAAAATCAGGAAATAGAAGGGAGTGTCACTATATAGTTTGCAAAAATTAAAAGATAATAAGGATATATTATGAATAATTATGTTAACAGATTTGAAAACTTAAATGTAATGGACAAACACTTTGAAAAGTAAATTTGCCAAAATTGACCCAAAAAGAAATGGAGCGTCCAAATAGCCCTCTATCATGTAAGTAAACCAAATTTGCTATTAAATATCTTTCCCAAAAGAAATGTCCGATCTATATGACTTTACTGATGACATTTATCAAAAAATTAAACAAATAAATTAGCCTAATTACATTTACTTTCAGAAAGAAAATAAACACTTTCCAACACATTATATAAAGCAGGTATTGCACTGAACAAAATCATGATAGGACATTGCAAAAAAGAAAACTGTAGATCAATACCCCTTCCAAGCATAGAAAAGTTCCAAACAAAGTTTCAAGAAATCAAATTCAGAAATATATACACTTGAGGATACATCATAATCAAATGGGTTTTATCCCAACACTGTAAAACTAGCTTAACTTTCAATAATCAGTTGATGTAATTCACCATCTTGCCAGAATAAAAGAGAAAAACCATATGGCCATCTCAATAGATGCAGAAAATATGTTCAACCAAATTAAACACCCATATTGATAAACATTCTAACTAGGACTAAATGTGATCTTTCTCAACTTTATAAGGGTATCTGCAAAAAATCTGCACCTAATATCAAACTTAATCATAAAAGACTAACACTTTCTATCTAAAATCAGAAAAAAATGCAAAGATGTAAGTTCTAACCACTTCTATTCAACATTGTATTCAAATTCCTAGCCAATGCAATAAGACATGGGAAAAAAAGGACCACAAATGAGAAAGGAAGAAATAATACTCTACTCATTGATGACATGATCATATACGTACAATTTCTGAAGAAAAGCTACACCAAAGCAATGAGAACTTGATAAGTGACTTTACCAGGGTCACAATGTATAAGGTTAATATTATGGGTGTATATATTTTTTTCAAAGAGCTATAGGAAAATAAACTTAAAAAAACTAGGTGAATATTTCATGCACATATTTTTTCACATATTTCAAATGGTTAGACTATAAGATTTGGAAAAAAAACTTTGCAGGAGGAGAATCAGGAGATCATCATGAATACAGATAGTAGAGACCTCCTCTCTTAAGGGCAGTCGAGCTTGCACTACAATGCATATCACTTGAACATGTAACAATATAGACATTACTCTTATAGAGAAGTTGAAAATGAGATATAATGACAGGCCCACATTACTACCAGTTAGGAAAAGTAGTATCATTTCCAGGTTATTGAAGCTGAAAGCCAGACATTAACTGCCAATCAGGACAGCGATGCCATATATATTAAGAACTTCTGGAGAAAAGAATAATAATATAAGCCCTGAATCAGTTATGCTAAGGGATCTAACATCATTTCAGCACCTGTAATTTGTCATTATTATTAAGCCATGAAACGAAAAGGTGAGCCAAGTAGTATGAGCTCTCCAGTGGTAAGTTTATGTTGGAATGAGATACGGGGCCACCAGAGCTGCTAAAATATTTTTTAATGAATTCATAAAGAAAATCCAGACACTTAAAAATAACAAGGCCTACAACAGAGTGTTTCAACAGAGTTTCTGAAAAGGGAATCAATATTTTTCCTCAAGACTTACTTCCTCTGATTCCCTGTCAAATACAGACACTGGAAAGTGAAGAGATCATTAGTTTCATCTTAAACATTAATGAGTCAATGGCAGATGTTTCCAATTTAAGGCCTAGATTTGTGATTAGAGCTGCTTCTCAAACAGACAACTTCAGACATCATATATGCCCCAGGGAATTTAGCAGTGGGAATTATTTTTCATAAGTTCTCTAAGTAAATACAATTTTTCATATGTTCCCCAAACATTCCCAGAAACTTTATCACCAAATTAAAAATTATCACAGCTCTGAATAAATTATTAAAATCATATGAAATAATTACAACTCCTAAGTTTTATTTTCCATTCAACTTCATATAACAATGGTTAATGATTCTCTGGAGAAATACTATGTAGTACAGATATTAATAATAATCATCATCAATAATTTATTTTTTAATAAGTATTTATTGTGCACCATATGCTATGCTATAATACATTCAGTCTTCATAACAACCTCATGAAGAATTTCTTTTTATCATCCCTCATTTGGGAGATAAAATAGTCAAGGTATAGAGAGCTTAAATTGTTGCCAAGTTTATTTAGCTAGTAAATGATATGGTTGAGGTTCATAAACAAGTTTGTCAGGGTTGAGATTTACAAATAAGTGTGTCACACTCTGAAGACTTCTCTTTTAAATGTTATGATGTTTTTTATCACAGGGAAAAAAAAGTAAAAATATCTAGAAATACTAAACATTTGTAGCTTTTCCCCTGCCCCTGAAAGTTTTGTGCACAAAGTAAAAACTTTAAAAGGCACTAGGGCAATTTGGAATTAATTAAAAGTAAGCCTCTACTCTCAGAAATTACAATCTGCTATTTAAGAGCCAAAAGCTATGACATATGCAAGTTACACAATTCTTGCACATAGTCACACAGAAAGTAATTAGAATGGATCAATCTTATTAAAATCTATCTAAGAAGCATTTCTAGATACAAAGCTCAGAGGTTCGTATTTACACACATACACACACACACTACCCTTTCTTGCAATTTCTTGAGTTAGTATGCCACAATTTCAAATAACCAACACTTTCTACATTATTAGTTTCTAGTCAAGGAAAAGAAAAAAAACAAAAAAATAGGCTTGAAGAAATAAAAACCAAATAGCTTCCAAACACATTTTGCTGTAGGGAAGGTGACTGTCGGGGGTTACAGTTCTTGGGTGAGTATTTGGAAGGAAACAAGGCTAACAGCTAACTGCCTTAAAGACTGATTATTCAAGAACAAGGGATCCCTGAGAAAGTCTGAATCTCTCCCTTGGACCCCCACAGTACCAGGGAGCCTTAATCTAAACAATTCTAGATAAATGGGTCTCTTCTTTGTTTTAAGGACATCTCTGGGGTCTCAGATTTCAAAATTGCCCTCACTTACACACCCCATATGTTTTATCCAACTTTCATAAATCTCTCTTTTTATTAAGTAAATCTAACTTTCTCATATGAGTGCTTGGTTTGGAGGAGAAGTATTATAGAAGCCTTCTCTATTTTCCCAAAATTCTGACATACTATATGAAAATACTTGTGATCTTGCTGTATCTCAAGGTCAAGGGGTTCCTTACCCACCATCTTCACCTACACATATCAACTCTCAAACAAAAATACTTGCAGATACACGGACACACACAGAAGCCTTTCTGATGAGTTTCCCCCTAACATAAATTCCAGAATCATGTCATTCAAAAGTGTAATCTTTGGAACACAGAGCATGTTTCTTTTCACACGCATGTGCCGTACTTATTAAATAAACAGATTTCAAGGTTCCTTTCCAGGCCTATTAAATCAGAATTTGCAGAGTTTGAGCCCTGAAACCTGTCATTTTAACAAGCTCTCCTAGACATTCTTATATTAATTAAACACTGAGACATACTGAGTTAGCTTAACATCAGATATTAACTAGCTATAGTCAAGAAAGACTTCTACGTTCTTTCTGGAAGGAAATTCTAAGGCACTCCGAAACGTGAGCTCTTTTAGAGAACAACTCCAGACTGCTCAAAAAGTGCCAACATTGCTATCACAGACTAGAGTAAAAGATGCAGAAAAATGCCAAAATGTACACCCTATGCTAACCAGCTATGTATTAACACGAATGGTGCTGTTTCTGAAGCCCATGGTTTCTCCAACATGCTAAAACTCAATGGGAATCTCAGGAAAGAAATGCTTCTTTCCTGAAGTTCTCTGGATCCCCTTGACTTCTTGAAATCCTGATGTGAAAACAACATATTCTTTCTATCAGTAACAACAAGAGAGTCCCTAAAATTTCTGATTCTATGTCATCTGATGAAAGCATTTAGCTTTCATCAGTGCTTAAATATGGTAATACAAAGGATATGTACATGTAAACTGGCTTTCCTATTGGAATACCTCTGTCAATTCTTAGTATAGTACAAAGATGAAAGCATGTATCTTACCAGTTCTGATATTTCTCTACGTGCCTTATTATTTTTGTGACTTCTCTTGCACTTCTAGACATATGAAAACTTTCCCTAGTGTATAAATATTCATCATTTTGAGGGGAGGAATATATTGTAAGATAAAGTTGGGTGCAGACATATTTTCCAGTGCTGTGAAAATCCATAGACCTATTCTTAGATAGCTGGGCCCAGTCTCTGGTCTCACCTAACAAATATGAAAACCACACCTGAAAAGGATCAAACTGATTTCAAGTTACTTAATTATGTGGCAGGACAAAGTTCTAAAATTTTTATAGGAATGCAAAAAGATCCAGCACCCAACAATGTAAAAATTCACAATGCCTGGCATGTTAGAAAAATGCCAGGTGTGCAAAGAAGCAGGTGAATATGATCTATTGTGAGACTTAGAATTCATACAGATGGTCAAACTAAGAAACAATTATATTAAAACAGCTATTATAAAGATATGCCACTAAATTCAGCAACTCAGATGAAAAGGACCAATTCCTCAAAAAACAAAATGTCAAAGCTCATTCAAGAATCTCTGAATGATTAAAAAAACACTCAAAACACCAGAAATAGTCAACTTCCTAAATATGATAAAAGAAATCCAGAAAAATTCTAGAGTTTCTGTCATTCATGATAAAAAAAGACAGAATGATTCCCAACCCCACACATGATTTGTAATGAAGCAGTGATGTCTGTGCTCACCACTTGTTTAACATTTTACTGGCTCTGGGGAGTGCATGAAGGCAAGAAAAGAAACAAAAGGTATACAGGTTGAAAAAACAATGATGTAAAAGCATGAGTTAAGTAAGTTTGCAGAATACAAGATCAACTGACAAAAATCAATTATATTTCTATACCAATCATGAAAAATCAGAAACTGAAATTTACAAAGAAATACCATTTATAATAGCATCGCAAAAATGAAATGCTTATGGATAAACTTGACAAAATATTTCTAAGACATATGCACCAAAAACTATAAAACCTTAGTGAGGAAAAAAAAACTTTAAAAAAACTAAATAAATAGATAATATACCTTGTTCATAGATGGGGAAAACCAGTTCTTATTAAGATGCTAATTCTCTCCAAAGTGTTAAGTTCAATCCTAATGAAAATTCCAGCAGGTTTTTTGAGTGCATGGAAATTGACAAGCTGATTCTAAGATTTATGTGGAAATGCAAAAGACCTAGAGAACCGTACACCACCCTGATACCCCTACAATTAAAAAATAAGAACAAAGTAGGACAATTTGCACTACCCAATTTCAAAACTAATAGTAATAAACTATAATAACTAAGACTGTTTGGTACTGGCATCAAGATTAACCTATAGAGCAATGTAATGAGACAGAGTCCAGAGACAGAGCCACACGTAGGTTGTCAGTTGATTCTCAACAAAGCAACCTGACAATTCAATGAGGAAAATAAAATCTTTTCAACAATTTGTGTCAGACAATTAAACAGCCATAAGCAAAACCATGAAAACTTGATCCTTCTCTCACAGTACACACAGTAACTTAAGTCAAAGTAGATCATAGACCTAAATAGGTAAGCCATGAAAGGTTTAGAAGAAATACTGGAGAAAATTTGATGACAGTGGTTTTGGTTGAAATTTCTTAAATAGGATTAAGAAAGCACAGACTTAAAAATGTTTTAAAAATGTTCAATCCAACTTCATAAAAATTAAAAACTCTGCACTCTAAAAGATATTATTACAAAAGTGAAAGAGCAAGCCATAGACTAGAAAATATTTGCAAAACATGTTCTACCAAAGAACTAGTACTTATAATGTGTAAAGAACTCTTACATTCCAGTAATAAGAAGATAGACAACTCCCAAAAAATGTTGAAGGAATGTGACCCCACACTTCACTCAAGAAAACATATAGGTAGTAAATGAGCATTTGAAAAATGTGATGTGAAAATTAAAATCAAAATGAGGTGCTATACTATATACTGAGTAGAATGGTTAAAATTAAAAAGATTAATTACACAAAGTATTGGTGAGAACATGGAACAAATGGGATTCCCTTACATTGCCATGTAAAGGTAAAATTGCACAACCACTTTGGAAAATGGCTTGACAGTGTCTTAAAAATTGAAATATGTACTTCCCATATAACCAAACCATTCCACTCCTAGATATTTATGTAAGACAAAATAAAGCATATGTTTACACATTAATTTGTACACAAATACATATCATAGCTTTATTTGTAATAGTCAAAAATTGGAAAGAATCCCCAAATCTATAAAGATGTGAATGGATAAGCAAATTTTAGTATACCCATACAATTGAATACAACACTGAAATTTTATTAATAAAATAAGCTATTGATGCATTCAACAACTTGGATAGAGGAATCAAAACAGATAGTGTAAGTGAAAGAAACGACAAAAAAAAGAGCACACACATAAGAAGCATTCATATAAGCATACATGTGAGTATTTATATAAGACTCCATAAAAATGCAAACTAATCTATAGTGACAGAGAGCAGATCGGTTGAGCATAGGGGAGGGGGAAATAAGTAGTTGAGTCAGGATTGAGTACAAAGAGGCATAAGGTAAAGTGGGGTGTTGTCATGATTGTATGGTGATGGTTTCCTAGGTATGTAAATATCTCAAAACTCATATGATTGTACAAATTGTATATATTCAGTTTATTACCTCAGTAAAGCTGTAAAAGGAATTTAACTGAAACATTACATACAATATCTACATACCAGATCAAACAAGGATGGAGCTGATGATAAATCTGCCTTTTTTGTATAATTTTCCCCCTCTGGAATCAGAGTGCCTGTTCTTGTGACCAATCGTCTTCCTTTATTTAAATGTCAGTGTATACAGCAAACTATGTAAGTCGCTATACAACAGGAAGAAGAAAAAGGGAATCCATTCAGCAGATAATATATGGGAAAAAATCTGCAGAATTTTAATCTGACTATACGGAAAGAAAAAGAGACAGCAAATATTTTTTTAAGCCTGGGCTCTGATAGAGAGGACATGCTAATAAATGGAAATAGGGACTGAGGGGGAGCTCTATTTAAAAGAAAGAGTTCAGTTTGGATTTGAAACATGTCAAATCTTCAGAGTCAGCACAACCTGTCTGAAAGTATTTGGAAACAGTGGAGTCAGCTATCCCCACTTCTGCTCCTCCACATACAGCGATCTGCTTAAAGCAGTGCTCACCAACTAAGCAGATGATGACAGAACTTCTGGTGATGACAGAAATGCTGTATCTATACTGTCCAATATGGTACTCGCGACCAGCATGTGTCTGCTGAGTACTTGAAATGCAGGTGGCTAATAAACTTTAACTCAAGTTAGTTAACATTTAAATAACCACATGTAGCTAGTGGCTTCACAGGTTTAGAGAATCATCACCTATTTAACATCCCAACCAAGAAATTCAGATAAACCTCTCTCTCCCATTTCTTATTTTTCATTCATTCACTTACTGAATAAGTTTTGACTACTTACTCTCTCTTATTATTGCATTCCCACCATTTTACACAAACAAGGTCCTTGGCCTGGTGACGTTTATGTTCCCGTGAGTTCCATTAACTACCAAATTCCAATTAAAGTATCAATGGAAACTTCCCTCAACATTACCCACCTCATCTCTGCTAAGCTCAATAGAGCCTCAAGATCATTAAATTTATCCAAAAGGGTGAAGGAATCCCAACATTTTTGTTTCAGTTTTTGTTGTTGCTGCTTGTTTTTGATACTGTGAAAAGGAAATAAAAGTTGCTTGATTGTTAGTTTGCTCAACTAGAAGTTATAAAATGTTCAAGGCATCATTTCATATTGTGCTTCCCCATTTCTGTCCACTGCCAAAGGGCTGCTGATGATAAATATGAGTTGAAATACTCAGGAAACTTTGATTTAGGAATCTTATTTTCATGCTGATATGTATATATTGCGTAACTGTGTCTGCTACTATGTATGTCTATGCACTACTAGAGCAGCAATGCAAGTATTTTTGTCCAGGTCCAAAAAAAAAAAAATCTTACAAAAAAGGAAAAAAAAAAATTTCAAGCAGCCTAAATAGATACTCAACAAAATTGTCTGTTCTGTCTGAAGCTCAAAGCAATAACATGCATGGCCTGCATTTCCTTCCCATGTAAAACACACAGCATAGCTTCTGAAGCATTTTTCAGCAGAAATTTTCTTTAGATACTTTGATAATAAAGCCTTCATAATAAGACTGAAACTTTTAATTGGCAAAGCATGGTTTCAAGACATGGGAGGTGGTCGGGGGGGGTGGTGGAGGGAAACTTGTCAAAGATCTTATCTTGTCATCATAAATCCATCCAGGTCTGTAAATTTTGTCAGAGAAACCCACTGCATGATCCTGAGGGAAACCAAGTATGCTTATGAAGGAATGCCAACCCCATATAAGTGTCAGAAGGATGGGAAATCAGTACCTGTGAAGTCTTCAGACTGTCAGAAAGACATGATTTTGGCTGCTTGGCCTCTGACTCTGAGATGCTCCCAGGAATTATCAGAGCCTCGGAAAAACAAGCTTCAATACCACAGATGTAATAAAGCTTATTTCAGTGGCTCCCTGGTTATCACTACTCAAAAGTGGTGTAACGCTAATATCACCAATACGCTCATGAAAGAGAAACTAAATCTAATGTTTGAGCCTAATGTTGCTAACTTCCCAGCAGAGTCAACAAGAATGGCCAAATGGCTTTATTGTTTTGCTCAGAATGAAAAGGAACTTGTTACATTAAAAATTTGTTATAGTTTACAGGACTGAAAAATAAAAAAAGATATTTCTGACCTAACATGACTGAAACAGCATCAACATAATTTATTCTGATGGGTAGCGAATAAAAAGTATACAGAGTTCTGTAGCCGTGAGCCAGCTTAACACCTGGTTATGTGCATAGTACATTAACCAGCACTTGGTTGTGGCTTTCGTAACAGAGGGAAACAAGGTTAGGAAGAACACCAGAGACCTGGGAGCTGTGTGGGCAACTCAGGAAACACTGAGAAGGAAGGGCTGGCATGCCCGCCAGCAGACATCAAGCCTCAGGTTCAATCTATACAGGCAGGCGTTAAAACTACTTTATCATCAACTACCCCAATTCTTGAACACAGAGGGAAGGCACCAAGTAAACCGCCTTTCCATCTTCAAAGAGAGGCTATTATTCTATCACCAGGGTGCTTTAATTTCCATCATGAACAAATGGTGCTTTGAAAAACTGCACATCCAATTTGTTTACTGTTTTCATTAGTGCGGTTTTCTTGGTAACCAATATGCAAGCAGAAAAGGCAGTTGTTTGGGCCACAAGGCCTTGTGAGTTAAGGTGGCTGGTAACAAGATGTGACTGTGCAGATAATTTGTTGTGATTTCTATAAAAATAGCTTCTTTCAATAACGGCATCTGATAAAACTTTTGGTCACAGTTTAATTTCCTCCAACTTGCCTGAAAATAAGAATCTCCTGGAATGACTGTTAAATACGGATTCCCAGTCCCTACCGTAGATATCTGATCCAGTGAGGAGGGTCCCAGAATCTGAATTTTCAACACTGTTTGAGAAACACTGCCTTAAGTTATCATGTGCCGCAACCCAACATCAGGAAGTAAAGACTGGTGCCAAATGACAGAACTGGGGGCTGAGCAAGTTCATGAGATCCTGGTTGCAACTGATTCCTCTCAGCTTCCTTACAACGCTCATAGTCTTAAGGAGATGTTTACAGAAAAGTAGTCCATCTGGCTGTTTATAAAAGAAGGCAGGGAAATCATGATCTGTAGAGCTGTCACATGTAGACTTGATTTCTGCCTTCTGACAGCTTCAAAAATAGCTTGGTCATCTTCTAATTGCTCTAAAATGGACTTGGTCGAGGTTGTCCAGGAATAGGGCTGAGAGGGCAATTTGCATGGAGGAAGATCGTTGGGCCATCTTGGGATCAATACCTTTGAAGGAGTGAAAGATGCCAAAGTGGGCGAATGGATGTGGGAAGCAGAAATGCATTGTACAGAAGGCACTGGCCCATCTCAAAAAGAGATCTGGGGTTCGGAAATCCCCTCAGAGTTGTGCCAACTGAAGTCAGACGGCCAGGCCAGTATACTGCCATGTTGATGTTTTATTGAATGTGGGCTGCCCCAGGGCTATAACCTTGGGCAAAGCAATTATTTTCTTCTGAGAGCAATTCTCTAAAACTCAGTTAGTATCCTTCAACGGTTGACATCAACTGGAGAAGTGAATTGGTCCTA